>NC_136334.1:7620303-8220303 GCF_964198595.1 Lampetra fluviatilis | reverse complement strand
TCGTTAACCGGTTGGCCGTGATTGGGAATCAAACTCAATCGCCAGGATCGCAGCAGAGTGTGCTAACCATTGCATCACCGCTCCATGCACACACGCATACACACATGTAGCATATAGCGTGATGTGCTTTACACACAAGTACTATATACAATATGCATAACATATACGGAATATCATTATCAACATGAGCCATTATAAATCCACTGATGGCTACCAAAGCCATCGCAAATGCAATGATCGTGTGGATCATTGCATCATCTGGGGCAATGATCCACCCATCATCTGGGGCAATGATCGATCCATCATCTGGTGCAATGATCGATCCATCAGCTGGAGCAATGATCCACCCATCATCTGGGGCAATGATCCACCCATCATCTGGGGCAATGATCCACCCATCATCTGGAGCAATGATTTACCTACCGTCCGGTGCAATGATCCACCCAGCAGATGGATGAAATAATGCATTCACCATCTGGTGGATGCAATAAACAATCCATTGCTCCGTCTCCTGGGGGGCGTCCTCTCCAGGGGGGTGGGGGCACCTGGGCTTGACCACCAGAATGTGAAATTGTAGTCGTTGCTCTGCATCTACATCAGCAGCCGTAACCAAAAGAAGATTACCAAGTATGAATTTGCTCACAAACGCCATTATCATCCGAGCTAGACAAACACCCAGACCCAGGGCGTGCACCCAGACATCATCAGTGCCGGCTCAGTGTCCTGAACGCGGCCACTACGAACCCCCTGAGAGGATAGATAGAGACCGGGACCCCGGGCTCTCACCCAGGATCTCAGGTCAGTGGCTCTGACACGGCCATTATGAACTAAACTATTTTTTGATGTAACCAGGTAAAGCCCACGGAACCACGTAGCGCTTTTTCAGAAGCGAACTGGCTGTCACAACAATTACAGCTCAACCCAGTGGCATACCGTGTGCACATCTAGAGCAGCCAAATATCTAAATGTGGACGGACAAACCAGAGGACCTGTAGATAACATCCTTTGACAACGGGGAGAGCGCGCACACTTCAAATACACAGCAGCAGGCATCAGGGTCGGGATTGAACCCACGAACTCCTGTATACCAGGCGAGGTAGTTAACATCTCCTAGCCACCGTGACCCCCCTTCCTTCAAGCAGAGACATCCAGGGCTTGAGCCCAATAACCCAGCAGTCTAGGGCTCAGCGTCTCCGACACAAGAATAACGAACATCTGATGGAGAGAGACCCCCAAATTCAAGTTAATTTATTAGGTATAGCCCTGTGAGCCATTCGTCTCCTGAATCGGGTGCAACCGCAGCAAACCAAAAACAAAAACATGAACAAGAAAACATCTTAAAGTGAATATGTAACTAAGTGCAAACAGAAAATCCAAGAAAAGACAGCAAAATATCGCAGACAAAACACCGTACACCAACGCTGTATGCAAAAATCCCAGTGGGATGCAAGTCAAACAACAACAACCACAAGACAACTTAGATTAAGGCCATCAGTCTAACTCCGTACTACAACAAACAAACATGGCCAAACCAAAAAACTTTTCGAAATCACCAAAATAAAGCCATGAAAGCAATGAAACAGTGATCATAGAAACTGTGACAGAATTTTCACAATAAACGACATAAACAATATGTAGTACCAAAACCCTGCAGCCATAGCTGGCTGCATGAGTCACTGCACAACAGCAGCAGGAGCATCAGTAGGAGTATCATAATTTTTCACTGCACCTTTAAGATCAGCACACTAAATCAAAACAGACCCAGGGTTCCAGCTCAGCTGACGGTAGTCATCAGGAAAAGCTTTTCCTGACGACGACCGCTTGTGTTGCGATCGAAACGTCGTAGTTTTTTGTTATTTTCTTTGAACCTATCAACGTGACTTTACCGAAAGACCCAAAGGAGAGGTGCTCGCTGATTCAGTGCGCTGCGTGCGCTTTGTGCCGCTGCTGGGGTTCGATCCCAGCCCTGACGACCCCTGACGACCCCTGACTGACGACCCCGACTGAGTGTTCGGAGTCTGCTCGGATGTTCTCAGGGACACTGCACCAGGTACTCATTCGAGGCTGATTAGACTCAAGTTTCAAGTTTCATTTATTAGGTGTAGCCCTGTGAGCCATGCGGCTCTTAAGTCGGGTGCAACCGCAAAAAACAAAATATGAACACAGAACATCCCAAAGCGACGACGCGCAATAGAAACATCCTGGAATAAACCAGCAAAAAATTCCACACAAAAAAAAACGCATTAAAACGCTGTGTGCAGAAATCACAATGTGGTGCAAGCCAACAACAACAACAACAACCATCAGACAATTTAGATTAACTCAGGACAAGGCTCAGAACCGCGTCAAATATTCGCCACCGATGTTGGCCGTGGGCGGGAATCCAACTCGGCTGACCGGGCTCGCAGTGCAGCGCGAAGCCACCATAAGGGACGGGTTCACATCTCGCCACGGTGGCTGGGAGATGTTGACTACCTCGCCTGGTCTACAGGAGGTCGTGGGTTCAATCCCGACCCTGACGCCTGCTGCTGTATATTTGGAGTTTGCGTGTCTCTCCCTCTCCGTGGTGAGATGTTAACTACCTCGCCTGGTCTACATGAGGTCGTGGGTTCGACCCCGACCCTGACGATGCCTGCTGTGCATTTGGAGTTTGTGTGTCTCTCTCTCTCCCTCTCCGTGGTGAGATGTTAACTACCTCGCCTGGTCTACAAGAGGTCGTGGGTTCGACTCCGACCCTGACGCCTGCTTCTGTATATTTGGAGTTTGCGTGTCTCTCTCTCTCCCCGTGGTCGCGTGGATTTTTTCTCCGGGTCCTCCGGTTTTTCCCCTCCACATTTAGAATCGACGTCGCGCGTTTAGAGTTATTAGGCTCCTGCTATGATTGTCCACACGATAAGCCCACTTGGTTGAGCTATCATTTTTGGCCAGGTCGCTTCTGAAAAATAAGTTAATACCTCGGTGGCCTTTATCTGGTAAAATAAAAAAACTAGTTTAGTTTTATTTGTGTATTTTTTTAAAAGTGATTTGTTTTCCTTTCGTGTTTGCGAGGATTGTGTCTGTCGTGGTAACTTCCTGACCCCGTGCCCCTACTGGGACATCTGTGAAACAAAGAGCTTCATAGCTCATCGGATTCCTCCGCCAGTCTCAATGCTCTGATTCTGAATCTCTCTGCAGGTGATGGATGTGGCACGGCAGGCGCGGCTGAGCGGTGTCTAGCATGGCATGGCCAGCACCATGATCCACGAACGCCCCTTGATGCTCACCTGCGTGGCTCTGTGGTAAGTGACAAAGACCCCTCCCACCGTGTCGCCTTCACAGACTGTTGGGGCGAGTGCCGTTAGCGAGCAGCAGCACCTGTGAAGGCCGGCACTGTGGCATACGAGGGGGTGGGTGGCCAGCACCACGCCCGCCCGCCGCCTTTGTCTCCCCGGTGGCGATGTTCACGACACACTGCACGAGGTACTCATTTGAGGCCGAGTCGTCCTAAGGGAGGGCCAGGACCGGTTCAGATAATCGTCACCGATGTTGGTGGCCGAACCCGCTGGGTTCGTAGCGCAGAGCGCTGACCGCTACACCGCCACTCCCCCCCCCCCCCCCCCCCCCCCGTATAACACACGCACAGTCACAGTCAAAGATCCGCGTATGGCCTCTAACAGACTGTTGGTGGGGCAGCGCGGGGTTACGGCAGTGTGGGGTCACGGTGGGCGTGGGGTCACGGTGAGCGTGGGGTCACGGGGAGCGTGGGGTCACGGTGGGCGTGGGGTCACGGTGAGCGTGGGGTCACGGGGAGCGTGGGGTCACGGGGAGCGTGGGGTCACGGTGGGCGTGGGGTCACGGTGAGCGGGGAGCGTGGGGTCACGGTGGGCGTGGGGTCACGGTGGGCGTGGGGTCACGGTGGGCGTAGGGTCACGGCAGCGTGGCCACGGTAGGCGTGGGGTCACGCCAGTGTGGGGTCACGGCGAGTTTCCGCGTTCACTTTGCCGCTGTGCCCCCCCTCCCCCCCCGCAGTTTGTGCAGCGGGGTCCAGCGGGCCGAAGGGAAACCGACCGAGGAGCGCATCTACCCGGAGAACATCACCAAGATTCTGGACGGGTTGCTGCAGGGATACGACAACCGCCTACGGCCGGGATTCGGAGGTGACCGGGGGCGGCGCAGACAGGAGGGCGGGGGGGTCCCGGGTGGAACGCGAAGGGAGACGGAGCGGGAAATGAGAAGCGAAGAAAGGATGGGCAGAGCGCGTCCCCTTTTGGGCAGTGGTTCTCAACACGCAGGAGGTTTCCGCGACCAACATGACTCAGAGTCAAGGGTTTTTGGGTTAGATCACGTAAGTATAAATGTTGTCGTAACCCTCCACCACCCGACCCGAAGCAGCCAATTAGTAAGGGATTTGTCACGTGAACAAAACGCCAACGAGTTACTGCTTCAGCCCACCGGTGTGTTGGAGAGTAAATCCACAACATTTACAATTTTGAGTAGTACGACGTTCCGCTGGTAATTACATCCGGCATCATCGGGCGATTTGCCGGAATAGTGAAGCCGTCCACCTGCTTCCCATCTTAATAGAGCAGCAGCAGCAGAAGCGGGACGACGTCATCACTGAATACGTAACTAATTGGCGTCTTGCTCACGTGACAAATCCCTGACTAGTGGGCCGTGTCTTACCCAAACACCGTGACTGTGAGTGGCTCCTCACCTTCACCGCAGCCTTTGGTCCTCAGTAAGTGAACACACAAAAATCACAGCGCCAATAGACACACACACAGGGGCTGATGAAACAGCGTAGTCGCACTCACGTGCCCGTGCATCATTTGCGTCTTCGGTGATTTACCTTCTCAACAAATCTGCCCACCATTGTCATTGAGCCTGCGATTCGAGACAGCCACACGCAGCAGCAGCCGTCGCCCCCTGCTGGGCACCGAACTGAACTACGTCACGTGAACACGTGACAGCCTCTCGCGACCAATAGCATCCATCATACAGGCGGGGGGGGGGTTTGATTGCGTAGATATATAAATGTGTCGTTAAACCCGCCGCCACCCGACCCCCTGGCTCTGTCCGGGCCCCGAGTGGACCCTCCTTCCCTCCCTCCCCACCTGCCTCTGATGTCCCCTTACAGGCCCCGTCATGGAGGTCAAGACCGACATCTACGTGACGAGCTTTGGGCCGGTGTCCGACGTTAAAATGGTAACGAGGCAGCCTCGCGCAGGCCTCATTGCGCTCGCCGGCAACACAGAGTCATCATCATCCAAATCATCATCATCCTCATCCTCATCATAGTCATCATCATCCTCTTCCTCATCAATCATCCTCATCATTATCATCCTCATCATCATCATCCTCATCATCATCCTCCTTATCATCATCATCGATCGCTCATCCCCTTCTCTCTGGTGTGCGCTTCAGGACTACACCATGGACGTGTTCTTCCGACAAACGTGGGTGGACGAGCGGCTGGAGTTCAAGGGCCCCATCGAGATCCTGCGGCTCAACAACCTCATGGTCAACCGCATCTGGACGCCCGACACGTACTTCCGCAACGGCAAGACGTCCATCGCGCACAACATGACGGCCCCCAACAAGCTGCTGCGCATCATGCAGAACGGAACGATCCTCTACACCATGCGGTGAGCCGGCGGGCAGGCGGGCCGGGTAAGGCAGGGGATGGTCGGGCGGTCGGACGGACAGACGAACGGACGGACTGTCATATGGACAGACGAACCGACCGACGAATGGTCGGATGGTTCGACTGTCAGACGGACAGACGAACCGACGGACAAACGGTCGGACGGTCCGACTGTCAGACGGACGGACGCACAGACGGTGGGATGGACGGCCGATCCTCCATTCATTCCCCATCCTTTGCCCCCATCTCCCAGTTTTTCTCTTCCCATTTCCGTTCCTCACTCCTTCTCGCCACCGTGGTGAGATGTTAACTACCTCGCCTGGTCTACAGGAGGTCGTAGATTCGAACCGGACCCTGACGCCTGCTGCTGTATATTTGGAGTTTGCGTGTCCCTCTTGTCTCCCCGTGGTCACGTGGATTTTTCTCCGGGTCCTCCGTTTTTTCTCTCCCAGGCTGACGATCAACGCCGAGTGCCCGATGCGCCTCATGGACTTCCCCATGGACGGACACGCCTGCCCGCTCAAGTTCGGAAGCTGTGAGTCCCCTGCGAGCATGAATTGGCGACAACGGTCTGTGATCGCGACGACGATCGGCGAGATCGCGAAGATGGTGGCACCAGCAGCGCTCGTGCCTCAAGTCAAGAAGGGTCTGGGTTCAATACCTGACTGTGTCGAGTGTGTATGTTCTTTCCCGCTGTTCTGCAGAGAGTGTGAGCGTGGTGCTGGCCACCCACCCACCCCCTTGTGTGCCGTGCCAGCCTTCGTAGGTGCTCGCTAACAGCACTACCTCGCCTGGTCTACAGGAGGTCATGGATTCGATCCCGACCCAGACACCTGCTGCTGCTGTATATTTGGAGTTTGCGTGTCTGTCTCTCCCCGTGTTCGCGTGGATTTTTCTCCGGGGTCCTCCGGTATTCCCCCTCCACATTTAGAATCAACGTCACAGCGTCATGATGAAAAAGAGCTACACAGTCGCTCAGTGGGCCTTACCTGGTAAATAAAAAGCGTTAATAGTTTTAGTTTATCCATAATAGAGGTGTTTTTGGGTTAGATCGCGTAAATATAAAATGTCATCACTACTAGTACTACGACTACTACTACCACTACTACTACCATTCCTACTGCTCCTACTGCCACTACTACTACCACTACCACTACTACCACTACTACTACCACTACTACCACTACTACCACTACCACTACTACCACTACTACCGCCACTCCTACCGCCACTCCTACCGCCACCACTACGACCACCCGGTGCCGCAGTGAGTTCATGTTGAGGGCGATTGGTGCGGCGTGGTGCCCGCAGACGCCTACCCCGACAGCGAGGTGCTCTACAGCTGGACCAAGGGCGCCAACAAGTCGGTGGAGATCCCTCTCGAGTCGTCCAGCCTGCTGCAGTACGACCTGGAGAGACACACGGCCGCCAGCGAGCTCATCAAGACCAACACGGGTACCGCCACCACCACCACCACCACCACAACCACCAACATCATCAACACGGGTACCGCCACCATCACCACAACTACCAACACAGCCACCAACATCATCAACACGGTTACCGCCACCACCACCACAACCACCAACATCATCAACACGGTTACCGTCACCACCACCACAACCACCAACATCATCAACACGGGTACCGCCACAACCACCACAACCACCAACATCATCAACACGGTTACCGCCACCACCACCACAACCACCAACATCATCAACACGGGTACCGCCACCACCACCACCACCACAACCACCAACATCATCAACACGGTTACCGCCACCACCACCACAACCACCAACATCATCAACACGGTTACCACCACCACCACAACTACCAACACAACCACCGATATGGCCACCGCCACCAACACCACCAACACAACTACCAAAATAACAAAAAACTAAGACGTTCCGATCCAACACAAGCGGTCTTCATCAGGAGAAAAAAGAGCGGGAAAGCTGCTGACACAGGCTGTTTTAAAGGTTTGAAATGGGTGTAGCCCAAGGGTCATGCCCCTTTTTAAAAACAGCCTGCCTCAGCAACTTTCCCGCTCTTTTTTTCTCCTGATGACGACCGCTTGTGTTGCGATCATAACGTCGTAGTTTTTTGTTATTTTCTTTTAACCTATCTACGTGACTTTACCGAAAGACCCAATAATATAATTGATTTTATTGTTCTTGCGATTTAGTTTTTTAAAAATGTTTTATTTTACCTGTACAGCACTTTGAATTGCATCTTTTGCACGAAATTGTTCTAAAGAAATAAAAGACTTGTTTGATTGATCACGTGACGGCCGCGTGACGATCACGTGATGGCCGCGTGACGATCACGTGACGGCGGCGTGACAATCACGTGACGGCTCCCCGCAGGCGACTACGTGGTGATGACCGTGTACTTCCACCTCAAGCGCAAGATGGGCTACTTCATGATCCAGACGTACATCCCGTGCATCCTGACCGTCATCCTCTCGCAGGTCTCCTTCTGGATCAACAAGGAGTCGGTGCCGGCCCGGACCGTGTTCGGTACGCTGAGCCGGCTCGCGGGCCGCACGGCGGCGTCACCGTAGCCATCGTCACCGCGGCCCAGTCGCTTTAGCCGGGCGGTGGTGGTGGTGGCGGTGGTCGTGGCGGTTGTGGTGGCAGAGGTGGTGGTGGTGGCTTTGGTGGTGGTGGTGGCAGCGGTGGTTGTAGCGGTGATGGTGGCGGCGGTGGTGGCGGCGGTGGTGGTGGCTGTTGTGGTGGCAGTGGCGGTGGTGGTGGTGGCGGTAATGGTGGCGGTGGCGATGGCGGCTGTGCCGGTGGTGGTGGTGGTGGTGGCGGTGGCGATGGTGGTGGCGGTGGTGGCAGTAGTGGCTGTGGCGGTGGTGGTGGTGGTGGCGGTGGTGGCGGCGTTGGTGGTGTTGAGGGTGGTGGTGGCGGCGGTGGCAGTGGTGGTGGTGATGGCGGCGGTGGCGGTAGTGGCGGTGGTGGTGGTGGCGGTGGCGGTGGCGGTGGTGGTGGCGGTGGTGGTGGCGGCGGTGGCGGTGGTGATGGCGGCGGTGGCGGTAGTGGTGGTGGTGGCGGTGGTGGCGGTGGTGGTGACGGCAGTGGCGGTGGTGATGGCGGCGGTGGTGGTGATGGCGGCGGTGGTGGTGATGGCGGCGGTGGCGGTAGTGGTGGTGGTGGCGGTGGTGGCGGTGGTGGTGGCGGCGGTGGCGGTGGTGATGGCGGCGGTGGTGGTGGTGGCGGCGGTGGTGGTGGTGGTGGTGGCGGTAGTGGCGGCGGTGGTGGTGGCGGTGGTGGCGGTGGTGGCTACACCATACAGCAGCGGTGAGGGCTGTGGATCACCGCACGCACACAGAGCGAGAGCGAGAGGTGTTGTGCAAAACTCCCACCTCGTGGGTGGTCGTCGGGGAAGAAGCCGTACCGGGCTCTGCCAGGAGAAGGCGGCACAGCATTCATGTGGACTCGGTTGTGTCGGTTGTTATTTTTGTCCTGTTTGTTGTCTTGACGTTCCGACCCGCCCCTACTGGACATTTGTGAAAAAGAGCTTCACAGCTCATCGGATTTCTCCAGTGTAAATAAATATTCCGATAGGTCTGTGTGGTAATAGAGCGTTTCCCCCTCGCATACGTGGGCTTTTTTCTCCGGGTGCTCCATTTTACTCCCATTGGCCAATCGCACCTTGATATGCGGAGGACCACAGAGCTTGGGCAATTGTTGGGTGGTTGGGCGGACGAGCGAGCGAGCGACTACTTCGGCAGTAGCCGTAGATGAGCGACGTTCGCCCGTGACGACGCCGACGACGGTGTCGTCGGCGCGGCCGCCAGATATCACCACGGTGCTCACCATGACGACGCAGAGCATCAGCGCGCGCGGCTCGCTGCCCAAGGTCTCCTACGCCACCGCCATGGACTGGTTCATCGCCGTGTGCTTCGCCTTCGTCTTCTCGGCGCTCGTCGAATTCGCCGCCGTCAACTACTTCACCAACGCGCACGCCGAGCGCGCCGCCAAGAGGGCGGCGAGGATGGCCGCTGCCGTCGCCACCGCCGCCGAGATGGCGGCCGCCGCCGCCGCCGCGATGGCGGCGCGAAGGAACGTGGCGCTCAGAGCGGCGGCGGCGGCGGCGGCGGCGGAGAGTCGCCCCGAGCCATCGCCGGAGCCGGACGTGGCCCGGGAGCGGAGCCCTCCGCCGGCGCTGGCCGCCTGCCCCCGCAACGAGGTGCTCTCGGTACGCCGCCCCCCCCCCCGCCCCCCCCCCCACAAGAGAGGCACCATGGCGAGAGGGACGCCACGGTGGCTAGGAGATATCGACTACCTCGCCTGGTATGCGGGAGGTCGTGGGATCCATCCAGACCCTGACGACGCCTGCTACTGGATATTTGGAGTTTGCGTGTCGCTCTCTCTCCCCGTGGTCGCGTGGAGTTTTCTCCGGGTCCTCTGGTTTCCCCCCCTCTCCCCACCCCACATTTAGAACCAACGTCGCGCGTTTACAGACGCGGCTTCTTTGGCTGCTACGCATTTCCACGTGATACGCCACTACGTTGAGCTGTCGCTTGTGGCAGCCAGTGGCTTCTGAATAAGAGCTACAGAGCTCAGCGGGGCCTTTGCAGGTACAATTCTCGTTTAGTTGTATGATCCGGCTGCGCCACCGCCACACAGAATCCGCTTATCGCTCGCGTCGGGAGAGAGAGAGGGGGGGGGGGGAGGGGACGACTCGGAGGCGCCAGGAGGAGAAACCCACAGACAGGCAGCGGCAGCAGCGGCACCAACGATTGCCCGAGCTCTGCGATCCTCTGTACACTCAGCGGTTAGCGGCCAATTAATTAGTGCCATTCCCAACATCCAAGTGGCTTAACTCCATCCTCCTTCCTGCACACTACGCGTCCCACCCATCACTGCACACTCGACCCATCTCGCACAACAGCAATAAAAGAAAATAAAAAACCCACAGTGTAACCGGTATTGGCCAAACATTGCAATGCTGAAAATTTGACTCAATTGGGATGGCACACACACAGCAACAACAGCAGCAGCAGCAATGTCTTTCCCTGACCCTCCTGAACACGAGCGAGGCTTTCCTGGGTAAACAAACGAACGAGCTAAATGACGATCTCGTGATGAACTCTTCTGCCTTGCCCATCCTCCCTCACTGCCCTCTCCCTCCCCTCCACCCCAACAAACTCCGCACACGACAGAGCCCCGACCAGAACTGCACGCTGAAGAAGCGGATGAACGTGGCCACTCAGTACCGGGAGGAGGCCTCGAGCCCCCGCCGGTACCGCGGCGCCGAAGCGGCGGCGGCGAGCCGGGCCCCAGCGCCGTCCTCGCCCAGCCAGGCCCCGTGCCTCAAGGCCTTCTCCTTGCTGCCACCACCGCCGCCACTGCAGCAGCAACAACAACAACCACCGCAGCAGCAACAACAAACGCCGGCACCGCCACCGCCGCCGCCGCCCATCGACGGGACGAGCAAAATCGACAAATACGCACGGATACTGTTCCCCGTGTCGTTTGCGGTGTTCAACATGGTCTACTGGGTCGTCTATCTGTCCAAGGACACGATGGAGAAGATCGAGCTGTGAGGGTCGCCGCGTTCGCCGTCCGTCGCCCGCTCCAATCGTCGTCACAGTCGAGCCGCGAGTCATCGGCTGCTGGACGAGGTGGCGGTTGTTGGCGCGGTGTGGCCTGGAGCTCGGGTGCCATGAATTCCCTCCACGGTTCCCAATTGTGCACCCGCCCACTGTTCCTAGCACCAGGGCCCCCACACCTGCCCATAGGCCCTCACACCTGCCCGTAGGCCTCACACCTGCCCGTGGGCCTCCACTCTGCACCATGGGCCCCCACTCTGCACCATGGGCCCCCACTCCGGCCTGTGGGCCCCGGTGCAGTTACACTGCCTGCACACCCGGTAGCTGCCCTGATGGACCCTGTGATTGATATCTTTGATTCTTTGTTGGCAGTATTTGAAATGTCACTGATATTGATATTGGCCAGAATATCAATATTGACATAGGTTAACAATATGGCCACAGTGCCGAGATGTTAACTATCTCGCCTGCCCACGTGGATTTTTCTCCGGGTCCTCCGGTTTCCCCCCCACCGCCACATTTATAATCGCATATCACCACGCGTTTGTATAGTTATGTGGTTGCTGCTATAAATTTCCACACGATGATGATGATGAGAAGCCCACTTTGTTGAGCTATCATTGGCGATGGCCAGGTCTCTTCTGAAAAACATGAGCTATGTAGTGCCTCGACGGGGCCTTACCTGGTAAAAATAAAATAGCTTTGATAGTTCAACTCATCGCACTGCTGTGCAGCATCAGCAGCATCACCCCCTCCACCTACTACAGAAACCAGGACGGAACCCTCTTGAAAAAAACGGGGGGGAAGGGGCCTTTGAGACTGGCTGAGGCTTTCCGTGGGCAAGTGACTGTACATCATCTTTTATATTCACCCTGTAAATAATGCACCTTGCAGACTACGCTGATCATGCTGGTTAAAGAATGGTGCTTGACGGCGGTGGGTGGGAAGGAAGGCGCAGGTTTTGATCAGATGATCACACAGTGGCCTAACCCAAAAGTCAACTTTGAATCACAACGGCTGATTGTTTTGCTCACAGTCTAATGTACGTGAAGATAGTAAAATATTTTGATTTAAAGCTTTTGTGACTGCAGGGATTCATATTCTTGGTTCTCTCGGTAAAGTCACGTGGAAGGGAAACAATAAAATAATAAAAATATAAAACAATAAAATTCTCACGACGTTTCGACTGTAACACAAGCAATCATCATCAGATGTGAAAAACATTTTTATTATTTTATTGTTTCCCTTCTACGTGACTTTACCGAGACAACCAAGGATATTAAAATCGTACGTGGAATATTGTACTGTGCTCACTCCCGCTGCGGGATGCTTATGTTTATGTATATTTCGGAAAACGTACAAAACGGAATCCACAACAGATGAACATTCGCTTGTCTGCTTTAGCGCCGTGACGTGCACCAGCGGTGGCGCATTTGCCGCAGAGGGTTCCGCGGTGCGGAAACCTGCCGGCCGTCCTGGTTAATACCGCAGCGTGGGATTAAGCACGAGATGATACGCGGTGCCGTGTGCTTCTCAGCGTGACGGCATTCCAATGCGGGGCCGGTGTCACGCTTCAGTGCCCCAAGGGATCGCACCGCAAAGCCACCCAGCATAATGATTAGCCCGCTTGCAGGCCAGATGCTGCATACAGCCATGTGCCACACAGAGACAGCTGTTACCAGAGTGTCCCACTGGGCTGTATACAGCTTTGTGCCACACAGAGACAGCTGTTACCAGTGTCCCACTGGGCTGTATACAGCTTTGTGCCACACAGAGACAGCTGTTACCAGGGTGTCCCACTGGGCTGTATACAGCCATGTGCCACACAGAGACAGCTGTCACCAGGGTGTCCCACTGGGCTGTATACAGCTTTGTGCCACACATAGACAGCTGTCACCAGAGTGTCCCACTGGGCTGTATACAGCTTTGTGCCACACAGAGACAGCTGTTACCAGAGTGTCCCACTGGGCTGTATACAGCCATGTGCCACACAGAGACAGCTGTCACCAGGGTGTCCCACTGGGCTGTATACAGCTTTGTGCCACACAGAGACAGCTGTTACCAGAGTGTCCCACTGGGCTGTATACAGCCATGTGCCACACAGAGACAGCTGTCACCAGGGTGTCCCACTGGGCTGTATACAGCTTTGTGCCACACAGAGACAGCTGTCACCAGAGTGTCCCACTGGGCTGTATACAGCTGTGTGCCACACAGAGACAGCTGTCACCAGGGTGTCCCACTGGGCTGTATACAGCTGTGTGCCACACAGAGACAGCTGTCACCAGGGTGTCCCACTGGGCTGTATACAGCTGTGTGCCACACAGAGACAGCTGTCACCAGGGTGTCCCACTGGGCTGTATACAGCTTTGTGCCACACAGAGACAGCTGTTACCAGAGTGTCCCACTGGGCTGTATACAGCTGTGTGCCACACAGAGACAGCTGTCACCAGGGTGTCCCACTGGGCTGTATACAGCTGTGTGCCACACAGAGACAGCTGTCACCAGAGTGTCCCACTGGGCTGTATACAGCTTTGTGCCACACAGAGACAGCTGTTACCAGAGTGTCCCACTGGGCTGTATACAGCTTTGTGCCACACAGAGACAGCTGTTACCAGAGTGTCCCACTGGGCTGTATACAGCTTTGTGCCACACAGAGACAGCTGTTACCAGAGTGTCCCACTGGGCTGTATACAGCTTTGTGCCACACAGAGACAGCTGTTACCAGAGTGTCCCACTGGGCTGTATACAGCTTTGTGCCACACAGAGACAGCTGTTACCAGAGTGTCCCACTGGGCTGTATACAGCTTTGTGCCACACAGAGACAGCTGTTACCAGAGTGTCCCACTGGGCTGTATACAGCTTTGTGCCACACAGAGACAGCTGTTACCAGAGTGTCCCACTGGGCTGTATACAGCTTTGTGCCAGACAGAGACAGCTGTTACCAGAGTGTCCCACTGGGCTGTATACAGCTTTGTGCCACAGAGACAGCTCCTAGCGAGGGTGGGATGCTCCCACTTTATCAGACTGCAGCAGAAGTGCATTGAAGTGGTTGAGATGGGACGGGATGCGTGGAAGGCGCTCCCGAGTTTCTGGCGCAACGCGAGTTGGCCCGTGCATGTTGGACGTGCCTGTAAGTTGAACTTCTCTCACGCTGTATGTAGCCAACCGTGACAATCGGAGGTGGGGGGGAAGGAATGCAAACTAAACACAAAAAAGCACAGAGGTTTTTTTGGGTTAGATCGCGTAAATATATAAATGTGTCGTTAAACCCGCCACCACCCGACACAGCCAATTAGTAAGGGTTCGTGTCACGTACACGGAACGTGGCCAATTCGTCACTAGTACCCGTGTGTAGTGTAGTGTATAGTGTAGTATACTAGTACAGCACTAACCGGTGTGTTGGAGAGCCAAGCCACAACATTTACAATCCGAGTATGACGTTTCACCAGTAATTACAACCAGCTTCATCACTGCTGCGGCGACCTAACCCCAAAGAGAGAAAGTAGATGATGATAATAATAATAACGACGTTGGCGGTGAAAGGCGACCTGCGCGTGTTGAAGGTTTGCAGTGCGCGCTCATCACCGAACGATGGGAAGGTTGTCTCTGTACCGCTGTGAAGGCCACCTTCAGTGTGATTTTCTCTGGGACGCTTCTCTTTTGAATTTCGTACCGCACTTTCGAGTTGATTTTGAATTGAAATGTACTTTCTTATTGTTTACAATCTACAGGGTTTAATAAAACTCACGCAATGACGATGCTCATGATGCTGCTGCTGCTGCTGCTACCACGTGCTCACTACCGCTACTTAGCTTCCACGATCGAAGCCACGATGACTGTCTCAGAAGCTTGGAGTCGGTGTCTCATCAGCGGTCAGGCTCGCTTGAACCAATCATTTTTAACTCTCGTCGAGAGCGAGAGAGACTACTAAAACTAAACATGACACCACCTAAACTAAAACTATTAAAAACATCTTATTTTACCAGGTAAGTCCCACTGAGCTATATAACGATTTTTCAGAAGCGACCTGGTTACAAATGATAGCTCGACGAAGTGGCTTATCACGTGGAAATGTATAGCAGCCAAATACTCTAAACGCGTGATGTTGATTCTAAGTGTGGAGGGAAAACCCCGGGGGGAAATCCACGCGACCACAAGGAGAGAGACACGCAAACTCCAAATATACAGCAGGTGTCAGTGTCGGGATCAAACCCACGACCACCTGTATACCAGGCGAGGTAGTTAACATTTCCTAGCCACCGTGATGATGATGATGAGAGAGAGAGACACGCAAACTCCAAATATACAGCAGGCGTCAGGGTCGGGGTCGAACCCACGACTTCCTGCACACCAGGCGAGGTAGTTAACATCTCCTAGCCATCGTGATGATGATGAGAGAGAGAGACACGCAAACTCCAAATATACAGCAGCAGGTGTCAGTGTCGGGATCAAACCCACGACCACCTGCACACCAGGCGAGGTAGTTAACATTTCCTAGCCACCGTGATGATGATGATGAGAGAGAGAGACACGCAAACTCCAAATATACAGCAGGCGTCAGGGTCGGGGTCGAACCCACGACTTCCTGCACACCAGGCGAGGTAGTTAACATCTCCTAGCCATCGTGATGATGATGAGAGAGAGAGACACGCAAACTCCAAATATACAGCAGCAGGTGTCAGTGTCGGGATCAAACCCACGACCACCTGCACACCAGGCGAGGTAGTTAACATTTCCTAGCCACCGTGACGCCTCAGAGGTGCTAGGAGGACGATCAAGTCGAGAAGCGTCACGTGGGAGGGGCGTCACGTGGGAGGGGCGTCACGTGGGAGGGGCGTCACGTGGGAGGGGCGTCACGTGGGAGGGGCGTCACGTGGGAGGGGCGTCACGTGGCGACGGTGGCACACCACGAAGGGGTCTGGGCAGGCGCCGTTGTTCAGCGACCCGCAGCGGATTGGCCAATTCCATCTCCCTGCTGCTTCTGCTGCTGCTGCTGCTGCCTCTGTCCCACCCAGTGAAGTTGGGACATGCTATGATCCTCGCCTGGCCTACCGGAGGTCGTGGGGTCAATCCCGACCACGTTGCACTGCCAGGTCAAGGCCCCGCTGAGCGGTGTAGCTCGTTTCTTTTCTTCAGAAGCGGCCCAGCCATCACAATTGATGGCTCAAAGAAGTGGCTTGTCAGCACGTGGACATTCACAAAAGCCAAATACTAATACGTGCAGTTTAACACGTAAGGCTTGGTGCTTTCGGTAAAGTCACGTAGAAGGGAAATAATAAAATAATAAAAATAAAACAATATCATTTCCCTTCTACGTGACTTTACCGATAGAACCAATAATATGAATCACTGCAGTCACGAAAGCTTTAAATCGAAACGTAGGCTTTCATGACCAATATTATTCATAATAAAGGTTTTTGAGTTAGATCGCGTAAGTATAAATGTGTTCATCTTCTTGGTTCTTTCGGTAAAGTCACGTAGAATGGAAATAATAAAAAAATAATACAAAATAAAACATAATAAAATAATTCTCACGACGTTTCGGCCACAACACAAGCAGCCTTCCTCAGGTGAAGAACAGGTCTGTCGAGAAGACAGAGTCTGAATGACACACCCCAGGCTTGGAGCGTCTATTTAAGCTGGGATGGAGGGGGAAGAGCGCCTTGACAAAATAATTTGCACATCAAGAGGAATTTAGCATATTTATGGATAGCATTAGAAGAAGTTACAGCAGCAGAGGTTAGTGTAAATGCGATTGGTATTACCTTAGAGTCGCGGCATCTCTTCAGAAAGGTGAGAGACTCGATTAGCTGAGCCTTCTTATCCCGGAGTTTGTTGAAGGGTCTTAAATAGATGGCAATTCCAAAACTAGCCGACCATTGTCTACATAACACATGGAAGACTTTGAAGCAAGAGCGCTTGATTCAAAGTACATTAAAACCATCTTTTTGGTTTAGATATGTAGATGACACTTTGGTTGTCTGGCCACTTAATGAATTTCTAAATCATCTCAATTCGCAAAACCCGGCCATCCAGTTCACCATGGAAATGTAGGTGGCTAACACACACCCATTCCTGGATATTTTGCTCGGACGTGGCTTAAATGGTAAAATAACAGACAGTGTTTACCGAAAGGGAATGCACACTGATGCCTATATGAATGCAGATTCGTATCATCACCCCGCACAGAAATCCTCGAATCAAGACGCTCATACATCGGGCTAAAACAGTGTGAGATGGTGAACGTCTGAGGATAAAGATTAAACATGTTAAAGAATGGCGACAATCATGCTCAAATTAACAGAGCATTGAATGCCAAACTAAGATCGAACAGCAATACTGCTGAAAGCGATCAGGTTATTAAAACAATTAAAATACCATATTTTGCGGGAGTAATTGACAAATTAGCTCGCGTTTTGGAAAAACTACAAATCAGAGTAAATTTGACACGGCACACAAAAAAAAATAGTATCTTGTACCAAAGATGAATTGCCTAAGTTATCAACAGAAGGTGTGTTTCGGATTATTTGCTTTAGTGCCAGATGCTATATTGGACAGCCGGGACATAACATTAGCGTAAGACTAAAACAACAGCAAATACATCATAAATACTCTCACACGCAGCTGTCGGCGGTTGAAAAACAAGCTTGCCAACAAGGAAACTCATTTCATGTTGATAACGCTGAAGTGTCGTGTCAAACTAATTGTTACTGGCCGAGACTAATTCGAGAATCCATTGAAATTGAGAGAAACACAAATATTTTCCACCGCTCTGACAGCTACAGGCTTAGTGCGGCCTGGAAGCGTCTTATTAAGTAATACATCTTACAACTGCATTACTTAAGGAGGAAGCACATGCTAACTAACTGATTACTAATCTATTATACAATTACAATTCCCCACCCCCCCCGCCTCCTCCTCTGATCTCTGCACCTGACGTCCGGCTGCACTATTTAAGACCGGACGCAGGTGGAGGGCGTCACTATTCTGGCAAATCGCCCGATGATGCTGGATGCAATTAACAGCGAAACGCTGATGATGATTGCTTGTGTTGCAATCGAAACGTCGAATGCTAGTATTTAATTTAATGTATTATTTTATCTTGATACGTGACTTTACCGAAAGAACCAAAGAATAATTCATGCAGTCACGAAAACTCCAAATTAAGTTTGAAACGCATTCAAATTGTAAATGTTGTGGATTTGCTCTCCAACACACCGGTGGGCTGAAGTAGTGAACTGTTTGGCACGCGTTGTTTACGTGACAACCTTTACTGGCTGTGTAGGGTGCTGGAGGGTTACGACACATTTATACTTTTGCGATCGAAGACAAAAAGCTTTATGATGACGAATAAATGCACGTGGATTCTACATGTGGCGGGAAAACCGGAGGACCCGGAGAAAAATCCACGGGGAGAGAGAGACACGCAAACTCCAAGTATACAGCAGCAGGCGTCAGGGTCGGGATCAAACCCACGCGCTCCTGTGTACCAGGTGAGGTAGTCAACATCTCCTAGCCACAGTGGCAACATGCGTAGCCCTCCAATTGCATTGCTCCTGAAAGCCCAAAATAATTCAATCTGAAACGATGATCAAAAAGACAAAGACCCCCCGTATAGCCTGTAACAGACTGTAGGGGCAAGTGCTGTTAGCGAGCACCTATGAAGGCCAGAACGGCACACGAGGGGGCGGGTGGCCAACACCACGCCCGGCCGCCTTTGTCTCCCCAGTGGCGATGCTTACACACCGCTACACCAGGTACTCATTTGAGGCTGAGTCGACCTAGGGGAAGGCCCAGGACCGGTTCAGATCATCGTCACTGGCGGTGTTGGCCGTGAGCGGGAATTGAACTCGGGTCGCCAGGTTTGTAGCGCAGCGTAGCGCTAACCACTACACTACTGCTCCCCACAATAATCGCACACACACACAGACACACAGACACACAGACACACACACAGACACACACGTGGCCTTTAGTGAGACCCCTGGTGACCTTTAGTGAGGCCCCTCCTCATCATCATCATCATCACCTCCCCATCATCATCATCAACACCTCCCCATCATCATCACCATCATCGTGCTGCTGTCAAACCCCCAATGGTTTCAAACGTGTGGCGTCCCTCGTACCGACGACGTCTTCCCGGCGCAAAGTGGCCGCGCCTCTCTGACAATTAGCGAAGGGCGCTGGGGTCCCAGTTGGACACGACGTTACATCGTGACACACAACTCGCCATAGCCACGAGCGTCGTTGTGGAGAATGTAAATAATGGAAGAGATACGTTGACGACGCGACACTGTTGAAACCAGCCAAGGTGGTGTTGTGGTGGTGGGTCAAGCCCTCTCGTCACACGGCGTCACAAAAAGTCAGACCCCCCCCCCTCAAATATGACGTCACAAAGATTTGCCCCCTCCCCTCCCAAAATTAAAACATGCTTCAAATCGCTTTAAACTATTGTCATTGTAGTGCGTATTTAATGTGGCGCTGCACTCTGATGTTGTAGGAGAAAACATTTATAAAAAAAAGTCTATTTAATTAAGTAGAACGTGTTTTCTATATTTATTTAAAGTTGCGCATTTTGATGTGACGTCACATTTCTCAAACCCCCCCTCCCTCGTCACACATCGTCACAAATGTCTGACCCCCCCCCCCCCCAGGTGCGTGACGTCATTTATGGACGGCCCCTAATGAGTGATAAGACCACCTCGCGCCTTGTCACACACCAACAGCAACTTGGATACTCGCAAAACTCTCTCTTCTCTCTCGGGTCTGCTGCCTATAATCTGTGCCGTCTCGCACGGGGAATCTGTCAATGTCATTTACGCTTCGCCCTTGCTCAGCGGTGGCGAGATGTTAACTACCTCGTCTGGTACACAGGAGGTCGTGGGTTCGATCTGACCCTGACGATCTGAATATTGGGGATGCCACGATGGTGAGATGTTAACTACCTCGCCTGGTACACAGGAGGTCGTGGGTTCGATCCTGACCCTGACGATCTGAATATTGGGGATGCCACGGTGGTGAGATGTTAACTACCTCGCCTGGTACACAGGAGGTCGTGGGTTCGATCCTGACCCTGACGATCTGTATATTGGGGATGCCACGGTGGTGAGATGTTAGCTACCTCGCCTGGTACACAGGAGGTCGTGGGTTCGATCCTGACCCTGACGATCTGAATATTGGGGGTGCCACGGTGGTGAGATGTTAGCTACCTCGCCTGGTACACCGGAGGTCGTGGGTTCAGTCCTGACCCTGACGATCTGTATATTGGGGATGCCACGGTGGTGAGATGTTAGCTACCTCGCCTGGTACACAGGAGGTCGTGGGTTCGATCCTGACCCTGACGATCTGAATATTGGGGGTGCCACGGTGGTGAGATGTTAGCTACCTCGCCTGGTACACCGGAGGTCGTGGGTTCAGTCCTGACCCTGACGATCTGTATATTGGGGATGCCACGGTGGTGAGATGTTAGCTACCTCGCCTGGTACACAGGAGGTCGTGGGTTCGATCCTGAACCCTGACGACCTGCCTATTGTCTTCGGAGTTTGTTCTCCCCATGGTTGGGTGGATTTTTATCGGGGTCCTCCGGTTTTTCCTTCCACATTTACAATAAGCACCCGTTTAGAGTACTTGTGCTGCTGGTGTGCATTTCCACACACAGGGTGAAAGTCGCTTCGTCAAGCCATCATTGGTGATGGTCAGGTCGCTTCTGAAAAAATAGCTAAACAGTATCGTATAGCTCAGTGGGGCCTTACCTGGTAAAACAATTAAATTAGTCGTTTTAGTTTATAATACAGGTTCTAAAAAAACCCCTGTGTTATGGATGATATTGGTCTAGAAAGCCTACGATGTGTTCCACAATGTTAGTTTAGTTCAGCGAGGCAACACCAGCCCTACCCGGCAGGGGTCGTGCTACAGTGAGATCTCTGTAATGTCATTGGTATTCACATCAGCAAGTCGACTCGCGTTCCTGATTGCCTCGCTGGGGCTGAGAGAATTACGGTGTTGCGGGAGGCAGCTTGCCAGCACAAATCCACAGGTTTGATTCTATCTCCCGGAGCGGCAGCTGAAAACGACGGTGCAAGTGCTGGGCCATCCCTCACGTCGAAGGGCGCCCTCGCCACCCCCCCAAAGCGCGGGGCCCGGGGTGCCCCCCCCCCCCCGGTTAATCGTTACCCTAAGGGACGGCTCTGGGGTGGGTGCAAGTGGTCAGAAACCCTACCCCACAACTGCCTCTGTGCACCAGGGCAGTGTGGGGGCTCACTCTCAACCACCTCTCCCACCAAGACGTCGGGCCGGCGTGGAAAAGTAGACCAAGGGTAACCTCGACTAGAGGCTGCTGCTGCTGCTGCCTTAGCAAAGCTCGCTCACTCCCAGTGTAAGCACCGCACGGGTGTGAACTTCTTTCGCGCCGTACGTTGGAGGGCTCTCTGCCTCGCAAGATTCAACGACTAATCGCTGCCCCCCCCCCACCACCACTCCCGCCTCGCGTTGTCGGGAGAGCGCAGAGCGCTCGGCAGCAGCAGCAGCGGCAGCAGCAGCGTCAGCTCACCACGGCACACAACGCAACGAAAAGAACCGTCTCTTTGTTTTTTTTGCAACAAAATTCGTTAAAATAAATACCGGCTTGTCTCGGATTTTTTTTATTTTTATTTTTACGTCGCTTCACGTCCACCACGGAAATATCTTTCGTATTTTGTCGTCGCTGCATTGTTTGGTTGGCGTCGAGCGGCGCTGGTTGCCACGTTCGACGCGGAGCCCGGACAAAGCCGAGAGAGGTAAAATCAACGCTGCCACCACCACCACCGCCGTTAGTTTTCTCTCAAATATCGCGGGTTTTTTTTAAACGAACGGAACTCTTCTCGCGCATTGCGATTTTATTTCGTGCGTTTTGTTTTTAGGTTGTGAAGGGAATTTTTTTTTAAATGAAATTGCGCGGAAATTCGTTCAGCTACGCATGTTGACTATCAATGGCAACAACTGTAATGTTACGCATGAATATATATTACATTTAAACAAATGTGTATTTTTGCGTTGAATATCCTTTTTGTGTTAAGTTTATTCAATTGTTGTTGCCATTATATATTTAGCAATGTAAGATGGAATTTATAAGGATATTTTTAAAATATATTTACGTGGTGCGATTTATGCGGCTGTGCCCTTTAAGGGTCCAGATGTGGTGACCAGCCCAAACCCAGCCTAAAATTCCAATGTCATGAATACAGATGATTTAACGATTAATATATCAATTGATATACACTACGAACAACAACTGCATACAATGTTTGTATTTAATCATTTACAATGATAGACGCACATTCGCATGTACATACTACTTTTTACTATTTTACGTTGCCTTGATAATTGGCACACATCTTTCGTATGATTGGCACTTATTTGCATACGATCCATATATTGCTCCCAATTTCGAGGCCTCGCTTACAGCAAGATGGCTTAAGATCATTGCGTTAATAAATGCGTAAAATAGATGGCAATTCAGCAATGTTGTGATTTAAAGTAACACAATTGTGTTTCTTGAACAATTTGTCAGAAATTGAATGGGGGGGGGGGGGTGTTAGGCTTGCTGGGTTGGGTGTGGGATGAGAGGGCCCTGTGTGTGTCTGTCTGTGTGTCTGTGTGTGTCTGTGTGTGTGTCTGTATGTCTGTGTGTGTCTGTCTGTGTGTGTGTCTGTGTGTGTGTCTGTCTGTGTGTGTGTGTCTGTGTGTGTCTGTGTGTGTGTGTGTCTATGTGTGGGGAGTGGTGGTGTAGCAGTTAGCGCGCTGTGCTACGAACCTGGCGACACGAGTTCGATTCCTGCTCACGCCCAACACCGATGACGATTATCCGAACCGGTTCTGCGCCTCCCCTAGGTCGACTCAGCCTCAAATGAGTACCCGGTGCGGTGTGTAAACATCGCCATTGGGGAGACAAAGGCGGTCGGGCATAGTGCTGGCCATACACCCCCTGTGAAGGCTATACGGGGGGTCTTTGTATGTCTGTGGGGCAAGCTGGGCCATGTAGCCCGCATGCCCAGCCACCGGATAGAGAGGGGGCAAAACTGGCGCGGCACGGGCTAGAGAGGAGATGAAGTGATGGGTGTGTAGATGAGTGGCACGGGCTAGAGAGGAGATGGAGTGATGGGTGAGTGAGTGGGTGAGTGGCACGGCCTAGAGAAGAGATGGAGTGATGGGTGAGTGGCACGGACTAGAGAAGAGATGGAGTGATGGGTGAGTGGCACGGGCTAGAGAAGAGATGGAGTGATGGGTGAGTGGCACGGGCTAGAGAAGAGATGGAGTGAGGGTGAGTGGGTGGGTGAGTGGCATGGGCTAGAGAAGAGATGGAGTGATGGGTGAGTGGGTGGGTGGGTGAGTGGGTGAGTGGCACGGGCTAGAGAAGAGATGGAGTGATGGGTGAGTGGGTGAGTGAGTGACACGGGCTAGAGAAGAGATGGAGTGATGGGTGAGTGGCACGGGCTAGAGAAGAGATGGAGTGATGGGTGAGTGGCACGGGCTAGAGAAGAGATGGAGTGAGGGTGAGTGGGTGGGTGAGTGGCATGGGCTAGAGAAGAGATGGAGTGATGGGTGAGTGGGTGGGTGGGTGAGTGGGTGAGTGGCACGGGCTAGAGAAGAGATGGAGTGATGGGTGTGTGGGTGAGTGAGTGACACGGGCTAGAAAAGAGATGGAGTGATCTGGTACAGGAGGACGTGGAGCTGAGTGGACTTGCCGATGACTGTTACCAGCGGTGTCAAGATCGGCCTCTGTGGAGGAGGCTCGTGAATGACGCCACTGGGTAGTTGGAGGCAGTCGCCCTCCAACAACAACAGAGGGCAAGAGGAGCGACGCTCACAACAACGAGCGGAACGCCGGGTGGATAAAACGCAGCGAGTTGGCACAGGAGGGGGCACGGGTGGTGCATCAGCCGCTTATCTCAGTCAGTCGACCCATGACACCTGGGTCTGTCCCGTGACCTCCTGCCAGCAGACGTTCGACACTGCACGTGGCCTTAACATGCACCTAGCCTGGCACAAGCGCCGTGGGGACGCCACCGGCACTTCGTAGCGAATGGCGGCTGTTATGGGGGAAGCGTGCGTTTGTGACTTCTACTCACTCTGTTACGTGCAGTTGTGCAAGAGATCTCCATTCTAACTCATTTCTTTAGAAGCGCTTTTTGTGTGCGTTTAGTTTGTTGTCCTTCCCCCAGAACCTCCGATTAGGGACGGTTGGCTACGTACGGTGTGAAAGAAGTGCAAAGTACATGCAATGCATGCATGTTCAAGACCGAACCAGGAGGAGGATTTCTCCGACAACTCTGGCTGCCGCCTGATGAGGCTCATTGTAATTACCAGCGAAACGTCGGACTCGAATTCTAAATGTTGTGTGTTTACTCTCCAACACACCGGTTAGTGCTGAACTCATAACTACGTGTTGTTTACGTGACAACCCTTACTAATTGGCTGTGTCGTGTGGTGGCGAGTTTAACGACACATTTATATTCACGCGATTTAACCCACAAACCTCTATTATGGACATGCATATGGGCACATGCTTGCCTTTGTGTGTGCGTGTCTGTGGGCATGCGTGTGATGAGTGCACTGCGCTACGAACCCGGCGACCCGAGTTCGATTCCCACTCACTGCTCACAATGACGAATATCTGAAATGGTCATAGGCCTCTGCTAGGTCGATTCAGCCTTAAATGAGTATCCGGTATGGTGTGTAAAACATCACTGGGGAAACAAAGGCGGTCGGGCATGGTTTTGGCCACCCACCTCCTTGTGTGCTGTGCCGGTCTTCATGAATGCTTTCTGACTGCACTGCCCCGGCAGTCTGTCCAAGGCTACACGAGGGGTATTTTGTCTCTGGTGTGCATGTCTTTGCCTTCTTGTTGAGGTGTTTAGGTGGTTTGACATCTCCACTATAATTCCACCATTCGGAGTTTGATGAATATCAGTGGCAATACAAGTGACACGTGACACGTGCTGTCAAAACCACGAACCTCTTCTGAGGCCTCACCCTGGGTCGTGAGTTCATAGCTGCTCGCTAACAGGACTTGTACAACTAAACAGCTGAAAGTTGTGATCATTGTCTATGTGACACCAACTTAAACATCGGCCACGACCAACCCACCGCTGGGTGAAACTCTGCCAACACCGTCGTCATCACTCACGACCCTGCGATGACACAATCCACCGCAAGGCCACCGTGGGCCACTGGAGGCCTCAGGTGGCCTTGAGGACGGCCCGTGACACGCGGGCCCCGACAATACACAAATGTGACAACACCCTCATCCATCGTCGTGCTGCCAAATGTGTGGCGGCCCTCACAACTGATGATGTCTTATCGGTGAAAGTGGCGCCCCTCTGAGAATGAGTGAAGATCACTGGGCTAGCAGCGCCTGCAAACAAGCTGATTCTGTCGCTCCGACTTGGCGGTGGACATCCTCTCAGACACCATCGTCTCTGTGACTGGAGGGAAATCGAGGTTCATCTGAGTCGACTTCCAAATTCAATTTCAGTTTTTTGTTGGTTAAAAATTCGTCGCTAACGATTTTTTACCGGAAGTATTCGGGGAAATCCTGGACCGTTCTTAACCCGAATGTTAACTTTTAACCTCGGCGAAAGCTTAAGCAATGCTCGTATTAACCCACGCACGTATTCAACCGGGAGTCAAATGTAACCTCAAACCCCCCGTGAGCAACCCCACAAAGTGTCCCGAGTGATCAAATGACACGAGGGTGACAGGAAGAGTCACCCTCGAACGCCGCTCACAACAATGAGCAAGAGCGCTGGGCGGATAAAACGCAGCATGTTGGAATAGTGGGAAGCCATTAGGTGGTCAGCCGGTCAACCCGTGACACTTAATTCTAGATTTGAAGCTTTCGTGACTGCAAGGATTCATGTTCTTAGGTTTTTTTCGGTAAAGTCACGTAGGTAAAAAAATTAAAATTAATATTTTTTTATTTTACTTTTATTAATTTTAATTTTTTGCCTACGTGACTTTACCGAAAAAACCTAAGAATATGAACCCGTGACACCTAGGGTGGGGTGGGGGGTCTGTCCCCGTGACCTTGCTGCCAATGGGCATTTGACACTTCACGTGATGGCCTCACAAAGCACCGTGGTAACGTCACTGCCATTTAGTGGCGGAACGACGGTCGCTGTTGTTGCAAATATTCCGTTTGCCTGCGCGAGCATAGCACGGTCGTGTCCGTGAAGTGCTCGACTTCACTGCGATATTTGTGGTTGTTTTCAATAGAAAGGCAAGGTGAATGAATCATTGGTCGGCAACCCTGTGTGGGAATGAATGTGAGTTCGTGTGCATGGCGGCGAGGTCCGTGTGTGTGTGTGCGATCTAGAAATGTGGGGAGCGCTACGAAATCGGCGACCTGGGCTCGATTCTCACTCACGGCCAACACCGGTGACGATTATCTGGTCCGGTCCGGGGCCTCCCCAAGGTCGACTCAGCCTCAAATGAGTACCTGGTGTGATCTGTAAAAAAAAATATCGCCACGAGGGAGACAAAGGCGGCCGGGCGTGGTGCTGGCCACCCACCCCCATGTGTGCCGTGCCGGACATCATAGGTGCTACTCGCTAACAGCACTTGCCCCAAAAATCTGTTAAGGCTATACGGGGGATCTTTGTCTTTTTATATTCTAGAAATAGGAGTGAATGCAAACACAGCCTTAACAACAAGAACCGGTCTTTGTTTCTTAGCCCATCCACCGTTCGTTCGTGCTGATGCTGTCTGTTAATTATTCAGTGGCAGTGAGGGGACTTACATGTCCATCCACGCAGGCCAAGTGTTTGCTACGCATGCTGCCACAAAGCCTCTGTGGCGACAATATGCACAGAGAGAGATTAGAGAATGCGAGTGCGTATGGGCCTTTGTATGCGTGTCTCAATGTGTGTGTGTGTTTGCGAGTGTCATTTTGCCTGTGCGTGAGTAAGTATTGGGGAGTGATAGTGGAGTGGTCAGTGCACTCCACTACAAGCCCGGCCACCCGAGTTCGATTCCCGCTCACGGCCAACAATGGTGACGTTTATCTCAACCGGTCCTGGGCCTCCCTTAGGTTGACTCAGCCTCAGATGAGTACCTGGTGCAGTTTGTAGTCCATCATCACTCGAGAGACAAAGGTGGTTGGGCGTGGTGCTGTCCATCCCACCACCCCCTGGTGTGCCGTGTCGTCCTTCGCAGGTGCTCGGAAACATCACTTGCCTCACGAGTCTGTTATGGGGTCGTCCATAAATGACGTCACGCACCTAGGGGGGGGGTCAGACATTTGTGACGATGTGTGACGAGGGGGGGGGGGGGGGATGAGAAATATGACGTCACATCAAAATGCGCAACTTTAAATAAATATAGACGACACTTTCTACTTAATCAAATAGACTCTTTAATAAATGCTTTCTCCTACAACATCAGAGTGCAGCGCCACATTAAATACGCACTACAATGACAATAGTTTAAAGCGATTTGAAGCATGTTTTATTTGGGGGGGGGGGGCAGAGCTTTGTGACGTCATATTTGAGGGGGGGTCTGACTTTTTGTGACGCCGTGTGACGAGGGGGGGGGGGGTCAAAAATCGTCCAAAATCGCGTGACGTCATTTATGGACGGCCCCTAAGGCTATATGGTGTATCTTTGCCTTTACCCCCCCGATGTGTATGCGTCTGTGGGGGATGATGTTGCCACTGGATCAGACACTGAATTGCAAATCTATATATCAGGGTCTCAATTCCACAACCAAACGCATCACTGCTGGGCAAGCGGCGTGTGAGGGATGCAGGTCGACTCAATTAATTGAGTCGACCTATTGCAGATTGTCAATGGCATCAGCACTGTGAAGACAAATGGGCACAGTGCTGATCACACCACCTTGTTATTGAGTGCCGTGTCAGCCTTAATAACGGGAGCTCGCCAACAACAGCCCTCGTCCGTATCGTCTGTACAGGTAAATGTGTGTCTATATGTGTGTCTGTGTGTGTGTGTCTGTGTGTGTGTCTGTGTGTGTGTGTCTGTGTGTGTGTCTGTGTGTGTGTGTGTCTGTGTGTGTGTCTGTGTGTGTGTGTGTCTGTGTGTCTGTGTGTGTGTGTGTCTGTGTGTGTATGTCTGTGTGTGTGTCTGTGTGTGTGTGTCTGTGTGTGTGTCTGTGTGTGTGTGTGTCTGTGTGTGTGTATGTCTGTGTGTGTCTGTGTGTGGGGAGCGATAGTGTTGTGGTTAGCGCGCTGCGCTATGAACCCGGTGACACGGGTTCGATTCCCGCTCACGGCCAACACCAGTGACGATTATCTAAACCGGTCCCAGGCCTCCCCGAGGTCAACTCAGCCTCAAATGAGTACTTGGTGCGGTGTGTAGTAAACATCGCCACTGGGGAGACAAAGGCGGTCGGGCGTGGTGCTGGCCACCCACCCCCTCGCGTGCCGTTCCGGCCTTCATAGGTGCTCGCTAACAGCACTTGCCCCTACAGTCTGTTGAGGCTACACGGGGTGATCTGTGATCTTTGTCTGTGTGTGTGGGGGGAGCGGTATTGCAGTGGTTAGCGCGCTCCGCTACGAACCCGGCGACCTGGGTTCGATTCCCGCTCACGGCCAACATCGGTGACAAATATCTGAACCGCTCCTGGGACTCCCATAGGTCGACTGATCCTCAAATGAGTACTGGTGCGGTGTTTACACATCGCCACTAGGGAGACAAAGGCGGTCGGGCTTGGTGCTGGCCACCTACCCCCCCGTGTACCGTTCCGGCCTTCATAGGTACTCGCTAACAGCACTTGCCCCAACAGTCTGTTCAAGGCTACACGGGGGATCTTTGTCTTTTTGTGTGTGGGAGATTCCACGTGGCCAGTCGAAATGGTTCGTGCACTGCGCTACTCACCTGACAATCCTCGTTTGATTCCTGCTCATTTACAACATCATTGACGAATATCTGAACCTGGTCTTGGGCCTCCCCTAGTCTGGCTCGGCCTAAAATGAGTATCTGGTGTGGCGTAAAAAACAAACCAGCAGGGGGGATGTTTGTATTTACTACCTTTGTCTGTGATGTGTGTGTGTGCAATCTGTAATTGTGTGAGGGGTTTGAGTTGTAGACGTGTCCGTGTTCAAGGTAGCATGATTTCCTCTTTTCCAGCACCAATTTATGACGTGTCAAAATATAAATAATGAAACCAAAAATACTACACAGGACAGTAATTGGATGCCTTAAATAATAGTTTCTCTTTGCGACCGCGGCTGAATTTAGCAATTAAAATGCATATTACCATGCTTCACGAGTAACGATTCCAAAAATACGTATCCTGGGGAGATGGAGCGATGGAATCAGTCGGCTCCTGTGCAAGGTGCTAGGTGGATCATCGCATAGCAGGATACATGAGAGATAGTGGTGGCTTGCGAGGCCTGAGCACAAGCTCAAATGCTTAGCCCACCAAGTGCAGCAACAAACAGCACTATTCCACTTCACGATACATTTTTGGGTGAGACCACTTAAAGATCTGGCCAAATGTTTGTCGTGTAACCCTCCACCACCCGACAGCCAAAGAAGTTGAATTGCCACACCTGCACAAGCGTTCCATGATCATGATGACAAAAATAGATCCCACTCCAGGCCACGGCATCAGCCGATTGCCAGCGGACACATGCTCATTTGCTAATGGCTGTGCATGATAGATGCCACTTCACCGTATTACGTGGGCCCCTCGGTAAGTTATGCTTATGCACAAATCCTGAATGACTGTAGGGGGGGGGGTACATCATAATAATGACTCATAATGGATTACATTTGGTATTCGCGCCGTTCGTATAGCGCAAGGCTCTCGTGAAGGCCGCTGTCTTTCTATCTGCCGTGGGTTCACAGCCGGCGTGCGATGTTACCGTGTGCATTTCTATTCTAGTAAATTGGTGCTGTACATTTTCAAATCAGGCAAACTTGGACCACGATGCCCGCACACGATGGCCGACTCGTTTCGACAAACGTCAGGGGATGTTTTCACGTCCGCCACGAGCACAGGAGAGGTTGCCGAGTATTGCGTTGGTGAATACACACCATGGCATTAACCAGGGCGGCAGGTCGGTTTCGAACCGCGAGCCTTCTGTAACGGCCGTTACTGCTGGGCTGTGTCACGGGCCCCACGTGACGGCTGAAAATGTCAGTACGAAGCGAAACTATTTGTGTTTCGCGTGTGTTGTAACGTTCAGCGCGCCCTCCCCTTCGTTTGTTGCATCGGGGTTGCATAAAGCGCACACGCCCACGTACTGCTGCGTTTGCAACCAAATCGTATAGGTTCGGTGTGCGGAGATTGGAAATCCAAAGCCGCTCTCTCGCATCGTACCTGTGTTGCACGCGCGTTCGTTCCCAGCTGCTGGCTCGGCTGCAGAGCAATCGGCTCGCGATGACCCAGCCCATCATCCCCTCCATTCGTCCGAGGTCAATCAAATATTGTACTACTTTGTATGGAAGGCAGTAGTGGTCACAGTAGAAGTGTAGTTCCCACCACTGGCTTGGCAAGGTTTTTAACGGGGGGTGAGCATTGATGCCTCCGTACTCATCTGAGCTGGAAACCACTTTGGCTTTCTAATTAACTGCGTTGTTTGATGAAAACAAATGCATGAATGTGCTGCAGGCCATAAATGTTTCTTTTGATATGCAAAGCGCCATTGATTGTGCTCGTGCGACCTGATTACACGTACGAGGATGTGCTCTTGTGAGACATATACATTGTAAACGAAACAAGTGTCAAGAGCCATTGGCAAAACGACCGATGCATCAACAGTATATTCTTATTCGGTTACTATGGTTTCCAATCACGAGTCGGGAAAAAAAAATCGCATCCTATTCAAAGCAGCGCCTGTCCAAGCAATGATGACGGAGTAACGCAAACCGAGGAGATGGAGCGATGAAATTGGTCTCGTGCGCAGGTGCCGTAGGGGTTGTGATTGTGAAACATGCTGAAGGCTTGGCAAGTCCTTGGTCCAGAAGTGGATTGACCATGGCCGATAATGTTGATGATTCATATTTTAAAAATGCACCCTCATCCATTTTTCTAAATATTAATATCTATCTATATTTTCCCTTCAGAAGCTAAGCGGGCTTTGAGCCTGGCTAGCGCTTGGATGCGTGACCAGTATACACAAACGGTGTGATAGGCTGCTGTGGCAAAATCCATTGTTGTGCTGTACATCCGCGCTCCCCGCCTTCACCAACCCGCACTGACCGGCGTGTTGAGGCCTCGTCAAATAATACCCTGGACCCACGTGGTGTGCGGATGCACTCATCCAGAAGTGGATGGACAAATGGGCTGTGCACGGACAACATTTGTTCCCTTTATTAGCCACTGCTGTTGTCATGTGATGGCTGCTCACGAATCTCTTCATGGTTTGTTCCTCATTCCTGCTGTTTGTAATTGGATGGAATCTGTGACGTGCAGATTTTTACCAGTTTAATATCGATTTATAGGGTGGCAGGGTGGTGCAGTGGTAACAACTCCTGCCTCACAGGCAGAAGTCCCCTGGTTTGATTCCTGACTCGGGCATCTTTCCGTGTGTATGTTGAACTTCTTTCACACCGTACGTAGCGAACTCTGCTAATCGGAGGTGCGGGGGATGGACAACAAACTAAACACCAAAAGCAGTTTTAAATAAATACGTTTCCATTCTATATTGAAAAGTGCATAGTTGCAGCGGCTTCCTAATATCGGAAGGAAGAGAGTTCCAGACGGCCACATCTGAAAGCGCACGATGCGGGGGTCACCGTCTTTGTTCGATGACTCGCCAAAAGCCGCTGCGGGGATGAGCGGAGTTCGCGTGATGATGATGGTTTATGTTCCTTGACGAGATCAGCGAGTAATTGTGGTTCATTAGTATCAAGCACTTTGTGTGTCACGAGTGCGACCTGATCACGTATTCGTCCAGCAACCAGAAGCCAATACAGCTCAGCGAGCACTGCACGGGCACGGTCGGATCTTGCACTGTCTGTCACGACACGTGCCAAATCATTTAATACACGCCGCAGCTTCGTAATAGTTTTGGCAGACGTCCCATAGAGTAGTGAGTTGCAATAATCGAGCTTTGTCGATACTATGATGTACGCCACTCTGTGTTGGCTATGTCGTGTGCTGTTTGTCTATTCTCCCCCGTGGTTTTCGTGGGTTTCCTCCGGATTCTTCGGTTTCCTCCTCCCATGAGCTAAAAAAACATCGCAATGCAAAAAATATAATTCCCTTGCAAATTACTCAATTGGGATGTACACGTTGCAGCAAAGCCCCCTGACTGCAAAACACTTGGTAGGACCCTCCTAAAACAAGTAGTGAGGCTTTCCTGGATAAACAAGAATAAATAAATACATTATTAATAATAAGAACAACAGGCTGCATCCATAATGGATTCATTTAAAAAAGTGAATCAATCCCTGTATTGTTCACAATCAGAGTGATATTTTCTTGGAGGGGCACGTCCATTATGATCTATCTTCTTTGGTTCTTTCGGTAAAGTCACGTAGGTAGAAAAATAAAAATAAAGTGATTACAAATATCACGACGTTTCGATCGCAACACAAGCGGTCGTCATTAGGAAAAGGCGTTATCCTCATTTAGCCATCTCGTCTCTTTTTGATTAGGTCATCCAAGAAAGGTAGCATGCCATCCTTTTCTACCTCCATGGTGAATGTGATGGCTGGGTGTATGGAATTGATGTGGTTGAGGAATTGGTTTAGAGCTGGTCGGCCATGTGGCCAGATGACGAACGTGTCATCCACGTACCTCTTCCACAAGGACGGGCGTAGAGTGAATGCCTGGATGGCGTCCGTCTCAAATTTTTCCATGAAAATATTGGCTACAACCGGAGATAAGGGAGAACCCATTGGGGTGCCTTCAGTTTTTTTGTTGAATGTTCCATTCCGTGAGACAGTGTCTCACCAGGGCCGGTACATCAGCATTCAATCCTTGTTGGACCAAATCTTCAATGATTGCAATGGTATCGGGCACAGGAACTTTGGTGAACAAAGAAACTACATCGAAACTGACGAGTAAATCACCTGGGGACAGTGAGATGTCCTTAATTGACGATACCAAGTGAGCTGAGTTAAGAACAGAAGAGGTGGTCTTACCAGTGAATGGCTGCAAGGTCTCCGACAGCTATCGGGCCAGTTTGTAGGTGGGTGAGCCAATGGTGGAGACGATGGGATGAAGGGAAGGGGTGTACCTTCTTTATGGATGTTTGGTAAGCCATACAATCTGGGTGGTCTAGCAGCAGAAGGTTTTAATGAAACCCGTTTGGTCTGTTGAATTAATGAAGCTGAGTCAGTGGTGATCCTGTTCGTTTTTGTCACGAGGCTGTTGGTGGGATCTCTTTTAATGTTTGTGTAGCTACCATCATTAAGTATCCATCTCCATAATTTTCTGAATACTTTGTATTGAACAATCCTGTTGGCGTATCTGGGGTGGAACACCCAGTTCCCACTTCGCTTTGCCAAATAAGATTGAACACAGAGCACTTGGGTTGGTTTATGATCTAGCGCCGACTGACTCACTCCAGCCACTCACTCATTGGCGGTCAGTCGCCTCCTCATCACTCCTCCATTGATACTTCCATGGTCACCGTTTTCATGAGCTTCACTCAATGATTTCTCTACAAATGTAGAGGACTCGGTCTACCAGATTCATCGTTTCGTCCTAGATTTGAAGCTTTCGTGACTGCAAGGATTCATACTCTTAGTTCTTTCGGTAAAGTCACGTAGGTAAAAATGAAATTAAAATTAATAAAAAATAAAAACAATAAAATCACGACGTTTCGGAGGCAACACAAGCTTCCGTCTTCAGGTGACACTACATATTTTTTGCTGTGACAGTTTCACCTGAAGACGGAAGCTTGTGTTGCCTCCGAAACGTCGTGATTTTATTGTTTTTTATTTTTTATTAATTTTAATTTCATTTTTACCTACGTGACTTTACCGAAAGAACTAAGAGTATGATCGTTTCGTCTCATCTGCAGGACACAACAACACAACAAAGATCCTCCTGTGGCCTTAACAGACTTTGGCAGCAAGCACTGTGAGCAAGCATTTATAAAGGCTGGCATGGTACATGAAGGGGTGATGTGGACTGCACCATCTGGGCCGCCTTTGTCTACCTAGTCATGATGTTTACACATCGGCTGAGTCGACCTAGGGGAGGCCCAGGACCGGTTCAGATAATCGTCGTTACCGGTGTTGGCCGTGAGAAGAAGTCGAACTAAGGGTCGCCGAGTCCGTAACGCAGCGTGGCGCCAACCTTGACACCAGCGCTCACCAACAACACGCCCGCTGACTCACTCACTCACTCAACTCGCTCAGCCACTTAACCCCCAACACACTCATCTTTCGAACCTCTTCCCCAACACTGGTGCACATTGATTTCAATCCCGTCAGCGCCTTCCCCAAGATTTTATAGCCTCGCTCAATTCAAGAATTGTGTAACTGCCATCAATTACCCCTTCGATCATGCCGTTTTGTTCCTGGCCACCCAGCGATGGAAAAAACAGCGTTGAAGAGTGAAATTGTAAACATGAGACGTGACACATTTTTGCTCGACTTTTCTCAAATCGTGGTCAAATAAAGCGGAGTTTATTACCCCAAAAAAACTCTATCATGAAGCAGAGTTCCATCCAAGACAATCGAGTCAAACTGAGTTCCCGCTCAAATGAGCATTGTGGCATTGGTACTGATCTCCTGTTTAAAGCCCTGAGCCATTGGCGGGTTTATCCATAAGATAATCGTCATTGACTTCCCCACAAAGTGGTGCTTCTTTTATTAACCCTAGAGGCGGGATGATGGGCTGGGTCAACCCGAACCAGGATTTGAACTCGCAACCTTCACATTGAACATTTGCAAAGACAAAACGCGCCGCTGCAAATCGTTATATAATCCGCACCGTTCTGCGTCAATCCCTCTGCCACACGTCGTTGTTTTCACTTCACACTCTGACTCGATGTTGTCCTTCTCACAACACCCACAACCTTCGTGTGTTTCTCTTCGGAGCGCCTCCCAATTTTACGGTGCGCTGTTCATGAATATGTCCGCTCGTGTTTTTTCGTTGTTGTTGGCAGGCGCGTTGGGACGAAGTCTTGAACCGAGAAATCTCCACGATGATGTCTGCAGCCTCGCCGGTGCTCGCTCTGGCTGCCCGAGGCCTCTCATCCATCTTCATCTGCGTCTGCCTCGCCGCGATAACACGGTGCGCTGCCCCGGAAGCTTCGTCCGTGGGCGTCGTCCGTTCGCACGTGCAAACCACCACCACCACCACCGCCGCAGCACCCGTCTCAGCGCACGCATTGTGTGTGTGCGCGCGCATTGTGTGTGTGCGCGCGCATTGTGTGTGTGCGCGCGCATTGTGTGTGTGCGCGCGCATTGTGTGTGCGCACGCATTGTGTGTGTGCGCGCGCATTGTGTGTGTGCGCGCGCATTGTGTGTGTGCGCGCGCATTGTGTGTGTGCGCGCGCATTGTGTGTGTGCGCGCGCATTGTGTGTGTGCGCGCGCATTGTGTGTGTGCGCGCGCATTGTGTGTGTGCGCGCGCATTGTGTGTGTGCGCGCGCATTGTGTGTGTGCGCGCGCATTGTGTGTGTGCGCGCGCATTGTGTGTGTGCGCGCGCATTGTGTGTGTGCGCGCGCATTGTGTGTGTGCGCGCGCATTGTGTGTGTGCGCGCGCATTGTGTGTGTGCGCACGCATTGTGTGTGTGCGCACGCATTGTGTGTGTGCGCGCACGCATTGTGTGTGTGCGCGCGCATTGTGTGTGTGCGCGCGCATTGTGTGTGTGCGCGCGCATTGTGTGTGTGCGCGCGCATTGTGTGTGTGCGCGCGCATTGTGTGTGTGCGCGCGCATTGTGTGTGTGCGCGCGCATTGTGTGTGTGCGCGCGCATTGTGTGTGTGTGCACGCATTGTGTGTGTGCACACGCATTGTGTGTGTGCGCGCGACCGCCAGCTCGTCACCAGCATCTATATTCATGGCGGATGAATCACGGAGGAGCGGTGGCTCGACGGTGAAGGGCGCTGAGCTACGAACGTGGCTGTGACTGCGGATCGATTCCCGCTCACGGCCACCGGCAATACCGGTGACGACTATTTGAACCGGTCCCCGCCTAGGTCGACTCAGCTGTGTATACATCAGCACAGGGGGAAAAAATGCAGCCGCGCGTGGTGCTAGCCAAACCAGCGCCATTGTGCGCCGTGCCGGCCTTATAATGTGCCCGCTAACAGCACTCGCCCCAACAGCCTGTTAAAAGCCGTACGGGGGATCTTTATTTTTATATTGTAAGAGCGTCTACTGGAGGCCATGCTCATAATATATACACGCTGGCATGCACGCATGCACACGGTGCATACACAAAGGCAAACATAGACACAACACATATATGTACCTGTGAGTGTGCGTGTGGCTGGATTCACAATCCACGCACGCATGAATGTGCACACATGGACATGCATGAAGGTGCAGACAAGCACATGCATGCATGTGCACACATGCACATGCATGAATGTGCAGACAAGCACATGCATGAATGTGCACACATGGACATGCATGGATGTGCACACATGCACATGCATGAATGTGCACACATGCACATGCATGGATGTGCAGACAAGCACATGCATGAATGTGCACACATGGACATGCATGGATGTGCACACATGGACATGCATGAATGTGCACACATGCACATGCATGAATGTGCACACATGGACATGCATGAATGTGCACACATGCACATGCATGGATGTGCACACAAGCACATGCATGAATGTGCACACATGCACATGCATGGATGTGCACACAAGCAACACGCACATACACCCACACATATATATGCACCGATAGATGCACGTAATCACAGACAAAGACAATCATCATCAGGTGCGAAATCTGATGATGATTGCTTGTGTTGCAGTCTAAACGTTGTGAGAATTTTTATTGTTTTATATTTTTATTATTTTATTATTTCCCTTCTACGTGACTTTACCGAAAGAACCAAGAAGATGAATCCCTGCAGTCACGAAAACTTTAAATCAAAATTTAATCAAAGAGTATGTAAGCAAATCACCCAAACACTACACAAAAAATAAAACTAAACCATCCTCGTCCTATCAGGCAAAACCCCACCGAGGTATTAACTTCGTTTTCATAAGCGACCTGGCCACTTCACACGGTGAGGTTTTCCTGAGTGGACATAATCATAATAATTATACAACCTGGAGAGGTGTTATACGTGCGGGTTTGCTGCTAATCTGCATGCTTAAAAAAAGACTCCACACTTGCAAAGGGTGCAATGCAATTTATATTTTTTGAAGTCTGCCGTCATTCACGTGTACACGTCCTCTCAGCGTGTGTGCGCGACGGGGGACTGCTCACGTGCTCCTGCAGCCTTCTGGGGATGATTACGATGGCAATGGTGGCGGTGGCGGTGGCCACGATGATGACGACGATTAAATTTAGCACAATGCGGTCATTCAGCATCATTTACAACCAATGACAACGATGGCAACACGCTCGCCGCTTGATGCAGAGATTCAGAGTTCGAATGCTGAAGGCGATGAGTATTAACCCTAGCAATACTACGCAACCGTTTTTCTTTCACAGTGGACATCAAGAATCCTGTGATGCCATCGTGTGCCAGCGTCACGGTGCAAATTTCCTAGAATCTGAAAAAATCTACGTTGCAAATTACTCAATTGGGATTACACGGAGAAACCTGGCCCCTGACTGTGCAACTACTGCAGACCGTGAAACCAAACACCGCCTTCCTTTATGATAGCCTTGCACAATTAGAACGACGCAAAAACTCTAAATGTGCTCAATTGTTATCACGATGATGATTAATTATAACTCAACGCAGCCATTCGCAGCCGCAGCACAAAGTTGGCTACATTTGAATCGATGGCTGGCTGGCTTGTTTTGCTGGCTTGCCGGCTCGCTGGCTGCCTGGCTGCCTGGTTTGCTGGCTGACAATTACCCATAAAACAAGTGGCGTCTCCTTCGCAATAGGCCGTCAAGGTCCCGTCACGTCATTCGTTACGGGTAGGCAATCGAGTGCTAGCGCCATCATCCACGTTTGCAAATTAGAAAAATCACAACAAACCTCTCGACGGGGGCTGCACGTAGCAGCTATTGCTCCCTACTGGCAGGCTGATGGCCGCTTGCAGGGCCGGTGCCGAGTCAGTAATGCGCTCACAGGAACAGCTGCCACAGGAGGTGCCCTTCTCAATATTTTTGAGATGAGATCCGAGGCGTAACTGGCTAAACACGTGTCATATTTTGCTGTCTTTTCTTGGATTTTCTGTTTGCACTTAGTCACATATTCACTTTAAGATACTCTTAGTTCTTTCGGTAAAGTCACGTAGGTAAAAAATTAAATTAAAATGTATAAAAATATTTATTAATTTTAAAGTCACGTAGGTAAAAAATGAAATAAAAATTAATACAAATATTTATTAATTTTAAAATTAATAAGTTAATTAATAAAAATATGTATTAATTTTAAAATTAATAAGTATTTTTTATTAATTTTAATTTCATTTTTTACCTACGTGACTTTACCGAAAGAACTAAGAGTATGAATCCTTGCAGTCACGAAAGCTTCAAATCTAGAATTCACTTTAAGATGTTTTCTTGTTCATGTTTTTGTTTTTTGTTTGTTGCGGTTGCACCCGATTCAAGATCCGAATGGCTCCTCACAGGGCTACACCTAATAAACGAACTTGAACTTGAACAAAAGTGCTCTGAGACGACCGGGCGTAATGCGAGCGGCTCCATCGTCGTCGCCGCGATCGCCGTTCATCCCTCGCGTGCCCGTTCCTGCCCGTCGTCGTGAAACTTCCTTCGTCCGTCTCCCTCCTTGTCGTCTTCTTCCCGCCGCAGCAGAGTGCAGGGCCAGACGTTGAAAACCCCGTCCGAGACCAACATCACCCTGTACACGAACATCCTGGATGTTCTACTCAAGGGCTACGACTACCGCTTGCGGCCAGGCCTGGCCGGTGAGTGGCCCGGTACTGCTCCGCACCAGAAACACGCACCTACACCCTTGTTGACGTGGCTAAGTGGCCGTGCGTTCACCGTTTATAGGCAAGTTCTTTTTTTTTCGTACTCTTAGGTTTTTTCGGTAAAGTCACGTAGGTAAAACATAAAATTAAAATGAATGAAAGTAAGAATAGAAAAAAAAAATATTAAAATAATAATAATTAATAATTGTTATTATTAAAATAGTAATTATTAAAATAATGATTTCAATTGATAAAAGTAATAATCATAGTAAAATTAAATAATTATATAATAATTCTTATCATTAATAATTTTTATTATTATAATTTTAATAATAATATTTTTCTTGTATTTCTATTATTACTTTTATTAATTTTAATTTAATTTTTTACCTACGTGACTTTACCGAAAGAACTAAGAGTATGAATCCTTGCAGTCACGAAAGCTTCAAATCTAGAATTCTTTTTTTCCCTCTACGTCCCAGCGCGGCTGCCCGCTTGTTCCAATGTTATTGGTTCGCATTTGTAGCAATTCCCTTCAGGTAAAGCGTTGACTGGCAGGCACTTAGTACCCCGCCTGCCAGAACCCTCCCTCCCCCCACCCCTCTACCCAAAATCATCGCCCTCTTATTTTTTGAACTCGGACGAGCTACAGCGAGGGAGCTACAGCCATCTAAATACAAATATAAAAATTCTCAATTTTTATTGACGCATAAAGAGCCGTCAAATTAATAAGGAGCTGCACGTCTAGCCGCGTGGCAGATTTGTCGAAATGTTGTGGTCGTTTCGTACTCCCAATTGCCCGCACGGTGCCCCCAAAGGGTTCGCTTTTGGCCTGGTGAATGTGGGTCGGAAGAATTGCGGGGTTCCGCCTGGCACGCGTGTTGCTCTACGCGTCTTTGGCAGGTTCTTCCATCACGCTGTGGAGAGTCATGCGCCAGCGTCGATAAACGGGCGGGAAGGCGTCGTCTGCTTGATTTGCGGGGGTGCGAAGCCTCGCAGATTTCTGTTGACGCTCTGACACCGGAGGAACCCTCCTCCGGTAATCACGAGGTCGTGGTGGTGTGGCGAAATGGGATTTAATAAATAGACAATAAGGGCTATTGCGAATATTGTGTCGGTATTGAGTGTAGAATAGGGGGAATTGTGGTTTGACCCATGAAACACCCCCAACGAAGGGCATGGAAATGGTACGACCCACATTGAGTACCTGGTCACCTGGTCACGGGGAGAGGAACAATTGGAAGAGACTGGAGCGGCCGTTTTGAGCAGAGACGCGCCGAGGTCTTTAGTCAAGGAAAGTTGAAGCCTTGAGGACAGCCAATGAGAGGCTGGAGAGGAGGTGGATGAGGTGGTGACCGCTCAGAGCGTCGTCAGGAGCCCACAAGGTCGTGCCGGAGGACTTCAAGAGGGCTGCAGCCAACGCTGCCTTCCCTCGCGTTTTTCGAAACCGGGAGGAATTGCCACCATCGGGCACAATCATCCATAGCGTGATCGATTGCAGGGCGCGTGAAGCCACATACGCTGTGGGTCGGAGCTCATGACGTTTCCAACCCACATTTAGCGCGCCAAGCGACCTCTTGGGTACCGTACGGGAATTGGAGCACAACATGAGAACGATATTTCGTTAATTCGGCCTCGCGGCTAGGCATAGAGTTTCTTATTAGCTACGTACAGCTTCTTATTATTAGAAACTATACGTCAATACAAATCTAAAATTTAAATGTTTTAACTCTGATGGCCTTAGCCCTCGCTGCTCATCTTCGGTACGCCAAAAGACCGATCCAACTCTTGCAAAATGTGGGCTGCATTTGTAGCTACGTCCGAGTTACAGAGACTGAATTTCGATTTAAAGCTTTCGTGACTGCAGGGATTCATCTTCTTGGTTCTTTCGGTAAAGTCGCGTAGAAGGGAAGTAATAAGACAGCGTCTGTCTTTCCGACAGACCTGTTCTTCACCTGAGGACGGCTGCTTGCGTTGTGGCCGAAACGTCGTGAGAATTATTTTATTATGTTTTATTTATATTAATTTATTATTTCCTTTCTCGTGACTTTACCGAAAGAACCAAGAAGATTACAGAGACTGCTCCAAACATATTTAATTTGACCATGTAAGGCCCACTGAGCTACGTGGCGATTTTTCAGGAGCGACCTGGCCACAAATGATATCTTAACGAAGTGGCTTATCGCATGGAAATGTATAGCAGCCAAGTGCTCTAAACGCGTGTTTCTAAATGTGGAAATCCACGCCACCACAAGGAGAGAGACACGCAAGCTCCAAATATATGGGCGTCAGTGTCGGGATCGAACCCACGACCTCCTGTATACCAGGCGAGGTAACATTAATATATCCTAGCCACAGCGGTGCTTCAATAGAAGTTGTAAGACTCTCCTTCTGTGTGGACTCACAGCAGAGCAGCCGACTTTACAAGCAGCGGAGTGTTGATGATCTCTCTCTCTCTCCTACAGATAGGCTTGATGTACATGTTTTATCCCGCGGTGTTTCTTGATTCCTATTGTTCATGCTTCGTTATTTTGCATATGGGATATGAAAAAAGCGGCTTTTGAACTCGCGTCCACCCTTCTCATTGATCAGACCATCAGACACGCCCGGCTACAAATGATTCCACTCCGCGACTGGGGGTGAGAGGTCTTGGAATCGTGGTGTCCCGGTGGCTCTTCCCGCCCAGAGATGACAGCGTGCAGCTCCACGTTCCACGCGGGGGGCTGTTTTAGCTTCCCGGCAGCGAGTAATCGTATATGGAGTGCTCGCATCCACTAGATCGTGGACTGCAGAAGCACTCGTGATTGATTATGCAGCCCAAGGTAGCTGCAGTTCACTTTGCTTGAGTGCGTGCCGCAGCGGGAACACGGTCGGGGAATATGCGGCGTCAAAGTTGTGAGTTTCCGTGTGCATTAGGCGCTGCCACGTGCTCGGCCAAGAAGGACCCCCCCCCCCCCCACAGAGGAGGGATTGAGAGCTCGTTCCACCGGAGCGGCATCTGGGGCCAGGGCACGCAACGTGCCGTGGGAATTATCTTCTTGGTTCTTTCGGTAAAGTCACGTAGAAGGGAAGTAATAAAACAATAAAAATGAAACATAATAAAACAATTCTCACGACGTTTCGGCCACAACGCAGGACGGCTGTTTGCGTTGTGGCCGAAACGTCGTGAGAATTGTTTTATTATGTTTTATTTATATTGTTGTATTAATTCCCTTCTACGTGACTTTACCGAAAAAACCAAGAAGATGAATCCCTGCAGTCACGAAAGCTTTGTGTCGTGGGAAGTCGTTTGCAGGGTGGCGGGCATCTATGTCGCCGCACACGTTTCATCAAGCGTCACCTCTGGTTGGCTACGTACGGTGCAAAAGAAATTCTTCCTCGGATAACGCTTTTTCGGTTGACGTTTCACCTCCAAAAGGAGCCCCATGGTTTCCACTAAAGTTTAAATTTTGATTCGCGGTACGTTGACGTTATGGAGGCGGGCGCCAATTTCGGCCAATCAGCGACGCCCATTTTTGAGCATTTAGACCTCGTCTGGCTTTGTTCACATTTATATATTTTCTGTTTTGGCAGTGGACACGGCTCTCTTGTAGACTTATTTCTCAACTTACAAGTGAATTCGATAAACAGTTATTTCGGTTGACGGTAGTTTTTGTTGAGCGGATTAAAACCGTCCACCGAGGGACGACGGTGTGTCTACACACATTGATTGTCGCATCGAGTCCTTGGCTTTGCAGGACGCCTGCTTCGGGAGAAGCGCTTCCGTCTGCTGCTGTTTAAGCGAGCGGCCTCTCCTTCCTCTGGGTGCCGGCTTGAGGTATCGTTGCTAAATGTTAGCACTAACATTGGACCAGTGGGCAAGAGGCATGGGACGCAGAATAAGTCAGGTTTGGTAGTTCGGGGTGGAAAACATTTGTGTGGCTCGTCCGTGCCGCCCACCCACGTGGCCTCCCTCCCATCCGACCGCGCGATTGGCTACTCCCCTCGTGCTCTGTCTGCTGACGAGACACCGGACGTTGAAACCGGCTCGGAGTGTTGCTTCTGTTGAACCATCTTCTTGGTTCTTTCGGCAAAGTCACGTAGAAGGGAAATAATAAAATAATAAAAATAAAACATACTAAAATACAATTCTCACGACGTTTCGGCCACAACGCAAGCAGCCGTCCTCAGGTGAAGAACAGGTCTGTCGGAAAGACAGCGTCTGAATGAACACCATCAAGCTTGGCAGCGTATATTTAAGCTGGGTTAGGGGAGGAAGGGCGCCTTGACAAAGGAATTTGCATCTCAAAAGAGGAATTTAGCAACAGAGGATGTTTTTTTGTGTTGAACCAGTGCTGCCGAATTTATGGATGCCCCAAAGGCCGTGGGTGCTGATGGGATGTGTTAAAAAAAAGCACGAATTTTTTTTTTATGCGGAGGCACGGATCTATGCAGGAGACGATTTGTAAGCGTATTTATTTCGTTACTTATACTTTCCAAAACAATGCAAATAATTTGTGTGTATATATATATTAAGGGGGCTTTTTTGTGCAGTCATAGGTGCTGAAATCATCTACGAGCTACACTCGAGAATCCAGATAAATGTGTGGGCGTCTGTACCCTGGATTCCAACCCAGGGTCTGGGCGCAGACGTGGTACTACCCCCCAGAGCCCCACGGCTCCGTCCGTCTGCAACGACACACCTCCTTGTCTGCGATGTGTACACGCATTGCGCAGAGAACAACACCACAGCTGTTTCCAGCACTCTGAATGAACCCTGTTCACACGCAATGCTGCAGCAGCAGCAGCAGCAGGAGATTGTGGAGCATGACGTGTTTGTCCCTGAAGACGACATGGCCTACAGCGTGAATAACGGAATGCTGTGCTGGCTGAAAACTGCATTGCTCCATTGCCAAGCGAATGCATGCGAGTGTGAGAGAGAGAGAGAGACATTTATACAAGCAGAGACAATAAAAACTATTACAGTATTCTCCAGATTATTGTGAAGCATGGTATTTTCCCCATAGTATAAAAAAATGGGCAATGCGTCTTATGACCCGTAGATGAATTTGCTTTCTGGAAAGCACGCTTTAATCTCAGCATCGTCGTCCATGGTCAATGTGGTCCTGGGTGAAGGACCCTTCCCTCCAAGGCACCACAACCTCTTCACAATCCTGTGATCTTGTAATCCACCCAGCCGCCCCTCCTCGCACATTAACCGATATCGTTGCTTTAATCTCGTTGAATTATCTTCCTGAAGACGAATCTCCATGGCAACGGATGACCACCCAGAGGACAGAAGACACCTGCCAGCCTTTCAGAATCAACTTCCAGCAGACATCTCTCCCCATTGTCGAGCAGCGCACTCATAAACATCTTTTGGAAATTGGCTCTCCATGTCCATTTCGGATTTCATAGCAATGAGGTAAACCAAATAAGAATAGGCTTTACCCAATAAAACAGGATGTGTTAACACGTTCAAACGCCAAACGGACACCTATTGCAAGGCATCACGTGCGCATCGACCACACAAAACATGTGTCGGGGTGTCAGGGGAAGGATTCCCAGCAATAGGAGGGTTAATGGGACGATGGCAGGAGAAGGGGGAGGGGCGATCGAGGAGATATCAGGGCAGAACGGGCAGGAAGAAGGAGCTGTTGGCAGTAACGGGATTGGGAGGGCTGGGGACAGCCGTGGATGGGAGAAAATGATTAAAAGACGAACCCCCTGCAACCTTGTGTCGGCTCTCCTTCACACTTGCAAACCAACGTGCTCTGCCAAGATGCGCATTGAAAGCGATTTGCCGCCACCAGAGAGACATCCCCTCTCCCCCCGTGGGCCTGTCCCACCCGTGCCGGACCAGAGGAAGGCGATTAGCGCAAAGGCAAGGCGAGTGTCAACAGTATGAAAAGCTCGTGTTGGGCACTCGTACCGATAGCTGGTACTCCGAGGTGTCGAGGGCTCGCTCCACCACCGCGGTGGCGCGCTTCAGCAGGACATCTGGTTGGACAGCGACCTGGGCGTCGTCGCGTGCGTCTTGCCGGGCGTTACAGGTTGGATACTTGAGCTTGTTTTCAGCATGCCTCCTTTCGTGGAGTGGATCTGCCTTCTGCCCTAATGAGCAGCGGGTGTACCTCTCCTCCAGTCAAGTCACCAGCTGGGAAACTATTGCGAGCTCGTTAAGAATAGCGAAGTGTCCAGGGACGGCGGCACAGGCTGTAAAACACAAGCGGTTTTATTTTTGTTACCAAGGTACAAAACCATTAGCGTCATTGTGGAGAATGTACGTAACACAATTGATCAGCTTTACAGTGTACGCTTTTGACACAAGCCATCACCCACACGGCCTCCTGGGAGTGCATCGTTTCAGCTGCATCGGTTCAACACAAGCAAGACTCCGGGCCGCGTTTCCACCTTCAATGTCTCATCAGCGAAGTCAGTTGGGGTCAGAGGTCGCAATCGGGTACCCGATACCCGTACCCTACCTGATACCCGGCTACCCGTACCCGGCCGGGTACGGGTACCCGTTTGCGACCCTGGTGCGGCCGGGTACGGGTAATGAATCAAACCCCGTTTGCGACCTCTGGTTGGGGTGCGTCTCGTAATCCACTGAATGTGGCGTCACGTGAAAGGGTTTGGCCAGAGTTGGTTTTGATTGCCGCAAAGATTGGCGAAATTCGACCCAGCAGCTACGTAGCAACGCGCTGCTCTCTGTAAGACTTGGCACACCACGTGTGATTTGGGGAGGAAAAAAATAACACGGCACACTACGTAGCACAAAATAAATCGGAAGCGTCATTGTGGAGACTACTGGAAGCACAATAACGTTGCTTGTGTTCCGTATGTTCCCTTGAGAGCAATGGGCTATTAACTGAACAATCACTAATTTGTGCAGCACCACTTCCTTTTGTGTTTCAGGCTATAGACATTTTCAAGCATCCACTTTGTGTGCGCGCGCTGCAATTTGCGGGGAATTCATTTCCACGAAGGCCTTCATCAGTCACCCAAAAATGTGCCGCCTCGCTAATTTGCTGATTAGACCATCATAGCCGGGTGATATTTCTTCAGAAAATCATCATCATCATCAACATCATCGTCCAGTTCCGTTGGCTTGATGGCGATGTCTGGCCGCAATCGTCACGGAGCGCAGTGGCGATGCAGAGTGCAGTGGTCAGCGTTTTGATTCCCCGTTAAAGCCGTTGAGCGTTAATGGAATTGCAAACACGGGCAGTGTAAAGTGGGGCTGGCTTTTACAAGAGCGTTTTGTTGTTGTTGATGCTACGGAACACCGTACGATGTGCACACTGAGCATAAAAGACCGAATGCTGTTGGAGATTGCTATTTTTTTTTATTCTTCTTCACAGAATCCATCACGGAGGTACAGACTGACATCTTCGTGACCAGCTTTGGCCCCGTGTCCGACACAGAAATGGTAAGTGATGTTCTGATTAACCGCCGACGAGAAACCAAACCCCCCGTGAGAGCTGTGACGAGGTTGAAGCGGCACTTCAAGAAGCCGTCCGCGTGGTGCAACCATCAGCACACCGCAGTTACCATACAGGGGTCACCCGGTAACATTCCATCTCCCGGTGAGACCGGTAAAATATCGGTGCAAGTTTCTGCATGCCTCCCCCCCCAGCCCACTACCGCTGCCCACCCATATACCATGGAAGAGTAGACCAAATACCCCTTAGAAGAGCCCTCCGTAGATCCCTTTTCAGTGGAAGCCCTTCTGCCACCAATGGTGTTTTAGCAAACAATTGCAGGGCTGCCCCTTTTCCTTTGCGACACCTTAGAGGCAGATTGTGCCGTGATGAAGATTACGTATGCAGTGCTAAGATGTGCGGTGTGTAGTGATGACATAGAGTGTTTATCAGGACATCAGTACCTGGTCCTGTTTAGTTTAACAGTGTGTGTGTGTGTATTATTGAAGCAGTGTGTGTGTGTGTGGATACTGCCTAGTGCGTAGTGGAGGTGCAGTGGTCAGCGCACTGCGCTACGAACCCCGAGACCCGAGTTTGATTTCCGGCCACAGCCAACATCAGCGGCATTTATCTGAACCCGTTCTGCGCCTTCCCTTCGGTCGACTCAACCTGGACTGAGTACCTGGTGCCGTGTGTACAAACATCAGCACGGGGAGACAAAGACGTCCGGGCATGGCGTAGCCCACACCATCCACTCGTGTGCAATGCCTTCCTTGAATGCTCGATTCATCCCCGGAGTTTGCGGGGGGGGGGGGGGTACGAGGGGGCAGTGCCCACCCCCCCAAACTGGACACCCTTATTCATTTATTTTCAGTAGTTTACAATTGAGATTAAAAAAAAAGTTGTATTAATTATATGCACCCGCGGCTCCTAATGTGACGGACAAAGCGAACTCCCCCCCACCCAATATAGAAGTCATACTCAACAACATATGGATTAATAGCGGCAGATTAAAGATGTCATGTTAGATGTCGTTTTCCACTCAATTGTCTCTTCAGAAGCAGAGTGGATCTCGTCCATGCCTCCTTGGTGAACACCGCAGCAGCGGAGTGTTCACGATGCGGTCGATGGTTCGGCATTCGTGTCCGCACTCGCAGGCTGCTGCATCTTTAAAGCGACATTTGTGCATCGGGTGGCCACAACGGCCATGCCGCCTGGTCCTGATTCGCTTGACGGTCGACCATTGTCGCAGTGGAAGGTTGAACCCGGGAGGTTCGACGGTAGGGTCCTGAACGAGACGTTTCTTTTTGACGTCGGCCGCAGTCCAGAATCTCGCTTCCATCTCCCGCTTTCATTTGTGGCGTGGAGTGAGGCTGTTTTGATCCAGAAGTGGAGGCATGCCACCACTCGCGAGAGCTCTAAGAGAGCCCCTCAGGAGGGTGTTTAGTCTGCTGCTCTACGCTGGCCAGATGTCTTGGAAGGTGGTGGGAGTGACCCAACACGGCGTGACCTGCCGATCGACTCGCTGGGCTTTACCCATTTTTATACTGGTGCGTGGACAGGGGCGGAGGGAATTAAGAATGCTGCACCATTGTATTTCAACTGCCGCACCAGGAGAAGGATTTGAACCGGTGACCTCACTCGAGTGTGCGTTTCTCATATTTGCTCTCCGTATTTCAGGCGTTTACCGATAACACAAACAAGATTTCGACAACGCGAGTTTATTTCTGCAGTCATCGGTGACGGGGCTGAGGTCATCAACTCACTGCACTTGAGAACCCAGTTGAAACTAAACTAAACTGTGAACTATTATTATTTTACCAGGTAAGGCCCACTGAGCTATATCGCTGTTTTTCGGAATTGACCTGGCCACAAATGATAGCTCAATGAAGTGGCTTATCATGTGGAAATGTATCGCAGCAAAAATAACAATGAATGCACATTGATTCTAAATGTGGAGGGAAAAACCGGAGGACCCGGAGAAAAATCCACGTGTCTACGGGAAGAGAGACACGCAAACTCCAAATCTACAGGCGTCAGGTCGGGATCAAATTTACGACCTCCTGTATACCAGGCGAGGTAGTTAACATCTCCGAGCCACTGCGGTGTCCACACGGGTGGCTAAAATGCTGATTCAGGCCCAAGGCTCTCGGTAGTCCTGGCCCAAGGTTTCTGACCTCAGAGCCACCCAGCCATCTCAAGGATTGATCTTAATCGATACACTATTACAACCCCTCTATCACCACATCATTCATTGTGGAAGTGCATCATCGCTTTGTACAAGAGGGCATTACAAATCCCAGTTCCTTCTCCTGTGTGGTCCATCACAAAGATTTTCAGAGTTAGGTTCAAATGCCCCAGGCTGGACACCCAAACCAATGAATGCTGTCAGGAGAAAAATGAAAGACATACGGTTCAATGAGCATCTCACAGAAAAAGTGGAAATAATGCACATCGAGAGAAAAATATATACGATTTGTTCATCATCGGCAGGGCAATTATTTCCCTTTTCTGACAGCCAGAGCAAGGGGAGACCATTGCTGCTCATCCGAGCAACATTTGTCTCGGGAATAGCTTGCCTCGAAAGGCCGTATTGTTTTACAGTGTAATCACTGGCTAACAAATGTGTAGTAACACCCCACACAGAAATCTTCAACAATAGGAGTCTACCACTATGAGACCTCCTTTGTCAGTGCCAAAATATAGTAATAGGTTTTTACCCTTTCAACTGGTACAAAAACTGACACCTTTATACAAGGCATCATGTTTGCAATAACCACAACACAAGCAGTCAAAATGCAAACAAAAAGAAACAACTCTGATAATGATAATGATATGCACTGTCCTTGAGTTTGATTGGTCCACACCCGAGACAGCTTTTCTTAGAGCCTAGTCTCCATTGGTGTTGGACCAGATGACCCCAAAAGGCGTACAACTCAAAAACAGTGCACTATCAGAGTATTGAGAGCTCGGGGTAAGCATTTACACTATGAGACATCTCCTTTACCAGTGCCAAAATATAGTGATAGGTTTTTACCCTTTCAACTGGTACAAAAACTGACACCTTTATACAATAGGAGTCTTTATTTCTTCCAGCACGAGACACACGCATCTTCAAGGATTCCCTTCACTCTAAGTGTGCCGAACCCTCTCGCTTCCCCTTCATACATCCCTTCAGCCCCTTTCCTGGACCTGCTTTCCCCCCATACAATCACCTTCCACTTTTTCTAAGAGATACCAACCGTCCTCCCTGTCAATCATCCTCCATTTCCCGCTCTTTCCATGTTGTATTTCTCCAATCCCTTCAATTCCCTGCATCTAACCACTCCCCTTTCAGGCCCCATTAAGTTACAATCAGAGGGCCTCGTTTTACCTCCTTGACTGTCCGTGTCATAATGCATATCGTGTCCATATCGTCGGCTGGGCATTTTGGTTTGTGATTGAATCACTACAGATGTACGTTACTAGGGTCACGCCACTGCCGCCACGCAGCGGTGCGTTAGGGCGCAGTCGCTCGCGTGGCTTGGGGCAGTTTCACGGCGACTCGGCCGGAGCGGAGGTATCGGATCTGGCAGGTCGCCCCCCCCTCCCCCCCCGTCATTACTTGCCGGCGTATTCACCGTGAAATACTATTCCACGTCCGGTTCCCAGTGGACTTGGAGGCTACGTCTGTGAGACGTAGCAGCAGCGGCGCTTTCGCGACAATGGCGCGAACGAATGTGAAATGCGATAAATTTCCATTATTATTCCGTGTCACGTTTGGACAATATAATGAGTTACATGACCGATCAGAGTTGATCATCTGCAGCCAGGGAATATATCGTGTCAGCACTCATATTCAACGTGATCGATTGATGCGTTGGTGCCCATATCCTGTTTACAGCCATAAGTGGTCAATGGCCAGGGTCAACGGCGGCGTGGTGTATTCCGCAAATATGCCCGACTGTGAGGGCGGGCACAAGCCGGCGTGAGTAGGTTAAACGTTGAGTTTTATAAGGGCACCAGTGGGTGACCAGCCCCTCCCCACCCAGCCCCACCCAGCTCCACCCTCCCCACCCTCCCCACCCTCCCCTCCCCACCCAGCCCCTCCCCACCCTCCCCACCCAGCCCCTCCCCTCCCTCTCCTCTCCACCCAGCCCGACCCCTCCAATTTTTGGATGCACGACGGACGGACGGACACAATAATTCCCTGTGGGCTGGTGGAACCAGGTGGTTCCTACCAGTAAAATCTATGCATAGGGCAATGGCTGTTAACTTCCCCACGAGTGGTACTAATTTTATCTCCCTGGGAGGAATGATGAGCTGAGTCAACCCCCAACCGGGATTTGAACTTGCAGCCTCCCGTTGACCCAAGCAAAATCTGCACCCGGTTCGCCCTTCTGGGTCTCATCAGCAGAGGCATGCTCATCAGCAGAGGCATGGCTTGCTCAATGCCGCTGGGTTACCAGATGTGACTGGTGAGAGAACGGCATGTAAACCATGAGGTCCTGTGCAACACAAGAAGCAATATTGTCCACATCCATTGCTATTGTGGAGGATGATGGGTAAACACACATATATACACAAAAATAAAAAATATATGTTATTATCCATAACGCTGCACAGCCATGCATACATACTTTGTTCACAACATTTCTTCTCCTGTTTACAACTCTGAACCAGTGGTGGAAATTCCACATTCCTTTGGCGGGGTCGATCCTATTTCAGCAGGGTCCTGCCAAGGTATCACAGTGGGGGGGGGGGGGGGGGTTCAGCAACGATTGCTCCAAATAATCCCCATTGAATAATTCGCAGGGAGTTATTCAAGTTGAGCAAATTTGTACGATGATGCCAGGGACGCAAATGGCCGATTCTGGCAAACGACTTTCACAGGGATCTTTCACGCATCGCCGCCAGGCGGACGGAGCGAACTTTAATGTTCAAACGCGCACGCCAAGAACCAGGGTGCCACCTTGAGTTGAACCGCGAGCGTCGCATCTAACAAATGATAACAATTCACATTTGTAAAACGGGTTTCATCCAAGGATCCCAATGCGCCGTGTATGGAAAGCGGGGAAATAAGACAGAGCCAGCAGTAAAACGACCACAACTGGGGGGAAAGGCCATTTTTAAAGAGGTGAGTGTTCAGAGCAGATTTAAATGTCTCTAAAGAGTCTGTCTTATTATCAGAGGCAATGCGCTCCATAGCCTTGGAGCTGCACTGGCAAAAAGCCCCATGACCCCCAGGAACGGAGCCTTGACACTCGGAATACTAAAAAGGAAATGGAGCTCATTGGTGGTGTTTATAAGCGGATCAGTTCCTGCGAGTCATAAGGGGCTACCCCATTGTGGCTGCCTTGTAGGTCAATATCAGCACCTTATAACCAATTCGATATTTGATTTGGTAGCCAATGCAAGGACAAGAGAACGAACGTGATGTGCTAACGAAATGGTGTTCGCGTAAACATTCTAGCAGCATCATCATCTCTCTCTGTGCTCCCTCACCCCCTTATCTCTGCCTGCACACAGGAATACACCATTGACATGTTCTTCAGGCAGAGCTGGAAGGACGAGCGGCTCAAGTATGAGGGTGCCATGCAGACGCTGCCGCTCAACAACATGATGGCCAGCAAGATCTGGACTCCGGATACCTTCTTCCACAACGGCAAGAAGTCGGTGGCTCACAACATGACCACTCCCAACAAGCTCCTCCGCATCGCAATGGACGGGACCCTGCTCTACACCATGAGGTGAGGGGGTTCAACGACGACGATCGCTCGTCGTCGTCGTCGTCGTGGTGACTATGCGCGTGGCCTGTAAGTACAACTACTTTTACACCATTGGAACCTCATTTGCCAGTAAAAAAATATGATAATTGGTTTTTTACCCTTCTATCTGGCAAACAAAACTGACACCTTTTTTTACAAGGTGTCATGTTTGCATAGTTTTGTTGCCAGATAAAAGGGTAAAAAACCATTGATCATATTTTCTTACTGGCAAATGAGGTTCCAATGGTGTAAATGCTTACCCCGAGCTCTCATACTCTGATGGTGCATTGCCTTTGAGTTGTGCACCTTTTGGCATCATCTGGTCCAACCCATGTGAGACTAGGCTCTAAGGAAAGCTGTCTCGGGTGTGGACCAATCAACTTCAAGGACAGTGCATATATTATCAGAGTTATGTTTTTTGTTTGCATTATAGCTACAGGTATTGTGGTCTATGCAAACATGACTCCTTGTAAAAAAGGTGTCAGTTTTGTTGCCAGATAGAAGGGTAAAACAACAATTATCATACAACTACTTTGTTTCATCAAACCCCTGTGTGTTTATTAACGCAATTTTTTTAACGAATGAGCACCAAAGGGGTGTAAGGCTGCAGTAAAAGTTAAGAACCATTGCTCTAAACGCACGTCGATTCTAAATGTGGAGGGAAAATCCACACAACCACGGGGAGAACATGCAAACTCAAATATAGAGGCGTCGGGGTCAGGATCGAACCCACGATCTCCTGAATACCATGTGGAACTTCTTTCGCACCGTCCGTAGCCAACCGTGCTACATATCGCAAACAAAACTTGTTCTAGAGAAATTAGTTCGTCAATCTTCATTATTTGAAAGTGCGTAGCTCCAATGTTTTCCTTATATCGGAAGGAAGAGCGTTCCAGACGGCCGCAGAAGCCCATCTGAAGGCGCTTGACGCAGTGACTGACTTTGTTCGATGTCCAGCAGCCAAAATCCGCTGCGAGGATGAGCGGAGTTTGCCTGGTGATGGTGGTCTATGCTCCCTGACGACATCAGCGACGTGTTGTGGTGGTTTGTGGTGAGCAGAGTGTGTGTGTAATGAGTGCATGGGTTTCCTCCGGGTTCTCCGATTTCCTTCCTTCCAAAATTAAAATAAACATATTTGGCCCATTAACACCCCGTGACCTGCACATTACCTAACTGGGATTACACACAGCAGCGACGGCTCGCCGCTACTGCGACAACTTGGCAGGACCCTCCACTATCTTCTTGGTTCTTTGGGTAAAGTCACGTAGAAGGGAAGTAATAAATAATAAAAATAAAACATAATAAAATAAAATATTATTTTATAAAATATTATTTATATAAAATATTATATTTTATTATGTTTTATTTTTATTATTTTATTACTTCCCTTCTACGTGACTTTACCGAACGAACCAAGAAGATGAATCCCTGCAGTCACGAAAGCTTTAAATCGAGACCCTCCACTAGTCTTGAGACTCAGTGAGGCTTTCCCGGGTAAACAAGCGTGTAAAGCATATTATGTCGGGTGGTGGAGGGTCTTACGACACAGGTTTGACAAAATCATCATGTAGTCTAACCCAACATTATTTATAAATAATTTTTTATTTTACCAGGTAAGGCCCACAGAGCTATATCGCTATTTTTCCGAAGTGACTTGGCCACAAATGAAAGCTCAACGAAGTGGCTTGTCACGTGGAATTATATTGTAGGCAAATACTTTAAACGCAAGTTTCTAAATGTGCAGGGAAAAACCGAAGGACCTGGAGAAAAAACCACGCGACCACGGGGAGAGACACGCAAACTCCACGTATACAGCTGGCATCGTCAGGGTTGGGATCGAACCCACGGCCTCCTGTATACCAGGCGAGGTGGTGAACATCTCCTAGCCACTGTGGTGCCCCCACGGTGTTGATACAGTCAGACACAATTATGATCATGTCTGATTGTGTTGGTGCAGACGGGGCCTGCTGATTTTGGCCTTTTCGTGTCTCTGGCTCACACGGTGTTTGCCGCTGGGATTGAAGTTACTTTTGCGCATTTTATCTTCACACTAAGAAGTAAAAAAAAAAATCCCTCTATTTTTTGTCAGTTTTATTTTGTCCACCCACCCGCTCACTAAAGCTATTTCAGTCTTTCACAAAATCAATTCCCAAAAGGCATTGTCAATATTGAACCACTTAGAGACACTATTATATATTTTTTTGTACTTTGGCACACTCACAAAATGCGATTGTGATGAAATGTTTAAATGTTGTTGACTGAACGTCGGTTGTCTGTAATGCGAAGTGGTCTACTTATGCTGTTTTGTATGACCGGCAGTCTGTCAGCAACGTTAGTATCTCCGTGTCGAGGTTAGCGAGTCGGTGAGCTAGTGGATGGCTTCAGGAGTAGCCCATCGAATATCTGAAATGCTTCCGATGATTGATTGAATTGGGCTGTGGCATTACCGTGTGATCCACGGTGTGTGGTAGAGTTGCATTGTGATTTGTGGGACTAAAATCGAGAGATACATTGACTTACATTAAGACTTCTTAGTTTATACTGGTAGGAACCACCTGGTTCCACCAGCCCACAGGGGATTATTGTGTCCGTCCGTCCGTCGTGCATCCAAAAATGGGAGGGGTGGGGCTGGGTGGAGAGGGGAGGGTGGGGAGGGGCTGGGTGGGGAGGGTGGGGAGGGGCTGGGTAGGGAGGGGAGGGTGGGGAGAGGCTGGGTGGGGAGGGTGGGCTGGGTGGGGGGTGGGAGGGGTGGGGCTGGGTGGGGAGGGGCTGGTCACCCCGTGGTGCCCTTATAAAACTCAACGTTTAACCTACTCAGGCCGGCTTATGCCCGCCCTCACAGTCGGCCATATTTGCGGAATACACCACGCCGACGTTGACCCTGGCCATTGACCGAGCAACCCAACGTTCCTACCAGCTCCCTCCGCAGGAATGTGTTTTAGAGATCCGTAGACTTACGTAGGCGCGTAGAGATGCATACAACTTTAAGACAGAGATCACCACTACATCTACACCGCTTTCATGTAACATGAAAGCGGTGTGGATGTAATGAGGAAGAAGAGGGTATTGTGATGGGTGGGACGAGTGGTGTGCAGGTTGGAGGAGGAGGATTGGGGCCAGCTACTTGGAGGTTGGGAATATAAGTATGAGGTAGTGATGGGTGGGACGTGCGGGCGTGATGGAGTAGGGGGCAGGTGTAAATAACAATGTCCTTTATTCATCTTGAATTTGAAGACGTTTATGCTGGAAGGTCCTAAATTGAGACGTTTGGCCAATTCCGTTAACGTTTGGTGGGCTTCACGTGGGAAGAAATTGATTACACGGAGACAGCTCGCCACACACGCGAAGGAATAAGACGTAACTAACATCAATCACGATTTATTTTCCATTACGAATTTGCCGTTTTTGATCAAATGCATGTTTCTGCCTCGGCACTTCCTCCTCTGCACAAAACAAAGGGCAGCGCGTGTTTGTTTTTTTGCCGGCATTTCCATCTGCGTGAAATTACCGCGAACATTTTTACCACAACAACACCGTATTAGTGAACCTGCTGAAGGTCTTGCTTTCCAGACATAACGTGCACTGATGTGCATTCTTCGCTAAAGGCCATAGATTTGATACGATTGGACGTGCGCGTGTGTCTGTGTTTATGCCAAATTATTATTGCGTTGCGTTTCATGCTGATGTTTAAAATCGTGTTAGTCGCATCGCCCTTGATGTGTTAATATGAATGATTGAAACATCTATGGGTGTGTGTTTTTTTTAGCAAACACAATTGCTGAGCACAGTAGGCCCGAAGGCCACGGACGCAAATTGGCACCGCAACAAAGAGCACTGTCCAAGTTGTTTCAGGAGAAGTATAATAACGTGTTCCTTGAATTGAGCGACGTTATCATCGGCAGGGTCGGATTCAGGTTCCTGTAGGCCCCAGGCATTTCTCCTTCGTAGGTCTTCAGTGAAAACCTTCTGCTGCCCGAGACCGCCACTGTCACTTGGCTTCGTCCAGCCGCTAGACAGATGCTGTGACTGCCGACACGTTCACCGATTAGCCTGAGCCCTCATTCGATGAGAGTGTGCTGTGTGCCGCAGATAAGCAGATTTTATTTAAAGCACTGTGCCCGTCCTTGCTATGCAATTAAGTTCATTCGGGAAGATATCTTGGTTGCAATTTATTTATCATGCAAACAAAAGAACATCGCCAAATTATTTTTTTCGTTGGCCCTTTGTACCATGCGGCCCTGATTATACGAGCTCTGTGAAAAGACAACATGGGAGGAAATTCGAAACGAGAAGTGGCCGAACACCGGCTATCACTACCCCAACCCCTCTCACTACGCCTACCCCATCACTACGCCTACCCAAACTCCTATCACCACCCCTATCACTATTCCAATCCCTATCACTACCCCTATCACTACCCCAACCCCTATCACTACCCCAACCCTTCTTACTACGCCTACCCCAACCCCTATCACCACCCCTATCACTACCCCAACCCCTATCACTACTCCAACCCCTGTCACTACCCCAACTCCTATCACTACCCAACCCCTATCACTACCCCTATCACTATTCCAACCCCTATCACTACCCCTATCACTACCCCAACCCCTATCACTACTCCAACCCCTGTCATTACCCCAACTCCTATCACTACCCAACCTCTATCACTACCCCTATCACTACTCCAACCCCTATCACTACCCCTATCATCACCCAAACCCCGGTCACTACCTCTATCACCATCCCAACCGAAAAAAATGTCAGGAGCCGGCAGTGCACGTGAATACGATACGATGGTCTGAAATAAATAAATAGCGTCTCGAAACAGCAGTCCGCAACGAGCCACACGCGGTTCCAGAGCCGCAGATTGCTGATCCCTGCCCATGGTAAACTGGACTTCCATGGTAAACTGGACTCCCATGGTAAACTGGACTTCCATGGTAAACTGGATTTCCATGGTAAACTGGACTTCCATGGTAAACTGGACTTCCATGGTAAAGTGGACTCCCATGGTAAACTGGACTCCCACAGTAAATTGGAATCCCACGGTCAACTGGACTCCCACGGTGAACTGGACTCCCATGGTAAACTAGATTTCCACGGTAAGCTGGACGAATTTCATGGTAAACTGGACTCCCACAGTAAACTGCACTCCCATGGTAAACTGGACGAGTTTCATGGTAGACTGAGCGACTTCCAGGAGGTCGGCAACTAAAATAACAAGAAGAGACATTTTTTGTTTCGAATTTCGAGAGCCGCCACTGCAGTCCCATAAAGAGGCGCCGCGTGCCGATCTCGAGCCGCGGGTTTGGAGACGGACCAAGCCTCTGCCCGCGGCAAGCGGTGTGCCGACGTGAGTCCCGTGGGCAGTGACCCGGCGCATGCCGATTTCATTGCGGTCTGCCAAAAAAAAGAATGTTCAGCTGAAGAAGCGCACCCACGCGCAGCGACATGGCCGTTTAATTTTGTTGCGTGTTTCCTGGAAACATAGAAGCAGCATGCCTGCCAGACGACTTTTCTCACGTAATGCGTTATTCGTACTTTGCCTGTTGCTGTTGCAATTAAGTGCTTAATTTGATATCCGAACGAAAAAATTGCCTTAATGATGCTTCTGTCTAATGTGGCACGCACGCATGGGAATCTAATCTTCTCGCAATTATCTACTCTTGCATGCCAAACACAGTGTGCGTCACCAATTTTAACGAGTCCCGCAAAAAATTATTTGACGAATTAAAATAAATGTTCTGAAGGTACGATTTAGGAGTGTGGTTATTGGGGCATAAAATGTCTCCGGAATGAGTGACGGCCAAAGGTCCGGAAAAATTAACGAGTGAGTTGCTGTCTAAGGGAATGAAACCGCGTCCGAGAGGTCGTTCGCAGGGGAGATGGAGCGATGGAATTGGTGGTGTGTAGCAGGTGCGGGGTGGATTGTCACATCGCGGGTTCGTGAGAGGTGGGGAGGCCTCTGTCACTTTTGATAAGATACGGAAAGCATTCGAGACTCCGTCCAGGGACGCCACGGTGGCCGCGAGAATAGGTTTTCCCCTTTTATCTGGTAACAAAACAGCTGTGTTAAGATGCTAAAACACCAAACTGAAACCTTTGTACAAGGAATCATGTCTACATTAACCACAATACTTGTGGTCAGAATGAAAACAAAAAACATATTCTGATAATATATGCATTCACCATTGGAACCTCCTTTGCCAGTAGCAAAATATGATAATTGGTTTTTTCCCCTTTTATCTGGCAACAAAAGGCATCCCTTTTGGCGTCATCTGGTCCAACACCATGTGAGACTGGGCTCTAAGAAAAGCTGTCTCGGGTGTGGACAAATAAATTTCAAGGACAGTGCTTACATTATCAGAGTTGTGTGTTTTTGTTTGCATTCCGACCGCAGGTATTGTGGTCAATGCAAACATGACTCCTTGTAAAAAAGGTGTCAGTTTTGTTGCCAGATAAAAGGGTAAAAAACAATTATAATAAATACATTGTCCTTGAAATTGATTGGTCCACACCAGAGTATGTTTTTGTTTGCATTCTGACCACAAGTATTGTGGATAATGCAGACATGATTCCTTGTAAAAAGTTTCAGTTTGGTGTTTTAACATCTTAACACGTGTTTTGTTGCCAGAAAAAAGTGGAAAACCTATTCTCATATTTTAGTACTCTTTGTATTTTACCAGGTAAGGCCCGCTGAGTTGTGTAGCTGTTTTTCAGAAGCGACCTGGCCACAAATGATAGCTCAACCAAGTGGCTTATTACGTGGACATTTATAGCAGCAGGCAAATACTCTAAACATGAGTTTCTAAATGCGGAGGGAAAAACCGGAGGACCCGGAGAAAAATCCACGCGACCACGGAGAGAGAGAGACACGCATCATCTTATGTACATCTTCATGGTTCTTTCGGTAAAGTCACGTATAAGGGAAATAATAAATAATAAAAATAAAACATTATAAAATACAATTCTCACAACGTTTCGGCCACAACGCAAGCAGCCGTCCTCAAGAACAGACTTGTTCTTGCGTTGTGGCCGAAACGTCGTGAGAATTGTATTTTATTATGTTTTATTTTTATTATTTTATTATTTCCCTTCTACGTGACTTTACCGAAAGAACCAAGAAGATGAATCCCTGCAGTCACGAAAGCTTTAAATCGAAATCGTATGTACAATTTCATATTTGCTGCAAAGTGCCTTGGAATCAGACGCTATATAAATCCACATACGTTAAGATAAAATCATCATCAACTATGGTCAATCTACTGCTTGATGAAGACCTCCCCATGCATCTCCTCTGTCGCCTATTCTGTCGAATCTCACTCAATCTAAATTAGATTTTAAGAGCTGAAGAAAGATTAAAAAAAAATCCAATTACACTTTTTTAAAACCTGAAAACACTCGCGGCATTTTTTGCTGTTTTGATTCTGAACATATCTCTCACCCCTAAAATAAAAGTGGAGGAGAAATGGGACGATGGAATCATTATTCGAAAAAAGCCGTTCACAGTTTAGAGCGTCAGGAGGGGGAACTCCGTTCTCCCGTCACGCGATGGCATTCGCTTTTAAATTGCGTTGACGCAGAAATACGCGGGCTGATAATTTCCGCACGTGATAATCCCGCGGAATTGAATTACGTTTGATACACCTGCTTTCTCAGTAGCCGTAATGCCGCTAATTGATCATGCGGAAACTCCCATGTCGTGCTGTTACTTTTTCCTTACGACTCAAATTGCTTTTATAGATTGTTCCATCTAATTGGATTGTGAACGAAGACAAACATATATATTCCCGTCAATTAATTGGTCCCCCAGGGTCGACCTGGGTGCCACGGTGGCTATGAGATGTTGACTACCTCGCCTGGTCTACAGGAGGCCGTGGGTTCGATCCCGACCCTGACGCCTGCTGCTGTATTTGGAGTCTGCGTGTCTCTCTCTCTCCGTGGTGAGATGTTAGCTACCTCGCCTGGTCTACAGGAGGCCGTGGGTTCGATCCCGACCCTGACGCCTGCTGCTGTTTTTGGAGTCTGCGTGTCTCTCTCTCTCCGTGGTGAGATGTTAACTCCCTCGCCTGGTCTACAGGAGGTCGTGGGTTCGATCCCGACCCTGACGCCTGCTGCTGTATTTGCAGTCTGCGTGTCTCTTTCTCTCCGTGGTGAGATGTTAGCTACCTCGCCTGGTCTACAGGAGGCCGTGGGTTCGATCCCGACCCTGTCAATGATTCCGATGCTGAGGTTCCTGCGAAGTGCTGCAGATGGGTTGGTGGGGGTGGATGCTTCCTACCGCTCAAGTTACAGGTTGTCCCCGACTTACGATGGAGATGCGTTACGACGACCCCATCGTAAGTCGAAAATAACGTAAGTCGAAGATGGCCTATAGCCTACCCAGGAGTCTTAAAGAATGGTGATAATTTAGCAAAACAGAGCATTTACAGTACCGTACTGTATAGGCCATATACTGTATTTACTAATTACAATACATGTTTTTTTCACTAAAATTGGGCTTTAAAACACAAAAAACACAGAAAAAACTGTTACGTCAAATCTATGGGCATCATGGTCCACATTTGAAAGATTACTACATTGGGAAACACAGCAACATCGGAACCTCCTGGCAGACTAATGCAGACTCTGTGTGGGTAAAGCAGCACCTGACTTCGCGATAGCCTTGCGTTATAAAACATTGATGAATGCCGAAGATCTTAAATGATGTATTTCTATTTAATACAAAATGCATTGGACTTACATTCATAACAGCCCGGCACTTCCAAGCAAAAATGTATTCAGGTTGTGTGCGCATATTACATTTTATATCACATCCATTTGGAATTCAAAAGAGAGCCACACATCTCACTGAGATTTGGAGAGGCTATATGGGCAATATTCTTTCCCTACATCACATAGACAGTCATAAAGCCAGACGATATTGTCGGTACAGCACAACGGAGCTGACATTATTAAAAGCGCAGGCACACGCTGACGTCGGTTAATTTCCCCTGGATTATGTGCTTCACCATTAAATCCAGCCCTGACCACGACTCCTAACTCGAACTAACCCTCTGAGGCGATCGCCTTCGAAAGGGGTTATTGTTGTTAAAAAATACATTACAAGCCGTTGAACACCCCTACGCATACATCACGCTGGTCTGGGCGTCAGCGGCTCTGCGTTGCCACGTGAACCACGTGAACCACGTGAACCACGTGAACCACGTGAACCACGTGAACCACGTGAACCACGTGAACCACGTGAACCACGTGAACCACGTGAACCACGTGAACCACGTGAACCACGTGAACCACGTGAACCCCACCGCGGCGCCCCTACCTATAAAACACGCGGTCTGCCTCACAGCCAATCCCCCGCACAGGAAAACATCTGTACATGGAAGACTTTGAAGCAAAAAGCAATAGCTTCAAGCACACTAAAACTTTCTATTTGGTTTTTAATGAATGACCCAACCGGTAATGAATATCCATTGCAATTTATATTAATATATTAACCCCCACCCCCCACCGCTGGTCACCTCGCACCTTATTGGCTCACGAGTGATGACGTCACATTTATCCTCGTCTATTTAAGACCGAATCAGGAGGAGGATTTCTCCACAACTTCGGCTGTCGCCCGACGAGGCTGACCGGTTGTTGTAGTTACCGGCGAAACGTCTCGGCTACTCGAATTGTAAAAGTTGTCGTGGGTTTACTGCCCAACGCACAACCGGCGTGCTGAACGAGGAACGAATTGGGCACGTTCTAATTTCGATTTAAAGCTTTCGTGACTGCAGGGATTCATCTTCTTGGTTCTTTCGGTAAAGTCACGTAGAAGGGAAGTAATAAAATAATACAAATAAAACATAATAAAATAATTCTCACGACGTTTCGGCCACAACGCAAGCAGCCGTCCTCAGGTGGAGAACAGGTCTGTCGAGAAGACAGCTGACGACTGCGCCGGGGCGGCAGGATCTGACTGAAGGGGAAGGGAACGATCGATGGAGAGGCACGGAGGCATCGACATCGTTGCCCCGTGTTGATCGACCTCCGGGTCTTGATCAATACGCATTATTACGTCTACACGGTGAACCCACGCAACCGCACGGCTTCCTCGGCGGCGAGGTTTTCGTGGGACACCCTTCCACAAAATGGCGTCCACTCGGTGGTTGATGTCAATGTAGAAGTCCCGACGTGAAACGCATTTGTCCTGCAGCCCATGTTCACTGACACGCGCGAGACTAAGATCCCCCGTGTAGCCTTAGCAGACTGTTGGGGCCAGTGCTGTTAGCGAGTAGCACCTGTGAAGGCCAGAACGGCACACGAGGGGGTGGGTTTCCAGCACCATGCCCGGCGGCCTTTGTCTCCGCAGTGGTGATGTCTACCCACGACACCAAATACTCATTTGAGGCTGAGTCGACCTAGGGGAGGCCCAGGACCCGATCAGATATCACTGATGTTGGCGATGAGCGAGAATTGAACTCGGGTGGTCTATTTTGTAGCGCAGTGTGCTAAGTCCTACACACCAATACCGACTCACGCCATTCGCCACTAAGTGACTGTGACATCACCACAGCGCCCGTGCCAGGCCAGGTGCACTTTGAGGCCACGTGAAGTGTCGAAGGCTCCGTTTCATTTATTAGGTGTCCCCCTGTGAGCCATTCGGCTCTTGAATCGGGTGCAACCGCAACAAACAAAAACATGAACAAGAAACATCTTAGAGAAACATCTCATTCACGCTCGCTGGCAGGAAGTCACGGGACAGACCCGGCAGGTGCCGTGGGTTGGCTGACTGAGATGACTGGCAAATGCACCACCAGCAGTACCCCCTACTGTGCCAGGCTAGGTGCAGGAGGAGGTCACGGGACAGACCCGGCAGGTGCCGTGGGTTGGCTGACTGAGATGACTGGCAAATGCACCACCAGCAGTACCCCCTACTGTGCCAGGCTAGGTGCAGGAGGAGGTCACGGGACAGACCCGGCAGGTGCCGTGGGTTGGCTGACTGAGATGACTGGCAAATGCACCACCAGCTGTACTCCTTACTATGCCAACTTACTGCATATTAGCCCCCCGGCTCTCCACTCGTTGTTGTGAAAGTCGCTCTTCTGCCCTCCGTTGTTGTTGGAAGGCGACTTTTGACATCACTGATACCAGTCTTGGGCTCTCAGCTCCGCATTCTCCCGTACCGCATCAGTCCATCTCCTGTCCAGCCCGTGTCGTGCCCATTTAGCCCCGTCTATCCGGCCTAACAGTCCTACACATTCTAGATTTGATTCTAGATTTGAAGCTTTCGTGACTGCAAGGATTCATACTCGTAGGTTTTTTCGGTAAAGTCACGTAGGTAAAAAAATTAAAATTTAATTTAATAAAAGTAAAATAAAAAATCACGACGTTTCGGAGGCAACACAGGTGGAACCGTCACAGCAGGACTGCTGCATCAAGTAAGAGAAATTCCAAGAAAACAGTCCTTGTATATGTACTGGGTGAGGGTGGGAGGAGCCATTGTGAGGTTCGGTGCGGCTGAAGCACGCTGCTAGGAATGAGCCTTTGTTGTGTAGACTGGTTGAAATGGGGGGTTCCAAGAGTTGTTAAGGTGTGTTACCTACGTGACGTTACCGAAAAAAACCAAGAATATGAATCCTTGCAGTCACGAAAGCTTCACATCTAGAACCTAACCTGAGTGTTAGGGACCGTTCGTGTTTCTACCATGATGACGGTCGCTTCTGTTGCGATCGAAACCGCGTAGTTTTTTTTGTTTAATATTTTTTGAACCTATCTACGTGACTTCACCGAAAGACCCACAGAAATATGAATTCCTGCAGTCACGAAAGCTTTTAAGTCAAGATTTGAGTGTTCGAGGCCGAGCCATAGCCCCGACTAGGAACCCAGTCCTGTCCACGCCTAAAATACTTTGATTATGCAAAGCCGATGAATTATGCAGTTTGCCAGACTTTTAGTTTTTACCTTTTTTTTCATTTTTGGGGATTTATTGCCACTAAAAGCTTTCAGATTAATCTTGGGTAAAGGGACCCCCATGGGAGATGGGCGATGCTGAGACTGATCTGACAGTTTTTGTTCCAACCAGTTGCAAACAAGCGACATTGCTCATGCGGGCATGATGCAGGCGGTGCAGATTTGAATGCGCTTTGCTTTTCTGTACTTATTATCTCGACTGCAAAATTCGGAAATTATGCACTCCCAAAAGGCTGATGTGTGTTAAAAATACATTTTATTGTTTTATGTGGAGGGACAGATTTGTGAAGGAGGTGATTTGAACGGCCCCCGAACTTGACGTCTGAGAAAACAAAGAGCTTCATTGCTCATCGGATTTCTCCAGGATAGATACAGATCCCGATTCCGATCGTCTGCTTACTGATTCTGCGACTCGAGTCTTACTCTCTGGTTCTTTCGGTAAAGTCACGTAGGTAGAATAAATAATAAAATAAAACACGACGTCTCGGTCGCAACACAAGCGTCCGTCTTCAGGTGAGAAACATGATCTGCTGTTGTGGCTTTATATCGGCACGGGAGGGGGGGGGAGTTTGGCTGTGGAAGTTCACAGGAGGGAGGGGGGAGGGTTTGTGGCGTGCAGGGACGGGTGGGGCTGGAGAAATTAGCAAGTTAATGGACTTGAATTAGTAATCGGACAACAAACACACGGGTGGGTGAGTGAAAATCATAGCAGTTAAAACTTGACGCGGTTGATCACAACCTTCCAATGACTTCTCAACCTGAATCATCTTCTCGGTTAAAGTTTTGTCTGTGTTTGTATATCTGGATGGCTTCATGAACAAATCTGTTGGCCCGAGGGTTAGTCTTCTCCACAACAACGATGGTCATGATTTTTCCCCATGAGATCTTCCGGCGCCATTGTACACTAAGGTCACAATTTTTAAAGTTTTTTTGGGGGGGGTATCCTCCGTCAGACAAAAGCTTGAGGTATCCTCCGTCGGGGTGGAAAGCCTGGGAAGTCTGACCTACCCCCGCGTGCATTGCGTCCGCGCGGAAAGTTGGAATCGGCCAGGCTTATGGGCTGGAGATGGGGAGGTGTGACGGTGGGCAGGGCGGCCACTGAGTGGCCGTCGGCAAAAGCCTCGCAATCTTTATTTGGCCCGGAGGAATCCGCTGAGCCGACGAATCTCTTTCATGAAAGAGCTGGTGAAAGGGGCCTGAACAAAAACCACGTTTCTCCTTTGAAGTCTCTCCTGCAGACCTGGCGAGTGGCAACAACTTGCCGTCTTGGCGCTTACACGCGCGTGCGCACGGACGTCGTGATTTTCGATCGGATCGTAGTCACCGTTCTCTGAGGTCGTCGTCTGTGGTATAAAAAAAAAAAACGACCTCACCAAGTGTTGTCGGAATTGGTGCCAATCTTTCTGCTTCGTACGTACTCATGTAGTCACGTGCGTATGTACTCACGTACACATGTTGAGCTTCTCTCGCACCGCATGTAGAGCCAATCGTGCTGATCGGAGGTGCGATTCGCTTCGCGCTACGAACGGTGGGAGAAAAAAAACCCGCCACTTTTTTGTTTTGAGCACCGACGCACTCTTAAGCAGCGCTTCTCCTGCGGGTCACGATAATCGTGTGTTGGTACGAATTTAACGTCCAACTTTGCGTTGTTTCTTCTTCGGCACCAGCAGTGCGTTCATCTCTCTCTCTCCGTGGTGTATTCGGTGAGCGCACACCGGGACTGGCAACCCAAAGGTCGCCGGTTCGGTTTGACGGAGCAAGTTTCTCAAATCCCCCCCCCCCGCCGCCCCCCACTGCCTCAGTCCAGCCGACACGTGAACGGGTCCACGACATCTTAGCCGACGACTGGCCGCTCGCGTGTGGTGGGGTCAAGTGGGGAACTCCCACATCTCCCAAGACGTCCGAACAGCGTGTGGCATATTCTACAGCGGCCCTCTCGAGTCTCTCCCCCCGCCCTCTCTCTCTACCGAGGCCCCTTTCACCGGCTCCGGCGTGAGCACTTGCAGGGCTGCGCCTTTATTTGCCCTCTCTTCCCCCGTCTACGTTCAACAGGTTAACGGTGAAGGCGGAGTGTCCCATGATCCTCGAAGATTTCCCGATGGACACCCACGCCTGCCCGCTGAAGTTTGGCAGCTGTGAGTATTCTGTTTCATGTTCACTTGCTGGGCGCGTGACCGATGCTGTCAATTATTTATGATGTGAAAACAGATGTAGACACGGTGTCAAACACGCTGCCGTGACACGGGATTGCACGAAGACAAAGATCCCCCGTGTAGCCTCAACAGTCCTTTCGGGGCAAGTGCTGTTAGCGAGCACCTGTGAAGGCCGGCACGGCACACGAGGGGATGGGTGGCCAGCACCACGCCCGGCCGCCTTTGTCTCTCCAGTGGCGATGTCTACTACACACCGCACCAAGTACTCATTTGAGGCTGAGTCGACCTAGGGGAGGCCCAAGACAGGATCCGATAATCGTCCTTGGTATTGACTGTGAGCAGGAATCGAACCCGGATGGCCGTGCTCATAGCGCAGTGCGAGAACCGCTCCCCACCGGGTTGCAAGGCAACGCACACACCCACCAGACGATAAGATGCACCCCAAATGTATAGATATTGTTTAGGTGCATCGTCATGAAAAAAATAACCCAGAGAGAAAAGGGTGCGTCATATTATCCAGAGAATAATATGCGAGAGTGACTCTGGCGAGGTTATAAAACAGGACGGCTAAATATACAATCTAAGTAAGGCGAGCTAAATATATACACGCACACTCTACGTTATCATCATTAAACGCTAATCCAGTTGAGTGGTGCCCTGGTTACATCACTTGACTCGCAATGCAAACGTTACGAAAACATCTCATGCTCATTTATCCAGGGGAAAGCTCATCGAGTCCGTTTAAACAATGGGCGTTTTACATCGTACGGCAGGAATCGTGGAGAACTCGGAGTAGAACGCACCATGCAAAAGATTCGTTCGAAGCAACGTGACACGCTGCTTCTGATGCTTTGTGCACGGGGTGACCCCATAGCCGTGGGTGTTTGTCACGCAATCCTCTCGCCTTATGAAGAAGGAAGATTACACCTAAAAGCGTCGCCTACTTCTGCTTCAGGTCCGCGGTGTTCTTGACGTGCGTGTCAGCGAGTCGTTACGAGCGCGGTAGTCGTGACAGCTACGAGAACGTGTTCCGCAATAGAGACCGCCGATCTTTTACCCCCGGGGCGTCTGGGAGTGCGTTCGACGCGCGTCTCGCGGTGCACCGCCTCTCCTCTCGTCTCGACGAATTCGTAAGGGGCCCCGCCACACAGGCAGCTGTCCTCGTGCAGAGCTCGACCCGAGCTCTCAGTGCTCTGACACGTGCATTGACTTGGTGCTGTTCGCCTGTTGGCGTTCTCTGCTCTGACACTGGTGAGACGAGAAGGCTGTCTCTGGTCTAGGCCAATCAATTTACAAGATCAGTGCATAGATGATTATCAGAGCGTGTTTGTTTGTATGCTCACCGCTAGTCCTGTGCGTGCTTAACGCAGTTCTTGATTCCTGGCACAAAGGCGTCTATCTAGGTGTCGAAACGTCTTAACACCTCCTGTTTTTACACCATTGGAACCTCATTTGCCGGTAAAAAATATGATAATTGTTTTTTTACCCTTCTATCTGGCAACAAAACTGACACCTTTTTTTACGAGGAGTCATGTTTGCATAGACCACAATACCTGCATGTGAGACTAGGCTCTAAGGAAAGCTGTCTCGGGTGTGGACCAATCAACTTCAAGGACAGTGCATATCATCAGAGTTATGTTTTTTTTTGCATTATGACTGCAGGTATTGTGGTCTATGCAAATATGTCTCCTCGTAAAAAAGGTGTCAGTTTTGTTGCCAGATAAAAGGGTAAAAAAACAATTATCACCTCCTGTTTTATTGCCAGAAAGGGTTAAAGCCTCTTCTTATTTTTCATTCGTCGATACTGGCAAAGAAAGGTGCCATGGCACTTCCGTCACCGCCCTGCGCCATGGGGTTTGCGATCGGCCGGCCGGCATCACCGCGGTGAATGACAACCGCGGTGAATGACAACCGTGGTGAATGACAACCGCGGTGAATGACAACCGCGGTGAATGACAACCGCGGTGAATGACAACCGCGGTGAATGACAACCGCGGGGAATGACAACCGTGGGGGTTGCGGTGGCTGTGACTGATGCACGCTCAGCAGACGCCTACACCAACAAGGAGGTGATCTACAGGTGGAAGAACGGCGCCAACTCTTCGGTGGAAGTGGCCGAGGACGGCTCGCGCACCAACCAGTACCAGCTGATGCACTACACGGCGAGTACCTCCAACATCAAGTCCAGCACAGGTTCGTCGTCTGGGTGGAGCAGCGCGCGCCTGCGTTCCGCTGCCACTCTCCGTAGTTTGGTTTCTTTTTATTGACTCTTGTTTTACGCGGAAAATCCTTCCCTGTGAACTGGACAGGAGCGAGTCTGTGTGTTTTTTGGACGGTCCCAGTGCTTTTCAGCAGTGGTGGGGCGACGTTGACGCTGTGTGTGCGATCCAAATTGAGTCATTTTAAGGTGATTTCTTTATTATTTTTCTAGCATTGTGATGTCTTGGTCAATACCAGCACGTCGAGAAGCCAGAGTGGAGTGCTCTGAAGAACGGCCCATTGCCCCGAAATGAAACATCTATTTATCAGACCACGCATTGTTTACTGACGAGCGTGTTTCGAGCGACCTCGTAGCCATTAGTGCCCTTGCACCGCTGCCCACGCAACGACGTCGCCAAATGATGACCGAAAAAACAACGCTCGCTCGCTCGCTCGCTATTATCACGATGACGTGGCTTTTTAGGAGTTCCAATCGGTCAATTTGTGACACCGATAGCCCAGTGGGTACGAAACTGGCCGAACAAACTATACACAGGGAGGTAAACCGAAGAGGATATCGCGTGCTTTTGCAGTCGTTGTCAGCCACACTCCGGGCAGCGCTCACAATAGCGGCCACTCGTCACGGCGACAGAGCGGAGACTCGCTCTCCACACACGCAGCCAGCGCACAGCGGCCAGGTCATTGGAAAAGACACTGGGACGTGAGTGAGTGAGTGAGTGTCAGGAGAGTGTGCGCGCAGTGGGCGGGGGGGGGGGTATAGGTGAGGCACCTTGTCAGCAAATTACTCCGGGTCTGTGAACTCGTAACGTCTGGGGTCTCTCCCATTGCCACACGTGGCATCAACGGTGCACCTAGCCTGGCACAGAGCACAGTCGCCAAGTCATGAGCACGTGGCGTTGTCACGAGCGGCGTGGCCTCAGGGACAGACGGGTGGCACAGTGCAGGTGGTGCGTCTGCTGTGTCGTGCCCGTTAACCAATCGCGTCCGTGTCTTGTCCCATGGCCCACGTCACGTGTCGTGAAAGTGCCCCTGGCCTGGCCACCGTCGTTCTGTGCGAATGGCCCCGCGTCGCTCAACGTGCCGCGCTACAGACCCGGCAGGCAGGCCGGCCGGGTTTAATGTCTAAAGCCGGTCCTGGGTCTCCCCTAGATCGACTCGGACTGAAACGAGTAGCTTGCGCGGTGTATGAACATCGGCGGCTAGGCATGGTGCTGGGCCGCTCATCCCCTCATCTGCCGTACCGGCCTTCGTACGTGTTCGCTAACAGCACGTGCCCGCGACGGTGTGTTGAGGCTTTGTGTATGTGTAGTGACATCGCGGATGTCACTGTGTAATGCCGGCCCTAGAGAGATGTATCGACATCGCGGGCACCACGAGGATGTGGGTGCAGTACCGGCCCTAGAGGGGCTCGGTGAGCGCTGACTGGCAGCGCTGAGTGGCACCACGCTCTGCGTGCAGTGCTGACCCCTACAGGATAGTGCGCGAAAGGGCCGGCCATGGGAATGGGGTTACTAAGGGCCGTGGCACTCTGGCTGACCCCGAAGGACACATGACCGGTAAAGTCTACACAGGGCCCCTAGGTGGGGGCTAGGGGTGGTCACGTGTCAGGGCCGAGATCCTGCTCGAGGGTTCTAGAAGGTGGGCGTGGCTAAGGCCGGAACCAGCCCCGCCACGGAGGATACAAGCCGGGTCCCCCATAGGGACCGGCTGCTGTGGTTACCCTGAAGAATCTACGTTCTACGTCCCAGAAGAGTCACCCACACGTGGAGCTGGACCCAAGTTGGGGTCCTGTCTGTTGTAGCTACTCCCAGTGTCATTAGTGTAGCTAGCCTGGTGGTCCACCACTATAGTGTGTAGTTAGCCTGGTGGTCCACCACTATAGTGTGTAGTTAGCCTGGTGGTCCACCACTATAGTGTGTAGTTAGCCTGGTGGTCCACCACCATAGTGTGTAGCTAGCCTGGTGGTCCACCACCATCGGTTGTTATCTGGTGAAGGGGCAGTTGCCCCTTTGTGTTGGTATCAATAAATGTGTTGTCTGCGACTCAGTTGAACTCACTACACATGTGTGCACTTGCAGGGGAGTACGTCGTGTTGGTGACGGAATTCCACCTGAAGCGGAAGATCGGATACTTTGTCATCCAGACGTACCTGCCCTGCATCATGACCGTCATCCTCTCGCAGGTCTCCTTCTGGCTCAACAGAGAGTCCGTCCCAGCTCGGACCGTGTTTGGTGAGTGGACGCTTGATGACCAAACTTCACCGGTGCGTTCTCATTACCACGATTGCGGGGTGCGGGCCCAAAAGGCCCCAAAACTGCACACAGCCAGCAACAAGCAGCACTATTAACAGTTACTCGAACGATTGATGGGTTCACCACGACCTACGACTCAACCCCTAAAAGTCTCGCGACTCGTAACGTCGTCAGAAGTCACGACGTATGAAGGTGGTCGTTTCCGTCGCCGTGGCCGGCACATCCCTACAAAACCATGGGGCAATCTCACGCTTCTGGGGATTACACTAGAACGAATATCTCGCCTTAGAATGATGTCATGTGAGCGAGTTCATCTGGTCTTACACTTACCACCTACGTCTCATCAGGAATTGCATAGATCAGGATGTCGCAAATCAGAGTCGCAGTCTTTATTTAGACGGCAGTAGGGATGCTATGAACTACGAAGCTTTATGTTCAGTCTCTTCTCCACATGGCCTCGATTGTGTCCATGGGAAGAGGCACAGCTGTCAACCCACACGGTTTACCCCGTGTTCTTGTTCAGGTCCATACGGTCTACAGCCGTTTCTATGCGGGCGACATTCTTTTGGTCTATTTGTTTGTGTTTCTCCCTTGTGATGGGACTTTGTAGGATGAACGTTGAGATGTATAAGGAGCACGGGGTGACCAATAAGGTCTGAGTTGGTCTGTAATAAGGTAGGGCGCTGGTAAGGGGTTGACGGCTGTGAAGAGGGCGGGTTGTTCCTCACGTGCTGTGCTCTCAGCCAGCGAGGCTTGTGGGTTGGAGATGGGGATGTGTCACGATGGGCAAGGGCGGCCACTGAGTGGCCGTCGGCAAAAACCCGATCTCGGAATCTTTATTTGTACCGGAGGAATCCGCTGAGCCGACGAATCTCTTTTATGAAAGAGGTTGAAGTTCTTGAGAACGCCGTAGAACTTACAGAGGCCTGAACAAAAACCACGTTTCTCCTTTGAAGTCTCTTGTGTAGACCTGGCGAGTGGCAACAACTTGCCGTCTTGGCGCTTACACGCGCGTGCGCACGGACGTCGTGATTTTAGATCGGATCGTAGTCACCGTTCTCTGAGGTCGTCGTCTGTGGTAAGTAAAAAAAAACGACCTCACCAAGTGTTGTCGGAATTGGTGCCAATGTTTCTGCTTCATACGTACGCTCGTACGTACTCACGTTGAGCTTCTCTCGCACCGCACGCAGAGCCATCCGTGCTGATCGGAGGTGCGATTCGCTTCGCGCTACGAACGGTGAAAAAATATATAAAACCGCGACACTTTTTGCTTTTGAGCACCGACGCGCCCCATAAGTCTTAGGCAGCGCTTCACCCGCGGGTCACGGCGATCGCGCGGTCACCCGCGATAACCTTCGCAGCTCTTCTTCGCAGCAGGGGCACGGGCTCGAAAAGTTCCAACAAACAAAAACAATTCCTAAAGCACACAATGTGCAAGTGCAAAGTGTCGGACAGGTGAGCAAATCGCGACAAAATGAACACGTAAAATAGAGAACTTCACAATGTTATAAGTTCGCCAATTCATAAGCTCGGGCAAGGCAGCAGAACAACAACGGCAACAACAACTGCCAGAGCGCAGGGCGACGACACGATGCGTGTTCCGTGTCAGGACGAGCGAAACATTGATGCATTGATGCAGCAAATCTGTCTGTGACGGTCCCACCTGATGACGGAGACTTGTGTTGCCTCCGAAACGTCGTGATTTTTATTTTATTTTTTATTAATTTTAATTTCATTTTTTACCTACGTGACTTTACCGAAAGAACTAAGAGTATGAATCCTTGCAGTCACGAAAGCTTCAAATCTAGAAAAAAAGTACGGTAGTTACAAAGGCACAAAACCTCGTTTATTTGGTCGCAACACTCGTATTGATCATTAACGGTTGAATTGACATTGGTGATTATCACAAACACCCAGTGAGTTGTGATAATTGCTTAGCCCGTGGATGAGGCTGTCGTGTCAGAGTGACATGATTGAAGACGCCGCCTACCGTTATCAGTGATTTACATTTGTTATAATGTACTAGCTTTATTACCCGGCTTCGCCCGGGACTTGGATCCACCACGCCCGGCCGCTTTTGTCTCCCCAGTGGCGATGTTCACACACCGCACCATTTAATTGTTTGAGGCTGAGTCGACCTAGGGGAGGCCCGGGACCGGTACAAATAATCGTCACCGGTGGGGGCCGTGAGTGGGAATCGAACTCGGGCCGCCGGATTCGTTGCGCGGCGCGCTACCACTACGCTACAACGCGTTACGCTTCCACATGCGCGGGTCACGTGACAGATGTGACGTCACAGCTCACTTGCCGTGCAAAAAATATATGCATTATTGAGCTCCCCCCCCCCAAGAAAAATATAACAAAAGTGTATTTTTATAATTTTTGCATGGTGTACAGTCTGGAAAGTACCCACATGGCAAATTTCCAGTTTGTTGCATATCGGGAAGTACGCTAAACAATTTGAACAGACACACACATTCACAACGTTGCCTTTTATATATTTGGAGATAAAATTAGCAAAGACTGTGCGTCTCTCTCTCTCTTTGATTATGCAATTCGCCACAGGGCTTGCGTTAAAGTGAACCATGTGCATCAGTGGCGGCGGATTGCAGACGCAGGGAGCACTGTGCGTGATAATACTTGTCAACAGAACTCCATTCTGGCTCATAAATATAAATAAAAACAAATCTGCTTTATCCCGTCAGCCCGCTGGCTCTCCAGAACCAATATTGTCTCGCACATGGGTCCTTAACCTGGGGTGCATTACGCACCCCGGGGGGTGTGAGACATGGACATCTTTATTTAGAAGGTAAATCATCGATAATGCAAACACCGGCACGTAAGTAACAACTAATTTGTTTAATCAAAGCCTCTGTTTGTATTAACATTCTACATTGTTTTTACGATTGAGATCCAAAGGGGTGCAAGGCTGCAGTAGAGGTTAAGAACGACTGGTCGAGCGACATCATTTGCAACATGCAAACTTTGTGTGTGAAAGCAACGATGCTTTGCCCTATAGGGAGACTTCTCCCCCCACCACCCACCGCCATAGGAACGTGGAGTTTCCACCACTGACTCTTGCAGCGTGGCTATAAATAGGAAGAGCGCGAACGCAGAAATGCTCATTCGAGCAACGGGAGATGACGACCACGTTTATTTTTGTCCTACTCGGAGCACGGATGAATGTGTTTTGCACACGCCGATTATTCTAAAAGTCCCGAGAACGGCTGACGGGATGACATTGTCCGGTGCTTCAACACGGGAATCGCCGTGCGTGCAGGCAACTCAAGCGGCACCTGAATGGTCTCGCCCCCAGGCAGCGGGAAGGGAGATCTTTTTTTAAATAATCGCAGCCCGGAGAAGTGTACGGCTGCAAGTCTACCGTGCGCTCGGCACTTTATCCGTTTAAAAAATTCATCATGCCAACGCATGCTGGAAGAGGACTTTGAAAGATTTTTGTTAATAGCTGCGAGGCACGGCATCTCGGGCTTTTAACTCGGTCATGCTTCGTTAGAATTGGTTGGTGGTGGTTCACGCGTGGGATTTAGGCATAAAAATATCTCACGGTGCACTGCGGCAGTGGATGATTGTGGTTAAGGAACGTATAAGAAGCCGGCAGGAAGTCCGTTTTAAAGATAGATATGATGTTATAACAAAGGGCTTCATGAGGCCACTACCTCGCCACCGCAGGCGCCACCACGCATGGCTCAATTGTGACAGCGAAGACGCGCTTGGTGTCAAAACTCTCAAATCGATGAGGGTCAGCGCTGTCGGTCTGACACCAGAGATGCAGGCGATATCCTGAGGGGGGGGGGGTCATACAATAACCTCCCTGACCTCTTCATTGCTGGAAAATGTTGAAGCCCCTGACTTCCGCCATCGATCGCCCCTCAGAGCTCACGGCTGGCTGCCAAGGCAGGAGACAAACGGCCTCACCTCCCGAGTCAATTTCACATCAGTTTTACAAAAACGCAGGGATAGCGGCTGCCACGCCTCGCGGTCCAGAGGTCGCCGGTTCAACTCAATCTCTCGGCACGGCGGTCAAAAACAAATTGATATGAATAAAATATATATATATATCCATACTGAGGGATGCTGTCACAGTGGTGTGTAATGGTCAGCATGTTAGACTCGGAATCCAGAGGTCGCTGGGTTTGATTTGGTCTCCCAACGCGGTAGTTAAACAACGGTGCAAGTTTCTTAAATCCCCCCCCCACTCCCTCGCACTCCCCTACATAAATCGTGGTCCGGAATCATAATAAGTAATTGAACGACTGTATCCTGATCCATGAGAGGGTCTCTCTTAGTAGAGGTGGCCCCGATGGGCTGGGAATCGGGCACCTGGCACCACTGAGACCCCCCCCCACATTCCAATCTGTGAGCAGACCGGGTTCCCACGCGAGTTTGACGACCTGAGAGTCCTGCAATCAATGAGTGTGCAAAAACCCCAACGCGTCCAATTACATGTTACACTTAATGTGGCAAAAAATTGCTTCTGTGCAATTTAAAATGGCGATAATGATGATGATGGCTTGACCGCCACGTGGTGGACTTCGATGTGACGTTACGTAGGAAAGTGCTGCCCCCTCGTGGATGTAATAAGAAGTCACTTTGGATGTAACTGAAGTAATTCTGCCATATCACATTGAGCGGGCCGTTCTCTAACACGGTGGGGGGGGGGGGTTATGCAGTGCCCGGTGAGAGATCCAAATAGACGCCACATCGCGTGAGATGAAGACGTAATTGGAATAAAATTGGGGAAAAAGTACAACTACAACAAACACGAAAGTGAAAAAGCCCACAGCCACGTTGGTGCCGTAGCCGGCACGCCGCTACGATTCTCTCTCCCGGCACGGCAGATGGCACGAGTGGGGGACAAGTTTCTGAAACCCCCATCCGACCTCACCGCCTCGATCCACCCGGCGGTGTAAATGTGCTCGGCACAGCGAAGTCGTTCCCTGGTGTCATTACCTCCCACGTTACGTGGCCAACTGTGCTCATCGGAGGTGTGGTAGGGGGGGGAAGGATAAACTAAACACAAAAATCAGGCTGTGCAGCGCCACGGTGGCTAGGAGATGTTGACTACCTCGCCTGGTCTACAGGAGGTCGTGGGTTCGATCCCGACCCTGACGCCTGCTGCTGTATATTTGGAGTTTGCGTGTCTCTCGCTCTCATCATCGTCACGGTGGCTAGGAGACGTTGACTACCTCGCCTAGTATACAGGAGGTCGTTGGTTCGATCCCGACCCTGACGCCTGCTGCTGTATATTTGGAGTTTGCGTGTCTCTCTCTCTCCCGGTGGTTGCATGGATTTTACTCCGGATCCCTCTGAATCTTCCCTCCACGTATAGAATCGACATCACGCGTTTAGAGTATTTAGCTGCAAGACATGTCCATGTGATGAGCCACTTCGTTGAGCTCTCATTTGTGGCAGCCGGGTCGCTTCTGAGAAAAATCTGTATGGCTCAGTGGGCCTTACTCGATAAAATACTAAATAATTTTGTTCATAGTTGAGTGTAAAAGGTAGATTTGGAGTTGAGTGTAAAAGGTAGATTTGGAGTTTGCGCGTCTCTCTCTCACTCTTCCCGTGGTCGCGTGGATTTTTCTCCGGGTTTTCCCTCCGGGTTTTCCCTCCGGGTTTTCCCTCCGGGTTTTCCCTCCGGGTTTTCCCTCCGGGTTTTCCCTCCGGGTTTTCCCTCCGGGTTTTCCCTCCGGGTTTTCCCTCCGGGTTTTCCCTCCGGGTTTTCCCTCCGGGTTTTCCCTCCGGGTTTTCCCTCCACGTCTATACTCCACGTGCGCATTTCGAGTGTTTGGCTGCTTTCAATTTCCCCGCGATGATGATGATAAGCCACTTCGTTGAGCGATCATTCGTGATGGCGGGTCCCTTGCTCAAGTGGGCACTGCACCTGGTCAGGATTAAACATAGTCTAGAAGTAGGGGCCGCTTGCGTAACGCATTGACCCACTTGCGCACTCGTGTGCACCAGAGCGCAGACGCAGGAATAGCCCGGCATTGTTGCCATTCATTCTGTCATCCTCTGCGTCATCATCATCATCATCCACAATAGTGGTTTTTTTACGGTTAGAACGCGGAGATATATAAATGCGTCGCTAAACACCGCCACCACCCGCCACAGCCAATTAGTGAGGTTTGTTACGTAAACAGCACGTGCCAAATCATTGCTAGTTCAGCACGCACTCGTGCATTGGAGAGTAAACCCACGACATTTACATTTACAATGCGAGTAACGTGACGTCTCGCCGCCAATTATAACCGGCATCATCAGGCGACAGCTCAACTAGTAACGAATTGGCTGTGGCGGGTTTAACGACACATTTATATTTACGCGATATAACCCAGAAATATATTTTATGTATAATATTGGTCGTGAAGGCCTACGTGTTAAACTGACAATACAAAAACATGATGGTCGTGCGAGAAAAGTAAACAAAAACATGCAAATAAAACTAAACCATCCCCATCCTACCAGGCAAAGCCCACTAAAAGTATTTTTCAGAAGCGACTTGGCCACAAATGATAGCTCCACGAAGTGGCTTATCACGTGGACATTCATGGCAGCAAAATAATCTGTTGTTATTATTATTGCTGCTACTGCTACCACCCAGTATAGCGTCAAGATGAATTTTGTTTTCAGGAGAGTCCTGCCAAGTGCCGGCAGGAGACGGGGCCGATGCGGTTGGTCACGTGCACTCTCAGTGTGCACGTGGTGGTTTACAGCGGCGGTCTCCAACCTTTCTGGCACCAGGGACCGGTTTCGTGGAAGACAATTTTTTCACGGACCGGGGGTGGGGGGGGTCCATCATTGGGTCTTTCCCCCTTTTCAAAGAAGCTCTCCAGCGACGTTTGTGTTTTACCCATGTTGGCTACTAGGAGTTAGAGCGTGTGGGCTCACCAAAACCGTGGCTGAGACGAGTGCGCAGTGCGGGAAAGAGGCGCGGATGGAAGTGTTGAATAATAAAACAATGGGAGCGGGTTCCACGCGCGGACTCACCGCCCTCACCTCCTGCTGCTGTGCGGCCCGGTTACTTACAGGCCACGGGCCGGTACCGGTTCCCTGGCTCACAGGCTAAATGTGTTTTTGTGTCGGTGTCAGCAGAGCCGCGTGCGTACGGCCGCTTGGCGCCTCGGGCCTCCGGGGCTGAGCTCGACAGCTGCGTGCAGAGTGGTCAAAGAATCGCCGGTGGCATCTCCGAAATGTTGTGGATGTCTCAGAGTGTTGGGACGTCCACGACCACCCCACATCCGGTCACTGTCCTTTTCTAAGGGTTACTCGGTTATACGTAGATATAGTCACGTGAGAAGTCGTTTGAATGTAACTCGCAAGTAGTTCTGTGATATCACCTTCAGCGGGCCGTTCTCCAACACGGGGGTTGGGCAGCGCTCTGTGAGAGGTCCAAATAGACACCAAATCTCGTGAGGCGAAGGCACGAGGTGAATGAAATAGGAGAAAAGGTGCAAAAACATGAAAGTTACGCAGATATTTGTACTTGGAATGGCACGCACAATTTACCTTCACTAACCGAGCCTCGTAACACGTGGCGCTGTATTCACGCACCGTTACGTTCGAGCTGCATTCGCTGAACTGAAATGCTTTTGATGAAGAAAAAATAAATGTATTGTTCCTAATTGGTAGCGGCGCAAGCCTCCTGGTTTACCCTCCCTGATTCAACCTGGCAAAGTTCTCCCTGGTAAGGTTCACCCTGGCAAGGTTCACCCTCGCTGGTTCACCCTCCTGGTTCACCCTGGCAAGGTTCACCCTGGCAATGTTCACCCTCTTGGTTCACCGTCGCCGCCACGTGCGTCTCGACGTGTGTACGGCCCCTCCCCCCACCGTGCGCTCGTTCAGTAACGACGACGTTGTCGATGTTGCCGCCAGCGACGACGGTGACGACGTTTCTCCCTTCCCCCCCCTGCCCCCCCCCCCCCCTGCCGTGCCAGGCGTCACTACGGTGCTCACCATGACGACGCTCAGCATCAGCGCCCGCAACTCGCTGCCCAAGGTGGCGTACGCCACCGCCATGGACTGGTTCATCGCCGTGTGCAACGCCTTCGTCTTCTCGGCCCTCATCGAGTTCGCCACCGTCAACTACTTCACCAAGCGGGCCTGGGCCTGGGACGGCAAGGCCGTGGTGAACAAGGAGGTGAGCCTGCCCCCCCCCCCGCCACCTCCGGGAGGGGGCCCCTAAGAATATTATCCCCTGCAGAATAGGGTGGCTTGATGATTATGATGTTAATGGTAATCAATGACGAGCCGTAATAGAGAGGGGGGGTTTCTTTTGGGTTAGATCATCGCGTAGATATGAATGTGTCGTTAAACATGGCCGCCAGCGAACCCGACGGCGGCCAGTCGGTGATGTTTGTGTCGCGTAAACTAAACGTGCCGATTAGCGGCGAGTTCGGCTCGCACACCGGTCGTGTGTCGGGAGAGTAAATGCCACGACGTTTGCAATTCGAGTAGCCGTGACGTTTCGCCGGTAATTACAATAACAACCACGAGCCACAGTTGTGGAGAAATCCTCTTTGTGTTTCGGTCTTAAATGGACGAGGGATAAATGCGATGTCGTCACTTGCGAGCCAATCAGGTTCGGGGGACCAGATGACGACGATCGTCATTATGTACCCAGGAAGCCACAAACCGGGTCTCACACCTCCGGTTAGCACAGTTGGCTACGTACGGTGCGAAAGAAATTCAACACGCGGGAGGTGCATTCATACGAATGGGAAGTGCGGCCAGAACCGGCGCCAACAGTCGCCCGAGTTCTGTGTCCCTACTGTGCAATGATTGGCCAACCCCCGCCGACGAGCGTTGCACGCACGAAGCCTTTCATTGGCAAGTGCCTCCACCCGACGTGACGGCCTCTAATTGGCCGTCGAACCGACGGGCGCCGCTTGTCCGAGTTTCCCGTCGCCGTCGTTCTCGTTTGCCGTGTCTGCGCCCTCAGAAGAAATCGAAGCGCGCCGTCGCCCGCAAGAAGAGGAGCACTTACAGCGTCGGCGCCTCGGGCTACGCAGGCGGCCCCGTCGGCACCGCCAGGCGCGGCGGCGGCGGTGGCCTCTCCACCGTGTCGCGGAGCGTCGGCGTCACGGGGCCGGGCCGCCAGCCTTCCGGCGGCGGCGCGACGACGGCGACGGCGTCCTCCTCCTCGGCCGGCGGCCCGGCGGGAGTCGGGGCCCGCGGGCAGGCGGGCCGGTCGGGCGACAAGCCGGCGCCGGCCGCCGCGGCCGACAACAAGAAGACGTACAACAGCGTGAGCCGCGTGGACAAGCTGTCGCGCATCGTCTTCCCCGTGCTCTTCGGAATCTTCAACCTCGTCTACTGGGCCACCTACCTCAAGAAGACGCCCAGGAACAAGGGCGCCGTCCACCTGAACTGACGGAGGAGGGCCGCGCGTGGGCCGTGGGACACGTGCGTGGAGGCGGGTGGAGCGGGCGGCTTTGGGAGGCGGGTGGAGCGGGTGGCTTTGGGAGGTGGTCTCGCGCGCCGCTGCGGTGGCGGCGCGAAAGAGGTCGCCGCGAAGAAGAGGGTCGCGAGACGTGAAGAGGAAAGTTACATTGGCAAGTGGCCGGGTTTCACGTTGTGAAGGAGCCGATGTGAAACCGCCCCTCCTCGGTTTGCCGCGTCATGGGCGGCTCGCGGCGACGTTGCCAAGTTTTTGGCAAAAAAAATCTGACAGGAAGGAACATTGTCCAACAGAATCGTAAAGAATCTCCTGACGCGGTACACCACTCTCACCACCACTACCGATGTGCCCGTAACGCGCATGCAATCGGCCGGTTGGGTTTTGGGGACACAGCGTTTACCTTTTGCGTGTGTCGTTTACGCTGCACGCATGAAGACCTGCCCGCCACCAACGATCCCGTCTCTGGGAAGCACGCGTGTGTGTGTGTGTGATCCGTTTGTGTGTGTGATACGTGTGTGCACGTGCGTGCGTGTATGTGTTGGCGTGGCGCGAGTGAGCACATTCGTTTTTTGATATCGCCGCATTTCACTCACACACCCTCGTGGGTTCAAGCCGCCGGCCGTCCGCGCCTCGTACGGTCAGAAGAACGTCGAAGAGGAAAGCGAAGAGTGTGGGGTCGTGCGTGACGAATCGAGGGCACATCGAAAGGACGCAGTTGGGGCAAGAGCTAAATCGCCAGACGTATCCGGATTCCGACCTGCGGGTCGGAAAACTTTGTGCATGCGACAGCGCGCAGGGCTTTGTCGGAATCGCCTCTCATTTAATCGCAGCCGCCGATACCTGTGAGCCACACATATCACGCTCGTGTACATTGCTGCATGTGATCAGCACTCCGGCGTTTGCCGTGCGCACGCGGAGGCGACGCTGGGTTATCCTCACGGTTGTCGACGGATCGCTATAACGCCGCGCGGACTTCCAAAACAAAGAAAATAGAAACGTACTAGAAGACTCGTGCGCCGAAGCGCATGACGAAAAAGTCGTCTGCTCTCCTTTGAGAACAAAAAAACCAATGTGAACACATCGGAGACCCGAGGAACGACTCACTCCTCGACAAGCCATCTTGCCCCCCCCCCCCCTCTGGATGACTAAGCCACGAGACGACCACTTCGCGGGCCGTCCCGCCGCCAGACCTCGGCAGGAGCCGTGCCGGCTTGGCCAAGACGCTCGGAGAGAGAGAGAGGCGCGAGATTCGCGAGGCCGTCGCCCCCCGTGGCACGGGCTGGCGAGGGCGGCCACGAAGCTTTGGTGCCGCGCCGAGGTGGACCGGGGCACCTGTAACGCGGGCTCGTGCGCGGGGCGAGAGGCGAGCCGGGATGCGTTCTCTCTGCGCCCCGACCGGCACGGAGCGGCGTGCCGGGTCACGGTGGCGCACGTCCACCCGGCCCACCGGGACCCCGACGCAGCCGGACTTGTCCCCGGTGGCGCTTTCGACGGCAAAAAAGGAAATTCGTCGTTGGGATTCGTGCCGCGGCCCTCCGAGGCAAAGTCACTCGACCCGTACGTCGACGTGCGGGGCGGTTCCACCCGCGGAGCCGTCCACGAGCGCTGAGAATTCGAAACGAGACAGAGGAGGGTTTTTGCCCTCCCCACCCCGCCCGTGCGTTTCAAATTGTCGTGTCGCTTGAGAGAGGCAGGAACAACAGCAGCAGCAGCAGCCATATATCACACGTGGTAATGTTTCACTGTGCTTACTGATCAGCCATGTCGGTGTTCGTCGTTGTTGATGTGTATAAAAAAAAATGTTTGAAAGGGCACCGATTGAAGCCACGTCTTTTGAATATAACCCCCCGTTTTTGGAGATGGCCTACGGTCAACGGTGGAGAGGTGAACACGTCCGTGTCAGAGCTGCTGGTTTGTGACAGGCTGACGTGGTCCCACTGACCGGGGCTGAGTGCGTGACTGCACGGCACTTGAAGCCAAGTCGTCACCCGAGCAATCGGTTGCGCAACTTGGTCGCGCGCAACCACATCCCTTGCACGTGGGCATCTCTGCAGCCGCCTACCGCTGACCACGGTGGAGACAGCAGAGTCGACTGGCAGGCGACCTGCTCGGATATTTGGGGCGACGTTTTTCATCTTTGCGAGCTGTGAACGGTCGTCACGATCCCGGACACGGTGTTGGATTTCCTCGTCACGCAACCGATTGCTCAGACGTGGACAAAGCAGCCACGGGCGACGATTGAGTTGCAAGATTCCGAGAGCGGTTTGGTTGTGCAACTGATTGCTCAGGTGTGTGTGTCCCAGCTTCAGGGCAGGCTACAATACGTGGAGATTCAATTATGGATGTACCAGTTTAACACATCCATAGCAGAGGTTGTTTGGGTTAGATCGCGTAAATATATAAATGTGTCGTGCCAATTCGTCACTAGTACAGCACTATCCGGTTGTGTGTCGGAGAGCAAGGCCACAACATTTACAATCCGAGTACGACGTCTCGCCAGTAATTACAACCAGCTTCATCAGGCGACAGCCAGACTCGTGGAGAAATCCTTCCGAGTCGTTCATTGAAAAGAGGCGTGGGTGTGATGACGTCACTTGTGTGCGCTTCTTGCGCGACGTGGAGCGGAGTCGGTCATCAATGAATGCGTATTAATGTCTGAGTAGCCACTGCCGCGTGGGTTATGTAAATGGTCATCAACGTACATTGTGCGTGCGCATTGTGCAAGCCCACCGGTTAGTGCCGTACTAGTGACTAGTTGGCAGGTTCTGTTGAGGTGACACTAACCCTGACTCGTTGGCCGTGTCGGGTGGTGGCGGGTTTAACGACACATTCATACATTTACGCGATCTCGCCCAAACAGGAGCCTGTACTGTGGATGGATATTCCGCACTCGTTTTAAATACTCTTCTTGACTTTCCTCTGGGCGGCTGATTGGGCCGTGCTGTGGAAGCGGAGACTCGGTGCCCCGCAAGGGGAGGGAGCGCACGTGATGCAATGCGTCGCCTCGCCATCGGCGGGAGAGACGCGTTGAGGCTTTGCAATCACGGCGGCTGTATTCTTTCCCACCGCAAATGTTACATCTCCTGGTATTGTAGCCGGGGTATCAATAGATGGATCGCCCCGTATATTATTATAAAAGTAGGACATTATGAGTATCGGTGCATTGTTAATGTTTCAAGGAGAACGCTTTCCCAAGAGACCAACGGCTCTCATCTCCCGGTCGTGTCGTGTTCAGGTCACGAAGGGAACAATCCACTCCGAACTGGCGGAGCAGTGCAAAGCCTTCGTGTTAGAGAGAACGGCCCACTGATGCGGATATCACAGAACTAGCTCTGATATTCCCCATCCTTCAAAGTGATCTCTGGTCCACACACAGAGATCACACCCCCCCCCCCCCCCCCACTATGCCACGTAAGAGTGAGATTTCGTCGCACAAACAGTCGGACCGAATATTATGAAAGTCTAGTACCTGCGATTTGAACCGAATTAATCGCAGAACCAAATTTATTTGTGGAGATTTCTTTCCGATCTAGAGCCGAGGCCAGTCAACTCGGCATCACGCTCGGTTTAGACGCAGGCGGCTGCCTGGATTGGAACCCGGGTTCGTCAGAGGCTGTTGGCTCAGCGGCCAGAGCTCACGAGCGAAACCTTGAGACCCCGTGGAGGGCACTGCCCAGGGAAGGGATCGACAAGAGCTGGTGACTGTGTTCACGATTTGTGGTTGTCAGTGGAGGGTGGTTGGACATGTGACATCTCAGAGGATTTCTCGTGCTCCTTTGTAATCGTGTATCCCCCGTCGTCGTTTTGTTGTTTTGTTATCGTCGTCGTTTTTTGGTAGACACGAAGTTTAAAAGTCAAAAGCGGAAGCATTTGTACAACAACAAACGTCAGCCATGAAGTTGACGAGCCCATTGGGTGGTATGCGAAAGAACCCAGTAGTGTTTTTTTTTAACAAAGACATTTGAAACTTGGTAAAAGGTGCGTTTCTCTCGCTGTTGCTTTCAGATTAGGTTTCACGATCCTGGCACTGTAGGTTAACATCGCACACACACGATGTATCATTTAGATTTGGGTTAGGCCATGTAACGATATGGACACATTTGTGTCGTAAGACCCTCCACCAACGAACATATTTGTATTTTACCAGGTAAGGCCCACTGAGCTGCTCAGCTTTTTCTCACAAGCGACCTCGCTATCACAAATGAGAGCTCAACGAAGTGCTTATCACGTGCAGAAGTATAGCAGCCAAATACTCTGAACGCGAGTTGATTCTAAACGTGGAGTGAAAAACCGGAGGACCCGGATACAAATCCACGAGACCACGGGGAGAGAGAGACACGCAAACTCCAAATATACAGCAGCAGGCGTCAGGGTCGGGATCGAACCCACGACCTCCTGTATACGAGGCGAGGTAGTTAACATCTCACCACGGAGAGAGAGAGAAACACGCCAACTCCAAATATACAGCAGCAGGCGTCAGAGTCGGGATCGAACCCACGACCTCCTGTATACGAGGCGAGGGAGTTAACATCTCCTAGCCACCGTGGCACCCGACACAGCCAAACAAATTAAATAGTCACGCAATTAACAATAATTTACATTTGTAAGGTGACGCATTTCATCCGTAGACCCCCACCAATGCACCACCAGCGTGTATGGCAAGCGAGGAGATGAACAGAACCCACGGGGTGCACGGCCAAGACTCGGTGGTGGGTAAAAGGCAGTTTTACAGAAGTAAGTTTTCGAGACGGCACTTTAGTGAATAGCGAACGGCTCCGATCGTCGTGTTAGCAAAGGCACAACGCGTTGTTCCAAAGTCTTGGGAGCTCGCACTGCCAAAAGTGCGATCGGCCCCGCAGGAAGAGACAGCCCTTGACCTCGGAGTGCTGAGAAGACGGCGTTTAATGACGCGCCAGTTTCTAACAATAATAATGATAATGATAGTTTACATGATCAACAATGGTTTATATTTGTACGGTGGCGCATTTCATCCGTAGATCCGCACCAATGCACCACCAGCGTGTATGTCAAGCGAGGAGATGAACAGAACCAGCAGGGTACGCGGCCAGGACTCGTGCAGAGCTCAGTGCCAGTTTACAGAGGAGAGTTTTCAAGAAGGGACTTTGATACATTTCACGACTCTGATTGTCTCTCTCTCGACAAGAGCGTTCCTAAAGTTTGGGATCTGCGCTGGCGAGAAAGCCATCGGGAGTCCGCGGCAGACGGCGAAGATCTCGGGGGGATCTCACCGGCGAGTTCACGAGGAACAAATCTCGAAATCGCCCGTCGACTCGACCAGGGCGAGCGGAGCTGTGAGCGATGCGATCACCGGCGTGTCGTTTGGCCCTGTCGGGTGGTGGAGGGCTCGTTCACAACGCACGTGAGGCCGGATCGTTACGTCACGCAAACCACCCCCACCACCCCCACCACCCCCCCCCCCCCCGCAAAAAATATATCAATCGTAACATTGGCTGCCAAAACCTATATATTGAAACAATATACACGTGCAGATTTTGACATTCAACAAGTTAATCAATCTGACCTGCCCATACAATTTTCACAACTCCGCGAAATCATTATTATGATTAAGGTCGCATCGGCGTGTGAGTTTGTGTGTTAACTCCGTGTGTGCCACACGTGTGCCGAGTCTAGACTTCGTGTGCAAACTTCTCTCCGCTGTACATAATCGGCTTGTTCGATGTTTCACACGCGATGTATCCACCACGTCTTTCTTTTGCTGATATGCTACCGATGTTAACAACAGTCTTTGACATTTAAACTTTTCCATATATAAAAGTAATTTATCATACTGCTATTAAAAAAAAATTACGTACGCCTCGAGTTTCCTGGCTGGATGCTGGCTGGGCTCCTTTCCACCCCAACGATAACTCCGTTTATGAAACAACAAGAATAGGTTTGACCCTCTGCAAGGAATCAGGTACTGCAACACATCCCTGCTGCGGAGGGAGCTGGTAGGAACGTTGGGTTGCTCGGTCAATGGCCTGCAGGGTCAACGGCCAGGGCGTGGTGTATTCCGCAAATATGCCCGACTGTGAGGGCGGGCACAAGCCGGCGTGAGTAGGTTAAACGTTGAGTTTTATAAGGGCACCACGGGGTGACCAGCCCCTCCCCACCCAGCCCCACCCCTCCCACCCCCCACCCAGCCCCACCCTCCCCACCCAGCCCCTCCCCACCCTCCCCACCCAGCCCCTCCCCACCCTCCCCACCCAGCCCCTCCCCACCCTCCCCTCTCCACCCAGCCCCTCCCCACCCAGCCCCACCCCTCCCACCCCCCACCCAGCCCCACCCTCCCCACCCAGCCCCACCCTCCCCACCCTACACCAGATACAACAGCAGCCTTCTTCATGACCCAGTCTCACCACCAGTGTCAGGTCAGAGATGTGTGTATTAGGTGTTTAAACACCTGAACACCGGTTTTATTGCTAGAAAGGGTAAAACATAAACCTATTCCTCATACTTTGATACTTGCGAAAAGGTATCCCATGGGAGTACCTCGCTTCGTCCGAGCGTGTGGACCTTCGCCACAGAAGCTAGTTGAGTAACTGGCTCCACGGGATTTTCCGAGTAAAAAAAAAATTTGAGTGGAATTGAAACGTCGGAAGAAGTTCAGAAGACGTTTAATAACAGACAGTAACACCGACGAAGTGGCATTGGGGGATGAAGTATGTGTCTGTGGAACTTTCTTCGCACATCGCGTAGCGAACCGTGCTAACTGGAGCTGAAGACTGGCAGTGCTCATTTAAAATCGCTCAACCCCATTTTCTCCAATGTCGACGCTTATTCATAATCGTTTAATTACTTCGACAGAAAGGTGCGTTCAATCCGAGCGAATTTACAACATCCGAAACACGACACCAGAACTTGCCGTTGTTTATTTATTTATTATCACACACAAGAGCAGATGACGAGGTCGGCCACTGCTCCGAGTTGGCAGGAGGGTTGTGAGAGTCGAGGAGAGGAATCATGGCAGCTGTCTCTCTCTCTCTTTAATTTGCGTTGGTGGAGAAATGAAACAAAACATTCCTGCGGAGGGAGCTGGTAGGAACGTCGGGTTGCTCGGTCAATGGCCAGGGTCAACGGCGGCGTGGTGTATTCCGCAAATATGCCCGACTGTGAGGGCGGGCACAAGCCGGCGTGAGTAGGTTCAACGTTGAGTTTTATAAGGGCACCACGGGGTGACCAGCCCCTCCTCACCCAGCCCCACCCCTCCCACCCCCACCCAGCCCCACCCTCCCCACCCAGCCCCTCCCCACCCAGCTCCTCCCCACCCTCCCCTCCCCACCCAGCCCCTCCCTGCACGACGGACGGACACAATAATCCCCTGTGGGCTGGTGTAACCAGGAGGTTCCTACCAGTAAAAACTAAACACAATCGCATAGCACGTTCCACTTCACCTATCCAGGTGTGCACTTGCAGGGCTGCTCCTTTATTCAGACTGGGAAAGGAATCTGATGAGCCGATGAAATTCTTATTTATTTTTGTGACATCAGACTCGCTTCCCAGTCTAAATGAAGATGCTAGTATCTCTCTTCGTTACACAGGGTGGGCCGAAAGTCAGGGCACAGCGCTATTCAATCATAATGAAGACTTTTGGGGGTGAGATTGCGTAAATAGAAATGTTGCGTGAACCCGCCACCACCCGACATAGGGTTGTCGCCGAAACAAAACGTGTCAATGAGTCACTGGTGCAGCACACACCGCCTGTGTGGGTGTGTTGCCTGTGTGTGTGCTGCCTGTGTGTGTGTGTGTGTGTCTGTGTGTGTGTGCCTGTGTGTGTGACTGTGTATGTGTGTGCTGCCTGTGTGTGTGTGTTGCCTGTGTGTGTGTGTGCTGCCTGTGTGTGTGTGTCTGTGTGTGTGTGCCTGTGTGTGTGTGTGAGACTGTGTGTGTGTTGCCTGTGTGTGTGTCTGTGTGTGTGCCTGTGTGTGTGTGTGTCTGTGTGTGTGTGTGCTGCCTGTGTGTGTGTGTGCTGCCTGTGTGTGTGTGTGCCTGTGTGTGTGTGTAGCTGCTCATTCAGAAGAGGAGTTGGAGACGCTGCTGCTGAGACTGGAGCGTGCCACTAAGAGGTGGGGCCTTACCATCAGCCCCACCAAAACTAAGCACCTGCCTGGGTATTTTGTACCATCGGGCACTCCGCCCCCACAACTCCCAATCGGTGATGGGGCAGTTGTGGAGAGAGTAGAGAGTTTCCCATACCTGGGCAGTGTGCTCATGACCGGCTCCAGTTTATCAGCAGAGGTCTCACTCCGAATCAGTCGAGCGGCAATATCTTTTCATCGGTTGCGTAACGCTGTGTGGAAGCTACCTGGTCTGTCACTCCGCACGAAGCTTCAGGTCTTCTCGGCCACGGTCATTCCCTCCCTTCTCTACGCTTGCGAAACGTGGACCCCCCTAGTGGAGCATCTTCGCCGGTTGGAAACATTTAGGCTGGCCTGCCTACGATCCATCCTGGGTTTAACCAGGCTGGATTGTGTGAGGAGCTCACAAGTCCTTGAAAGATCTGGGCAAAGTCCCATCAGTGAGCTCCTCCGGCAGGCAAGGCTGCGTTGGCTGGGTCATGTAGCCCGCATGCCCAGCCACCGCATGCCTAAACAGCTTTTGTTCGGCCGGATCGAGGGGGCTAAACGGGCGCGGCACGGGCTAGAGAAGAGATGGAGTGATGTGGTACAGGAGGACGTGGAGCTGAGTGGACTTGCCGATGACTGGTACCAGCGGTGTCAAGATCGGCCTCAGTGGAGGAGGCTCGTGAAGGACGCTACTGGGCAGTTGGAGGCAGTCGCCCTCCAACAACAACGGAGGGCGGAGGAGCGACGCTCACACCAACGAGCGGAGCGCCGGGTGGCTAAAGCACAGCAAGTTGGCACAGTAGGGGGCACAGGTGGTGCATCAGCCAGTCATCTCGGTCATCTCGGTCAGTCGACCCGTGGCACCTGGGTCTGCCCCGTGACCTCCTGCCAGCGGGCGTTCGACACTTCACGTGGCCTCAAGGTGCACATGGCCTGGCACAAGCGTCGTGGTGACGTCACCGCCACTTAGTGGCGAATGGCGGTTGTTGTGTGTGAGACTGTGTGTGTTGCCTGTGTGTGTGTGTCTGTGTGTGTGCCTGTGTGTGTGTGTCTGTGTGTGTGTGTGCTGCCTGTGTGTGTCTGTGTGTGTGTGCTGCCTGTGTGTGTGTGTCTGTGTGTGTGCCTGTGTGTGTGTGAGACTGTGTGTGTGTTGCCTGTGTGTGTGTCTGTGTGTCTGTGTGTGTGCCTGTGTGTGTCTGTGTGTGTGTGTGCTGCCTGTGTGTGTGCCTGTGTGTGTGTGTCTGTGTGTGTGCCTGTGTGTGTGTGTCTGTGTGTGTGCCTGTGTGTGTGTGTGTCTGTGTGTGTGTGTGTCTGTGTGTGTGTGTGCTGCCTGTGTGTGTGTCTGTGTATGTGTGCTGCCTGTGTGTGTGTGTGTGCTGCCTGTGTGTGTGTGTGTGCTGGAGAGGGAACCCGCTCAGACATTCACGATTTGAATACCGTGAGACGTCCAGCAGCAGCAGCAGCAGCACCGGGAGGTTTTGCCAGAAGTTGTGAAGAGATCCAACTGCTTCGGCTCAGGGTGATATGATTGATTTTACCCCTTTGCATGAAAACCATTTAAATTGTTGATTACTTTAAGTGAATATTGTATCATCGTTAGTATCTGTGGGGGTTATTTATTTCATTCTTTCTCGTGTGGGGGCTCACCTCAACGTTTATTAAATCAAATTCGACAGAACCCAACTGAATGACATTGAGGCAACGAAAATATTTAATTGGTGATGACTGTTCAAAGATTACACCTAGCTGCAATCGTCTTCTTGGTTCTTTCGGTAAAGTCACGTAGAAGGGAAGTAATAAAATAATAAAAATAAAACATAATAAAACAATTCTCACGACGTTTACGGCTACAACGCAAGCAGCCGTCTTCATGTGAAGAATGAGACACTGCCAAGCTAGGAGCTTATATATAAGCTGAGTTGGAGGTGGAAGAAGAAGAGAGCCTTAACAAAAGAATGTGCATATCAAGAGGAATTTAGCATATTCATGGGAAATGCGTAGGAGGTGGGCGGGGGGGTTTCAAAGTCATATTATGCCCATGCATTATGCAGGATCAGCAGCACCAAAGGGAGGGGTGGGTAGCATTAACAAAGGGAGGGCATGTTAATAGTATGTAGAAGCAATGACACATGTGAATGGGAGAGCGGTGGCAGGAGATCCGCAGCGGAGCAAATAATGCATTCCCTGTGGAGAACACAAGATACACAGTTAATGCCAGTGAGTGGACTGCGGTCTGAAAGTCACCATCAACGTGAACAACAATCAGTTAAGATCCGAAGTGGTTTATTACGTCCTTCCAATGATTGCTGAGCCAGTATCCATCTTCTCGGTTGAAATTGTCTCTGTGTTTGTATATGTGGACATATACAATGTGTGGAATCCATCTTCTCGGTTGAAATTGTCTCTGTGTTTGTATATGTGGATTCATATTTTTGGTTATTTCGGTAAAGTCGTGTAGAAGGGAAATAATAAAATAATACAAACATTAAACAATAAAAATTCTCACGAAGTTTCGACTGCAACACAAGCAATCATCATCAGGTGTGAAATCCACAGCAAGAAAATGTTCTTGCTGTGGATTTCACACCTGATCTTGACACCACTGGTACCAGTCAACGGCAAGTCCACTCAGTTCCACGTCCTCCTGTACCACATCACTCCATCTCTTCTCTAGCTCGTGCCGCGCCCGTTTAGTCTCCTCGATCCGGTCGAACAAAAGCTGTTTAGGCATGCGGTGGCTGGGCATGCGGGCTACATGACCCAGCCAACGCAGCCTTGCCTGCCGGAGGAGCTCACCAATGGGAATTTGTCCAGATCTTTCAAGGATTTGTGAGCTCCTCACACAATCCAGCCTGGTTAAACCCAGGATGGATCGTAGGCAGGCCAGCCTAAATGTTTCTAACCGGCGAAGATGCTCCATTAGAGGGGTCCACGTTTCGCAAGCGTAGAGAAGGGAGGGAATGACTGTGGCCGAGAAGACCTGAAGCTTCGTGCGGAGCAACAGACCAGGTAGCCTCAACACAGCGTTACGCAACTAATTAAAATATAATGCCGCTCAACTGATTCGGAGTGCGACCTCTGCTGTTTAAACGGAGCCGGTCATGAGCACACTGCCCAGGTATGGGAAACTCTCCACTCTCTCCACAACTGCCCCATCACCGATTGGGAGTTCAGGGGGTGGAGTGCCCGATGGTACAAAATACCCAGGCAGGTGCTTCGTTTTGGTGGGGCTGATGGTAAGGCCCCACCTCTTAGTGGCATGCTCCAGTTTCAGCAGCAGCGCCTCCAATTCCTCCTCTGAGTGAGCTGCAATTACCAGGTCGTCGGCATACATAACGTGGTTGACCAATAGAGAGCCATCCTTTGACTGCACCTGGGCATCGATAAGCCTCCCATTATATCTGTACCAGATGGAAATCCCTCCGGTGCAGCTATTGAAGACGTCACGAACTACGTGGTCGAAATAGATGTTAGATAATGTGGGAGCCAGAGGACATCCCTGTCGCACCCCAAGGTGTACAGGGAATGGCTCTGACTCCCGGCCACGTAGTTTTACCCGGGCCCACTCACCATCATGAAGGTCCTTAATGATCGTGAGCAGAGGGTCAGGGACTCCGAAAGCACGAAGAACAACCCAGAGCCCAGTCCTACTGATGGTATCATAGGCCTTGACCAGGTCAATAAAGCAGAGATGTAGGTCTTGTTGGAATTCCCTACACCTCTGCTGTAGCAGACAGACAGAAAATATGGCATCTGTGCAGGACCGCCCTTTCCTGAAACCGCATTGGGGCTCCGCAAGCGTCTCCTCAGCGTGCCTAGCAAGGCGATGTTGAATAATCCTTGCCAGGACCTTTCCCGGCACACTGAGGAGTGAGATGCCCCTATAGTTGTTACAGTCTGTGCGGTCTCCCTTCTTAATGAGGGGGACCACCAGTGCATCCTTCCAATCCTGCGGAACCTGTCCAGTGGCCCAGACTGTTGCTATGCTGTCATATCATGACATGACACACAGACACACACACAGATACACACATAGATACAGACAGACACACACACATACAGACACACACACAGACACACACGCACACACAGACACACACACAGACACGGCAGGCTCTTCTCTCTCACACACAACACAAAGGATGTCAACCTCATTGGTATTCAGAGTGGAGTGCCAGCAGCAGCCATTGCCGATATAACCCGACATCCCTTGCCAGCAGCAGAAGCCGCTACAACCTTCAAAGTCATCACCACCACCGTCACCACCGCCGCCACCACCACCACCGCCACCACCAGCAGCAGGGCGAGGAGCTGTGTGTGTGGATGTTTGTGGCGAGTGAGCGAGACGAAGCTCCGCGCGTCTTCAAGCTCCGTGCGACCAGCAGCCCGCAGCGGATCGCGTCGCTTTCTCCGCCCTGCTGCTGCTACTGTGGTCTCGTCTCGTCGGGGGGGGGGGGGCAAGGGGATTGAGGAAGGAGGTGGAGGAGGTGGTGGAGGGTGAAGGAGGAAGAGAGTTGGGGGGGGGGTCACTGGAAACCAGAATTGTTGTTGACATCCGAATAAACAACAGCAGCAGCAGGAGGAGAAATCACCACTAACAACATCACCACGAACAACATCACCACGAACAAGGAGCCTGCGGCGGTGGTGGTGGTGGTGCTGTGGTTGTCTGCTAGAGCGACGTAGCAGCAGTAATAGTTGTAGGAATAGTCGTCGTCATCATCATCATCGTGCGTCCATAACGTCCGCGGACGTCAGCAGGCACCGAGTTGACATCTGCTCGCGCTGGTCACCAGCGCGCTCTTCACGTCGCTGCGATAGCGGACAGAGGACTGTGGGTGCGGACGAGGAGCTTGGTGATGATGTGAGACGGACAGACAGAGAGACACACAGAGAGAGACACAGAGAGAGAGAGAGAGGTGAGAGTGATGGGTCTATGACAACTGCAGTAGCCAGCCGTGTCGAGTTTCACGAGAAGATGCTCATTCTACTCCTTCTCCTGTTCGTCATGCATCTACATCGTGTCTGGTAAGAACGGATTGTCTGTGTCGTGTGTGGGTCTGTGTGTGTGTCTGTGTCGTGTGTGGGTCTGTGTGTCTGTGCGTGTCGGTGTGTGTTGTGTGTGTGTGTCAGTGTGTGTGTCAGTGTGTGTGTTGTTCGTGTGTGTGTCAGTGTGTCTGTGTCAGTGTGTTTGTCTGTGTCGTGTGTGGGTCTGTGTGTGTGTCAGTGTGTGTCTGTGTCGTGTGTGGGTCTGTGTGTCTGTGCGTGTCGGTGTGGGTCTGTGTGTGTCAGTGTGTGTCAGTGTGTGGTGTTCGTGTGTGTGTCTGTGTGTGTGTCTGTGTGTGTCAGTGTCGTGTGTGGGTCTGTGTGTGTGCGTGTCGGTGTGGGTCTGTGTGTGTGTCAGTGTGTGTGTTGTGTGTGTGTTGTTCGTGTGTCTGTGTTCGCGTGTTGCAGACAGAATCTCGCTTTGTCGTGAAATTTTACAAAATTTAGGGGAGGAAATTATTCGCCGAAATCATCGAGTTGACGATTTTTGTCTCTGCGTGCGTGTGTTATAGGGTGTGTGTGTGTGTTATAGGGAGTGTGTGTGTGTTATAGAGAGTGTGTGTGTGTTATAGGGAGTGTGTGTGTGTCATAGGGAGTGTGTGTGTGTGTGTGTCATAGGGAGTGTGTGTGTGTTATATGGAGTGTGTGTGTGTGTTATAGAGTGTGTGTGTGTGTCATAGGGAGTGTGTGTGTGTCATAGGGAGTGTGTATGTTATAGAGTGTGTGTGTGTGTTATAGGGAGTTTGTGTGTGTGTGTTATAGGGAGTGTGTGTGTGTCCATAAGGAATGGTGAGCCCATGATGTTGTGTCTGTGTGTGTCTGTGTGTGTGTCTCTCTATGTCTCTGTGTGTGTGTCTGTGTGTGTCTGTGTGTGTGTCTCTCTATGTCTCTGTGTCTGTGTGTGTCTGACATGGGGAGCGGTGGGGCAGCGGTTAGCGCTGCGCTACGAACCCGGCGACCCGAGTTCGATTCCCGCTCACGGCCAACACCGGTGACGATTCTCCAATTATCCCCGAGTGCTGCGTATAATCGTCGCCACTGGGGAGACAAAGGCGGCCGGGCGTGGTGGTGACCAACCCACCCCCTCGTGTGCCGTGCCGGCCTTCGTAGGTGCTCGCTGACAGCACTTGCCCCAGGCTACACGGGGGATCTTTGTCTTTGTTGGCTAAGGATTGGTTAAGAACCATCAATGACAGCCCCTAATCGATGGTGATGCATTGCTGTGCGGTGTGGCTGTGGGTTCGCCTTCATCGTGAATAGCCAGTGGCGTGTACGTGTGTGGTGTGTGTGGTGTGTGTACGTGTGTGTGTGTGGTGTGTGTGTGTACGTGCGTGTGTGTACGTGTGTGTATGTGTGTACGTGTGTGTGTACGTGTATGTGTGTACGTGTGTGTGCTTGTGTGTACGTGTGCGTGCGTACGTGTGTGTGTGTGTGTACGTGTGTGTGTGCGTGTGTGTGTACGTGTGTGTGTGTGTACTGTGTGTATGTGTGTGTATGTGTGCTTGTGTGTGTACGTGTGTGTGTACGTGTGTGTGTGCGTGTGTGTACTGTGTGTACGTGTGTGTATGTGTGCTTGTGTGTGTACGTGTGTGTACGTGTGTGTGTACGTGTGTGTATGTGTGCTTGTGTGTGTACGTGTGTGTACGTGTGTGTGTACGTGTGTGTGTGCGTGTGTGTGTGTATTTGTGTACGTGTGTGTGTGCTTGTGTGTACGTGTGTGTGTACGTGTGTGTGTACTGTGTGTACGTGTGTGTATGTGTGCTTGTGTGTGTACGTGTGTGTGTGTATGTGTGTGTACGTGTGTGTATGTGTGCTTGTGTGTGTACGTGTGTATGTGTGCTTGTGTGTGTGTGTACGTGTGTGTGTGTGCTTGTGTGTGTACGTGTGTGTGTATGTGTGTGTGTACGTGTGTGTATGTGTGCTTGTGTGTGTACGTGTGTGTGTGTGCTTGTGTGGTGTTGCGAGAATCGTGTGCGTCACTCGTAAATTAATAAATGTCGATCACAATTTATGAATTCTGCTTTGTGAACATCATCCACGATACATTGCGATGTGTCCGTTGTGTCGTATGTTGTGTCGTCTGTTGTGTGTTGTGTTGTGTGTTGTGTTGTGTGGTGTGTGCGTTGTGTCGTCTGTTGTGTCGTGTGTTGTGTTGTGTCGTGTGTCGTGTCTGTTGTTGGCGATTATTGGCTCAGCATTGAGTCGAATCCATTATGTAAATTGTGTAGGTGGTGTGTCAATAATGTGGTGTGTGTGTACGTGGTGTGTGTGTAGGTGGTGTGCGTGTGTGCGTGGTGTGTGTGTGTGTACGCGGTGTGTGTGTGTGTACGTGGTGTGTGTGTGTACGTGGTGTGTGTGTAGGTGGTGTGCGTGTGTGCGTGGTGTGTGTGTGTGTACGTGGTGTGTGTGTGTGTACGCGGTGTGTGTGTAGGTGGTGTGTGTGTGTGTGTACGTGGTGTGTGTGTGGTTCGTGTGTGTGTGTACGTGGTGTGTGTGTACGTGGTGTGTGTGTGGTTCGTGTGTGTGTGTACGTGGTGTGTGTGTGTACGCGGCGTGTGTGTGTAGGTGGTGTGTGTGTGTGTGGTGTGTGTGTGTACGTGGTGTGTGTGTGTGTACGTGGTGTGTGTGTGTACGTGGTGTGTGTGTGTACGCGGCGTGTGTGTGTAGGTGGTGTGTGTGTGTGTACGTGGTGTGTGTGTGTACGTGGTGTGTGTGTGTACGTGGTGTGTGTGTGTACGCGGCGTGTGTGTAGATGGTGTGTGTGTGTGTGGTGTGTGTGTGTACGTGGTGTGTGTGTGTGTGTACGTGGTGTGTGTGTGTACGCGGCGTGTGTGTGTAGGTGGTGTGTGTGTGTGTGGTGTGTGTGTGTACGTAGTGTGTGTGTGTAGGTGGTGTGTGTGTGCGTGGTGTGTGTAGGTGGTGTGTGTGTACGTGGTGTGTGTGTGTAGGTGGTGTGTGTGTGGTGTGTGTGGTGTACGCGTGTGTGGTGTGTGTACGTGGTGTGTGTGCGTGGTGTGTGTGTACGTGGTGTGTATGTGTACATGTTGCGTTGTGAATATAATTGTGAATATCATTGAGATTCGTTGTGATGTGAGGAGTTGGGTGAGTTGGTGAAGGAGCGAGTTGGTGGGTGGGTGAGTCGGTAGGAGGCTGACAGGACCGATTCAAATCATTATTACTGGCTAACACCAATTAGAGAATCCATTGAAATTGCGAAAAATGCAAATAATTTCAATCGCTGTGACAGAGACAGGCTTCGTGCGGCCTGGAAGCGTATTATTAAATAATACATCTTACAATTACAATTCCTTATAGGGGGAAACACATACTAATTAACTGATTACTCACGAAGTCTGTAATTACAATAACCCCTCTCCCCCCTCCTCTGATCTCTGCACCTGATTAGGTATCGCGATTGGGTTCAGTTATTAGATAACACACAACTCCCTATAGGGGAACCATAACAATGAACTGATTACTGATCAATTACATACTGGTAGGAACCTTCTGGTTACACCAGCCCACAGGGGATTATTGCGTCCGTCCGTCCGTCGTGAAGGGAGGGGCTGGGTGGGGAGGGGAGGGTGGAGAGGGGCTGGGTGGGGAGGGTAGGGCTGGGTGGGGAGGGGCTGGGTGGGTAGGGTGGGGAGGGGCTGGTCACCCAGTGGTGCCCTTATAAAACTCAACGTTTAACCTACTCACGCCGGCTTGTGCCCGCCCTCACAGTCGGGCATATTTGCGGAATACACCACGCCGCCGTTGACCCTGCAGGCCATTGACCGAGCAACCCAACGTTCCTACCAGCTCCCTCCGCAGCAGGGATGTGTTTAACCCCCCCTCCTCCGCCTTTGATCTCTGCACCTGAATGGTCAAATGATGACGTCACCAGTCTGGCAAATCGCCCGATGCTGTTGCTGGTTGTAACTACCAGCGAAACGTCGCACTACTCAGATTGTCAATGTTGCGGATTCACTCTTCAACACACCGGTGGTATGCTAAAGTAGTGAACTATTATGTCTTGTGTCAACGTGTGACACTTTTTTATATTCTTGGTTCTTTCGGTAAAGTCACGTAGAAGGGAAATAATAAAATAATAAAAATAAAACAAGATAAAATTATCACGACGTTTCGGCCACAACGCAAGCAGCCGTCCTCAGGTGAAGAACGGGTCTGTCGGAAAGACGGCGTCCTAATGAACGAAAGTGTGACACTTTGTTTACTGATTGGCCGTGCCCACTCACCCCCGCTGCTGCTGCGTGTGTGGTGTGTGTGATGTGTGTGTGGTGTGTGTGGTGTGTGTCGTGCCAGCAATGGGAAGATCGAGAGCGACGACTACGAGGACCTGACGCTCAACAAGACGTGGGTCCTGGCCCCGAAAGTCTACGAGAGTGACGTCACGCAGATCCTCAACCGCATGCTGGAGGGGTACGACAACAAGCTGCGCCCCGGCATCGGAAGTGAGTCAACATCATCAACATCACCGCCACCATCATCATCATCAACATCACCATCATCAACATTACCATCACCATCATCACCACCATCATCAACATCACCGCCACCATCATCAACATCATCACCACCACCATCAACTTCACCACCATCATCAACATTACCATCATCAACATCATCAACATCATCGCCACCATCATCAACATCACCGCCACCATCAACTTCACCACCATCATTAACATCACCATTATCAACATTACCATTATCAACATCACCAACATCATCAACATCACCAACGCCATCAACATTACCATTATCAACATCACCAACATCACCACCATCATCAACATCACCACCATCATCAACATCACCATCATCAACATCACCATCATCAACATTACCACCATCATCAACATTACCACCATCATCAACATTACCACCATCATCAACATCACCATCATCAACATTATCACCATCATCAACATCACCAACGTTATTAACATCACCACTACCATCAACATCACCACCACTATCACCACCACTATCACCACCACCACCGCTATCACCACCACCACCACCACTATCACCACCACCGCTATCACCACTATCACCACCACCACGTCCACCACCACCACCACTATCACCACCACCACCACCACCACTATCACCACCACCACGTCCACCACCACCACCACTATCACCACCACCACCACCACTATCACCACCACCACCACTATCACCACCACTCCAGCTGACCCCGCTCCTGTCCCGCAGTGCGACCCACCAAGGTGGAAGTGGACATCTTCGTCAACAGCATCGGCCCCGTGTCCGCCATCAACATGGTAAGAAGCCAAGGCAAAGCTCCCCCGTGTAGCCTGCTGCTAGGGCAAGTGCCGTTAGCGAGCAGCAGCAGCTATTCATTCGTCCGCCTTTGTCTCCCCGTTCGCGCTGTTTACGTGGCGGAGGTGCCCAGCGTGCGTCAGGGTCGGGATCCAGCCGGTGACCTCCCGTACACCGGGCGAGGTCGTTAACATCTCCACAATTCGTGCACGGGACACGGTTTGGTAAATCAGCGCTCGCTTTGCGGAGGGAGGGAGAGAGATCGAGAGGAGGGGAGCAGAGAGAGAGAGCTGTGTTCACGCAGAGCTCCAGGCCCTTACCTCTAAACACTTTCATTTCGTCACTATTTTTTCACCAGTGAGTGTTCTTCTTTACACGCATTTGTATCATTCGTTTTGTTTGTCTCTTCGTTCTTTGCTGCGTTTCACTGCTTCGGGCGTGGGGGCTTCGCTCGCTGCAGTCCACTGGCGGCGTCTCTGCTCTCTGCACAATCCCCGAGATCATTTCACAGCCACAGCGCCTTTTTCCCCATTTTATTTTGAGTTTTCCTAAAACTATTGGAGTTTGTGATATTCCATTTTGTTTCTTTCGTTTCGGTGTGTTCCACGTGGACACGCCGCCGGTGCAGTACCACACACACGAGTCGCTGTGAGTGGCTGTGAGTGCAGGGGATGCAGTGCACCCCCGACTCCATCCCCTTTGGACCCCCCTTGCTAAGTTTGTGAGCGTGTTCACAATGTTCATCATGTCGTGTGTTGTCGCTCCCTCTCCGATGTTTCTGTTACTTCCCTTGCCGCGAGTCACCGTCACACACCGCGCTCTCTGGGCCCTCCCATTCGCGTGCGAGGTCGGTCGTTCTCAACACCCTGTAGTTTGTGTCACGCGGCTCGTTTTGTTTGCTATGCCACTGAAGGTGATTAACTATTATTTTTAATGTCTCTCCGAGGGAGCTCTGTGTGACAGTGCGCACAGTTTTAAGACGTCGTCAAAACACACCACGTGATAGACGAACCACGATAGACACACCACGTGATAGACGCGTCACGTGACAGACGCACCACGTGACAGACAAGCCACGTGATAGACACACCACGTGATACACACACAACGTGATAGACGCACCACGTGATAGACACACCACGTGATCGACACACCAGGTGAAAGACACACCACGTGATAGACACACCACGTGATAGACACACCACGTGATCGACACACCACGTGACAGACACACCACGTGATAGACACACCACGTGATAGACCGTCTTGCACCAAATGTTTTGCCACCTCGACCAGGTCGTAGTTGGGGGTAGGAAGAGCCACGTGGCTTCCTACACACAGCCAGGCTGCAGCTGCCAATCTTGCTGGAGTCATGGGACCCTCCACTCAGGCCCCTGCTCCTAGCCCAGCCCCCGCAGTGGGCAGCAGCAGCAGCAGCGACTTCTGCTGCTTCCGTCGTGCGAGTGCGGCATCCGTTGCTTCGCCTCGAGCACCACCACCACCATCGAGGCCCCGGCGACCGTCGTCCCACCAGCCTCCATCGCGCACGCGCGCGTAGAAAGGTGAACGGAAAATCCGATTTCTTCCCGATGACGGAGAGGGCGGCCCACACCGCCGTCGAGAAGGGGACGGCCATCGGCGGCCTCGACGTCCCACCGAAACCGCTGGCTACGTCGGCAGCACGAGTGGTCATCTCCAACGTGCCGCCCCACATCCCCGACAAGGGCGTGTTGGAGCGCGTGACCGAGCTGGGCCCTGCGGCTGCGGTGCAGAAGCCCTGCCCTGTAGCGCGTCCTGTAGCACGTCCTGTAGCATGTCCTGTCGCGCGTCCTGTCAAGAACAAGCACCGTGCGCCAAACCCACGTTCAGCGACCCCTTGAGCTTGAGTGGGTGCAGGGAGGCGGTGCGGAGGTTGTCCCCAAGGTCCCTTGCGAGGAGTCACGCCGCCTCGCTGTTTTCATCGGGGAGAGGCCGCCTGGCGTTTGAGGATGAGGGCGTCTGCGGAGGACAGCGTGGCGAGGGGAACCCTTCCACAGCCACCTTGACGGCACCTCCTGTGGTGTAGCGACCCTCGACCCCCGAGCTCATCCCCGAGACTGAAGTGGCGAAGGGCAGGGTGCTCGCGGCGACGGTCAAGGCCAGCGAGGTCACCACCCACCCGCACACCGGACGTGTGCGGCCCGGTCACCGACAAAGGAAAGATTCGGTGCCTGCACCTCCCGCAGCGATGCTTGGCCAGGACGCGCACTCGGCACGCCGGATTGTTCGCGGGGAGGCGGCTTGGGGACATGGGGCCCCTATAGGGAGCTACAGGGAGGGGCTCCTGGATGCCACTGCCTTGGTGGCCGTGTGGAGAAAGGTCCCTGGCCCGCATCTCTCTCTGGAGGCGGCTTTACTCTGGGCCGAGGGACAAACGCATCGGGGACCTCCGCCGCTCGAGTTCAGCGTCCACTTCACCCCGACGATCTTCGTCTTCAGGCCGCGGAACTGTGACGGATCGGGACCTGGGGTTGGCCACGTCGATTGACTCGTGGGCCATGCTCAGCTGGCCACCGACACGCCCACCGTGCTCCGGTGGGCGCCTCGGTGTGGCCGGAGCTCCGCCACCCGCGGCCGTGGCGGCCTTCGAGGAGCAGCGGGCGACGGAGGAGGCCGCGCGCTCCGTGGTGGAGGGTGGAGAGCCGCAGATGGAGCTCTCTGAGCTTTCATAGGAAGCTACGAGACGACCAGAAGTGATGCCGTGTTGTTAGAAACACGAGGGAGAGTGCGGTGGAGAGATGGAGAGGGGATTTCCGAGGCGTTTCCTGGTTGTGGTTGCTCTGTGTAAACGTGTTGCACCTCCCGCACTTAAAAGGCGGTGAGAGCAAACTCGAAAACAGCCAAAGAAGACCCCGGCACGATGAACGAGACAAATCGCCGAACAACTGAGCAGTCTCTCTCGTGCGCGCCTGTTCTGATCGGAGTGGGAGGGGGAGGGAGGGAGCGTGAGTCGAGAGTCGTCGTCGTCGTGACGAGGTGGACGGGACGAGGCAGCGCGTGACGAGCTGTCGCGCGTGCGTTCGGGGAGTGGACGTGGGAATGGGACTCGAATAGCGCGCACACACACACACGCACACACACACGCACATACACACGCACACACACGCACACACACACACATGCACACATACACGCACACACACACACATACACGCACACACGCGCACGCACTCACACGCACGCACACACGCACGCACACACACACGCACGCACACACACACGCACACACGCACACACACACGTACACACGCACACACGCACACACACACGCACACACGTACACACACACGCACATGCGCAGAGCATCGAGCGTGATTCACGGCGTCTAAAAATACTCTCCCCTGCTCTCTCTCCTCTCTCTCCTCGCTCCTTTTTTCAGAGGAAACAAGAAGATGCTCGGTGTAGTCGGCACTTTGCTTCGTTCATCATTTCGGTTTTTTTTTCAATGCTTTGCTTTATGTGCCCCCTACCCCCCTTTTTAAATGAAAGATTTCACAAAAGATGTCACGTTCTTCTCTCCTCCTCCTTACCCCTTCCCCCTCTCTCTACCCCCCCCTCTCCTCGCTCTCCCCTCTCACCCCTCCCCTCTCTCTCTCCATGCTGCACTGCACCAAACGGCCACCGTTAGCGACCGTGAAGTGGTCCAAGCGGGGTTCCTACGAAATCAAAACAATCACTCGCTGCCTGTGTAGGGTGGGTGATCGTGTGTCGCTGTGATTGAGTGTTAGTGTGTCATTGTGCGTGTGTGATTGTGTGTGTGTGATTGATTGTGTGATTGTGCGTGTGTGATTTGTGTGTGCGTGTGTTCGTCTGTGTGTGTGATTGTGTGTGTGTGTGATTGTGTGTGTGTGTGATTGTGCGTGTGTGTGTCTGTGTGTGTGTGTCTGTGTGTGGGGAGCGGTAGTGCAGCGCGCTGCGCTATGAACCTGGCGACCCGGGTTCGATTCCCGCTCACGGCCAACACCGCCAGTGACGATTATCTGAACCGGTCCTGGGCCTCCCCTAGGTCGCCTCAGCCTCAAATGAGTACCTGGTGCGGTGTGTAAATATCGCCACTAGGGAGACAAAGGCGGTCGGGCGTGGTGCTGGCCACCCACCCCCTCGTGTACCGTTCCGGCCTTCATAGGTGCTCGCTAACAGCACTTGCCCCTACAGTCTGTTAAGGCTATACGGGGGATCTTTGTGTGTCTGTGTGTGTGTGTGATTGTGTGTATGTGTGATTGTGTGTGTGTGTGATTGTGTGTGTCTGTGTGTGTGATTGTGTGTGTCTGTGTGTGTGTGATTGTGTGTGTCTGTGTGTGTGTGATTGTGTGTGTGTGTGTGATTGTGTGTGTCTGTGTGTGTGTGATTGTGTGTGTGTGTGATTGTGTGTGTCTGTGTGTGTGTGATTGTGTGTGTGTCTGTGTGTGTCTGTGTGTGTGTGTGTGATTGTGTGTGTGTGTGATTGTGCGTGCGACCTTGTACCTGTGGGGAGTCTGGTGGCGCCACGAACCCGGAGAGCCCGGTTCGATCCCCGCTCACGGTCAATACAAACATCGGTGATGAACATGTGAACTCAGTCTTGGGCCTCCTCTAGCTCGACTCAGCCTCAAATGAGTTACCCCAGACCCTGCTGATACTGACCACGTCAATGGACAAGGACACGCGCGTGTCGAACAACGACCACACGCACGCACGCGTTTGTGTGTGTGTCCCATGTGTGTGTGTGTGTGTCCCGTGTGTGTGTGTGTCCCGTGTGTGTGTGTGTCCCATGTGTGTGTGTGTGTCCCGTGTGTGTGTGTGTCCCATGTGTGTGTGTGTGCCCCGTGTGTGTGTGTGTCCCATGTGTGTGTGTGTCCCATGTGTGTGTGTGTCCCATGTGTGTGTGTGTGTCCCGTGTGTGTTTGTGTGTCCCGTGTGTGTGTGTCCCATGTGTGTGTGTGTGTCCCGTGTGTGTGTGTCCCGTGTGTGTGTCCCGTGTGTGTGTGTGTCCCATGTGTGTGTGTGTGTGTGTCCCGTGTGTGTGTGTCCCGTGTGTGTGTGTGTGTCCCGTGTGTGTGTGTGTGTCCCATGTGTGTGTGTGTGTCCCGTGTGTGTGTGTCCCGTGTGTGTGTGTGTCCCATGTGTGTGTGTGTGTCCCGTGTGTGTGTCCCGTGTGTGTGTGTGTCCCATGTGTGTGTGTGTGTGTCCCGTGTGTGTGTGTCCCGTGTGTGTGTGTGTGTGTGTGTCCCGTGTGTGTGTGTGTGTGTCCCATGTGTGTGTGGTGTCCCGTGTGTGTGTGTCCCGTGTGTGTGTGTGTGTGTCCCATGTGTGTGTGTGTGTCCCGTGTGTGTGTCCCGTGTGTGTGTCCCGTGTGTGTGTCCGTGTGGTGTGTGTGTCCCATGGTGTGTGTGTGTGTGTCCCGTGTGTGTGTGTGTCCCGTGTGTGTGTGTGTGTCCCGTGTGTGTGTGTGTGTCCCATGTGTGTGTGTGTGTGTGTCCCGTGTGTGTGTGCCCCGTGTGTGTGTGTGTGTCCCGTGTGTGTGTGTGTGTCCCGTGTGTGTGTGTCCCGTGTGTGTGTGTGTGACCCGTGTGTGTGTGTGTGTCCCGTGTGTGTGTGTGTGTCCGTGTGTGTGTGTGTGTCCCATGTGTGTGTGTCCCGTGTGTGTGTGTCCCGTGTGTGTGTGTCCCGTGTGTGTGTCCCGTGTGTGTGTCCCGTGTGTGTGTCCCGTGTGTGTGTCCCGTGTGATGTTTGTCACGTGTGTGTGTGTCCCGTGTGTGTGTGTCCCATGTGATGTTTGTCACGTGTGTGTGTGTCCCATGTGTGTGTGTGTCCCGTGTGTGTGTGTGTGTCCCATGTGTGTGTGTGTGTGTCCCGTGTGTGTGTGTCCCGTGTGTGTGTGTCCCGTGTGTGTGTCCCGTGTGTGTGTCCCGTGTGTGTGTCCCGTGTGTGTGTCCTGTGTGTGTGTCCCGTGTGATGTTTGTCACGTGTGTGTGTGTCCCGTGTTTGTGTGTGTGTGTGTCCCGTGTGTATGTGTGTCCCATGTCTGTGTCCCATGTGTGTGTGTCCCGCGCGTGTGTCCCGCGTGGCAGGAGTACACCATCGACCTGTTCTTCGCCCAGACGTGGCACGACAGCCGCCTGCGCTTCAACCACACCATGAAGGTGCTGCGCCTCAACAGCAACATGGTGGGCAAGATCTGGATCCCAGACACGTTCTTCCGCAACTCCAAGATGGCCGACACGCACTGGATCACGACGCCCAATCAGCTGCTGAGGATCTGGAACACGGGACGCGTTCTCTACACACTCCGGTGAGAGTGGGGGGGGGGGTCACGTGGTCTACACTCACCTGGTGAGAGTGTGGGGGGGGTCACGTGGTCTACACTCACCTGGTGAGAGTGGGGGGGGGGGTCACGTGGTCTACACTCACCTGGTGAGAGTGTGGGGGGGGGGTCACGTGGTCTACACTCACCTGGTGAGAGTGGGGGGGGGGGGTCACGTGGTCTACACTCACCTGGTGAGAGTGGGGGGGGGGGGGTCACGTGGTCTACACTCACCTGGTGAGAGTGGGGGGGGGGGGGTCACGTGGTCTACACTCACCTGGTGAGAGTGTGGGGGGGGGGGTCACGTGGTCTACACTCACCTGGTGAGAGTGGGGGGGGGGGGCACGTGGTCTACACTCACCTGGTGAGAGTGGGGGGGGGGGGTCACGTGGTCTACACTCACCTGGTGAGAGTGTGGGGGGTCACGTGGTCTACACTCACCTGGTGAGAGTGGGGGGGGGGGTCACGTGGTCTACACTCACCTGGTGAGAGTGGGGGGGGGGGGTCACGTGCTCTACACACTCCGGTGACTCGGCCTCAAACGAGTAAGTGGTGTGGTATGTCAGCATCGCCACTGGGGAGACAAAGGCGGCCGGCCGTGGTGAATCCAAGTCCCGGGCGAAGCCGGGTAGTAAAGCGAGTACAGTGTGTCATAAATCTTGTTCGGTAACTTCGGTTATAAACCTTTTCTGTTTCGGTCTCGGTCGAAAGTGAAGTTCAACTTTCGGTTTCGGCTTCGATTTCGTCCGAAAGTCAATTTTTAACTTTCGGTCTGGTTTCGGTTTCGGCCGAAACCAGAAATTCACCGGTCTGACTGTTCACCAAGTCGTCTGTCTGTCCGTCCCGCCGCCGCGTGTGTCTCGTGTGTCTGCGCGCTGCGCCGCAGGCTGACGATCCACGCCGAGTGTCAGCTGGCGCTCCACAACTTCCCCATGGACGAGCACGCGTGCCCCCTCGAGTTCTCCAGCTGTGAGCAGCCCCCCCTCCCTCCACACGCACGCACACGCACACTCAGCATGCATGCACGCACGCACACGCATGCATGCACACACACACGCATATGCACGCACACACACGCGCACGCACGCACACGCATGCATGCACACTCACGCATGCATGCACACACGCACGCACATGCAGGCACGCTCACACAAAACAAAGAACAAAGATCCCCCGTGTAGCCTTAACAGACTGTAGGGGCAAGTGCTGTTAGCGAGCAGCACCTGTGAAGGCCGGCACGGCACACGAGTCGGTGGGTAGTCAACACCACGCCCGACCGCCTTTGTCTCCCCAGTGGCGATGTTTACTACACACTTAGCGGGTACTCGTTTGAGGCCGAGTCGACCTAGGGGAGGCCCAGGACCGGTTCAGATAATCCTCACCGGTGTTGGTGGCCGTGAGCTAATTCGAACTTGAGTCACCACGCACACACGGACACCCACACACACAAACACACGGATACCCACACACACCCACACACACGGATACCCACGCACACACACACAGACACCCACACACACACACGCACACACGCACACACACAGACACCCACACACACACACACAGCACACACAGACACCCACACACAGACACCCACACACACACGGATACCCACGCACACAAACACACGGACACACAGACACCCACACACACAAACACACGCACACACAGACACCCACACACACACGGATACCCACGCACACAAACACACGGACACACAGACACCCACGCACACAAACACACGCACACACAGACACCCACACACACACACACACGGATACCCACGCACACACACACACGGACACCCACACACACAAACACACGGACACACAGACACCCACACACACACACACGGATACCCACGCACACACACACACGGACACCCACACACACAAACACACGGACACACAGACACCCACACACACACACACGGATACCCACGCACACACACACACGGACACCCACACACACAAACACACGGACACACAGACACCCACACACACACACACGGATACCCACGCACACACACACACGGACACCCACACACACAAACACACGGACACACAGACACCCACACACACACACACGGATACCCACGCACACACACACACACGGACACCCACACACACAAACACACGGACACACAGACACCCACACACACACACACGGATACCCACACACACACACACGGATACACACGCACACGGATACCCACACACACACACACGGACACCCACACACACAAACACACGGACACACAGACACCCACACACACACACACGGATACCCACACACACACGGATACACACACACACAAACACACGGACACACAGACACCCACACACACACACACGGATACCCACACACACACGGATACACACACACACACGGATACACACACACACACGGATACACACACACACGGATACCCACGCACGCTTCGACGACGACGACGATGTTGTTCATAATAAAAGTTTTTGGGTGAGATCGCGTTATGTATAAATGTGTCGTAATCCTCCACCCCCCGACACGGCCAATCGGCAAAAAAGTGTGACACGTTGAAAAAGACAAAATAGTTCACTATTTTAGCCTACCGGTGTGTTGAAGAGTAAATCAACATCATTTACAATTTTGAGTGCGACGTTTCGCTTGGAATTACATCCAACATCATCGGGCAATTCGTTAAACTGACGATGTTGTTGTTGTTGACGATGTTGTTGTTGACGATCTTGTTGTTGTTGACGATGTTGTTGTTGGCGATGTTGTTTGATTGTTGTTGTTGTTGTGCAAGACGGCTACCCGAAGGACGAGATCATCTACCGCTGGAGCAGCAGCTCCGTGGAGCTCGCCAACCAACAGAACTGGAAGCTCTACCAGTTCTCGTTCGTCGGCCTGCGCAACATCACCAACATTCTCAAGACTCCCTCCGGTACCACCCGCCAACACCACCACCACCGTCTACAGCCACAACCACAGCCACAACCACAACCACGATCTCAATCCACAGCCACAGCCACAACCATGATCTCAATCCGTGTCTCCGTGGCAGGTGACTACGTCGTGATGGCCGTGTACTTTGAGCTGGTGCGGAGGATGGGCTACTTCACCATCCAGACCTACATCCCCTGCATCCTCATCGTCGTGCTCTCCTGGGTCTCCTTCTGGATCAACAGAGACGCGACGCCGGCACGCACCGCCCTGGGTGGGCACGCAAATCCACGCACGGCGGCCACCACATTCCCAGCGGCCCCGAGATTGTGGCACACCTGGGGTCTCACCTGGGTGACACCTGGGGTGACACCTGGGGTCACACCTGGGGTGACACCTGGGGTCACACCTGGGGTGACACCTGGGGGTGACACCTGGGATGACACATGGGGTCACACCTGGGGTCACACCTGGGGTCACACCTGGGGTCACACCTGGGGTCACACCTGGAGTGACACCTGGGATAACACCTGGGATGACACCTGGAGTGACACCTGGGATGACACATGGGGTCACACCTGGGGTGACACCTGGGGTCACACCTGGGGTCACACCTGGGGTCACACCTGCACAGAACCTCAATTAGTGACTGTCACTCTCACGGTTCCCTCACTCAGCGACTCCACTCCTTCTCCCCCACTCCTCCTCCCCCACTCCCTCTCCTCCTTCTTTCTCTTCTCTACCTCTCTCACCCCCTCCTCTCTCGCGCTCCTTCCCCCCCCCCCCGCCCCGTGCAGGCATCACGACGGTGCTCACGATGACCACCCTGAGCACCATCTCGCGCAAGACGCTGCCCAAGGTGTCGTACGCCACGGCCATGGACCTCTTCGTCACGGTGTGCTTCTTCTTTGTCTTCGCCGCCATGATCGAGTACGCCACGCTCACCTTCTTCGTCATGCAGCAGAAGCAGAACGCCGGCAAGAAGCCCAAGGAGAAGCCCCCGCCACGACCCCCACAGGTAAGTGACGGGGACGGGGGGGGGGGGGCAGGGGGGTGGATAGACACCCACGGGGAGGTTTGTGATGGCCGAGTGAGAGACGCTGAGCCTCGACTGCTCAGATCGTCATGGTCACCACTTCCTCCTCAATCACTCTTGCAATGTCTCTCCTCTCTCTCTCCTCCTCCTCCTCCCTCCCCTCCTCCCACCACCACCACCCCCACCACCCCCTCCCTCACCTCCCACACAGAGCCACTACCACGGGCTGCTCAAGGTGCGCATGCGCTCCGAGCGTCTCAACAACGCCCTGGCTCCTTCGCGCCTCCTCGCCCCTCCCCCTCCCCCTCCGACGCCCCCCCCACTGCGGTCGGGGTGCCCCCCCGCCGGCGTCGCCGCCGACTGCCTCGAGGGAAAGGACTGCTCGGGGTTCTTCTGCTGCGTGGACGAGTGCCGGAGCGGCGCGTGGCGCCAGGGCAGGGCCCACATCCACATCGTGCAGCTCGACTCCTACGCTCGCATCTTCTTCCCCACCTCGTTCGCCCTCTTCAACCTCGTCTACTGGGTGACCTACCTGTACCTGTGACCGCTCCTCCGGCCGGCGCGTCGTGCGCGAGCGATTGCGGTGGGGGCGGTGGGGGCGGTGGGCGGCGTGGGGGGCAACTTGGGGGGAATGTTGTATATTGTGGCGGAGTGGGCGGCGGTGGGGATAGCAGAACACACCCGGGGGGTTCGTGGGGGGGGGTCATCGACCGTAACGCGACAGGGCGGCAGGGGGGGAGGTTGCGGTGAGTGCCGGTCGCGACAGTCATCCCCCCGCCCCCCGTCCCGGGGTCGAACCGTGGGCCACCCCGCCGGTACCTTGCGCGCGAGCGACCGTCGCCGCCCGAGCCGGTGCGGCGAATGGAAAGTCCACGTTTCTGTGGCCGCGAGGCCGGCTCTGGGCGACCGCCGTTGACTCTCCCGCACGCGCACGGCGCTTCACCGATCGTCACAACCGCGGGGCGAGAGCGGTGGTGGTGATGGTAGAGGTGGTGGTGGAGGCGGCGGTGTGTGTATCACTGTGTGTGTGTGCAATTGTGTGGGGAACGGTAATGTAGCGGTTAGCGCGCTGTTCTACAAACCAGGTAACCCAAGTTCGATTCCTGCTCACGGCCAACATCGGTGACGAATATCTGGGCCTACCGTAGGTCAACTAAGCCTCAAAATGAGTACCCGGTGCGGTGTGTAAACATCGCCACTGGGGAAAAAAAGGCAGCCGGGCGTGGTGCTGGCCACCCACCCCCTCGTGTGCTGTGCCGGCCTTCATAGGTGCTCGCTAACAGCACTCGCCCCAACGGTCTGTTAGGGCTACACGGGAGATCTTTGTCTTTTGTGCGCGCACGCGTTTCGGAATTGTGGAACACAGAGTTGTGCGGATCGACACTATTATAACGAGGGTAAACACTCCCGATAGCTTACGGTAATGTTAAACGTGTCGCGTACGTACATACGAACACACACACACACGGGTGTCACGAGACCACGGGACTGGGGTCGCCGTGGCACCGCGATGCGCCATCACCGCCCGTCGCGCCGTCCGTCGTCACGGCCCGAATGAGGGTTCCTCCCTTCGTGACATTTCTCCTCGATTCGGTGGCCGTGTTGGGGTAGCTGAGTGGACTAATCCGCCCGTTACACCAGAGTAGCGTGGTCGTGTTGGGGTAGCTGAGTGGAGTAATCCACCCGTTACACCAGGGTAGCGTGGTCGTGTTGGGGTAGCTGAGTGGACTAATCCGCCCGTTACACCAGGGTAGCGTGGTCGTGTTGGGGTAGCTGAGTGGACTAATCCGCCCGTTACACCAGGGATAGACGCCCATCGCCGCATTCGCAATTAAAAAATGTAATATATTTTCATTCCTCCGACACAATGAAAACCAACTTACGGAAGCAAATAAAAGTACCACGATAGAAAGTGTTGGCTCAAACTAAAATAATAAACTAAGAGCCGTAAGATGAAAGTGTGCCAGACCCCGCTGTCCGTGCGGTGGATACGCGACCGATGTCGCTCCCTCTCACTCGTTGGATCACTCCTCCGACTGATTGCGGTCACGCACGGCCCAGCGGCAAGACTCCAGGCACGGGGTTTCCCGTGGGGGAAGCGAACTGCTGATGAGAAACTTCGGAGCGAATATTCTTTTGTACTTGGCAGCAACAACAACAACAAAAAGCACAACGGAAAAACGACAACGGCGGTGAATCCCACGGTGGCATTCGGTGGCGTCCCGGACGGTGGCGGCCGTCCCAGCGTGAGACGCCCGCCGTCGCACGCGCCGTCCCATCCAGTCTCACGTCGCGCGAAAGCGCTCGCCCGCGCTCGGATGCAAACCGCGGTTGACGTCACAGGGTCTATAAGGTTTCTCCTTTTCCTTGCTCCCCCTTTCCTTCGGACTGAAGCGTGGCTTTGCGCTCCGGCAACGGCGCCGCTCCTCGTGCGAGCCGTGGGTCGTTAAACACACCGCCACCACCCGGCACGGCCCCTTAGCGAGGTGTTGTCACGTGAACAAAACGTGCCAATGAGTTACTAGTTGAGCACTAAACGGTTTTTGTGTTGGACAGTTTCGCCAGAAGTTACGACCGGCATCATCAGGCGACTGCCAGAATTGTGGAGAAATTTGTTCAAGAACGAAGCAGGAGGATTTCTCCACGAGTCTGGCTGTCGCCTGAAGATGCTGGTTGCAATTGCTGGTGAAACGTCGTACTCAGATCGCAAACGTCGTAGTGGGTTTACTCTCCCACACACGACCGGTGGTGCCATACTGGTAACGATTTGGCACGTTCTGTGTACGCGACAACCCTCGCTGAAGGGCCGTGCCGGGTGGTGGGGGGTTTAACGATGCATTTATTTATTCACGCGATCTAACCCCAAACTCCTCTACTGTGGATACCATTGGTCGTGAAAGCCTCCGTGTTAAACTGATGATACGATTGGCATTCGTAGCGGCCCTGTCGTTGGCATGGCTCACTGATGACCACTAATTATTCCGAAGTCCCACGCAATACGAACTCCCCGCATCGTGGTTATTTCTTTGAATTGTTAAACCAACATCATCGCCGTCGTCGGCTATGATCAATCCACTGCTGGATTAAGACCCCCTGGCCAAAAGCTGGTGTCGCCCCTGTCTGAGTCAGCTCTGTATGTAAACATAGTAGAAGCCCTCCTGACGACGGGCATTGGTGCCACGAAACTGGTCGTTCGGTGATTTGGTCATTGAGCGAATAGAGAAAATGCACGGTTAAGGTAGCATTGAAAGTTACCCTCTTTCACCCACAAAATGGACTTTATAACATTTAAACAATGGATATTAACACAGAAAGATACTAACAATATATTTACACGTAATATTAAAATAAACACGGTTAATCAATGCATTAATTTATATTTACTGTACCAACAACAGCGCGTCGTTAACAGGGGAATGGTCAGTAAGCAAACACATTGGGCTCTATGGAGGCACTACACTACTATACACTATACACTACACTACTATACACTACTATACACTACACTACTATACACTACACTATACACTACTATACACTACACTATACACTACATTATACACTACTATAAACTACACTATACACTACTATTGTGTTTGTAAGGAACAAGACACACCTCGCTCCGAAATTCCACATTCCTAGGACGAGGACCAGTCACCACGAGAGTAAGGATGAGCACACTCGACTGCCCCACAACGCGGTACTCATGTTTTAACCACCCCACGGTGATGATTAATGGCGATTGTGGGATGGTGATTCATGGGTGCTACGAACAGCACTTGCCCCAACAGTCTGTTGATGATACACGGGGGATCTTTGTCTTTGTTGCTGCCATTGTGGTGTTTGAGGATGGACTGCCCCTGTCATAGGAATGTGGAAATTCCTTGTTTCTAGAATACAGGGGGGGGGAGGGAGTTTAAGCATTGATGAACACCGCTCGCAAGAAAGGGCATTTCTCTAGGGGGTCACGTGGCTCCCGCAGCCACTCGACGCCAGGAGATGTCCACGTGGTCAAGAGGTGTCCACGTGGCCAGGAGGTGTCCACGTGACCAGGAGATGGTCACGTGGTCAGGAGATGGTCATGTGGCCAGGAGGTGTTGACTCCCTCGCCGGCTGTACAGGAGGTCGTGGGTTCGATCCCAGCCCTGACCCCGGCGGCTGCTGCTGCTGCTGTAGATTTGGAGTTTGCGTCTCTCTCTTTCTCTCTCTCCGGGTTTTCCCTCCACATTTAGAATGGACGTCACAGCGTTCAGAGTATTTTTGCTGCTCTACATTTCCACGTGGTGGTGGTGATGGTGATGCTGATAAGCCACTTAGCTCAGCTATCGTTGGTGGCTCAGGGGGCCTTACCCGGTAAAATAAAATAAGTTTCTGGCTTTAGTTTCAGTATTCCTCCTGCAGCCAAGATAGCGAGCCGCGATATGGGAATGTGGAGCAGCTTGGCACTTGAATGTTCTTGTTCTTCCCTGCGTTTATACAACCAGCACGTTGCTTGTCCACGTCACAGCCCAATCTGTGTACTCTGACAATATCCGTGATGTATATTTCACCAGAATTATTGAAGAAACGCGTGGGAACAGAGATGTACACGATTCAACTTTGGGGAAATAACAATTTATATCATCATCATCATCAGCGGCGCGTGTGCATTCCGTGGGTTAGTAGGACCCGCTGTCATCATACGGTGCGAAAGAAGTTCAATGTACATACGTTGTCACTATCATCATCGCCATCATCACCATCACTGTCGTGATCACCATCACGTTATGACAATCATTCAGTCTTGTTGAAGGAAAGGTCACGAGGTCATGACCAGGTGTTGTGGGTGGCGCCGTATGTCGCCATCGCTCCCTTCCCTCTGCCAGGTCCCGCAGCGCGTCGCACGGTCGACACGTGGCCCCAGGCCCCACCACCCTCGCAGTCCCATCACTACCATCACCACCACCATCACCACCACCACCATCACCACCACCACCATCACCACCACTACCATCATCACCACCATCATCATCATCACCACCATCACCACCACTACCATCATCACCACCATCATCATCACCATCATCATCATCACCACCATCATCACCACCACCATCATCACCATCACCACCACCACCATCATCACCACCACCATCATCATCACCACCACCATCATCACCCTCCCCCACAGAATTCCCCCCCCAGCCCCCCCCCCGAGCCCCCCCCCCCCTCTCCTGTATGTCCTCGCCCGCTCCTCCTCCCCTCCACCCCGCCCCCGACGTCCCCACCTCGCCTCTGCTACAAACCCCAGCCCGCCGAGTTCGACTCCATGTCCAGCGATCGATAACGGAGGCGAATATCAGAAATCAGAACCCCATTCCTGGGCCCCCCCCCTCTCCACACCCACCCACCCCTAGGTCGACTCAGCCTTAAATGAGTACCTGGCGCAGGGTTTAAAAAAAGTATCGGGGAGACAAAGGTGGTCGGGCGTGGTTGCTGGCCAGCCACCCCCTCGTGTGCTCGCCCCCCGGCAGTCTGCGGCAGGCCACGTGGGGGTGGCGTGGGGGGTCGCCACCAGCCTGGGGGGGGGGGGGGGGGAGTCGTGGATTTTGTGAGCAGAGTCGCGGCCACACTCCAAGCCAAAGGGTCACCGAGAATTCCGTGTCAGATTGTGAGTGCCAAACATCCGTGCCAAACATCCGTGCCAAACATCCGTGCCAATCCGCCGTCAAAGAAGTGGCAAACTTTGACGGCTGCTTGACAAATTGAAGGCCCTGATTTTACAAATTACGACCACGACTAACGATAATTAATGTCGTAGTAGTTTTATTGTTACGGCAGAGACAAATATATCCGGAGGGAGTGCTTAGGGATGATGATTCGGTTTGTTACCGATCTGATGTTCTGGGAGCTTTGTAGCTGCTGACACCGAGCTCTGCATGCCCCTACAGCGGCATTGCCCTGTGCTGGTCACGTGGTGGCATTGCCCCTGTGATGGTCACGTGGTGGCATTGCCCCTATGATGGTCGCCTCGTGGCATTGCCCTGTGCTGGTCACGTGGTGGCATTGCCCCTGTGATGGTCACGTGGTGGCATTGCCCCTATGATGGTCGCCTCGTGGCATTGCCCTGTGCTGGTCACGTGGTGGCATTGCCCCTGTGATGGTCACGTGGTGGCATTGCCCTCTGCTCTGACGCTGTGAGACCGGGCTCTAGAGGAAGCTGTCTCTGGTGTGGACCAATCAGCGTCAAAGGCAACGCATCGTCACCACCGACGTCATAGACGACCGGGGCGTGCTGCTCGTTCTCTGTTCGCCACAAGTAGCGAGCGTGGCTGATGCAGTGAGAGGATTCCTCGCGAACGGTTTCCGTTTGGTGTTTGAACATCTTGACACCTCCCGTGCTATTGCCCCGTTCTTACGTGGCGACCTGATGACGTTTGCTCTCACGCTGGGCACGGCGCTCCATCTCCACGGCGCCCGCCCGCCCGCCCGGACCGCCGATTTGCGTTCTGGCGAGGATCCAGGCCGTGGCGGGCGCATGCGAGCCGCGGGGTTGACGATGGCCGAAGCAGTCACCACGTGGCAGGCGGCCACGTGGCCGCGGTGGGGGGGACACGATATTCCACAGCTGTCAAGCCACACGGCTCACCACGCATTATTGTACGGGGACGGGCTACACAATGTCTTTAGTCTCTTTGTTTGTGTTTCTCCCTTGTGATGGGACTTTGTGGCATGGACGTTGAGATGTATAAGGGAGGGGCACGGGGTGACCAATGAGGGCCGAGTTGGTCCGTGACGAGGTGGGGCACTGACCAGGGGTTGACGGCTGTGAGATTCGAGGCGTTGTGGCTCCTTCCCCACGAGTGGGTGGGTAGGTGAGTGAGTGGGTGGGTGAGTGAGTGAGTGAGCGAGTGGGTGGGTGAGCGAGTGGGTGGGTAGGTGAGTGAGTGGGTGGGTGAGCGAGTGGGTGGGTAGGTGCGTGAGTGGGTGGGTGAGTGAGTGAGCGAGCGAGTGGGTGGGTGGTGGGTCGGTGGGTAGGTGAGTTAGTGATTGGGTGGGTGGTGGGTGAGTGGGTGGGTGAGTGGGTGAGTGGGTGGGTGAGTGAGTGGGTGAGTGGTGGGTGGTGGGTGGGTAGGTGAGTGGGTGGGTGGGTGAGTGAGTGGGTGGTGGGTGGGTGAGTGAGTGAGTGAGTGAGTGGTGGGTGGTGGGTGGGTGGGTAGGTGGGTGGGTGAGTGAGTGGGTGGGTGAGTGAGTGGGTGAGTGGGTGAGTGGGTGAGTGGGTGGGAGGGTGAGTGAGTGGATGGGTGGGAGGGTGAGTGAGTAGATGGGTGGGTGGGTAGGTGAGTGGGTGGGAGGGTGAGTGAGTGGATGGGTGGGAGGGTGAGTGAGTAGATGGGTGGGTGGGTAGGTGAGTGGGTGGGAGAGTGAGTGAGTAGATGGGTGGGTGGGTAGGTGAGTGGGTGGGAGGGTGAGTGAGTGGATGGGTGGGAGAGTGAGTGAGTAGATCGGTGGGTGGGAGGGTGAGTGAGCGGGTGGGAGGGTGAGTGAGCGGGTGAGTATTTGCCGTCAAACTCACCCACGGTGAGCGAGCGAGCGACACGAATCCGCCGCTTCGAGTCACCTCAAGCCACTCTCGAGCAGCAGGGAATGTTGACTCGTTCGGCCGAGTCATTGACAGGCGATACAATCATAATAATAACCACCACTACTGATACTGATGATGACTCCGGTTTCGCTGCATTGGGTTACATTGCGAGGGTGGGATATGCGACGTTGTCCTGTAACTGTGGTGTCAAAGCCGAGCACTTTGTGAACGAAAACGAATCACCTGTGGCGTTCCATCTCCACTCGTGACGTTCTATCTCCACTCGTGGCGTGTCGTGCCCCCTCCCTCTCCACCCTGTTGCGGAGACGTCGAGAGAGAGAGGCGTCTGCAGGCGTGTACATGAATGTGGTGCATCAAATACATTGCAGTTATGGCGAAATCGTGCGTATCTCTGCTGGGTGTGTGTCACTTCTGGGTGTGTGTGTCTCACACATCCCTAACACACACACACACACACATCCCGAACACACACATCCCTAACACACACACATCCCTAACACACACACACACATCCCTAACACACACACACGCATCCCTAACACACACACACATCCCTAACACACACACACATCCCGAACACACACACACATCCCTAACACACACACACATCCCTAACACACACACACGCATCCCTAACACACACACCCCAAACACACACACATCGTGTCGTCCGATCCTTTATTTGACCACGGGATGAAGCGAACCCCATCAAGACGCAGGGACGACATTCGCCCGCTCACTCTTCCCCAGAACGCTGCCTGAGCGGCTGGCGTAAGGCACTACCACTAGGATACACACAGCCGATCCGTAGCGGTCGCCGCAGCGACAGCGAAGACGCCCAACTCCGGCAGGGTTCACGGCGCGAGAGGCCCGTCGGAGCGCCGTCGGAGTCCCCGGGTCCCGGAGTCCCCTACGAGTTCCACTCGAGCACCCCGTGGCACACGAGGAGGTAGGCCGTGGCCACCGTGGTGGACAGCAGCATCATGGGGAATCCCAGCCTGGACAAAGACAAAGATCCCCCGTGTAGCCTTAGCAGACTGTAGGGGCAAGTGCTGTCAGCGAGCAGCGCCTATGAAGGGCGGAACGGCGCACGAGGGGGTGGGTAGCCAGCACCGCACCACACACCAGGTAATCGTTTGAGGCTAAGTCGACCTAGGGGAGGCCCAGGACCGGTTCAGATAAACGCGGTGCACTCCAAATCCGACGACCCGAATTCGATCCCCAACATCGGTGACGATGATCTGAACCGTCCCGGACTTCACCGAGGTCACCTCAGCCTCAAACTAGTAGCCCAGCACGGTGTGCAGTAAACATCGCCACTGGGGAGACAAAGGCGGCCGGGCGTGGTGCTGGCCACCCGCCCCCTCGTGTGGTGGCGCCGGCCTTCATAGGTGCTGCTCACTAACAGCGCTTGCGTCAAAGGTGGGTGAGGCTATGCGGGGCGTCTTTGTCTTTGTGCGTGTGTAGCCGCGCCTCTCACTTGAAGAACTGCATGAATGAGAAGCCGTATCCGTGCTGCTCCGCGATGCCAGCGCAGACCACGTTGGACGACGCTCCGATCAGCGTTCCGTTACCTGCGCACACGATCATCGACATCGTCAACATCAACATCATCATCATCATGAATGTTCATTCCATACGCCCATCATCATCGTCAACATCATCATCGTCGTCAGTTCCATTCCCTACGCACACAACCAACATCATCATCACCATCGTCACCAACATCATCAACATCATCAACATCATCAGGGGTCCATCACCATCACCACCGACATCATCATCACTCAGTGTTTAATTTTCAACACACATCAACATCATCATAATCATCATCACTCTCTGTCATCACCATCACCACCACCATCGCCACCCGGCTACCTTTCTCGCTGCTGATTGTGCGGAATTACAGACGCGGTGGATCAGTGGGTATTGAATCAACGGGTGTAAGTCACTGGGTATGGTGATGGATCAGAGGGCATCTCCTCCATCACCTCCCAGGCAGGCTCCGAATGCCAGCGAGTAGATCAGCGGCTTGATCGGGAGGTTCACATCCGGGTCCTGGCTCAGATTTAGCAACACCGGAATCTGTGACACGCACACACAGAGGCAAAGATCCCCCGTGTAGCCCACACAGGCTGTTGGAGCAAGTGCGCACTGTGGCACACGATCACCCCGCACAGAAATCCACTCTCATCAAGACGCTCATACATCGGGCTAAGAAAGTGTCAGGTGGTGATGGTGTGAGAAGTGAAATGTTAAAGAAGAAGCGTTGCAATTGAACGGTGACAATGATGCACAAATCAACAGGGCCCTGAATGCCAAAACCAAATTAAATAACACGAGAGTTGAGACTGACCAAGTAATTTAAACTATTAAACATTGCGGGAGTAACTGATAAACTAGTCAGATTTTGGGAAAAACAAAACACCCGAGTCAGATTTGGCACGGTGCATAAAACACAGAAATTCACATCTGGCACAAGAGATGTGTTACCGCAGCTATGAACACCGGGTGAAGTGCTCTTGCGGCAAACGCGACGTTGGGCAGAGAGGACGATCAGCACGAGACTAAGAGGACACCAAATGAATATGGAACACTGCCAGATACAACTGTCGGCAGTAGCAGGACACGCGTGCCAACAAGGACACTCAATTTTGATAATGTTGGAGTTCTGTGCAAAACTAGCTACTACTGGCCAAGACTAAGTAGAGAATCTATCGAAATTGAGATAAATAAAACTGAATTTAACCGGTCGGATAGCTACAGGATTAGCACTGCTTGCAAGCGAATCATCAAACAATGCAATGTTTAAATGCATTCCTCTACAGGTCCCCATGCGTCAACAGTGATTACCTGCACGCCGCAGCCAACAACAGGTCCTGCTATTGTAGTGCACACAATCGACAGCAGGTGCAAGATCAATGTGCGTGTGTAATGTACGCCGATTACCACATTGATAACCCAATCGATGCCCATTGTCATTTAGATGCATTCACTAACCCCCCCTCCCCCTTCGCACGTGAAGGGCTCGCAAGCGACGTCAAGGAACGACTCGGGAGGATTTAGCCACAAATCTGGCTGTCGCCTGATGAAGCTGGTTGTAATTGGTAGTTGTGGTGGTTGTGGTGGTTGTTGTTGTTGTGTGTGAGGGCACCATGGTGGCCGTGAAGGGGATGTTGTCGATGAGGGACGAGGCGAGGGCGGCCACCCACAGGACGAGGACACACGCCACCACCAGGCGGCTCTCCGCCGGCACGGCCTGCGGGGATACGTCAACAACATCAACAACATCAACAACACAACCACCACAACAACACAACAACACAACAACAACAACATCAACAACACAACCACCACAACAACACAACAACACAACAACAACATCAACAACACAAACACCACAACAACACAACAACACAACAACAACACCAACAACACAACCACCACAACAACAACGTCGTCGTCACACTACTCGTGTTGTCCCCTATCCCCCAGTGTCTCCCTGTGTCTCCCTGTGTCTCTCTGTGTCTCCTGTGTCTCCCTGTGTCTCTCTGTGTCTCCCTGTGTCTCCCAGTGTCTCCCAGTGTCTCTCTGTGTCTCCCCGTGTCTCCCAGTGTCTCCCAGGGTCTCCCTGTGTCTCTGTGTCTCCCCGTGTCTCCCAGTGTCTCCCAGGGTCTCCCTGTGTCTCTGTGTCTCCCCGTGTCTCCCAGTGTCTCCCAGGGTCTCCCTGTGTCTCTCTGTGTCTCCCAGTGTCTCCCAGTGTCTCCCAGGGTCTCCCTGTGTCTCTGTGTCTCTCTGTGTCTCCCTGTGTCTCCCAGTGTCTCCCTGTGTCTCCCAGTGTCTCTCAGTGTCCCCCCGCGTCTCCCCCCCCCCCCCCCGAGGAGTCCCCCGGCGTGCCGTGTGTGCGTGCGGGGCCACGTGTCCACCTTGATGAGACTCGACGTCTGCCGTCCAATGTAGTCGATGAGCCGCAGGTGAGCCAACGCCTGCGAGCGCGACAACGAAAACAAACACAGCTGACGTGTGGTGACAATAGAAACAGAGACACAGCTGACGCGTGGTGACAATAGAAACAGAGACACAGCTGACGTGTGGTGACAATAGAAACAGAGACACAGCTGACGCGTGGTGACAATAGAAACAGAGACACAGCTGACGTGTGGTGACAATAGAAACAGAGACACAGCTGACGCGTGGTGACAATAGAAACAGAGACACAGCTGACGTGTGGTGGGCCCGGACAGCGCCTCGATGGGATCGCGAGGTCACGAGGTCGTGAGGTCGTTAGGTCAGGTTACAAGGTCACGAGGTCACAAAGTCGTGAGGTCGTGAGATCACGGGTTCATAGGGTCGCGAGGTCGCGGAGTTACGCGGTCATGTAGTCACGAGGTCGTGAGGTCAAGAAGTCACGGGGTCGCGAAGTCGTGAGGTCACGAGGTCGCGAGGTCACGAGGTCGGAGAGGCAACGGAAATGGATCATGGCGATGACGACGATCACTATCATCGTGGTCATGACATTGATGATGATTTTGATGATAATTATGACGTCATTGATGACAATTATGATGACAAAAATGATTGATGATGATGAACATCGACCGCGATACAAAAAATGTAAAGCAACGATGATGATGGCGAGAATGATCTTTGTTGTATCTTTGTGTGTGTGTCTGTGTGTGATTCGGTGTGTGTGTACCTGTGTGTGTCTGTGTGTCTGTGTGTGATTCGGTGTGTGTGTGTACCTGTGTGTGTGTGTGTGTGTCTGTGTGTGTGTGGGTAGCGGTCAGCGCGCTACGCTACGAACCTGGCGACCCGAGTTCTATTCCCGCTCGTGGCTAACACCGGTGACGATCATCTGAACTGGTCCTGGGCCTCCCCTAGATCGACTCAGCCTCAAATAAATACCTGGTGCGGTGTGTAAACATCGTCACCGGGGAGACAAAGGCCCGGTAGCGGCTACGCCGGGGGGGGGGGGCGATCGTTGTCTCTGTCTCGAGTCGGCACCTCCATGAGGATGAAGAGCGCGGAGAAGAACAGCAGCGTGGCCCACTCGACGCGGTGCAGGATGACGTCAAAGTCCTGAACGTCGGCCAGCACCAGGAGCCACATGGCACCCAGCATGGCGATCCAGCCTGCACACGGCCATCAACATCGTCAACATCGTCAACATCGTCAGCATCATCAGCATCAACATCAGCATCAACATCATCAGCATCGTCAACATCGTCAGCATCATCAGCATCAACATCAGCATCAACATTAGCATCAACATCAGCATCAACATCGTCAGCATCATCAGCATCATCATTATCATCAACATCATCAGCATCGTCAGCATCGTCAGCATCGTCAACATCATCAGCTTCATCACCAGCATCATCAGCAAATGCATCATCAGCATCATCGACATTATCAGCTTCATCGCCAGCATCATCACCAGCATCATCAACATCATTATCATCAGCATCAATATCATCAGCGTCACACAATGCGTCAGCCAGCACTAGCAGTGACATGGCATGAAGCCTTAGTCTGACTCTCTGAGCCTCAGCGATGAACACTGAAGCAGAGATTTGACCCGACATGAAGCCAAGCTAGCGGTGACCTCACGAGGCTGCCGTGACCTCACCAAGGTAGCCGTGACGTCAGTGAGGTAGCCGTGACCTCACGAGGTCACCGTGACGTCACCGAGGTCGCGGTGACCTTACCGAGGTCGAGGTGTATGCCGGGGACGAGGGAGCTGACGAAGAAGGTGGCGAGCACGGCGCTCGTGACGGCGACGCACTTGCAGAGCAGCGCCGTGTCCGTAATGTGGTGCTGCCAACGCAAAGACAAAGGTCACCCGTGTAGCCTCGACAGACGGTCGGGGCAAGTGCTACGGAGGCCTGCACGGCGCACGGATGGGGCGGGTGGCCAGCACCACGCCCGGCCGCCTTTGTCTCCCCATTGTTGGTGTTTCCACACCGCACAGGGTTCACTTCGTGCACGACAACAACTGACGGTGACTTCACTGCGGCTCCCGTGCCAGGCCAGGTGCACCCTGAGGCCATCACGTGAAGTGTCGAAGGCTCGCTGGCAAGGAGGTCACGGGACAGACCCAGCAGGTGCCATGGGTTGACCGACTGAGATGACCGACAGAAGCACCGCCCAATCCCCTCTGCTGTGCCAAGTCTCAGCGTTTTCGTCGCCCGGCGCTCCACTCGTTGTTTTGTCTCGAGACAGAGAGAGAGAGCGCGCTCTGTGTCTCTAAGTCTCTGTGTCTCTGTGTCTCTAGACAATGACAGAGAGACAGACACAGTCTAGAGATCCTATTGTGCCGAGTGTCCAATCCCTCTTGTGCCATCGGTATGTGTCCCTATGGAGCCTCTACGCACGGAATAAAAAAAGACAGAAATTTGGGGGGGGTGGGAGCCAAAAAATACCCCGCGGGACCCCCCCCCTCCCCCTCCTCCCCCCCCTCCCCCCCTCCCCCCACTCCTCCTCCTCCCCTCCAGAGAAGGCCCCCTTAGACTCGTCACCTTCTTCTGCAGCTCCTGGATGTTCTCCTCCCAGTTCTCGTCTTCCTCCGAGATTTGCCTGCGGCACCGCCACCACGATGGGGATATGGGAGGATGGGGGGTGGGGGGATGGGGGGATGGGGGGGTGGGGGGATGGGGGGGTGTAAATGAACGTTATTCAGAAATTTTGCAGCAGTCGTCCACCGCCAAGGGCCGATGGGCAAGGCGCAGGTTGAGAGCGATCGCCTGGAAGGCGACTTTGTGTATTGTACCAGGCCCAACGAGCTGCTGGATAGAGCTTAGCTAACCACGTGGTCAGAGAAGACTTTAAATGGTGCGGGGGGCCAGGGGACATCACTGCGGCACCCCAAGGTGGACAGGAAACGACTAAAATCTCTGTAACACACTCCACTCTTTACTCTGCCAAGGTGAACAGGGCACCACTAAAATCTCTCTCACACACTCCACTCTTTACTCTGCCAAAGAGCTGCGATGGAGCTCTTTGTTCAGAGGCGACCCGGCCTGTCACAAGTGATAGTCCAACCAAGGGGGTGATCATCATCGTGATCATCATCATCATCGTGATCATCATCATCGTGATCATCATCGTGATCATCATCATCGTGATCATCATCATCGTGATCATCATCATCGTGATTGTCGTCATCATCGTGGGGAGGGTTGTGGTGGTTGGGGTGGTGGTGGTGGTGGGGGGGGTGGTGGTGGTGGTGGGGGGGGTGGAGGGGTGGTGGTGGGGGTGATGGTTTTGGTGGTGGGGGGTGAGAGCCGCGTGCTCCCCCCGTCACCTGCGGAAGGTGTTCATCTTCTTGCGCAGGAGCTCCTCCAGGCTGAGCACCTTGTGCATGAGCAGGCACTTGACGGTGGTCTCCTCGCGGCTCGCCGGAGTGATCCTCTGCGCCGCCAGCTTCCACACGAGCACCTCGTGCTGCAGCTCTGCTCGGACACCCACGACGACAACAACAACAACAGCAACTCGGTGAGCGGCACAACAACAACAACTCGGTGAGCGGCGCTCACCCACCCACGGCGCTCACCCAACCACAGGCGCTCACCCACCCACAGGCGCTCACCCACCCACGGCGCTCACCCACCCACGGCGCTCACCCAACCACAGGCGCTCACCCAACCACAGGCGCTCACCCACCCACGGCGCTCACCCAACCACAGGCGCTCACCCAACCACAGGCGCTCACCCACCCACAGGCGCTCACCCACCCACGGCGCTCACCCACCCACGGCGCTCACCCAACCACAGGCGCTCACCCAACCACAGGCGCTCACCCACCCACGGCGCTCACCCACCCACGGCGCTCACCCACCCACGGCGCTCACCCACCCATGATGTCCGCCGGCTCGCGGTTGTAGAGTTTGGTGCCGCAGAAGAGCAGCCGCAGGAAGGGGAAGGAGACGGCGCTCACCAGGACGATCCCGGGCAGCATGTGCAGCGTGAACGACGCGAACTCGATGCCCTGTGCCACGCGCAGCACAAGCTCGCTCACCCGCTCTCACGCTCGCTCACTCACCCGCTCACCCGCTCGTCCGCTCGCTCACTCATCCGCTCACCCGCTCGTCCGCTCGCTCACTCATCCGCTCTCACGCTCCCATGCTCGATCGCCCGCTCGTTCGCCCATTCACCCGCTAACCCGCTCGCTCGCCCGCCCACTCACCCGCTTGCCCGCTCGCTCATCCGCTTACCTGCACCCAAGCAAAATCTCCTCGAACTGCGTGGTCAAAGAAGATGCTAAATGGTGTGCAGGTAAAGTCCGCTGAGCTGTGTAGCTCTTTCAGAAGCGACTTGGCCACAAATGACAGCTCAACGAAGTGGCTTATAGCATCATCATCATCATCGTCACGTGGAAACAACTGTAAAAGAAATGAGGACCCGGAGACAAATCCACGCGACCACGAGGAGATTGGCACACAAATTCTAAATATATAGCAACAGGCATTGTCAGGGTCGGGATCGAACCGACGACCTCCAGTAGACCAGGCGAGGTAGTCAACATCTCCTGGCCACCACGATGACGATGAGAGAAGGCGCGCTCACCAGGGCCTGCAGCCGCGGGTTGGAGACGATGATGACGTTGGGGGGGTCTCCCACGGCCGTGGCGGCGCCGCCGATGTTGGTGAAGAGAACTTCGGCGATGAGGACGTAGCGGGGGTCCAGGTTCACCACCTCGCACAGCCTGCGTGTGGATAGGTGGGTGAGTGGGTGGATAAGTGAGTGGGTGGGTGGGTGAGTGGGTGAGTGGGCGGGTGGGTAGGTGGGTGGGTGGGTGAGTGAGTGGGTTAGTGGGTGGGTGGGTGAGTGGGTGGGTGAGTGGGTAGGTGGGTGGGTGGGTGAGTGAGTGGGTGGGTGGGTGAGTGGGTGAGTGGGTAGGTGGGTAGGTGGGTGAGTGGGGAGGTGGGTGAGTGGGTGGGTGAGTGGGTAGGTGGGTGGGTGAGTGAGTGAGTGGGTGGGTGGGTGGGTGAGTGTGTGGGTGGGTGGGTGGGTGAGTGTGTGGGTGGGTGAGTAAGTGGGTGGGTGAGTGGTTGGGTGGGTGAGTGAGTGGGTGGGTTAATGAGTAGGTGGGTGAGTGAGTGAGTGAGTGGGGGGGACGAGGTGGGGGTGGGACGAGGTGGTGGGGGGGGGGGGGCCTGGTGCGCGTCACCGGATCGTGACCGGCGTGAAGAGGAGCATCGTGGTGACGTTGTCCAGGAAGGCCGACAAGATGGCGGCCAAGAAGCAGAGGACGAACATCATGGGCCACACGCGGCCCCTGGACACCTTGTAGGCCTGAGGCCCGAGACAGGAGGAGGCGGTGGAGGGCGACCGTTACCCCGCGGTCCTCAGAGGAATCGCAAGGCGCTCTCCGGAGGGCGCCACTGTGGCCAGGAGATGTTGACTACCTCGCCTGGTGTGCAGGAGGACACGGGTTCGATCCCGACCCTGACAATGCCTGCCTCATATTTGGAGTTTGCGTCTATCTCTCTCATCATTATCATCATGGTGGCTAGGAGATGTTGACAACCTCGCCTGGTGTGCAGGAGGACGTGGGTTCGATCCCGACCCTGACAATGCCTGCCTCATATTTGGAGTTTGCGTCTATCTCTCTCATCATTATCATCATGGTGGCTAGGAGATGTTGACTACCTCGCCTGGTATGCAGGAGGCCGTGGGTTCGATCTCGACCCTGACAATGCCTGCCTCATATTTGGAGTTTGCGTCTATCTCTCTCATCATCATGGTGGATATGAGATGTTAACTATCTCGCCTGGTGTACAGGAGGCCGTAGGTTCGATCTCGACCTTGACAATGCCTGCTGCTGTCTATTTAGAATTTGTGTGCCTATCTCCTCGTGGTCGCGTGGATTTGTCTCCGGGTCCTCCTGCCTATTACAGTTGTTTGTCTGCTGCGATACATTTCCACGTGATGGCGATGAGGCCACTTGGCTGAGCTGTCATGTGCGATGGCCACGGTCGCTTCCGCTAAACGAGCTACGTGGTGACTCAGTGGCCGCCTTGCACCTGGCAAAATACAAAGGGCAAATCGCAGGACGGCACCCGCCCCACAACGTCGACGAGTCAATTAGTGCGGGGGATGAGACGTCACGGCAGAGGGGTGAAGGGAGAGTTCAAGATCTTAGGTAGAGAGGGAACGCTGAGAAAATTGAGAGAATCCGGGATGGGTGTGGAGAGCCATCTTCCACAAGATCGTTATGAACGCGCTGCCGCTTTATCACGGGGACAGATGTCTTAAGGAAGATGGCCACGTGTTGCTCTGGAGGACCATCTTCTGGTGGTTTAACTCGGGGGGGGGGGGGGGGGCGGAGGGGCATGGCAACACGCCGGATTACACTATTAAATAATAATATGATCATTATCATTATAAAATGCGCCCCCAAAGTGGTCATGTAAGGTAGAGGGAGAGCGGCCACGTGGGATCCCCACACCAGCGGCCGCGCAGACGAAAGCGCTGCGCTGCCCTGCTCACCATGACGGCGCACCAGTCGAAAAATCCCGTCTCGGAAAACACCGCAACGAGGATCATCTGTCGGGCGAGACGCGCGGACGGTCACTCGCGAACACGCCGATGACGCTGAGACGCGGACGCAACGGTGGTGGTGGCAGGGAGGGAGGGGACTCAATCAGAATGTTTATTTTATACTGGAGGAGGAATCCGATGAGCTATGAAGCTATTTTTTACAAATGTCCAGTAAAGGGCACGGGGTTAGAACGCTACAACAGCAAACACAATTACACAAACACGACAGCAGTGCAAAGTATAGGGAAGGTCAACAAATCACCTAAAATATCTACGAACATTTAACTAAACAATTTTTTATCTTTCCAGGTAAAGCTCATTGAACTATCGGCTTCTTTTTCCAGAAGCGACCTGGCCGCATGAGAGCTCAGCAAAGCGGCATTCGTAGCAAAACAATCGACGGCGCAGCGATCAGCGCTACGCTGCACTACAAACCCGGCGACACGAGTTCGATTCCCGCTCACGGCCAACACCGGTGACGATTATCTGAACCGGTCCTGGGCCTCCACTAGGTCAGCTCAGCCTCAAATGAGTACCTGGTGCGGTGTGTAGTAAACATCGCCACTGTAGAGACAAAGGCGGCCGGGTGTGGTGCTGTCCATCCACCCCCTCGTGTGCCGTGCCGGCCTTCGTAGGTGCCACTCGTGAACAGCACTTGCCCAAACGACTTGTTGAGGCTATATGGGGGATCTTTGTCTGCACGTGCGTCTATCTGCCACCCTTACCATGCCAAACAGCAGTGCCAAGGTCCCGTAATCGATCCATGCCACCACAGTGGTGAGGGCTGGCCTCTGTGAACAGAAATACAATCGACAATGATGACAGCGTTCACGAGGCTGGTGCATTATCGGAGGACGGGCATCACAGTTCCCGATCTTGAGGGTGTGAGTTCAAATCCAGGTCTCAAGTTATCATCATCAAAACGAAATCACAGGTCCTAGGCCTCCCCTAGGTCGACTCAGCCTCAAATGAGTGTCCAATCCCCCTATTCCATTGGAACGCTCGTAACGAAATCGCCGATTTGGCTCGCGCGAACGCTTACACACCGCACGGCGGCAGGCCCAAGTTGCCACGTGGTTACGTTTTCCCCCGTTCCTCGGCTGCGAGGTGAAGGGGCAGCCCCGGCTAACCGCTCGCTTGCTCGCTCCACTGCTGGCTGAAGGAGCCTCCGCTGGTGGGGGGAGGGGCATCCTAGAGAGGAGCTACCCACAGTGGCGGAGGTTTTTATTTTGGGGTTAGATCGTCGCGTAAATAGAAATGTGTCGTTAAAACATGGCCGCCACCAACCCACCACGGCCAATCGGTGATGTTTGTGTCGCGTAAACAAAACGTGCCGGAAAGCAGCGAGTTTGGCACGCACACCGGTCGTGTGTCAGGAGAGTAAACACCACGACGTTTACAATTCGAGTAGCCGTGACGTTTCGCCGGTAATTACAACAACAACAACAACCAGCCTCATCAGGCGGCAGCCAGAGTTGATGTCGTCACTTGTGAGCCAATCAGGTGCGGGGACCGTGGGGGGGGAGGGGGCTTAATGTGTTCATACAAATCGATTGGCTCACGTACGTATCACTAAAAGTTCGTAAGTCAAATGTTCGTAAGTACAGGAGTCCCTAAAATTCTCCCATAGATCAAAGTTGTCATAACTGTTATTAGTAATATTATTGGCTCTTACCGGCATCCCGATTGAATTTTATCGATACCTATGAGCGTAGACGCGTGCGCGCACACTCACACACACACTCACACATGCAGGCAATCACGCACGCACGCAGGCACTCACACACGCACTCACACACGCACGCACGGGCCGCTTACGTACGTTGCCGATAGCCGCCAAGACCGCCAGCGCCGCCAGGGAGCCCAGCATCGCGGCCAGTGCCCTGTGCACGACCTACAGCGGACCGCGTCATGGACGTCACAAAGACAAAGATCCCCCATGTAGCATTAACAGACTGTTAGGCCAAGTGCCGTTGGCGATCACCTGTGTTGGCCGGCACTGTGGCACACGAGGGGGTGGGTGGCCAACACCACGCCCGGCCGCCTTTGTCTCCCCAGAGGCGATGTTTACACACCGCACCAGGTACTCATTTGAAGCTGAGTCGACCTAGGGGAGGCGCATGACCGGTTCAGATAATCGTCACCGGTGGTGGCCGTGAGCGAGAATGGAACTCGGGTCGCCGGGTTCCGTAGTGCAGCGCGCTAACCACCACACTACCGCTCCACGCACACACACTCACACGCGCACGCACACGCGCACGCACACGCGCACGCACACACACTCACACGCACACGTGCACGCACACACGCGGTCAACACCTGGGATGGTGGTGGGGGGGTGGCAGTGAAACGCGAGCGGGCGGCGATACCTCGAAGACGATGAAGGCGTAGACCGCGGTGAGGATGAGGGCGGCCGCCGTGGCCTGCAGCTCGGCGGACGCGTACTGGTAGCGGTGCGACGCGGCCAGCGGCACGACGCGGCCCCGCGACACGAAGGCCCGCACCCGCACGCTCACCTCGTCGCTGCGGGCACAACGGCGACGAGAGGAGGAGGAGGAGGGGAGGGGGATGATGACGGCGAATCGTCCGTTGGATGCCGCACGTGCGGACGCGTAACGACGCGGCGCGTATGGGGCGGGGAGCGGCGGCCCGCTGACCTCGAGATGGTGTCGATGTCGCGCGTCATCAGCGTCTGTTCCATGTTCCTCGACTCCAGCGGGATGGTCCAGTTGAAGAGCATCTGCGGCGCGGAGAAGGGAACAAACTCCAAATATACAACAACAGGCGCGCTCGGGGTCGAGATCAAACCCACGACCTCCCGCGTACCGGGCGAGGCAGTCAACATCTCCTGGCCACCGCGCGTCGCTCACCCGGCGAGGAGGCCTCCCGCCCGCTCGTCCTCGCTGCTCGACCTCCTGCTGGTGGACCTCCACGAGCAGGAAGTCGCCCGTGGCGGCCCCCCCCACGGGGGCGGCGGGGCCCCCCCCCAGGGAGAAGGGCCCCGTGAGAGTGAGGCGCAGCAGGGCGCTGCTGCGAGCGTCCGTCAGGTTCATGACTGTGGCGGGCGGAGAGCCGCGGGGGGGTCAAGGGGTCACGGGCGGCCGCACGCGAACACAACGATGAATCACGATTACAGACACGACGGGCATCCATAGAGCCCAAGCTGTAGTGTAGCGTGTAGTGTATAGTAGTGTGTAGTAGTGTAGTGTATAGTAGTGGAGTGTAGTGTACAGTAGTGTAAGTATACAGTAGTGTATAGTGTAGTGTATAGTAGTGTGTAGTGTATAGTAGTGTAGTGTACAGTAGTGTAAGTATATAGTAGTGTATAGTAGTGTAGTGTATAGCAGTGTAGTGTATAGTAGTGTAGTGTATAGCAGTGTAGTGTATAGTAGTGTATAGTAGTGTAGTGTACAGTAGTGTAAGTATATAGTAGTGTATAGTGTAGTGTATAGCAGTGACGTGCGGTGAGGTCAATGGCTGGGGAGACACTGGCTCGTGTCAGAGCCAGATTCACACACTGAGGGGGCGTGTCCTCACTGAGGGGGCGTGTCCTCACTGAGGGGGGCGTGTTAGACACGCCCCCCTCAGTGAGGCAGATGTGATAGCTGCCTCCCCTGGTGCTTTTTCATTGCAGTTTCACGACGAGACCAGCGAGCCTAAATATCTTTATACACGTACGTGAAATAAGTTACCTGGAGTATGGAAGGCGAGGACATGAAATGAAGGGGTCTACAAACATTACATTGGTGACATACTGAGATAGTAACGGGCACGCGCTTATTGCCCGCGCTCCATCCAGTTGCTGAGGGGTTGCGCAATCAGAGGGGAGGCTGAGCTCGTCGCTGCCTCACCTCTTGTCTCTTCCTGTATTTGCAGCGGAGCTCCGCAAATTTGGCGATTTTGACTATAAAAATGATTGGAATCGTACAGAAATTACATTTATAACACAGATCAGTGGACAAATCTTAATATTTATTTTATTTGATTATTCTTTTTTATATTTCGTAACGGCTATTTTCATTGGAGCATGACAGGTGAGGCCCTGCCTCCCCTGCCTCCCCTGCCCGCACGTCCCTGCTGTAAAGTAGTGTATGGTAGTGTGTAGTGTATTGCAGCGCCCAATGTGTTCGCTATCCGATCAAGGGATACGGTGCTCTTGATCCGCGGACACGGCGAACATCTGCCACGAGAGCTCCCGGTCGGGGTACATGCTGAACACCACCTGCGTGCTCCGCGTAGCACACACAAAGACAAAAGTCACCACCCCCCCCCCCCCCCCCGTATAGCCTCAGCGGGCTGTTGGGGCAAGTGCTGCTATGGCCATCATGAATGATGGCTGAACGAAGTGGCCGTATCGTCGTGTGGAGATGTAGAGCGGCCAAATGGCTCTGAAGGCGTAGTGACGTCGATTTAAAATGTGGAGGGAAAATCCTGAGGACTCGGGGAAAACTCCACACGACCACGGGGAGAGAGAGAGAGAGACACGCAAACTACACATATACAGCAGCAGCAGGCGTCGTCAGAGTCCAGATCGAACTCACGGCCTCCTCTTCTTGGTTCTTTCGGTAAAGTCACGTAGAAGGGAAGTAATAAAATAATAAAAATAAAACATAATAAAACAATTCTCACGACGTTTCGGCCACAACGCAAGCAGCCGTCCTCAGGCGAAGAATGAGAACATTATCAAGCTAGGAGCTTATATAGGTGTAGCGAGGAGGCTCTTCAGAAAGGTGAGAGACTCGATTAGCTGAGCCTTCTTATCCCGGAGCTTGTTGAAGGATCTCAAAGTTATGTGGAAACCCTCCCCGTAGAGGCGGTTAAATTTCGATTTAAAGCTTTCGTGACTGCAGGGATTCATCTTCTTGGTTCTTTCGGTAAAGTCACGTAGAAGGGAAGTAATAAAATAATAAAAATAAAACATAATAAAACAATTCTCACGACGTTTCGGCCACAACGCAAGCAGCCGTCCTCAGGCGAAGAATGAGAACATTATCAAGCTAGGAGCTTATATAGGTGTAGCGAGGAGGCTCTTCAGAAAGGTGAGAGACTCGATTAGCTGAGCCTTCTTATCCCGGAGCTTGTTGAAGGATCTCAAAGTTATGTGGAAACCCTCCCCGTAGAGGCGGTTAAATTTCGATTTAAAGCTTTCGTGACTGCAGGGATTCATCTTCTTGGTTCTTTCGGTAAAGTCACGTAGAAGGGAAGTAATAAAATAATAAAAATAAAACATAATAAAACAATTCTCACGACGTTTCGGCCACAACGCAAGCAGCCGTCCTCAGGCGAAGAATGAGAACATTATCAAGCTAGGAGCTTATATAGGTGTAGCGAGGAGGCTCTTCAGAAAGGTGAGAGACTCGATTAGCTGAGCCTTCTTATCCCGGAGCTTGTTGAAGGATCTCAAAGTTATGTGGAAACCCTCCCCGTAGAGGCGGTTAAATTTCGATTTAAAGCTTTCGTGACTGCAGGGATTCATCTTCTTGGTTCTTTCGGTAAAGTCACGTAGAAGGGAAGTAATAAAATAATAAAAATAAAACATAATAAAACAATTCTCACGACGTTTCGGCCACAACGCAAGCAGCCGTCCTCAGGCGAAGAATGAGAACATTATCAAGCTAGGAGCTTATATAGGTGTAGCGAGGAGGCTCTTCAGAAAGGTGAGAGACTCGATTAGCTGAGCCTTCTTATCCCGGAGCTTGTTGAAGGATCTCAAAGTTATGTGGAAACCCTCCCCGTAGAGGCGGTTAAATTTCGATTTAAAGCTTTCGTGACTGCAGGGATTCATCTTCTTGGTTCTTTCGGTAAAGTCACGTACGTGACTTTACCGAGATCCTTCAACAAGCTCCGGGATAAGAAGGCTCAGCTAATCGAGTCTCTCACCTTTCTGAAGAGCCTCCTCGCTACACCTATATAAGCTCCTAGCTTGATAATGTTCTCATTCTTCGCCTGAGGACGGCTGCTTGCGTTGTGGCCGAAACGTCGTGAGAATTGTTTTATTATGTTTTATTTTTATTATTTTATTACTTCCCTTCTACGTGACTTTACCGAAAGAACCAAGAAGATGAATCCCTGCAGTCACGAAAGCTTTAAATCGAAATTTAACCGCCTCTACGGGGAGGGTTTCCACATAACTTTGAGATCCTTCAACAAGCTCCGGGATAAGAAGGCTCAGCTAATCGAGTCTCTCACCTTTCTGAAGAGCCTCCTCGCTACACCTATATAAGCTCCTAGCTTGATAATGTTCTCATTCTTCGCCTGAGGACGGCTGCTTGCGTTGTGGCCGAAACGTCGTGAGAATTGTTTTATTATGTTTTATTTTTATTATTTTATTACTTCCCTTCTACGTGACTTTACCGAAAGAACCAAGAAGATGAATCCCTGCAGTCACGAAAGCTTTAAATCGAAATTTAACCGCCTCTACGGGGAGGGTTTCCACATAACTTTGAGATCCTTCAACAAGCTCCGGGATAAGAAGGCTCAGCTAATCGAGTCTCTCACCTTTCTGAAGAGCCTCCTCGCTACACCTATATAAGCTCCTAGCTTGATAATGTTCTCATTCTTCGCCTGAGGACGGCTGCTTGCGTTGTGGCCGAAACGTCGTGAGAATTGTTTTATTATGTTTTATTTTTATTATTTTATTACTTCCCTTCTACGTGACTTTACCGAAAGAACCAAGAAGATGAATCCCTGCAGTCACGAAAGCTTTAAATCGAAATTTAACCGCCTCTACGGGGAGGGTTTCCACATAACTTTGAGATCCTTCAACAAGCTCCGGGATAAGAAGGCTCAGCTAATCGAGTCTCTCACCTTTCTGAAGAGCCTCCTCGCTACACCTATATAAGCTCCTAGCTTGATAATGTTCTCATTCTTCGCCTGAGGACGGCTGCTTGCGTTGTGGCCGAAACGTCGTGAGAATTGTTTTATTATGTTTTATTTTTATTATTTTATTACTTCCCTTCTACGTGACTTTACCGAAAGAACCAAGAAGATGAATCCCTGCAGTCACGAAAGCTTTAAATCGAAATTTAACCGCCTCTACGGGGATGGTTTCCACATAACTTTGAGATCCTTCAACAAGCTCCGGGATAAGAAGGCTCAGCTAATCGAGTCTCTCACCTTTCTGAAGAGCCTCCTCGCTACACCTATGTAGTAACGCTTACGACTCGTTGACACCGGAGTTGGAGGCACACTTGTTTATTTGAATACCAACTTTGTGACATACACAATTGAGGGGGTATCGGCCCCCTCACCCGTCTATCTGAGGACACACCTCTAGGCTAACCTTAGCCTGCCTCTGAGTCCTCCACTAATGGGCTAGGGGAGGCTATCTTGGCCCGACACTGGTCAGTCGGGCCCGGTACCCAGAGTCCAGACCAGCACTGGCTCTGGCTCTGGTACCACGCCACTGGCTCGAGCCTGCGCGGTCCTGATAAGGACGGCGTACCAGGGGGAGTCCAGGGCTCTATCTCAGACGTCTTCCTCCTCCTCTTCTTTAGCTAAACATCACTCCCGAGCCTCCCGATACATTCCCCTTTTATACACCCCCCTCCCTGAGGGGTGGGGCCCCGGGGGATCGTAACGTCCGAAGCGCGGACGTCGTAGAGGGCACCTGCCCGTGCACTGACGTAGCCCCGCCCACTGTGCTTGTTTACCATAGGCTGCCATGCATAACGGGCTCTCTGTAACAGCCCTACATCACTCCCCCCCACATAGCATGCAGCCGTCCCGGCTGCCAACATACAAAAATTTGACAATAAAGGTGCCTTCACCCCCTCACGTGTGCCTCACTATTTTTTTGAATCATAACAGGAACCAGAACAAGACACAACAACAAGATGAGAAACAACCCGTCGCACCCCCCCGAATAAATACGAATTCCGTAAAAAAAACAGCTTATATACAACCAGCAGGGAACCCACCCCGCACACACAACAAACGGTGAACCCAACATATGTACATCCGAGGAGCGGGAAACACACCATCCACACAACACCCAATAAACACAACAGCTATGTACACATTTTCCGGCCTCACAACAGTTTGCGCATTTTAGCGCGCGTCCTTGCAGCGGGCCCCTCACACGGGGTAACCCCGCGTGGCGGACCATCAGGTGGCGACTGTCCGTCTTGAGGTGAGCATTCCTCTGACTCCGCGTGACCCTCGGCATCCGCAGGAGGGGTGATCGGGCGTGAGCCCGTCACTCCTGATGCTCCTGAAGGTGGCACAGCCGGCAAGGCATTAGGTGAGAGCGACGGAGACGGACCCAGCAAGTCGGCCGACCCCCCACATGTTTGGCCACGCGCGTGTGAAGTGGGGTTGTGTACCGCAGCGAAGGGTTTTAATCTGGAGGGGTGCACGAACCATCGCCGCTTCCCCCACTTGATGCGCACGCACTGCGGACGTAACACCTCCACCACTTCCACAGGGCCCCGCCACGGCCGCACCAGTTTAGAGGAGGTTGCCAGTGGCACCTGGGGGCAGTGCAACCATGCCTTGTCCCCCGGCTTCCACTGCAGCATGTGCGCTCGACTCAATCTGAGGCGCTCATTTGCCTTCTGACGGAGGTCAGAGTTTTGCATTGCAGCATCCCGTGCCTCGGTCAATTTGTCCAGATTAAATTTAACGTGGTCAGCCAGATTAGTTTTTCCCTGCGGCACAGGGATCCGCAACTGGGCACGAACAGGCGGGTCTGGTTCTCGGCCGTACATGAGGTAAAAGGGAGAAAACCCCGTAGCCGCATGGGGTGCCATCCGGTACGCCGCCAAGACCCCCTGAATTTGTAGGTCCCAATCCGTTTGCGAGTCCGAAACTTGTTGTGATAACATGGACGAGATGGTGCGATGCAAACGTTCGACCATCCCGTCAGTTTGTGGGTGATATGGGGAGGTCCGAATTTTCTTTGTGCCCAGGAGATCGCAGACTTGTCTGAGTAGTTTACCGGAAAAATTTCTGCCCTGGTCGGTCAGCAGCCTCTCCGGAGCACCTTTGTCCAGGACATAACCCTGAACAAAGGCCTCCACGATGGCTGCTGCCGACTGGTTGGCCAGAGGCCAGGCCATAGGCCAGCGTGTAAAATACTCGACACCCGTCAACAAATATCTATTCCCTCTGGGGGTGGCGGGGAATGGTCCCAAAATGTCCAGAGCGACCAGCTCGTTTATCCTGGACACTTTGATCGATTGCAAGGGCGGGTTAGACTCCCGTGCCGGCGGTTTGCGTTGTGCACATTGAGGGCACGATCCCAACAAATCCCCAACATCCCTCGTCATGCCAGGCCAGTAAAAATCAAGTTGCAGCAAGGCGAGAGTCTTTTGGGTCCCCAGGTGTAGGAGGCGCTCATGAGCGGCCCATACCACCCTACCCCGCAACCCAGTAGGGACAACCAGCCGATGTCGACGTGACTTCCCGTCCCAATGCATTAGCAGACCTTGGCACATTTCCCATGCGTCGGAAGCACCTCTTTTTCCCCCCGCCGCACCGCCAACGCGACGTCGCCACCCGAGGAGGGAGACATCCTCCATCTGGAGGCGCCCCCATTCAATGACGGGCAACCCCAACAGGGAATCTTTGCCCTGTTGTTCGATCGAATTAGGAACCATTGCATCGTCGTCGTTGGCGGCCGCCAAGACAGGTACCGATGTGTCCCCTGGAGGCCTGCAACGTCCAGACCCCAGGAGGCATGCACACTCGGAGGTGGTTGGCAAGCGTGACAGAGCGTCCGCGTTGGTGTGGCGAACGCCCTTACGGTATGTGGTTTGGAAATCGTAATCCTGGAGGACCTCCAACCATCGGGACAATTGTCCCGATGGCTGTTGAACCCTCAGGGCGTACTGCAGTGCCGCATGATCTGTGCGGACGGTGAAATGCCGACCGTACAGATATGGGCGATACTGTTGGACGAAATGGACAATTGCCAACAGTTCCCTACGGGTGACACAATACCGTTGCTCCGCTGGAGACAACACCCGACTGCCGTACGCAACCACACGTTCCACGCCGTCAACCACCTGGGAGAGCACGCCCCCAATACCCGTGTTGCTCGCATCGGTGTCGAGCAAGAACGGTTTTGAAAAATCAGGGTAAATCAGGGGAGGAGCGTTTACCAAAGCGTCCCGAAGGGAGCAAAAAGCAGCTTCCTCCTCCTGACCCCAGCAGAACCGAACCCCTTTAGATGTCAAAGCATGTAGGGGTTTGGCGATAGTCGCAAAATTAGCGACGAAGCGTCTATAATACGACGCAAACCCAATAAAACTCCTAACCTCTCCCACTGAGGTGGGAGTCGGCCAGGAGCTAACACACTGCGTTTTGGCGGGATCGGTAGAAATACCTGAGCGCCCCACGATGTGCCCCAAATAACGCACCGACTCGCGTAACAAATGGCATTTTTGGGGCTTAAATTTCAAATTAGCAGCCCGCATCTTTAGGAAAACTGCCCGCAACCTCTGGAGATGTTCCTCAAAAGTTTTGCCAAAGACAATGACGTCATCCAAATAAATCAGGCACGACTCCCATTGCAATCCAGCCAAAACCAATTCCATCAACCGCTGGAAAGTTGCCGGCGCTGAGTGTAAGCCCATCGGCAACCGGTTGAATTGAAACAGGCCGTGCGGAGTACGGAAAGCAGTTTTAGGCTTTGAATCATCGTCCAGAGGAAGCTGCCAGAATCCCGAAAGTAAGTCCAATGTGGAGAAGAATCGCGCTCCCGCCAAGGCGTCAAGCGATTCGTCCATCCGTGGGAGCGGGTATGCGTCGGCAACCGTAATTTTATTAAGGCGCCGAAAGTCAACGCAAAACCGCAACGAACCGTCCTGCTTCTTAACCAGGACGATCGGCGCTCCCCAAGGGCTGTTGGAGGGAGAAATGATGTCGGCGGCTAGCATGTCATCAACAGCCGATTTGACATGGTCCTTTTCGGCGGGACTCAACCGAAAAGGATTCTGGCGTATTGGCGCGCTGTCACCCGTATCAATATGGTGACGCAGCAGATGAGTGCAGCCCAAATCGTATTTATCCCGACTGAAAACGTCGGAAAATTCCCTCAGTAGTGTCTTAAGACGTTGGCGCTCTAAATTTGACAGGTCCGTCGATCCCGCGCAAAGCGCCTCGAGCCACCCTTCATCGCTGTCCGAATGTGGTCGCGGTGCAGGGACAGCGCCGACATGACTCGCGACGGGTTCCTCACAGGGCACCGGCGTTGCGTGAGCAAGCACGGTCCCCTGTGGGACCACCACCGTCTGCGAGCCCACATTGAGGACCGCGATGAAGGGTTCTCCTTCCCCTCTCACTATGGTCTGGGCCGGGAGTAAATTAGGTCCACTGACCCCGGCCCTAGACGGTCCCAGCAGAACCCCTTGAGCCCCAATGCCCTTAGCGAAGGGCCGCCGAAGTTTCAAAGGAATTAACATTTGCGCCCCCGGAGGAACGCGCACCGTTCTATCTACGAACGCCGGCACCGTCGCGAACGCCGTCCGGCTCGTAGCGGGGGATGGCAGAAACGCCATGCGTCGGCCCGATGGGAGCTCAATGCATCCCTGGTCGATTAATATCCTAATCGGCATTTTGGCCAGGAAATCCGTCCCCAGCAGGCACGGAACCGCCAGCGAGGAGGAAACAAAAATCGGCCCAGATAATTTAATATCCCCGACACAAATCTGGGCTCGAATTTGTCCGATGATGCCAAGTGAACCCCCGTTAGCAGCAAAGAATGGTACATTAACAGGCATCAAAGGACGGCTCTGGGCAGGGAGAATGTTATAAATCAACTCCGAAATAATGGTCGCCGATGCCCCTGTATCGACCAGGATGCGCACCTCGACCCCATCGATGTGACCCACAACGGCCGACGACCCCGATGACGCGGCTACAACCCGATGGGCCAACACGGACCACTGGCTGGGTTCAATGTGAGTACCCAGAGCGGTGCGTGTTGGTGCCATGGTACGCGATATTTGCCCCCCCTTCGCTGCGGTGTTCGAGTGTGTGACGGGCGTGTGCGTAAGCCAAACATGAGGGGTGCCGCGACTCGCCGGATTATGATGGTGGAGCTTGTGACGAGGGCCGGCGTCCCGTTGAGGTGTCGTCCCGCGCTGCCGAGGAGAGCGGCACCCCGAGGCGACGTGGCCCCGGATGCCGCAGTTATAACAGCGTGGAAGCGCTGGTGGCGACGATGGACGTTGTAGACGGCTTGAACCGGCCCGGTCCTCCCGCGCTCCCGCTCCGTGCTGCCGTCGATGGTTGATGGCGCAAACCTCTTCCGCCGGGAGGGTGGCCGCAGCGACGGCGCGCCCGCTCGCCGCCTTGCTGGCCTTCCGTCGTTGAGAGGACAGGTTTGCGTGGAGGAGACGGGCCGCTTGGAGGGAGCACATTTCTGCATCGTCCTGTGCGACAATGACGATGTCTAAGTCGTCCGCCAGCAAAAGTATCTTTTCTGTCACCATGGCGTCGATCCCCTCGTCGTCCATCCGTGGAAAGGCTTCCTTTGCCAGCGCCAGGAGGCTTGTACGGTACGCCAGGGGCGACTCCTTCGTCCCCCGCTGGCGATCGTAAAAGAGTTGACGACAGTCCGATGGTGGCCCATACACAGCGGACAGCACTTGCATCGCCTTCCGCAGCGTGGAACGCCTCTCCTTCGTTGCCGATGTTAGTGTGGCGAGGGCGTCGCTGTCGAGGAGTGCTGGCAGTGCTCGGAGAGCCTCGGCGTCTGTCCACTGTGCCATCTCCTGGTGAGCGAGGAAGCGCCGCTGGAAGCCGCCCCAGTCGCCCTCCTCGCCCACAAATTCTTTGAGCGGCGGCAGTCGCTGATGTAAGGCAGCGGCTGCAGAGGACGATCGCGCTCCCTCGTCTCCCTCACTCGACTCAGCGTCGGCCCGAAGCAGCGATGGCATCGCCGGTCGCACCCGTGGTGACGCGGCAGGCACTGTACTCCCGCCGTTGGACGCGATGCTTAGAGCGGCCACGCCCTCAACAGCAGCTGCGGCGATGGCGGGAGTTTCAAAATGTTGCTCCGTTGAAATGGCGGGAAGGCGCTGTGGTCGTTGGCTGCTGTCGCCTCGTGGCGGTCCCGCAGCCCCCAGCCGCGTGATGTTGTCGAGCATGGCGGCTGCGGCATACAGCAGCTCGGCCAGCTTCGCGTGCGCCTGCCTCAGCCCCTCCGTCGACGGCTCCCCTTCCTCCAGCTGCTGTGGCGTGGATGCACCCAGCCCCGGCTGCTCGATGGCATCTTCAGCCATCTCGGGCCCTCCAACTGCAGCGGTGTCCTCCGCCCCTGGTACTCCGACTCGAGTCGTCCGGCGTGTATCCATGTTCGTACTTTGTTTCACTTCTGACGCCAGATGTAGTAACGCTTACGACTCGTTGACACCGGAGTTGGAGGCACACTTGTTTATTTGAATACCAACTTTGTGACATACACAATTGAGGGGGTATCGGCCCCCTCACCCGTCTATCTGAGGACACACCTCTAGGCTAACCTTAGCCTGCCTCTGAGTCCTCCACTAATGGGCTAGGGGAGGCTATCTTGGCCCGACACTGGTCAGTCGGGCCCGGTACCCAGAGTCCAGACCAGCACTGGCTCTGGCTCTGGTACCACGCCACTGGCTCGAGCCTGCGCGGTCCTGATAAGGACGGCGTACCAGGGGGAGTCCAGGGCTCTATCTCAGACGTCTTCCTCCTCCTCTTCTTTAGCTAAACATCACTCCCGAGCCTCCCGATACATTCCCCTTTTATACACCCCCCTCCCTGAGGGGTGGGGCCCCGGGGGATCGTAACGTCCGAAGCGCGGACGTCGTAGAGGGCACCTGCCCGTGCACTGACGTAGCCCCGCCCACTGTGCTTGTTTACCATAGGCTGCCATGCATAACGGGCTCTCTGTAACAGCCCTACATCACTCCCCCCCACATAGCATGCAGCCGTCCCGGCTGCCAACATACAAAAATTTGACAATAAAGGTGCCTTCACCCCCTCACGTGTGCCTCACTATTTTTTTGAATCATAACAGGAACCAGAACAAGACACAACAACAAGATGAGAAACAACCCGTCGCACCCCCCCGAATAAATACGAATTCCGTAAAAAAAACAGCTTATATACAACCAGCAGGGAACCCACCCCGCACACACAACAAACGGTGAACCCAACATATGTACATCCGAGGAGCGGGAAACACACCATCCACACAACACCCAATAAACACAACAGCTATGTACACATTTTCCGGCCTCACAACAGTTTGCGCATTTTAGCGCGCGTCCTTGCAGCGGGCCCCTCACACGGGGTAACCCCGCGTGGCGGACCATCAGGTGGCGACTGTCCGTCTTGAGGTGAGCATTCCTCTGACTCCGCGTGACCCTCGGCATCCGCAGGAGGGGTGATCGGGCGTGAGCCCGTCACTCCTGATGCTCCTGAAGGTGGCACAGCCGGCAAGGCATTAGGTGAGAGCGACGGAGACGGACCCAGCAAGTCGGCCGACCCCCCACATGTTTGGCCACGCGCGTGTGAAGTGGGGTTGTGTACCGCAGCGAAGGGTTTTAATCTGGAGGGGTGCACGAACCATCGCCGCTTCCCCCACTTGATGCGCACGCACTGCGGACGTAACACCTCCACCACTTCCACAGGGCCCCGCCACGGCCGCACCAGTTTAGAGGAGGTTGCCAGTGGCACCTGGGGGCAGTGCAACCATGCCTTGTCCCCCGGCTTCCACTGCAGCATGTGCGCTCGACTCAATCTGAGGCGCTCATTTGCCTTCTGACGGAGGTCAGAGTTTTGCATTGCAGCATCCCGTGCCTCGGTCAATTTGTCCAGATTAAATTTAACGTGGTCAGCCAGATTAGTTTTTCCCTGCGGCACAGGGATCCGCAACTGGGCACGAACAGGCGGGTCTGGTTCTCGGCCGTACATGAGGTAAAAGGGAGAAAACCCCGTAGCCGCATGGGGTGCCATCCGGTACGCCGCCAAGACCCCCTGAATTTGTAGGTCCCAATCCGTTTGCGAGTCCGAAACTTGTTGTGATAACATGGACGAGATGGTGCGATGCAAACGTTCGACCATCCCGTCAGTTTGTGGGTGATATGGGGAGGTCCGAATTTTCTTTGTGCCCAGGAGATCGCAGACTTGTCTGAGTAGTTTACCGGAAAAATTTCTGCCCTGGTCGGTCAGCAGCCTCTCCGGAGCACCTTTGTCCAGGACATAACCCTGAACAAAGGCCTCCACGATGGCTGCTGCCGACTGGTTGGCCAGAGGCCAGGCCATAGGCCAGCGTGTAAAATACTCGACACCCGTCAACAAATATCTATTCCCTCTGGGGGTGGCGGGGAATGGTCCCAAAATGTCCAGAGCGACCAGCTCGTTTATCCTGGACACTTTGATCGATTGCAAGGGCGGGTTAGACTCCCGTGCCGGCGGTTTGCGTTGTGCACATTGAGGGCACGATCCCAACAAATCCCCAACATCCCTCGTCATGCCAGGCCAGTAAAAATCAAGTTGCAGCAAGGCGAGAGTCTTTTGGGTCCCCAGGTGTAGGAGGCGCTCATGAGCGGCCCATACCACCCTACCCCGCAACCCAGTAGGGACAACCAGCCGATGTCGACGTGACTTCCCGTCCCAATGCATTAGCAGACCTTGGCACATTTCCCATGCGTCGGAAGCACCTCTTTTTCCCCCCGCCGCACCGCCAACGCGACGTCGCCACCCGAGGAGGGAGACATCCTCCATCTGGAGGCGCCCCCATTCAATGACGGGCAACCCCAACAGGGAATCTTTGCCCTGTTGTTCGATCGAATTAGGAACCATTGCATCGTCGTCGTTGGCGGCCGCCAAGACAGGTACCGATGTGTCCCCTGGAGGCCTGCAACGTCCAGACCCCAGGAGGCATGCACACTCGGAGGTGGTTGGCAAGCGTGACAGAGCGTCCGCGTTGGTGTGGCGAACGCCCTTACGGTATGTGGTTTGGAAATCGTAATCCTGGAGGACCTCCAACCATCGGGACAATTGTCCCGATGGCTGTTGAACCCTCAGGGCGTACTGCAGTGCCGCATGATCTGTGCGGACGGTGAAATGCCGACCGTACAGATATGGGCGATACTGTTGGACGAAATGGACAATTGCCAACAGTTCCCTACGGGTGACACAATACCGTTGCTCCGCTGGAGACAACACCCGACTGCCGTACGCAACCACACGTTCCACGCCGTCAACCACCTGGGAGAGCACGCCCCCAATACCCGTGTTGCTCGCATCGGTGTCGAGCAAGAACGGTTTTGAAAAATCAGGGTAAATCAGGGGAGGAGCGTTTACCAAAGCGTCCCGAAGGGAGCAAAAAGCAGCTTCCTCCTCCTGACCCCAGCAGAACCGAACCCCTTTAGATGTCAAAGCATGTAGGGGTTTGGCGATAGTCGCAAAATTAGCGACGAAGCGTCTATAATACGACGCAAACCCAATAAAACTCCTAACCTCTCCCACTGAGGTGGGAGTCGGCCAGGAGCTAACACACTGCGTTTTGGTGGGATCGGTAGAAATACCTGAGCGCCCCACGATGTGCCCCAAATAACGCACCGACTCGCGTAACAAATGGCATTTTTGGGGCTTAAATTTCAAATTAGCAGCCCGCATCTTTAGGAAAACTGCCCGCAACCTCTGGAGATGTTCCTCAAAAGTTTTGCCAAAGACAATGACGTCATCCAAATAAATCAGGCACGACTCCCATTGCAATCCAGCCAAAACCAATTCCATCAACCGCTGGAAAGTTGCCGGCGCTGAGTGTAAGCCCATCGGCAACCGGTTGAATTGAAACAGGCCGTGCGGAGTACGGAAAGCAGTTTTAGGCTTTGAATCATCGTCCAGAGGAAGCTGCCAGAATCCCGAAAGTAAGTCCAATGTGGAGAAGAATCGCGCTCCCGCCAAGGCGTCAAGCGATTCGTCCATCCGTGGGAGCGGGTATGCGTCGGCAACCGTAATTTTATTAAGGCGCCGAAAGTCAACGCAAAACCGCAACGAACCGTCCTGCTTCTTAACCAGGACGATCGGCGCTCCCCAAGGGCTGTTGGAGGGAGAAATGATGTCGGCGGCTAGCATGTCATCAACAGCCGATTTGACATGGTCCTTTTCGGCGGGACTCAACCGAAAAGGATTCTGGCGTATTGGCGCGCTGTCACCCGTATCAATATGGTGACGCAGCAGATGAGTGCAGCCCAAATCGTATTTATCCCGACTGAAAACGTCGGAAAATTCCCTCAGTAGTGTCTTAAGACGTTGGCGCTCTAAATTTGACAGGTCCGTCGATCCCGCGCAAAGCGCCTCGAGCCACCCTTCATCGCTGTCCGAATGTGGTCGCGGTGCAGGGACAGCGCCGACATGACTCGCGACGGGTTCCTCACAGGGCACCGGCGTTGCGTGAGCAAGCACGGTCCCCTGTGGGACCACCACCGTCTGCGAGCCCACATTGAGGACCGCGATGAAGGGTTCTCCTTCCCCTCTCACTATGGTCTGGGCCGGGAGTAAATTAGGTCCACTGACCCCGGCCCTAGACGGTCCCAGCAGAACCCCTTGAGCCCCAATGCCCTTAGCGAAGGGCCGCCGAAGTTTCAAAGGAATTAACATTTGCGCCCCCGGAGGAACGCGCACCGTTCTATCTACGAACGCCGGCACCGTCGCGAACGCCGTCCGGCTCGTAGCGGGGGATGGCAGAAACGCCATGCGTCGGCCCGATGGGAGCTCAATGCATCCCTGGTCGATTAATATCCTAATCGGCATTTTGGCCAGGAAATCCGTCCCCAGCAGGCACGGAACCGCCAGCGAGGAGGAAACAAAAATCGGCCCAGATAATTTAATATCCCCGACACAAATCTGGGCTCGAATTTGTCCGATGATGCCAAGTGAACCCCCGTTAGCAGCAAAGAATGGTACATTAACAGGCATCAAAGGACGGCTCTGGGCAGGGAGAATGTTATAAATCAACTCCGAAATAATGGTCGCCGATGCCCCTGTATCGACCAGGATGCGCACCTCGACCCCATCGATGTGACCCACAACGGCCGACGACCCCGATGACGCGGCTACAACCCGATGGGCCAACACGGACCACTGGCTGGGTTCAATGTGAGTACCCAGAGCGGTGCGTGTTGGTGCCATGGTACGCGATATTTGCCCCCCCTTCGCTGCGGTGTTCGAGTGTGTGACGGGCGTGTGCGTAAGCCAAACATGAGGGGTGCCGCGACTCGCCGGATTATGATGGTGGAGCTTGTGACGAGGGCCGGCGTCCCGTTGAGGTGTCGTCCCGCGCTGCCGAGGAGAGCGGCACCCCGAGGCGACGTGGCCCCGGATGCCGCAGTTATAACAGCGTGGAAGCGCTGGTGGCGACGATGGACGTTGTAGACGGCTTGAACCGGCCCGGTCCTCCCGCGCTCCCGCTCCGTGCTGCCGTCGATGGTTGATGGCGCAAACCTCTTCCGCCGGGAGGGTGGCCGCAGCGACGGCGCGCCCGCTCGCCGCCTTGCTGGCCTTCCGTCGTTGAGAGGACAGGTTTGCGTGGAGGAGACGGGCCGCTTGGAGGGAGCACATTTCTGCATCGTCCTGTGCGACAATGACGATGTCTAAGTCGTCCGCCAGCAAAAGTATCTTTTCTGTCACCATGGCGTCGATCCCCTCGTCGTCCATCCGTGGAAAGGCTTCCTTTGCCAGCGCCAGGAGGCTTGTACGGTACGCCAGGGGCGACTCCTTCGTCCCCCGCTGGCGATCGTAAAAGAGTTGACGACAGTCCGATGGTGGCCCATACACAGCGGACAGCACTTGCATCGCCTTCCGCAGCGTGGAACGCCTCTCCTTCGTTGCCGATGTTAGTGTGGCGAGGGCGTCGCTGTCGAGGAGTGCTGGCAGTGCTCGGAGAGCCTCGGCGTCTGTCCACTGTGCCATCTCCTGGTGAGCGAGGAAGCGCCGCTGGAAGCCGCCCCAGTCGCCCTCCTCGCCCACAAATTCTTTGAGCGGCGGCAGTCGCTGATGTAAGGCAGCGGCTGCAGAGGACGATCGCGCTCCCTCGTCTCCCTCACTCGACTCAGCGTCGGCCCGAAGCAGCGATGGCATCGCCGGTCGCACCCGTGGTGACGCGGCAGGCACTGTACTCCCGCCGTTGGACGCGATGCTTAGAGCGGCCACGCCCTCAACAGCAGCTGCGGCGATGGCGGGAGTTTCAAAATGTTGCTCCGTTGAAATGGCGGGAAGGCGCTGTGGTCGTTGGCTGCTGTCGCCTCGTGGCGGTCCCGCAGCCCCCAGCCGCGTGATGTTGTCGAGCATGGCGGCTGCGGCATACAGCAGCTCGGCCAGCTTCGCGTGCGCCTGCCTCAGCCCCTCCGTCGACGGCTCCCCTTCCTCCAGCTGCTGTGGCGTGGATGCACCCAGCCCCGGCTGCTCGATGGCATCTTCAGCCATCTCGGGCCCTCCAACTGCAGCGGTGTCCTCCGCCCCTGGTACTCCGACTCGAGTCGTCCGGCGTGTATCCATGTTCGTACTTTGTTTCACTTCTGACGCCAGATGTAGTAACGCTTACGACTCGTTGACACCGGAGTTGGAGGCACACTTGTTTATTTGAATACCAACTTTGTGACATACACAATTGAGGGGGTATCGGCCCCCTCACCCGTCTATCTGAGGACACACCTCTAGGCTAACCTTAGCCTGCCTCTGAGTCCTCCACTAATGGGCTAGGGGAGGCTATCTTGGCCCGACACTGGTCAGTCGGGCCCGGTACCCAGAGTCCAGACCAGCACTGGCTCTGGCTCTGGTACCACGCCACTGGCTCGAGCCTGCGCGGTCCTGATAAGGACGGCGTACCAGGGGGAGTCCAGGGCTCTATCTCAGACGTCTTCCTCCTCCTCTTCTTTAGCTAAACATCACTCCCGAGCCTCCCGATACATTCCCCTTTTATACACCCCCCTCCCTGAGGGGTGGGGCCCCGGGGGATCGTAACGTCCGAAGCGCGGACGTCGTAGAGGGCACCTGCCCGTGCACTGACGTAGCCCCGCCCACTGTGCTTGTTTACCATAGGCTGCCATGCATAACGGGCTCTCTGTAACAGCCCTACACCTATATAAGCTCCTAGCTTGATAATGTTCTCATTCTTCGCCTGAGGACGGCTGCTTGCGTTGTGGCCGAAACGTCGTGAGAATTGTTTTATTATGTTTTATTTTTATTATTTTATTACTTCCCTTCTACGTGACTTTACCGAAAGAACCAAGAAGATGAATCCCTGCAGTCACGAAAGCTTTAAATCGAAATTTAACCGCCTCTACGGGGAGGGTTTCCACATAACTTTGAGATCCTTCAACAAGCTCCGGGATAAGAAGGCTCAGCTAATCGAGTCTCTCACCTTTCTGAAGAGCCTCCTCGCTACACCTATATAAGCTCCTAGCTTGATAATGTTCTCATTCTTCGCCTGAGGACGGCTGCTTGCGTTGTGGCCGAAACGTCGTGAGAATTGTTTTATTATGTTTTATTTTTATTATTTTATTACTTCCCTTCTACGTGACTTTACCGAAAGAACCAAGAAGATGAATCCCTGCAGTCACGAAAGCTTTAAATCGAAATTCACGGCCTCCTGCATACCAGGCGAGGTAGTTAACATCTCCTAGCCACCGTGATGATGATGAGAGAGAGAGACACGCAAACTCCAAATATACTGCTAATCCTACATAATACACGAGCATAATATGACTTTGAGACCTCCCCACCACCTACACATTCCACAAGTAGTGACTAATCCCATATCTGCATTTGCCATAAATATGCTAAATTCCTCTGTTGATATGTAAATTCCTTTGTCAAGGCGCCCTCCTCCACCGACCCAGCTTAAAAATACGCTGCCAAGCTTAGCGGTGTTCATTCGGACGCTGTCTTTCCGACAGACCTGTTATTCACCTGAGGACGGCTGCTTGTGTTGTGGCCGAAACGTCGTGAGAATTTTATTTTATTATGTTTTGTTTTTATTATTTTATTATTTCCCTTCTACGTGACTTTACCAAAAGAACCAAGAAGATGAATCCCTGCAGTCACGAAAGCTTTAAATCGAAACTGTCATACTTAAAGCAACCCTTAATCTCCATCGGGGCCACCGCTGCAGTGTGGAGACGTCACCCCAAGGGGGTCACCTGCTCTACCTACCACTGCAGTGTGGAGACGTCACCCCAAGGGAGACACGGCACTAAAGAAGGCGCTAGAGCTCTGCACATTGCTCCAGGCTGACTATTGAGAACTGGGGGGACACGCAGGACCGTGAGTCCTGTGGGTGCATAACGGCGACGGCGTCGTTCGGTTGCGTCGCGTGTCCAAGCGGGTTCCTTTTACTTAAGTAAGTCACATAGAGATCACACAAGGCAGACAATACTTGTGGGGTTCTGCCTATAAGTGCGCATGAAAGTATCATCTTTAAAAGTGTGGCAAAGCGACCGACACACCTGCTGTGTTACGTCTCTCCCCAAGGAACCCTCCCCCAAACAATGAACCTACCCCAAACAATGAACCCTCCCCCAAACTCTTCCCAATTGTCGCACACAGCAAATCCACAACGCAGGACAACCATCGTCGCCGATAGTGGATACTCACAGAGCAGATGACCACGACGACGAAGAGGCCGTAAATCTTCAGGTTGCAGAGCACGGATCTGAAAAACGACAGCCACCAGCGGGGCAAGGGAAATCTTAAATGTAACAACACCAAAAATATCGATTGGTTGCCCGGACCGCCCACACCAAAATTGTGCCACACATTTACATCGCCTTCATCCTTTAGCAAGTTTGTTTAATCAATGGACATCATGCGACGAATGTAAAGTATTTGATCAATTGAACGGGCGCGGGTGCTTGGCCGCACTGCTTTCTCGTTAAGCCATGCGGGCCTGAATAGGTTGATTACTCGCTCACAGCACTTGTCCCAACAACCTGTTAAAGGCTATACGGGGGGGCTTTGTCCTTGTACGCTCACGGCTAACATTGTTGCGCGAATATATGAACCGGTTACTGGGCGTCTGGTAGGTTAACTCTGCCTCAAATGTGGTACTTAGTGAAGCATGTAAAACATCAACACTGGGGAGGAGACAAAGACGGCCGGGCGCGGGTGCTGACTGACCATACCAACCCCCACACGTCTTACCAGCCTGCACAGGCGCCAGGGTGGCTAGGAGATGTTAACTACCTCGCCTGGTATACAGGAGATCGTGGGTTCGATCTCGACCCTGACAATGCCTGCTGCTGTATATTTGGAGTCTGCGTCTCTCTCTCTCCCCGTGGTCGCGTGGATTTCTCTCCGGGCCCTCTGGTTTTGTCCCGCCACATTTAGAATCAGCGTCACGCCCTTAGAGTATTTGGCCGCTATAGATGCCCACGTGATGATCATGATGATAATAAGCCACTTACTTCGTCGGGGCTATCATTTGTGGTAGGGAGGTCGCTTGTGAAATAAAACAGCTAAACACATGCTCGGTTCTTTCGGTAAAGTCACGTAAATAGAAAAAATAAAAATCTTAAATATTTTTTAAAAACCTAGCTATACATCTCAGCGGGCCTTACATGGTAAGATAAAATAGTTTTAGTCTATATATAATATACAAATATTTGAAATTTCGATTTAAAGCTTTCGTGACTGCAGGGATTCATCTTATTGGTTCTTTCGGTAAAGTCACGTAGAAGGGAAATAATAAAATAATAAAATTTAAACATAATAAAATCATTCTCACGACGTTTCGGCCACAACGCAAGCAGCCGTCCTCGGGTGAAGAACAGGTCTTTCCGACAGACCTGTTTATTTAATGTTTTATTTAATTAGTTCCCTTCTACGTGACTTTACCGAAATAACCAATTAGATTTAAATATTTTTTAAAGTTTGCTGCTCTTGCTACCTCTTTGCACTTGCCCCCAAGTCTGGGGGACCTTTGACCCCCGCTCACCGCAGGCGCTGCGAGGACGCGAGCCGGGCGTGCAGCCCCTCGGCCTTGTCGGCGGGGCCCAGCGAGGGTGACGAGGAGGAGGAGGAGCAGGAGGAGAACGAGAGGGGTGACGAGGAGGAGGAGGAGGATGGCGAGAGGGACAGGCCCGCCACCTCGCTGCCCAGCCGGCACCGGCTCTGCACGCCGCTGCCCTCCCGGCTGAAGCTGTCCTCCCAGAAGCCCTGATCGTCCGGTAGCCCCGGCTGCAGCGGCTGGGGCAGGGCCGGCCACCTAGGGTAGGGCGCCGCGGTGGTGAGATGTTAACTACCTCGCCTGGTCTACAGGAGGTCGTGGGTTCAATCCCAACCCTGACGCCTGCTGTGCATTTGGAGTTTGCGTGTCTCTCTCTCTCCGTGGTGAGATGTTAACTCCCTCGCCTGGTATACAGGAGGTCGTGGGTTCAATCCCGACCTTGACGCTTGCTGCTGTGTATTTGGAGTTTGCGTGTCTCTCTCCCCGTGATCGCGTGATCTCTGGGTCCTCCGGTTTTTTCCTCCACATTTAGAATCAACGTCGTGCGTTCAGATGATGTGGCTGCCAGAAATATCTGCGGGATCAGCCACTTCGTTAAGCTATCAGTCGTGGCCAGGTTGCATCTGAAAATATATCTCGGTGGGCCTTAGCTGGTCAAATAAAACATAGTTGTATAGCTTAGTTTACAGCAGAGGGGTCGGTAACCTTTCAAAGAAGGAGGAGAGCCATGTTTGAGTGTTTGTCTTTGACCCTGTCGCCTCAACAGACTGTTGGGGTAAGTGCCGTTAGCGAGGAGCACCACCACAACAACAACCATCATCACCACCACAACAACAACCACCACCACCAGCAGACACACCGAGTGATGGGATAGCACCACCACCACAACAACCATCACCACAACAACAACCACCACCAGCACAACAACAACCATCATCACCACCACTACAACAACAACCATCACTACCAGCAGACACACTGAGTGATGGGATAGCACCACCACCACCACAACAACCATCACCACAACAACAACCACCACCACAACAACAACCACCACCACCAGCAGACACACGGAGTGACGAGACAGCACCACCACAACAACAACCAACAGCTGACGTTGCGAGCGAGGCTGCGTGTCACCTGGGCGCTGCGAGCAGCGGCGTGCTCTCCGTCACCTCTCCCATCGCCACGTCTCCCATCGCCACGTCTCCCACCGTCACGTCGCCAAATCGCCCGCCCTGCTCACACCTGACGGGCGAGGGGAAGGGGCTGAGACGACTCGTCACGGACTTGAGGCGAGCTCTGTGGGGGTAACGCTGCATCGGGGTGGCCGGGAGGGTGCGGTGGTGGTGACCGCCCCGGGCCCCGCGCTTTGGGGGGTGGGTGATGTCGTGACTTGCGAGGCGACCAGCAGTAATGCCTCCACTTTAGTTCGAAGGCATCGGGGGGGAAGGGGGAGGAGGGAGGTTGCCCCGGGCCCCGCAGCCCCCCACCCGCCCCCCCCCTGCCGTGACGTGGGAGCTGCTGGACATCACAGCGACGTTTTCATCATAAAGTCTCTGAGTGAGTCTCTGAGTGAGTGAGTCTCTGAGTGAGTGAGTGAGTCTCTGAGTGAGTCTCTGAGTGAGTGAGTGAGTCTCTGAGTGAGTGAGTCTCTGAGTGAGTCTCTGAGTGAGTGAGTCTCTGAGTGATTGACTGAGTCTCTGAGTGAGTCTCTGAGTGAATGAGTGAGTCTCTGAGCGAGTCTCTGAGTGAGTGAGTCTCTGAGTGAGTCTCTGAGTGAGTGAGTCTCTGAGTGAGTGAGTCTGAGTGAGTGAGTGAGTCTCTGAGTGAGTGAGCCTCTGAGTGAGTCTCTGAGTGAGTGAGCCTCTGGGTGAGTGAGTCTCTGAGTGAGTGAGTCTCTGAGTGAGTGAGTCTCTGAGTGAGTCTCTGAGTGATTGACTGAGTCTCTGAGTGAGTCTCTGAGTGAGTCTCTGAATGAGTCTCTGAGTGAGTGAGCCTCTGGGTGAGTGAGTCTCTGAGTGAGTGAGTCTCTGAGTGAGTGAGTCTCTGAGTGAGTCTCTGAGTGAGTGAGCCTCTGAGTGAGTGAGTCTCTGAGCGAGTCTCTGCGTGTCTCCGAGTGAGTACAGTCAACGTGGGCCCCGCCTCCCCCTCACCTGGCGTTCATCAGGAGCGGCCCTGCGTTGGTGGCGAGGCGCGGGGACCTTTCGGGGCTCCTGGCCCAGCGCCTCTCCCGTCGCTTGGGGCTCGCGAGGCCCATCGCCATCGCCACTGCTCCGTGTCCAACCTCGGCCGCGTTGTTATGGCCGCCCGCCTCGCACTGCGACGACTTCGGGTCCAAGAACATTTTGTCCGGGAGGTCCTCCTCGTGGGATCTGTCCGACTGCCTTTGTCGCGTTCCCGCGGGGCTCGACTCTTTACGAAGCCCGGCGTTGGTCAAATTGTCTCTCTCTCTTTGTTTGTGGGGGGGGGGGAATTGTAATTTGTCTGTGGTAAATGATGACAATTTTATTTAAATTAACAAAAAATGTGGTTTTGTTCTTAGCTCAAGTGCGCGCAGTCGAATGTCTTGATGTGTGGAGCGCTTTGGGCAGGAAGAAAATGTTAAAAACACGTTTGATTGTTTATTTTGAGATGCCCAAGATGTTGTCTTTCACAAGGGGCCTGATTCAAACGCTCGTCTCAGCTCTTCGACGTAAATTGTCTCTCGCGTTTTTAACGTCCAAGGCCTGGGCGAGTACGACGTTGCTTGGAACGTGGCAATTTTTTTGGGGATAAAATTGTAACTTTGGGTTCAGGGCCAATTTCCTGCAACACAAAACCAGGGCAAAGAGAACACACACAGGGAGGGCGCTCAGCAAGAGGCAGGGACAAGGATCCCCTAGCAGCAGGGCACTTCGGAAACGCGTAAACACGGCGGCGGCTGCAACAACAACCACGACAACCACGAGAAACGCGCCGCCGCCTCCTCCGAGCTCTGGAGACCCCTGGAGAAGATCCCAGGCCACGCGTTGACGACGATGGTGGACACGTGGGGGAGACTCGTTGACTTTTTGAGGCTACTAACATCACATTTGTTACCACGTTACAGTGCAGTGTTAGTGCCCGTTCTTTATCCATTAAACACGATCGTCCCATGCAAGTGTTGACGTGGTTTTTGAAGCACCCACTACTTTGCTGTCGCCGTGTAATGAAGATCACTTGGCAGCTGCGGCCGCCGCTCACGACGTTTCGCCGGTTTGGGTCCTCGCTCGAGGCGTGGCGGGTTCACGATTGACGCGTGGCGGTGTTCACGCTCGACGCGTGGCGGTGTTCACTCTTGACGCGTGGCGGTGTTCACGCCACGACGCGCGCCTTCCACGACGGCAACGCTTGTGGCACGCAGCAGAAACGCGAGGGGGAAGCCCCCCCCCCCTACCCCAAAGCGCGGGGCCCGGGGCGGCCGCCCAGATTCGCCCCTTAGCCGAGGGGGCTCTGTGAGCAGTCGGTGGAGCCGTTCGCTGCACACCGCACCAGGTACTCATTTGAGGCCGAGTCGATCTAGGGGAGAACCAGGGCCGATTCAGATAATCGTCGCCGGTGTCAGCGGTGGCGCGGCGCCTCGTGTGGCGGGCCTCATTGGCGCTCGCTAACAGCACTTGCCCCAAGGGTCTGCTTAAGGCTACACGGGGGATCTTTGCCTCTGCGTTGCGGTGTGAACAAGATCACAACGTGAAGCACGCCTCCAACTCGACCCTGCCGCTGCCCCCCCCCTCTCACCTCCCTCCCCCCTCTCACACCCCTCTCACCGCCCTCCACTCACCCCCCTCTCACCCCCTCCCCTCACCCCCCCCTCTCACCCCCCCTCTCACCGCCCTCCCCTCACCCCCTCACCCCTCCCCTCACCCCCCTCTCACCCCCTCCCCTCACCCCCCCCTCTCACCCCCCCTCTCACCGCCCTCCCCTCACCCCCTCACCCCTCCCCCTCACCCCCCTCTCACCCCCTCCCCTCACCCCCCCTCTCACCCCCCCTCTCACCGCCCTCCCTCACCCCCCCTGACCTCCTCCCCTCACCCCCCCCTCTCACCCCCTCCCCTCACCCCCCTCTCACCCCCTCCCCTCACCCCCCACTCACCCCCCCTCTTACCCCCCCCCCCCTCATTCCTGGACAGCGGTCCGAGCTGCTGGGACTGCTGCTGCCAAAAGTCTCGTCACGTGGCCCCCTCCCCCATTACATGCCCCCACCCATGCCCCCCTCCACCTCATGCCCCTCCACCCCATGCCCCCACCCATGCCCCCCTCTCCCATGCCCTCTCCCCCATGCCCCCCTCCACCTCATGCCCCTCCACCCATGCCCCCCCACCCATGCCCCCCTCCACCCCATGCCCCCTCCCCCATGCCCCCCACCCCATGCCCCCCCACCCATGCCCCCCCACCCATGCCCCCTCCCCCATGCCCCTCCACCCATGCCCCCTCCCCCATGCCCCCCCACCCATGCCCCCTCCCCCATGCCCCCCACCCCATGCCCCCCCACCCATGCCCCCCCTCCACCCCATGCCCCCTCCCCCATGCCCCCCACCCCATGCCCCCCCACCCATGCCCCCCCACCCATGCCCCCTCCCCCATGCCCCTCCACCCATGCCCCCTCCCCCATGCCTCCCACCCATGCCCCCCCACCCATGCCCCCTGCCCCATGCCCCCCATCCCATGCCCCCTCCTCCATGCCCCCACCCATGCCCCCCCACCCATGCCCCCTCCCCCATGCCCCCCATCCCATGCCTCCTCCCCCATGCCCCCCACCCATGCCCCCCCACCCATGCCCCCCCACCCATGCCCCCTCCCCCATGCCCCTCCACCCATGCCCCCACCCATGCCCCCCATCCCATGCCCCCTCCCCCATGCCCCCACCCATGCCCCCCCACCCATGCCCCCTCCCCCATGCCCCATCCCATGCCCCCTCCCCCATGCCCCCCACCCATGCCCCCCCCACCCATGCCCCCCTCCCCCATGCCCCCATCCCATGCCCCCTCCCCCATGCCCTCACCCATGCCCCCCCACCCATGCCCCCTCCCCCATGCCCCCCCACCCATGCCCCCTCCCCCATGCCCCCATCCCATGCCCCCCTCCCCCATGCCCCCCCACCCATGCCCCCCCCACCCATGCCCCCCCACCCATGCCCCTCCCCCATGCCCCTCCACCCATGCCCCCCTCCCCCATGCCCCCCATCCCATGCCCCCTCCCCCATGCCCCCCACCCATGCCCCCCCACCCATGCCCCTCCCCCATGCCCCCCATCCCATGCCTCCTCCCCATGCCCCCCCACCCATGCCCCCCCCACCCATGCCCCCCCACCCATGCCCCCCTCCCCCATGCCCCCTTCCCCATGCCCCCCATCCCATGCCCCCTCCCCCATGCCCCCACCCATGCCCCACCCATGCCCCCCCACCCATGCCCCCTCCCCCATGCCTCCCACCCATGCCCCCCACCCATGCCCCCTGCCCCATGCCCCCATCCCATGCCCCCCTCCCCCATGCCCCCACCCATGCCCCCCCACCCATGCCCCCTCCCCCATGCCCCCCATCCCCATGCCTCCTCCCCCATGCCCCTCACCCCATGCCCCATCCATGGCCCCCTCCCTCGTGCCCCCCCCGACTTGGCCCGCTTCTCCATCCCGTGACCCGTTGTGGAGTAAGGCAGCAAATTTCAGACAAATCTCAAAAACATTTACACTCGATAGGTATATATACAGTAAATACATATACATATATATAAATATAGCAAAATATATATACTGTATAGATATAAAAAACATATATAGATTTAAAGATATATATTCTAAATATGTATACTGTATGGATATAAAAAATATATTAAATATATAAAATACACAAAATGTATGAAATAAAAAATATGTAAATATACGGATGCATACAAAAACACACGCACATATATAAGTATAAAGATATAAACAAATCCATCCGCACTACGAACTTTCACCTTCAACATCGTGACAGAGGAGAGTGGTGAGAGAGACACGGGAGAGAGACACGTGGGGAGAAACACGGGGAGAGAGAGACACGGGGAGAGAGACACGGGGAGAGAGACACGGGGAGAGTGGTGAGAGAGAGACACGGGGGGAGAGACACGGGGAGAGAGACACGGGGAGAGAGACACGGGGAGAGTGGTGAGAGAGAGACACGGGGAGAGAGACACGGGGAGAGAGACACGGGGAGAGTGGTGAGAGAGAGACACGGGGAGAGTGGTGAGAGAGAGACACGGGGAGAGAGACACGGGGAGGGTGGTGAGAGAGAGACACGGGGAGAGACACGGGGAGAGAGACACGGGGAGAGAGACACGGGGAGAGTGGTGAGAGAGAGAGACACTTGATTAAAGATGGAATTCAAGTCACACGTTGACTGTGCGAGCCCAAGCAGACATAGCGAGTGTCATTGCCGATGCAGCATCATGATGATGATGAATTAAAAGGCGTTAGGCGAAATCCTGAATATCGAAGGAAGCCCTTTGCCCCACCACCCATCACAACGGAGGTGCTTCGATTGCCTCGATTATGCAACAAAAAATCAACAAAGGCCTGAAGAAAATAATGAGGCTCGCATATTTGGGTCAAGGCGTTCACAAACTAAACGTGTGATGCGAGAGAGAGAGGGGGGGGGGCATGACTTAGGAACGATGTAATCGCATCATGCGGGAGGGTGCCACAGCGGGGAGACGGGATTTTCGCTCGCTCGCTCTCTCTCTCGCTTGCCACGCGGCACCAAATTGGGCCAAACTGCTGCGGGGAAGCACTCGGCGCAGGAATTACGAACGCGGTGGTGACAGAGATGTCAGTGGTGTGATGACGACGGTGTTTGTGGCGGTGGTTAATGTCGCTGTTGTCATAGCCGGCGTGCATCTTGCCAGCCAGTCCACGGCACCTGCTGAGTCTGTCCCGTGACCTCCTCCTGCACCTAGCCTGGCACAGCAGTCAACCCACGGCACCTGCTGAGTCTGTCCCGTGACCTCCTCCTGCACCTAGCCTGGCACTGCAGTTAACCCACGGCACCTGCCGGGTCTGTCCCGTGCCCTCCTGCACCTAGCCTGGCACAGCAGTCAACCCACGGCACCTGCCGGGTCTGTCCCGTGACCTCCTCCTGCACCTAGCCTGGCACAGCAGTCAACCCACGGCACCTGCTGAGTCTGTCCCGTGACCTCCTCCTGCACCTAGCCTGGCACAGCAGTCAACCCACGGCACCTGCCGGGTCTGTCCCGTGACCTCCTCCTGCACCTAGCCTGGCACAGCAGTCAACCCACGGCACCTGCCGGGTCTGTCCCGTGACCTCCTCCTGCCAGCGAGGCTTCGACACTTCACGTGGCCTCAAAGTGCACCTAGCCTGGCACGGGCGTCGTGGTGACGTCACCGTGACTTAGTGGCCTGTTGGTGTTGTCACTGGCGTGGATGATGAGTCTGTGAAAGAAAGTGCTTCAAAGAAAGCTGTCTCTGGTGTGGACCAATCAGGTTCGAAGACAATGCGAGGACTCTTAGAGCATGGGTTTGTTTGGTTTGCATGTTCACCACGAGTCGAGGCGATCAATGCAGGCATGACTCCTGGCAAAAGGTTTCAGTTTGGTGCTTTAACATCTGAACACAACTGTTTGATTGCCAGAAAGGGTAACACCCATTCTCAAAAGAGCTTTACAGCTCATCGGATTCCTCCAGTATCAATGTTCTGATTGTGGTGCTGGCCGAGAGCTGGCTTGCCCCTAGCAGTCTGTCAAGAGGCTACACGGGGCGCCTTTGTCTTTGTTAATGTGGTGGGGGGAGCGGTGGCGCAGCGGTTAGCGCCACGCTGTGCTTCAAACCCGGCCACCCGAGTTCCATTCCCGCTCACGGCCAACACCGGCGACGATTATCTAAATCGGTGCTGGGCCTCCCCTAGGTAGACTCGGCCTCAAACGAGTACCTGGCGCGGTGTGTAAACATCGCCACTGGGGAGACAAAGGCGGCCGGGCGTGGTGCTAGCCACCCACCCCCTCGTGTGCCGTTCCGGTCTTCAGAGGTGCTCGCTCACAGCACTTGCCTCAAACGTCTATGAAGGCTACACAGGGGATCTTTGTCTTTGTACATCCACAGTCGTCTCGTCGCTCCACTGCTGGATGAGGGCCTCTCTCTCAGTGTCATCATCACCACCACCGTGGTCGCTCCACTGCTAGATGAGGGCCTCTCTCTCTCAGTGTCATCACCACCACCACCGTGGTGGCTTCACTGCTGGATGAGGGCCTCTCTCTCTCAATGTCACCACCACCACCGTGGTGGCTTCACTGCTGGATGAGGGGCCTCTCTCTCTCAGTGTCATCACCACCACCACCGTGGTCGCTTCACTGCTGGATGAGGGCCTCTCTCTCTCTCTCAGTGTCATCACCACCACCGTGGTCGCTTCACTGCTGGATGAGGGGCCTCTCTCTCTCAGTGTCATCATCACCACCACCGTGGTGGCTTCACTGCTGGATGTAGATCAGTGGGGCGATGTCTCCACCCTGGGCGTGTTCCCCAATCCGCGTTGTCGAGGCAGACCGTGGCACGATATCTGTCGCTGCTTTTTGATCTTTAGGCAACGTTTAACTTTAGAAGTTTTAGAAAACAAAGTGTTGTAAGTTATGGACGGCGTTTTAAGTAACGCGTTTATTGTTTAACATGTCCTTAATTCTAATCGACGACATATTACGTCTACGTTTGATCATTTGACAACGTATTTAAATGCCGGTTATTTTATTCACATGTTGGATACTTTAACTTGTTCATCTGCTGTTAACGATCAAACATATAATACCGCGGCAAATCAAACGTAAAGTATGTACGCAGTCGAACATAACAACACATGGCGTAGTTCACGTGAATGAAATACGACTGATATTCAACAACACAATCTTGTGACTCGTGGGTGCGTCTTACGATGCGTGCGCGAGACGAGATTTGTTGAACTTTCTTCGTCTTTCTTGGGCGTGCGTCTTAAAATCGGCAGCGTCTTATAATCCCGATTTAAATAAATACACATTACATATAATCTCCCCCCCTCCACCCTGAATGACAATGCCCACTGACAGTGGTGATGCTGATAATGATAATGATGACAGCTAAACTAATATTACTCTTTGGTTCTTTCGGTAAAGTATAACATACCTAATGAAGATTAAAACGAATATCGTTCGTACAACGTGCGCGGGTAGCCTCACCTTGTCGGAGTTGGAGCATTGAATGATGACAACTTGGGACTCGAGGAGGAGAGAGGAGGGGGGGGAGATGAAGGGAGAGAGGAGAGGTGAGAGGGAGTGGAGGGGGGAGAGACAGCGCAGAGGGATGAGAGGAGAGGGTTGAGAGGGTTGAGGGAGAGGAGCGCGTGGAGAGGGAATGGTTGGGAGAGAGGGGAGAGTAGAGAGAGGGTGAGAGAGAGAGAGAGAGATGTGACAGAGGGGGGAGAGAGAGGGGGGGAGAGTGGAGAGAGAGAGGGTGAGAGAGAGAGAGGGGGCTGAGTCGAGATAGGGGAGGCCCGGGACCGGTTCGGATAATCGTCGGCGGTGTCGACCTTGAGCTGGGATCGAACTGGGGGTGAACGGGTTCGTAGCGCAGCGCGCTAACCACTGCGCCACCGCTCCTCAATTGTACACTAAATATGCAGTACCTTCCTTTAAAAAAAAACAGAGGGGGGAGAGCAGAGAGAAATGGTGAGAGAGAGGGGGAGAGTGTAGAGAGAGAGAGTGAGGGGGGGGGGGTACATAAAGGAAAGCATTAAAAAACAAACAAACAAAAGCGAAATGATGAACGAAGCAAAGTGCCGACTACACCGAGCATCTTCTTATCTCCTCTGATCGAGAGAGGGTGAGAGAGGGTGAGGGGGGAGAGTTTAGAAAGATGGGGTGAGTTTTGAGAGAATGTGAATAGTGAATGCATAAATGTGAATGCAGTGAGAAACCGTGAATGACTTCCATGTGAATGAGTGAGACGTGAACGAATGAGACAATGTGAATGAGTGAGATAACGTACGGAGAGAGAATCACGGGGCCTGGAGCAGTGTGACTTGCAGACGACACAGCCGTGGAGTCAGCAGCACCACTCCCTCGCGTGCTGCTAACGCCACTTGCCCCACCGGTCTATTGAGGCTATACGGGGGATCTTTGTCTGTGCGTGTGTGTGTGAAAGTGGGGAGCCGTGACTCGGCTTCGATTCCCTGCTCACGGCCAACACCGGTGACGATTATCTGAACCGGTCCTGGGCCTCCCCTAGGTCGACTCGGCCTCAAATGAGTACCTGGTGCGTAGTAAACATCGCCACTGGGGAGACAAAGGCGGCCGGGCGTGGTGCTGGCCACCCACCGCCTCGTGCGCCTTGCCGGCCTTAACAGGTGCTCGCTAACAGCACTTGCCCCTACAGTCTGTGGAGGCTATACGACAAGACGGTCTGTAACGGGGAGCTTTGTCTTTGTCACGGTGCGCTAACCACTGCGCCACCGCTCCGACACACATCGACTCTTGAACACAATCACACTTAACCGCACCACTGGAACAAAGATAAAGACGAAGATCCCCCGTGTAGCCTTACCAGACTGTTAGGGCAAGTGCTGTTTAGCGAGCAGCAGCACCTGTGAAGGCCGGCACGGCACACGATGGGATCGGGTGGCCAGCACCACGCCCGGCCACCTTTGTCTCCCCAGTGACGATGTTTATTGCACGCCGCACCAGGTACTCATTTGAGGCTGAGTCGACCTAGAGGGAGGCCCAGCGTCGGTTCAAAACATTCCCCACGGGAGCACGTGCACGCGCGCATGGGGGTGGATGGGTTTTCCGAACGTATCAGGCAGGGCTTCAGCGTCTACACGGGCAGATGCCTGGGACGCATTTGGCTGATACAGAGGCAGGCGGATTCCATTGGTCTGTGTGTGGTGTCACATGTGTGGTGTGTGTGTGTCACATGTGTGGTCCGCGTGTCACATGTGTGGTCTGTGTGTCACATGTGTGGTGTGTGTGTGTCATATGTGTGGTCTGCGTGTGTGTCACATGTGTGGTGTGTGTGTGTCACATGTCTGTCACATGCACGCATGCCAGAGCCCAGTCACGATACCCAAGGTGCACACGTGACCCACACTCTGTTGAACCTCCCCCAGGACGGAGTGGACTATAACAGATTTTAAGATAGAAAGCAAGTTGAGGTCAATGCACAACACACTTTTATTTGTACCCAAAAGTATTAAATACATTATATTGACCCCCAGAATTAATCACATCTGATGTGCTCAATACCAGTGGGCGGTTTCCTTCCAGTGTGTTCAAGTGTCTTGATGCAAGCCGCACACTTTTATTGAGCACATCAAATGTGATTCATTCTGGGGTCAAAATAATGTATTTTCTACTATTGAGTGCGAATAAAAGTGTGTGGTCTTTGGAAAAAAATATTTGTTTACCGTAAAAAAATATATATATGACATTCTTTTTTTTAGTCTCATTGTTATTTACTTAATTAAGACTTCAATGTAAATTCTGGTAATTTTCACACAGTAAGATTATGTAATGTTGAAGTTCAGTTGTGTGTTGGCTCTCCAACACACAACCGATTAGTGCTGTACTAGTATACTACACTACACTATACACTACACACTAGTGCTGTACTAGTGATGAATTGGCCACGTTCTGTTTACGTGACACTAACCCTTACTCGTTGGCTGTGTCGGGTGTTGGCGGGTTTAACGACACATTTATATAATTACGCGATCTAACCCAAAACACCTCTATTTTGGATGATATTGGTCGCGAAAGCCTTCGTGTTAAACTGCATTTACATTCCGTTGACCCCAGAATGAATCAAATTTGATTCGTTAAACATTTTAAATAAATCTTGTAAATTGCATTTTCGATTTTTAGTTTAAGCGATTTCATTTATTAATTGTAATCTTGTGCATACGTATAAATTCATTCTAAGATCTAAATCCAGACAATAACAATAGTCAATTGTTGTCTGGATAATCCTAATATATTTGAAACAGTGAAATAAAAAATGTTCGTGAAGAATCCACGAAGAGAGGCCCAGGATCGGTGGGACCTGAAGCGGTTCTTTAAACGAAATCTTGAATCGTCTCGGAGGGCGACGATGAGTTTGTGTGTGGAAAGTGTCAACTCGTGAGACTTCGGAGATCCGACGATATTAGGCGTCAAAGATATGAAAGAATATAAACAAGACAGCAGGGCAAGTTAAATACAAGTGGGAAATAACAAAAATAGAATCTCACCCAGATGGAGTGGAACAATATAGAGACCCATAGACTCACACAAAGACCCATACATAGAGACCCACAGACTCATTGAGAGACCCATAGACTCACACAAAGACCCATAGACTCACATAGAGAAGCATAGACTCACACAGAGACCTATATTCTCAGAGACCTATATTCTCATAGAGACCCGCAGACTCACGCAGAGAACCATAGACTTAGTCAGAAAACCATAGAGACCCATAGCATCACACTCAGAGACCCATAGACTCACACAGAGACCCATACATAGAGACCCACTGACTCACTCAGAGACCCACTGACTCGCTCAGAGATCCATAGACTCAGACGCATAAACTCACACAGAGAACCATACACAGAGTCCCACAGACTCACACAGAGACCCATAGACTCACACAGAGACCCACAGACTCACACAGAGACCCACAGACTCACACAGAGACCCATAGACTCACACAGAGACCCACAGACTCACACAGAGACCCATAGACTCACACAGAGACCCATACATAGAGACCCACAGACTCACTCAGAGACCCACAGACTCACACATAGACCCATAGACTCAGACGCTTAGACTCACACAGAGACAAATACACAGAGACCCACATACTCACTCAGAGACCCATAGACTCACACAGAGACCCATACACAGAGACCTACAGACTCACTCAGAGACCCATAGACTCACACATAGACCCATAGACTCAGACGCACAGACTCACACAGAGACAAATACACAGACACCCACTCAGAGACCCACAGACTCACACAGAGACCCACAGACTCACACAGAGACCCACAGACTCACACAGAGACCCACACACAGACCCATACACAGAGACCCAGAGACTCACACAGAGACCCATACACTCACTGAGGCTAGGGCGGAATGTATGAGGATGGGGGGGGGGGAGGTCCGTGCCCACCAGCGACTCGCTGGCAGCAGCAGCAGTTTAACGGGAGCTCACGTGGGGATCTGAGAGTGGAGCCGTGTGATGGGAAGGCGTTGGACGAAACCCAGCAGAGAGCTCTGATCTCTTATCTAATGCCTCGGCTTGCGGCTCATAATCCTCCCATTAAGGCATCGAGTGTTTTGGGTGGCCTCTGCATCGTGTTACATTCCTGGTTAATGCGCTGTAGTGTTGTGTTCAATCAGACACAGACCTTACTCACAGCTAACCACTCAACTCCATCACAGTCTCTGCAGCTAACCACTCACTGCTGCCACAGAGAAGACTCAGGACTAAAAGATCAAAAATGTGCCGACTCGTTCGTGAATGCTGGCGCAACTAAAAGGTGGGGGGGGCTGGGTGGGGTGGGGGGCAATACATTAAATTCTCACTCTGGTCATATGTTCGCATTGTTCCAGTCACGCAGCAATCGGCTCACTGACCCAGAGGTCACGGGGCCGCATTGCAGTGGACACGTGAAATCCCGCCCGGTGCTCACTCACTCACACCACTCACCCACCCACCGCGCGCTCACCCCACGTGGTACAAAAGCGCCGTCACACGCAGCTCACAAGACCAGCAAACTGGGCAAGCCAGTCCCGCCCTCCAATCCAAGTGAGCCTCCTCCTCCCCCCCCCCCCGTGACTTTGTCAAGGACGAGTGTAAGTTCTCAGCTATATTAGCTGCAGACGCCCCGTGCATAACAAACAAAACCCCAAAAAAATCCACTCGGAACGCACGCCCGATTTCGGGCACTCGCAAAAGCTGCGTTCATCCCGGACAGAAGCATTGGGATGGCGGGCGGCCACCACCACGAACAGACGAACAGGTCACCACGCACGAACAGACGAACAGGTCACCACGCACGAACAGACGAACAGGTCACCACGCACGAACAGACGAACAGGTCACCACGCACGAACAGACGAACAGGTCACCACTCACGAACAGACGAACAGGTCACCACGCACGAACAGACGAACAGGTCACCACTCACGAACAGACGAACAGGTCACCACGCACGAACAGACGAACAGGTCACCACTCACGAACAGACGAACAGGTCACCACTCACGAACAGACGAACAGGTCACCACACACGAACAGACGAACAGGTCACCACTCACGAACAGACGAACAGGTCACCACTAACGAACAGACGAATAGGTCACCACACACGAACAGGTCACCACGCACGAACAGACGAACAGGTCACCACTCACGAACAGACGAACAGGTCACCACGCACGAACAGACGAACAGGTCACCACTCACAAACAGACGAACAGGTCACCACTCACGAACAGACGAACAGGTCACCACTCACTAACAGACCGTCACGCACGAACAGGTCGTCACGGGATGCCGCAACGACGTGGTGGGCGACGAGAAAGGGACGACGCAAAACTTCAACTGCACCGCTGCATCGTCCACCGAAACCGCGACCTTCAATTCGGCACCGTCGCCACCGTCGCACCGGACAAAACGACAAAGCTTGCCCAGCCTGCATCGCACACAACGCGCCACACACACACACATCATCATCATCTTCTGTAACCCTGGCAGCAACGTCACCATAATCCCCCTCTTGCCGCTGCTGCTGCCGCTGCTCAGCTGACAAGTCACACGCACCGGCGGGTCATCGCCGGCGCGTCGAGCCGACAGCCCCCTACTTCCCAAGCGATGGTGCAGCCGCCGCCTTCACACACAACACAAAGGCCACGTGCTTCTCCCTCCGATCCACCGTGGCAGCCCCCCCCCCCCCCCCCCCCCCCCGCAAGTCGAACTACACGCAAGCCTGAGCCCTGCTGATGAGCCGCTCTATGTCGAAACCGGTTCAGTTTTGCTCGTGCTCTGGATTGAAAAATTAGTTGCGTATTGAAAATAATTTCTTTAGAACTCAATCGAGATCTGTGTTTAGTGTTGTCCTTGCCCCCCCCCCACCCACGCCTCCGATGAGCACGGTTGGCTACGTACGGCGCAAAAGAAGTCCAACGCACATGCGGAATGAATCGATGCAAGGCCGTGCTGGCTGATGGGTTGTGGTTGTCAGAAACACGCGTGAAATCAGCGACACGGAGAGCCATTTTCGTGAAATTAAATTCAACTTTATTTATCCCGCGCCACCGTTTCCGCGCGGGCGAGAGGGAGTGACGAAGGAACCCCACAAAAAGTAAAATCGTCGGCGGCGTTGCGACATTTTGACGACGAGCAAAATCGCGATGCGCTTCGTCGCAATCTTCCACGTTTGGGCGGCAGGAAGATCGGAAAAGAAAAGAACGGTGAAAAAGTTACGGTCACCCGGTAATATTCGATGGCACGCTGTGCGCAGCGCACAACTGTTTTCTTTGGGTCAGTGCCACTCCGGAAAAGCCAATTCGTACCGTGGACTTTCCACGAAACTTGCTCCGAGGTTTGCCAAGCGCAGACGAGGGGCATCCCGCGTCTGGGTTGAGCAGCGACACGCACGGACCGTCAGCGCCAGCTCAGGAGTGCCTCGGTTGCCTGTCGAGACTTTTCTTTTCGCAGGGGGCTCCTACGAGAACGTGAGCGGCAATCTCCACAAATACAGTCGAGACAATCGATTATCCGGTGGCTTCGGATTTTCAAAAGCGCCAGATAATTACTAATCACACCATAATTTAACTTTGCTTATTTTTGCACATTCATGAATGAAGTTATGCTTTTAGGTGTTGTTTTTTTAGAGTTTTTAATTCGTTTACCACGTGAAATTGGCATAAATAAACAAAGACCAAAATAAATATCCGACTTTAAAAAGTTGCTGAATTTACTGCACCGTACTTACATCTTCAATTTCAAAGACTCTGCCTGTGGTGCTGTATACACGTGCAGTATTGTCATTGTTTAAGTTGTATGTAGTGTATAATGTACCGTACCGTAAACAATATTTAACATTGAAATCAAGCGTAGCTACTTTTTTCGTCACGAGCACGGTGCCGATCGCCAGACTGGTTACCGGCTTTCGAACGGTTTTGCCGAATTCGCCGGATCGGCCCAGGACCGCCGGATAACGTTGGAAGCTGCCGGATAATCGATGACCGACTGTATTTTGCTACTGGCTGGCTTTCCGTGGTTGCGCTGCGTAGCTCTTCAACGCGATTCCGGGTTGCACCGGAGGGAGCTCCGGTCAGTGTTTGGTCGACTCTTCCATTGCCGGCCGTTCGTCTTGGAAAAACGTGGGCGTCGCCCACACTTCACCCGACCGCACGTCGCGATCCGCCGATGAGCTACACGCGATGATGTACCCACGTGTGTCGCGCCGTAACTCTGCGAGTCGGTGAAAGTTATAGAAAATACGCGAAAGGAAAGCATTGCCACACGTGGTTTTATACAGGGTACGCCCATGCACCTATTTTAATGGTCGACACACGAACACAAACGTTTAAATTAAGGGGTTTGGGTGACGTGGCGGTCACGTCAAGAGCCACGGAGCCTGCACCGTCGGAGGGGGGGGCCTTGGTTTGAATCCGGGTCCCATCCGCCCCCCGCGATTCAACCGGCTCCCCGGGTGACGAGCTCCCGTGTGGTCACCATGCGCTGCGGACAGAGACGCGTCGCCGAGAGGTTTGACGCGGGTTGTACAAGAAAAATACATTCGCTTAAAACGTACCTGGTTCAGCCTGCCATTCGCTGATTACATCTTGAGAGCAAATGTTACAAGGCACACGGTTGTAGACTAACCCCGTTACTTTTTTTATTGCGCGGTTTTAACGATTGATTGGAGGATAATAATTAACGTACGGGGGGGGGGAAGGGAGGGGGGGCATAACTTTTAGAAAGGCCACTTCAAAGAAATAGAAGTTTTTAATGATTTATTGAAGATGTAATAAACGTGCTCCGCCGTTGTTAAAACAACTCCCGTTGCCGAGAGATGGAACCGAGGGAAAAACCCCGGCCTGCAAGTGCAGAGACGCTAACCACGACACCGCAGGAGCATCCCCCACGTGCACGCTTTTGCCACGTGGCGGCTAAGTGGGCGACAATTTACCGCCCCCCGCACTTTGACAAGACGGTGGTGGCGGTCGCGGATTGCATCGTACGGCGCCTCCGATGGCTGCGGGGTGTAGGTGACGCGATTGCGAGCGGCACGAGAGGCGCGTTGGGAAAGCAATCGATTCTCGCGCGGCACAAACCGATCCCGACCGGTCAGCCCTCGCACGCCCAGTGCCGAGTGAGGCCACGCGCGCGTGTGAAGAGCGTCGTTGGAACTGCTTGTTGCGTGTTAGTTTGTTGTCCTTCCCCCGCACCTCCGACTAGCACGGTTGGCTACGTACGGTGCGAAAGAAGTCCAACATTCGTACACATTCCGCTTACACGTTGAGAGTATGCGAGAGGGCATGTGTATGTGTGCGTGTCTATGCATGGTACGTTCGACTGTAATCCTTTGCGTTCACCATGTGTGTATGTACACACAGGGTGCTTCAAAAAAATGTTTTAACACTTCTGAGAATTTGCAACAACACCACGAGAAATGTGCCCCCGGGATCTGGAGACCACCTGGAGAAGATTCCAGGCCACGTGTTGACAACGATGGCGAACAAGTGGAAACTCTTTGATTAACATGCACATTTGTTATCATGTTACAGTGAATTATAATCCGTTATTTTTTCCATTAAAAACGACAGTCCCATATAAGTGTTAACAAATAATGTGGAGCACCCTGCGAGTATGTACTGCACGTTCACTCGTATTCCATCACCAGCGGGGGTCCCAGGCCGGCCTGGCGCTCAGCAGCGACCGCGGCTGGAGGCCGTGGACACGATCGCCACGGGACCCAAAGGAGCTGGACGCACGGGTGCTTCCCTCTGCGACACACGCACACGCAGCAATGACAAAGATCGCCGTGTAGCCTCCACGGGCCGTGGGGGCAAAGTGCTGTCAGCGAGTGGCACCGATTAAGGTCGGGACCGTCGCACGGAGGAAGCGGCGGCCGGCTACCTTCATCTCCCCAGCGCTGATGTTTTATACACATCGCACCAGCTACTCGTTTAAGGCTCGGCGGACCGGGAGGAGGCCCAGGACCGGTTCAGAGATACGTCACCGGTGTTAGCCGTGAGCGGGAATCGAACTCGGGTCGCCGAGTTTGCAACGCGGCGCTAAGCGCTACACTACCGCTCCCCACCCATAGACACACACAATAACGCACATAAATGCACGCACATACACCTACGAAAAGACAAAGATCCCCCGTATAGCCTCAGAAGACTGTTGGGGCAAGTTCTGTTAGCGACCACCTATGGAGGCCGGCAAGGCACACGAGTGGGTGGGTGGCCAACGCCACAACCGACCGCCTTTGTCTCCCCCGCAAATACATCCATCGACACACTCGCACACACAAAGTCAGACGGACACACAACAAAGACTGACGTACCGGTGGCTCGGCCCTGGGACTTGGACCTGTGCGAGGCTGGCCGGGAGGATGACAACGGGGGCAGGGGCTGCCCCGTGAGACGCGCGTGGTCACGCAGCTGCTCGGCGCGCCGCAACCCGGGGGACACCTTGGCCGCCTCGAGCCGCTTCAGCAAGGCCTGGCGGCACATGGCACAGCGGCGCGCGCGCACACACAGCACGCACACACGCACGCACGCACGCACACACGCAGCACGCACACACAGCACGCAGCACGCACACACGCACGCAGCACGCACACACACAGCACGCACACACGCAGCAGTGGACGGTGTGTACTGCCCGCGTGGACATGCCGACCGGAAACGTGGACATCAACGCTAAATCATTTGTTTTAGATAGGTTGCGATGAGGCACTTACATCTCAAATTGGTACATTTGAAAGGGCAACCCCGTTGGCAGGTGTAGTAACGAGACGTGTGCCGGGTGCCGGGTGTCCACGTTCGCCGCTGCATCTCAAAAGCGCCGCGGGCGGCTCGCCGTTCATTTCATTTCGAGAGGCGTCGTGGCGGCGCCGTTGTTTTTAAAGACGTCGTTACTCACCGCAGACAACCACAGCGACACGACCGCAACTCTACGATAGCTGGCGCCAAACTGTGTCACACGCCCTCCCACATGGCCTTGTACGTGTGCACGTTGAATTTGTTCTGCGCTGTACGTAGCAAACCGTGCTAATCGGAGGTGCGGGAGGTCTCGGTACGAATAACGTTACTTTAGTTTTTCGTCTACGCCATCGGAACGGAATCGTAAGATGACGTGCACGTAGTTATCAGAACGGGACCGGGTTCAACAGGCTGCTTGCAGTTTCATAACGCTACACCCACATTACAAACATACGCAACTGGACGACTTAACAATAAAATTCGCACCTCCAATTCGCGCGGTTGGCTAAGTACGGTGTGAAAGCAGTTCAACGTACATACGAACAACAACATCTCTGCGTGCATCCTCACATAATTGGCTCTCTCGATGCGCATGTGCTCTCTCTGCCGGTTCTTGGCGGAGGGGCTGGCACGAGCGCCCAGCACCGGCGCCGGCGCCGCCTCGCGGCAGGGCCTCCCGGCGCAATCCCTGCCGCCTCTCCCCACTCCTCCACCTCCCCGTACTCCTCCCCCCGCCGGCCCCGGCGCCGTCGACTTGTGGCAGAGCTCGCGCAGCAGCCGCCGATTCTCTCGCTCGATGCGCTCGCACTCGGCGTTGTTGAACGAGAAATTCCGTCTGCCCGCCGACGTCCGCCGGCTCCCGGCGCCGGCGGCAGCGACGGCGCCCGGCGCGCGCCCCCTTCTCTCGCTCAACACCGACCGCAGCAGGTCGTCAAACTCCTCCTCGCCGCCGTCACCTTCCCGTTTGCCGGCGCCCGCCGGCGTCGCCGGATCCTTGCGAGCGGCCAGCGGACGCTCGCGCCCGCGCAGACGGAAGTTCAGGTTCTCCTGCCGCGGCGGCGGCCGCCGGTCGTGCCGCCGGCGCGCGTCCCGGGGGCTGCTGCCGGCGGACGAGAGCGGCGTCACGTCGGTCACGCTGCCGCCCGACTCGCTGCCGCAGGCGCCGTCGCGAGCCGGCGCGGCGCCTCCGAGGCATTCTCCGCAGTGCGCCACCGACTCGGCGCGCAGCCGGCGCAGCCGCTTGCGCGCCTCCTCCAGGCAGTCGTCGAAGTCGTCCGAGTAGCACTCGTCGTCCCCGGCTCTCGGAGTCCCCGTCGGGATTTTCATTTCCAGTTTCGCGCGACGGTTCGGCCCCTTCCGGCAGGCGGCAGACGACGTCGGGTCCGAGTCGGAGTCGTCGGAGAGAAGAGGAGGAGTGGTGACGCTCTTCCTGCCTGGGGAGCGAGCCCGGGGCGAGCGGCCGTAGCTGTTGAAGCTGCTGCTGCTGCTGCTGAAGCTGCCGCTGCTGCTGCTGCTGCAGTCGTCGTCGCTGTGGGTGGGAGGCGATCGCTTGCCCTCTCCCTTGTCGAGCGGATTGGCTGGCATCTCGAGCCTGTGTTGTGCACAGAAGACGTTATTTACACAAACGTCACCTCAAATGTACAGCATCAAGTCAAAGATAAAGTTTATTTCACTTGTTACACGGATGATCCCTCGATCAGTGGTGCGTAAGCGCAGCAGCAACACAACAAAGACGAAAACATCACTAATTGCGGTTTTAACTTGAACATTATCGAGGTCCTGCATGGAGTTCCCGGAGTCCAAGGGGGCTGTGCCATCGGCAAAAAAGTTTCTGTCAGAGCGCACATTGCAGATGCCCAGATTGTTGGCGTGAAGAAAAACAAACTTTATAGTTGCCCGGCACAGAGCCCTGGGGAACTCCCTTAGCCATGGGGGTTCTGCCAGGTGGCCTAATGTTGACGGAGATGACTGGAAATCGGTCAGAGATGTTGCACGTGGAGTTGATTTCGCAATCTGAAATGTGTTTGGCATTTTAGCCTTTCAACGCGACAGCAGTGAACTGGTGTCAAACGCTTTGGACAAGTCGAGGAGTGGTGTAGTGTGTGGTTGTGGAATGTGTGGTTGTGTGTAGTGGTCTAGTGTGTGGTTGTGTGTAGTGGTGTAGTGTGTGGTTGTGTAGTGGTGTAGTGTGTAGTGGTGTAGTGTGTGGTTGTGTGTAGTGGTGTAGTGTGTGGTGGTGTAGTGTGTAGTGGTGTAGTGTGTGGTTGTGTGTAGTGGTGTAGTGTGTGGTTGTGTGTAGTGGTGTAGTGTGTGGTGGTGTAGTGTGTAGTGGTGTAGTGTGTAGTGGTGTAGTGTGTAGTGGTGCAGTGTGTGGTTGTGTAAGCAAATGCCATTTTCAATCAACAGATGGATAAAGGCATCTGCACGAATGGGTTTGTCTTCTTCTTTGAACCATACTTCACCACGCTGGTATATGCGTGTGGCTGACACGTAAACCTGTCCACCCCTTACCAGTGCCCGACTTCATCACAGACCACTTCAGATCTTTATAGGTTACCCCGTGCCCCTTATACATCTCTACGTTCATTCTACAAAGTCCCATCATCACAAGGGAGAAACACAAAGACATTTTTTCTTGTCGTTTCCCGTTTTGATACGGCCGGCACAAGAACACGGAGTGTGTCCTGCATTGTGCAGATAGGTTAGATGCCGCTACTCAGCTGCAGATCCACGACGATTACAATGCTCACACATCCACGTGTTGTCGAGCACGAGGCGAGAGCGTCAGCGGAGGCGTGGGGCAGTAACAACAACAAAGAGCTTTCGTGACTGCAGGGATTCATCTTCTTGGTTCTTTCGGTAAAAGTCACGTAGAATGGAAATAATAAAAATAAAACATAATAAAATAATTCTCACGACGTTCTTTTGTCAAGGCGCTCTTCACCCCTCCATCCCAGCTTAAATAGTCGCTCCAAGCCTGGGGCTTGTCATTCAGACTGTCTCCTCGACAGACCTGTTCTCCACCTGAGGACGGCTACTTGCGTTGTGGCCGAAACGTCGTGAGAATTATTTAATGTTGTATTTTTATTATATTATTATTTCCATTCTACGTTACTTTACCGAAAGAACCAAGAAGAACAACAAAGAGCTTTACAGCTTATCGGATTCGGATAATTTTATTTCTATTATTATTTCTATTTTTTTACCTACGTGACTTTACCGAACAAACCTACGGGTACTCATCGGATTCATTCCTCCGTTGTAGGCAACTCTTGATTCCCTATCGCGTGATGTGCCCCCCCCCACTTCGTACTTGTGGGGTCGTTCGTTCATTGCGCAGCGTTCGCAACGAACCGATCAACAACATCAACAACATCAAGCGCCGTCACGCCACTGTGGCTTGTGCCAGGCTAGGTGCACACCTCTGAGGGGGGCGGAACCCCGAGGTTGTCAACGGGGTTGACGGCGATGACCGGCGCGGGGAAGTATGGTCAAGTAAGGCCTCGTAGCGCGCATGGAAAGTCATTAGACGATTTAAAAATATATATTTTGAGCAGGGAAGGACGCCCTGAGCTATCTTCATAGATCTTTTGTCAGAAGCGACCTGGCCACAAATGATGGCCCCAGCTTCGTGTCTTATCTCCGTGTGGAGATTTGTTATATCGACCTCGTCCTCTTGAACTGCGCGCGGCTCTACATGTGTAAGGGACGACCCGGAGACACGCAGACTCCAAATATACAGCAGCAGCAGGCGTCAGGGTCGGGATGGAACCCACGACCTCCTGCAGACCAGGCGAGGTAGTCAACATCTCTTAGCCACCGTGATGATGATGAGAGAGAGATACGCAAACTACAAATATACAGCAAGCAGGCGTCGTCAGGGTCGGGATCGAACCCCTGCTATACCAGGCGAGGTAGGCTCACCACCTCGCCACACGTGTGTGTGGTGTGTGCGTGTGTTGTGTGTGTGTGGTGTGTGCGTGTGTTGTGTGTGTGTGGTATGTGTGTGTGTGGTGTGTGTGGTGCGTGTGGTGTGCGTGTGGTGCGTGTGTGGTGTGTGTGTTGTGTGTGTGTGTTGTGTGCGTGATATTTATTCTTTAAGTTTCAAACGGCCGAGTGTGAGCGTTAGTCGTCGTCGTTGTTGCGAGCGGCGCTCGAAGGCCGCGCACGGCGCACCTGGCGGGCGGAGACGGCGACTCGCGGGCGCCGTCCGAGTCGAAGAAGGAGTCGAGACCCGCGCCTTGCTCCATCGAGTCTCGGGGACTCGCGGGTTGTTAGCGACTCGGGGGGCTGTTGAGCGACGACGACAACAACAACGAAGACGACGACTCGGGGTGGAGGAGGAGGGGGTGGGCTGGAGGGGGTCAAACGGTCGCCGTCCGGCGCCCGCTCGCGACTCGGAAACCGCCGCGATTCAAACTCCCCCCCCCATCACCCCCACCCCTCACCCCCCCCCATCACCCCCCCCATCACCCCCACCCCTCACCCCCCCCATCACCCCCACCCCTCACCCCCCCCCCATCACCCCCCCCATCACCCCCACCCCTCACCCCCCCCATCACCCCCACCCCTCACCCCCCCCCATCACCCCCCCCATCACCCCCTACTCCTCCCCATCACCCCCACCCCTCACTCCCCCCCCATCACCCCCCACTCCCCCCATCACCCCCACCCACTCCCCCCCATCACCCCCACCCCTCACCCCCCATCACCTCTCACCCCCACTCCTCACTCCCCCCATCACCCCCACCCCTCACCCCCCATCACCTCTCACCCCCACTCCTCACCCCCCCCCATCACCCCTCACCCCCCCCATCACCCCCCCACCCCTCACTCCCCCCCATCACCTTCCACTCCCCCCATCACCCCCACCCCTCACCCCCCATCACCCTCACCCCCCACTCCCTCCCATCACCCCCACCCCTCACCCCCCCATCACCTCTCACCCCCCACTCCTCACCCCCACTCCTCACCCCCTCCCATTACCCCCACTCCCCCCCATCACCCCCACCCCTCACCCCCACTCCCACCCATCACCCCCACCCCTCACCCCCAACTCCCACCCATCACCCCCACCCCTCAACCCCCACTCCCACCCATCACCCCCACCCCTCACCCCCACTCCCCCCATCACCCCCACCCCTCAACCCCCACTCCCACCCATCACCCCCACCCCTCACCCCCACTCCCCCCATCACCCCCACCACCCACTCCCCCCCTCCCCTCCCCCATGACTCCCCCCATCCCCCCCAACTCCCCCCCACTCCGCACGCGTTACCTCGGCAACGGCGTGACGTCACCGCCGCGGTTGCTATTTCCCCCCGCCCCACAACGTAATAACGTTCCGGGGGGTCATACGTGTGTAATTTTATTTTACAAAAACAACTTTGCTTCGATTAGTAGCAGGCGTATTAAATTGTTTCTTTAGAAGGAACGTTCATGACGGTATCGGTCGATCTTAACCGATTTTATCTGTGTAAGCATAAAAAAAGAAAAACGAGCGTCCGGAACCTAAAGTGCCATTAACCTCGTTTGCTTAACTGTTTCTCACCGGAAACTTTCATTTAACCCGCCAATGAACGACCACCGAGGGGAGGGGGTGAAAGGGGGTCGGGGGAGGGGGGGGGATGATGACGTCATGCCGATCGCGCCCCCGTGCGATGACGTCATCGCGCGCTTTGGGCGGGGACCTGGGTGGGTCGAGGGACGGAGGGGTGCGTGAAGTCGTCACGCCGATCACGCGCCCTCTCGCGATGATGTCATCGCGCGGTTTGTTTGTCGTGACGTCGCGCCGGTGTTTAGTGGAATGACGTCACGCGCGGTACGTCGCCGTGATTGTTGATTGTTTATTTATTTACTCGGCTCGCTCGCCGCCGCCGCGAGCCGGGGGGGGCGTCTCGGGCATCGCCGTGGGGAGTTAAAAACACAACCACACAACAACAACAACTACCACACACACACACAACAACAACCACACCACAACCACACAACAACAACAACCACACACAACTACCACACACACACAGTGACACACACACACAGTGACACAACCACACATACAACCACACACACAGTGACACAACCACACACACAACCTCACACACAGTGACACACAACCACACACACAGTGGCACACACACACAGTGACACACAGTGACACACACAGCACACACACAGTGGCACACATCTACACACACAGAGTGCGTGGGTAGCGGCCTCAGCAGCCCTCTGGTGAGGCGGCCCCTTGGTGAGACGGCCCTCTGGTGAGGAGGCCCTTTGGCTCATTGACCCCCCCCCCCCGGCTGTCGTTCGCGATGGAGGCCGCCGTTGTTGTTGTTGCTGTCGTTGGTTGGTGATGTTGTTGTTGGTGGTGATGTTGTTGTGGTTGTGTTGCGTAGAGTGGTTGTGTCACGTGGTGGTTGTCTGGTATGGTGTAATGTGGTTGTGGAGTGTGGTGTGTGTGGTTGTGTAGTGTGTGGTTGTGTGTAGTGGTGTAGTGTGTGGTTGTGTGTAGTGGTGAAGTGTGTGGTGGGTGAATGTGTAGTGTGGTTGTGTGGTGGTGTGGATGTGTAGTGTGGTTGTGTAGTGGTGTAGTGTGTGGTTGTGTCACGTGGTGGTGTAGTGTGATGGTTGTCTGGTATGGTGTAATGTGGTTGTGCAGTGTGGTTGTGTGGTCTGGTTTTGTAGAGTGTCAGTGTGGAGTGGTGTACAGTGGTTATGTAGTGTCACTGTACAGTGGTTATGTGTAGTGGTGTAGTGTGATGGTTCTGAGTGGTGTAGTGTGATGGTGCTGAGTGGTTGTGTAGTGGTGCAGTGTGTGGTTGTGTAGTGTGTAGTGGTGTAGTGTGTGGTTGTGTAGTGTGTAGTGGTGCAGTGTGTGGTTGTGTAGTGTGTGGTTGTGTAGTGTGTAGTGGTGCAGTGTGTGGTGGTGTTATGTGTAGTGGTGTAGTGTGTAGTGGTGTAGTGTGTGGTTGTGTAGTGGTGTAGTGTGTAGTGGTGCAGTGTGTGGTGGTGTAGTGTGTAGTGGTGTAGTGTGTAGTGGTGTAGTGTGTGGTTGTGTAGTGGTGTAGTGTGTAGTGGTGCAGTGTGTGGTGGTGTAGTGTGTAGTGGTGCAGTGTGTGGTGGTGTAGTGTGTAGTGGTGTAGTGTGTAGTGGTGTAGTGTGTGGTTGTGTAGTGAGTGGTTGTGTAGTGGTGTAGTGAGTGGTTGTGTAGTGGTGCAGTGTGTGGTTGTGTGTAGTGGTGTAGTGTGTAGTGGTGTAGTGTGTGGTTGTGTAGTGGTGTAGTGAGTGGTTGTGTAGTGGTGCAGTGTGTGGTTGTGTAGTGAGTGGATGTGTAGTGTGGTTGTGTAGTGGTGTGGTGTGATGGTGGTGAGTGGTTGTATTAGCATCACACAGCCACACAGAGCGACCACCAGCACCACGACCAGCATCACACAGCCACACAGAGTGACCACCAGAACCACGACCTGCATCACACAGCCACACAGAGCAACCACCAGGACCAGGACCTGCATCACACAGCCACACAGAGCAACCACCAAGACCAGGACCAGCGTCACACAGCTACACAGAGCGACCACCAGAACCACGACCGGCATCACACATCCACACAGAGTGACCACCAGGACCACGACCTGCATCACACAGCCACACAGAGCAACCACCAAGACCAGGACCAGCGTCACACAGCCACACAGAGTGACCACCAGAACCACGACCTGCATCACACAGCCACACAGAGCGACCACCAGAACCACGACCTGCATCACACAGCCACACAGAGCGACCACCAGAACCACGACCTGCATCACACAGCCACACAGAGCGACCACCAGGACCACGACCTGCATCACACAGCCACACAGAGCGACCACCAGAACCACGACCTGCATCACACAGCCACACAGAGCAACAAGACCAGGACCAGCGTCACACAGCCACACAGAGTGACCACCAGAACCACGACCTGCATCACACAGCCACACAGAGCGACCACCAGAACCACGACCTGCATCACACAGCCACACAGAGCAACCACCAGAACCAGAACCAGCATCACACAGCCACACAGAGCAACCACCAGAACCAGGACCAGCATCACACAGCCACACAGAGCGACCACCAGGACCACGACCTGCATCACACAGCCACACAGAGCGACTGCATTTGATGCGGTTTTGCGAAATGTGGTTATTTTAATGTGGTTGTTACACGACGGTTGTCCTCTTGTGAAACAGCTGTTGTCTGTAGTAATAACATTATTGTTGTACAGCCCTTTTGTCAATCCACTGCTGCTGGCTGTTTGACCATTGTAGTTACGGCACATGACGGGCAGCTCCGTGCCTCCGATGAGCATGGTTGGCTACGTACGGTGCGAAAGAAGTTCGCCACCCGTACATACATGCATCTTATCTTCATGCAATTAACACAGCGCCTTAACCAAGGGGCTTTGCAAAGAGTTAACAACGGTACAACAACGACAACGACAACAACTCGTGTGTGAATGTAATGGTGGAGATGCGGTGAATGAAATGGACGAGGGGGAAGCAATGGGGGCGAATCTGTGATGCGTGAATTTGGTGAACGAGAAATTGATGACAGACGATGATGGTGATGATGAATGGGTTGAATGAACGGGGTGAATGAGTGATAGCCGTGTAATCAAGTTCAAGTTCATTGATTAGGTATAGCCCTGTGAGCCATTCGGCTCTTGAATCGGGTGCAACCGCAACAAACAAAAAGCAAAAACATGAACAAAAAAACATCTTAAAGTGAATATGTGACTGAGTGCAAACAGAAAATCCAAGAAAGACAGCAAAATATTGCAGTAATGAGAATATGAAGAGGGAACAGCAACTGGGACATGCATACTTCACCACGCTGGGCAGTGCTGATTGGTCCCTATATCACCGTTCTGATGTTACTCGCCGCTGTCGTTAGCCGTGAACTCAAATAGAACTCGCTTACGACGTAGCGCTGTTATCACCGATTAAATCATGTCGAGGACAAACGTGTATTGTGGAAAGCACTGTCGAGTCCATTGCTACTTGCATGATTTTTCCTCCTTGTCTGTTGTTCTTTTAGCAACAACGGCAGCAACAGCAACTTTGAGCAGCAGCACTGGCAACGTGAAGACAATTGCAGCGGACGCAGCAACAGCAGTGGAATTGAAGACAGCATCAGCAGCAACAGCATCGACATTGGCAACAGCAGCACCATTGGCAACAGCAGCAGCATCAGTTGCAATAATCATCAGCATCACCACACGCACAGCAGCAGCGTTGCATCAACAATAGCATCGCCACACACAGCAGCAGCAGCAGCGGAAGCTCTGTATCACAAAATCATTCCTGGCTCCACCATCTCCACCACCACCATTGCCGCCACCGGCCAAACACACTAGCGCCAGCGCAATGACTCGCCTCACATGATGGACACGACCGCAGCCATGCCTGCAGAAGATGGCGGCGGTGGCGCTGGCGGTGCTGACGGCAGTAACAGCAGCAGCAACAACAGCAGCAGCAGTGTCACCCTACGCATTGGCACGAGTGTCAGAGCGGGACAGGCTCCCAGTTGCGCCGCCACCGCCACCGCGCCGGTGAGCGCCACCGCGCCGGTGAGCGCCACCGCTCCGTCCTCCCCGGGGCCGCCCTCGCGCTCGCTCCTGGTGTTCGCCACGGGCTGGGCGCTGCTGGCCGCGGGGCTCTCCCTGCCGCTGCTGCTACCGGCGCTGCTGCCGGGGCTGCGGGCGCTGCTGCTGGCGCTGCTGTGGGGCGTCTGCTTCGCGCTCGGGGTGGTGGACGCGCTGAGGCCCGGCGCCGCCGACGCCGCCGAGCCCGGCCCGCGCTTCCGCCAGCGGCGACTGTGGAGACGCCGGCGGCTCCAGCGGCGGTCGCTGGCCCAGGAGCGCCTGGAGGAGCTCTCGGTGAGGCGGTCGCCTCGGGCGGCTCGCGGGGGGAGGGAGGCTGGCGCTAGCGTCCGAACGACTTGTCGAGATTCGTACGGCGCATTTTAGCCGAGGCGCTTTCGAGTTGAATTGCGAGATTGTACGTGGCGTGAGAATTATTTGAAATGAAGGATTGGGGCTGTCGTGAGTGGTGGCGTAGTTTCGATGACAGCTGAACCAAGAGGGGTTGGATGAGGAAGGGGTTGGGATGGGCCTGGTCGTAGCTGGCGAGGGCGGCAGAAATCTGGGTTTGGTCTGAAAAGTGACGAGGCGTCGTGCGTTGGGAAGACAAGGGGGGGGTGGGGGGGGGTTTGCAATGGGCAAAAGCCTGGCATGGGGAGGCTGAGCCCTGACCTGGTACCACTGAGGATGGGAAGCCACGGTAGCTAGGAGATGTTAACGACCTCGTCTGGTCGACAGGAGGTCGTGGGTTCGATCCTAACCCTGACGATGCCTGCTGTATATTTGGGGTTTGCGTGTCTCTCTCTCCGTGGTGAGATGTTAACTACCTCGCCTGGTCGACAGGAGGTCGTGGGTTCGATCCTGACCCTGATGATGCCTGCTGTATATTTGGGGTTTGCGTGTCTCTCTCTCCGTGGTGAGATGTTAACTACCTCGCCTGGTCTACAGGAGGTCGTGGGTTCAATCCCGACCCTGACGACACCTGCTGTATATTTGGGGTCGCGTGGATTTGTCTCCTGGTCCTCCGGTTTTTCCCTCCACATTTAGAATCAACGTCACGTGTTCAGGGCATTTGGCTGCTGCTATAAATCTCCACGTCATAAGCAACTTCGCTGAGCTGTCATTTGTGGCCGGGTCACTTCTGAAAAGGAGCTACACAGCTCAGTAAGGGGCTTTAGCTGGTAAAATAAACAAAATAGTCAAGTTTTAGTCCAGGATGTATCTGAGCACTAAGGTTGCCATTTCTCAAGTATCCTGGGTTCTAACCCTTGCTCTGGATGTCGTCTCCTGGTTTGAATGTCGCTGTCTCTCTTAGGGGGGTTCATAATGGCTGCATCCGGGCACTGCAGCCAGTACCGCTGAGGTGCTGGGCTTGAATCTGGGTTTGCGCGCACCGCCCGTGGTTGAGAACCGGGTTCTCAGGTTTACCGAGTTGATGGTCTCGGCCTGGTCATGAACGACTGCACGAAATTTTTTAGCTTCGCTATTCACATTCATTTGTTCTGCACTTCGTTTGGATCAATTCCAAGCTCGGAGACGGTTTCAAAGCGTCGACCGCGCTGCGACGAGCGAGGATTACTTGCCGTTGCCGCGCGCGCGCCTGGGAAAGCGCCCTGCCCTCTCCCCTGTGTGGCCCAGGGCTCGCGCGACGCGATCTCGCATGCAGCTCTGTGATATCCACTTCCACGGGGGCCGTGCTCGGACAACACAGAGAGGGTCGCCCCGCCCTGTGAGAGTTCTCGATGGATTCTTGATCCCGTGACGCGACGTCGATGGCGCAAACCGGCGTTTAATATGTGAAGGATAATCGTGCATAGGCACGTACGTATGTACGTCGAACTTCTTTCGCACCGTACGTAGCCAACCGTGCTAATTGGAGGTGCGGGGGAAGGACAGCAAACTTAACGCAACAACAAAGAGCGGTTCTAAAGAAATGGTAGACGTCTGTGACGCCTCCCTTCAGGCGTTTGCCCTCGGGAAGTATTGCATCGGCGATGATGAAGTTACGCTTCAGGCCGCGTGTGACGCCGCAGGGTTGAAAACGCGTGCGTACGTACGTCAATGACAACACTGCCAGCGTGTGGGCCTTGAAATGAACGGCAGTCGATATTGTGACGTCGTCAGCAGGGAGCGGCACGGCTTGCCCCACGCTGGTCGGCAAGGCGCCGGTGTTAATCTCCCGAGTTTTGGGCCACGGGCCTAAACGGCACCACAACTTTATAGCAAACTTTAAGTCGGATTAGATCATCGTCACGAGAGTTCCCGTGAACTGCCCCCCCCCCCCTCTTCCCTCCGTTACGGACGGGCGGACAGAGTTTTGGCAATGGCGCTCTCGGTCCCAGTTGGAAAGCCACGAAAAAATGTATCACGAGGAAGAGGAGGAGGGGGGAGGAGGAGGAGGGGGGAGGAGGAGGAGGGGGGAGGAGGAGGAGGGGGGGAGGAGGAGGAGGGGGGAGGAGGAGGAGGGGGGAGGAGGAGGAGGGGGGAGGAGGAGGAGGGGGGAGGAGGAGGAGGGGGGAGGAGGAGGAGGGGGGGAGGAGGAGGAGGGGGGGTCTTTGCCACGCCGCCCTTGTGATGTGCGCGCACTCTCGCGCCCGTGCCGTGTCGTGTTGCAGAGGGCGATAATGGCGATCCCGTCGCAGTGCTCGCAGAACAGACGGATCCACTTGTCTCACACCATGGACAAGGCGCTCAAGGAAGGTGCGATGAACAGCTGATAGACAAAGACAAAGATGCCCACACTACACAGCCACATCACACAACCACACCACTCAACCACACTACACAGCCACACAACCATAAACAATAACCACACCTACAAAGACCCCCCCCCCCGCCGTGTAGCATTAACAGACTCTAGGGGCGAGTGCTGTTAGCGAGCACCTATGAAGGCCGGCGCCACGCCCAGCCGTCTCCGTGTCAGTGTTTACACACCGCACCAGGTACTCGTTTATGTCTCCCCGTGTCTCCACGCATCTCCCTCCGCCCCCCTCCCACCTCACCCCGCGTCCCTCCACGCCGCCGTGCAGTGTGGGAGTACGTGCTGCGGGACTTTGTGCTCTCGTGGTACGCGCCCCTGAGCCTGGACCAGGCGACGCTGCAGGCCCTGCTCACCGAGGACCTGTGGGCGGCCGTGCGGGAGGCCCGCTCGCGGCTGGGCCGTGTGGACGCGCCACGCCTCGTCGCCCGGGACCTGGCGCGCGCCCTCACCGCGCACTTTGCCGCGCTGCGCGTCGCCAGCGACAGGTGAGTCGCGGGCACCGGTGCCGCTGTAGTTTTCACCGTTGCGGTTTGTCTTTTAGCACCGAAACACTGTGTTTGTATGAAAATAAATGTTTATTTTAGCAGGTAAGGCCCGCTGAGCCGTATAGTTCTTTTTCAGAAGCGACCTGGCCACAAATGATAGCTCAGCGAAGTGGCTCATTACGTGGAAATGTATAGAAGTAGCCAAATACTGTAAACGCGTGTTACTAAATGTGGAGGGAAGAAAACCGGAGGACCCGGGTAAAAATCCACGCGACCACGGGGAGAGAGAGAGACACGCAGACTCCAAATATACAGCAGCAGGCGTCAGGGTCGGGATCGAACCCACGACCTCCTGCAGACCAGGCGAGGTAGCTAACATCTCGCCACCTTGGCAAGATGTAGGCTTGTTCCGTGATCGACAGCTTGGAGGCGCAGACAATTCACTCGTGGGCGTGACCTGCGCTGCGATTGGCAGGTGGGAGGCGGAGCGCCTCCCCTTCCCGCTGCACCCGTGCCTGCGCAGCTCGCAGGCGGAGCTGCAGTTTGTGCGCGCGTGCACGCGGGCGCTGCTGCTGGCGCTGCTGCCGCGGCGCGACGCTCGCTCCCTGGGCCTCGTCGTCGTCCTCACGGAGGTGTTCGCCGTGAGAGGTGCCCACACGGCCTCCTGCCCCCCACACCCCCCCCACATCCCCCCCACGTCCCCCCACGTCTCCCCACGTCCCCCCCACATCGCCCCCACGCCCCCCACCTTCGCGCCTCGGCCGCGTTCTCGGTTCGGGTCGGCGCCGGAAGTCGCCGATCCTATCTCCCGGCGCGGCAGTCTAAAACGGCGGCGCCCCAACAGTCTGGTTTATTTTGTGTGTGTGCCCGAGCAGGGAGCGGGAACGGTCGCGGTTTAGGGCCCTGCGCTGGGAACTCGGCGACCCGGGTTTCATTCTCCCTCGCGACCGATAACAGCGGGCGAATATTTGATCCGGGGAGGCACCGGGGAGGCAAAGGCGGCCGGACGTGGTGTTTGCCCGCCCGCTCGCTCGTTAGCCGTGCTACTCGCGACAGCCGCCCCGACAGGTGGCGGAGGGCTGGGGGGTGATCCTTGTCTCTGGTCTCAGTGCTGAAGCCGCTGGTGGAGCTGCTGAGCGACCCGGACTTCGTGAACCGCTCGCTCCTCGCCGAGCTGGAGCGTCGCGGCGGCGCGGGGGGCAAGCACCCCCGCTCCTACGCCTACGCGCCCAGCTACGAGGACTTCGTCAAACTCATCCACGGCAGCAGCGACATCGACTTCCTCATGCAGCTCAGGTGACCGCCTCGACCCCCCCCCCCCCCACACGCGTCTGCCTCCGTCACGACTCCGACCCACGCGCCGCACCGGCCGCTTCTGACAATCTTTCTGGGCCTCTCCCGGGCGTCCTGCGCTCAAGAGGAGAGGAGGGCGACCGTCGAGCGGCTGACGCGTCGTCCGCGTGTGCCCGTGCGCGCGTCCGCGTGTGCAGGTACCAGATCATGGTGGAGATCATTCAGGCCACCACGCTCAGCCACTTCCCGCAAGTCAAGAACGGTGAGAGGCCGATGGCGCCGAGGGCTCGGAGCCCGGTATCCCCCGCTAAACCCGCGGAGCCTCCGTTCACCCGCGGCCTACGAGCACCGAGGCAAAGGTCCCCCCCCCCCCCGCCCTCGCCCCCCCCCCCCCCCCCCGCATAGCCTTCAAGGGGCTGTCGGGGGAAAGATCCGTTTGCGAGCAACGCCTGCGAAGGCCGGCACGGCGCGCGGGGCGGTGGGGTGGGCCGGGACCAACGCACGCCCCGCCGCCTTTGTCTGGCGACGTTAACACTCCGCGCGAGCTGTCACTCGTTCACGGGGAGCGAGTCGAGCGAGCGGAGGCTCGGCAGCGGTTCGCCCATCGGACGTCTGTGCGGAAGAGCTTCGTAGCTCGTCGGATGTCCTCCAGGATAAAGGAATATTCTGACTCCGTTATTGTTCGCGAGCGGCGATTGAACCCACGGGGTCGCCGGGCTCGTAGCGCGGCGCTCTAACCAGCGTGGCCTCCGCATCTCCGATTGGCACGGTTGGCTACGTACGGTGCGAAAGAAGTTCAGTGCACATCCACGCACACGCTCGTGTGCGTGCCGTACACGCGCGCGCGCACGTGAGCACGCGGAGATGGACTGATGTTAACTTGCACGGATCACCAGGTTACCGCTTCGTGACCGTGTCTATAGAAACGAGACGGGTTGATCAGAGCTCGTGGTGCAACGCCGCCGGCTCCATTGATAACGGATTAATCGACGAAGATTTGTAAATGACCAGCGTGACCTCCCGTCCAGCGGCACACACGGGAACAGGTGCGAGAGTCGTTATTCCCACTCCCTCTCGTGCTGCACGAGTGGTCGAGGAACCGAAGCGATTATTATCGGTGGAGTCCTCGATGACTCCGGTAATCGGATTACAGCGCCGGTGCGAATTAAACCACGAGGACCGACTGGCCCTGGGCTCCCTCCACCGCCACCTCCTGCTGACCCTCCTCCCCATCCTCAGCCCCTTCCCCCCCCCCCACACATCCCTCAACTTCCCCTTCCCTCCCCCCCACGCTCCCCCGCCCCTCCCTCCTCACGCGACGACGGAGACGAACGCGCGAGAGAATCGATTCGAGGTGCGACGCGTCAACCAATTCCAACCCCCGCCCCCTCTACCCCCCACCTCCCCGTGCCCCCCCACCCCCACGTGCCCCCTCTACCCCCCACCCCCCCGTGCCCCCTCTACCCCCCACCCCCACGTGCCCCCCCACCCCCACGTGCCCCCCCCACCCGCCAGTGAGCAGGGAGGCCGGCAAGGGGGAGCTGCTGCGCTCGCGAAACGTGAAGCGCTACCTGAACCAGCTGACGGTGGCGCGGGCGCAGTGCGACAAGCGCATCGCGCTGCTGGGGGGGGGGGCCTGGCCCCCGCGGGGAGGGGGCACGGCCGTCCCCGACGGGGAGAGGGGGGGGCCGCCCGCCACCACCCCGCACCGCCGCGTGAGTCTCACCACCACCACCACCCCGCACTGTCGCGTGAGTCTCACCACCACCACCCCGCACCGTCGCGTGAGTCTGGCCCACGCCACCCCGGGGGGTGGGACACGCGGAGCGCCTGGGTTCGATGCCCGAGTTCGCTCTCCGGAGGTTGCAACACGGATCCGTGAGCGTGCGTGGGTTTCGCCGAGGCTTTTCTAGGGTCGGCACGGTCGGTTTCACGATGGCCGCGTCAGCGCCGCCGGCATTCTGGGTTCAATTCCACGTTTCAGCCCCTCCTGAGATTTGACCACCCCAGGCCGTGCCGGCCTTGCTCTCGGCGCACTCGTCCCAACAGCCTACGTGGGCTACGCGGGGGATCTTAGTCTTTGCGCGCGTACCTGTGTGCGTCCGTTCGTACGTGCGGGTGGAGCGGTGGTGCAGCGCGCCGCACCACGAACCCGACGGCCCGAGTTCGATTCCCGCTCACGGCCACCAACAACACCGGTGACGATTATCTGAACCGGTCCTGGGCCTCCCCTAGGTCGACTCGGCCTCAAATGAGTACCCCGGCGCGGTGTGTAGTAAACATCGCCACTCGGGAGACAAAGGCGGCCGGGCGTAGCACTCGCCGCGACGTTCTGTCAAGGCTGCACGGGGGATCTGCGTCCTTGTGCGTGCGTGCGATTTCCCGTCGCAGCTGCTGAGGTTCGAGGAGGTGCTCGCCAGCGCATCCGCGCGCCAGTGCTTCGGCCGCTACCTGGAGCGCTGGGACAAGCGCACGCTGCTGGACTACTGGGAGGCGGTGGAGCACCTCAAGCAAGCGCCCAAGGTCGCTGGCGACACAACAACGGCGCCAGCCACAGCCTGATAATGCCGGTTGTTAACTACCAGCAAAATGTCTCCAACCGGTTGTTAAGTGTGACGGACCGGTGTCTACACACCACACAGAGAGTCTGGTCCTGGTGGGGTCTCTACACAACACACAGACAGACTGGTACTGGTGGGTCTCTACACACCACACAGACAGACTGGTACTGGTGGGTCTCTACACAACACACAGACAGACTGGTACTGGTGGGTCTCTACACAACACACAGACAGACTGGTACTGGTAAGGTCTCTACACAACACACAGACAGACTGGTCCTGGTGGGGTCTCTACACAACACACAGACAGACTGGTCCTGGTGGGTCTCTCACACCACAGACAGACTGGTCCTGGTGGGGTCTATAGACAGACCCGGACAGACTGGCCTCACAGTAGCAGGCGACTCATCGCTACGAACTTGTAGCCAGTTGCGTGAAACAGCCGGAGGGCAGTCCTCCTTCGGCTCCGATTCAAATCAATCGATGGTGGGAGAGCCTCACTCTGGGAATTCTACTTCTTCACAACTGGCCACTGCTCCTTAAAACCGCTGACCTTTCGACCTTCGACCCCTACACCCCACCCCCCTTCCCCCGCACAGACCGACACGGCTCAGATCGTGGGCGAGATTTACCAGGACTTCTTCGTGGACAGTCGGCGCGCCATTGCGGTCGACCGCGCCAGCTACCGTGCGGTGCAGGAGTGCATCTCGGGCGAGCGCGGCCCCGAGGTGCTGCACGGCATCCAGGCGGGCGTGGCCTCCTCCCTGCGGGACAAGTACTACCCCTCGTTCCTCGTGAGCCGGGCCTACGAGGCGTGGCTGGCGGGCAGCGCCCGGGAGGACGACACGGGCGCCGGCACGCCGCCCGCCGTCGACCGGCCCGAGGGGCGCCGCTCTGCCGTCGTGCGGGGCTCCGGGGCGGCCGACGAGGAGGAAGGGGAGGAGGAGGAAGATGACGAGGAGGAGGAGGAGGAAGAGGAAGATGTGGTGGTGGTGGAGGAGGAAGTGGTGGAGGAGGAGGAGGAGGAGGACGAGGAGGAGGAGGATGATGAGATGGAAGAAGACGACGGCGAGGAGGGAGACGAAGATGGAGGCGCTCGCGCTCACGTGAGTGCGGCTGCTGTTGTGTTGGGCGGCAGCGGAGGGCAGAAGTAGGGGGGAGGCTTTGGCATAATTGTGTTGGTGCGTGCGCATTTCCTCGTGTGCAATTCTGTGTGTGTCTGTGCACTGTTGCGGTTAGCACCCTGCACTATGAACCCAGCGACCCGAGTTCGATCGTTCGATGATTAACTGAACCAGTTCTGGGCCTCCCCTAGGTCGACTCAGCCTCAAAACGAACATCACCGCCGCCGAGACAAAAGGCACCCAGGCACGTGTGGTGCTGTCCACGCCGCCACACACACGTCACACCCCCCGCTCGCCAACAGCATCCGTGCCGACAGTCCCTAACGATGTCGGCTAATTGGCAGTAGACTAAACCCCCGCCACGGTAATGTGGAATTTCCACCACTGGCCCCGAGCCTAATGGCGGCCCTTTGCTCGTTTGAACGGGGAGGTGCGCGTTTGGCTGCAATCGGGAAACGCAGACTCGGGTCAATCGCTAGCACGATCGGTTCCTTTTGGGCTCGGAATCGCCATGTCAAATTTTTTTATTTAACCATAACCCCCCTCTACCGGCCCAGCGGGAGAGCGAGCGAAATGGAGTTGTGACGTCGCGCAGGGAAAACGTGCCGATTGATCTTAGTTGATCGGCAAAACCCGAGGCGAGGGGGGATGTTGAAAAGCCCGAGCAACTTTTGACAATTTTCCTCTGAAGACGTTTTTCTGGAGATTCCAGCCAGCAATCGTCGTCATCATCATCGTGAGGTGATAACAGCAGCTCAAGCCCTCAATCCCGTGGTTTGACTGCCTCCGTCGGCTGGTGGTGGCGGTGGTGGTTAGCGTTTAGCGTCACACAAATCGACACGACCATCCAAACTGAGAGAAACCCAATTTGTGATTCGTGACATCGTTGGAGAAAGAATAGAGAGAGATCGCGAGCACACGGGCACCACGGGGCACTTACCAGCAGTGCAGCAGCAGCAGCAGCTCCCCGAACGCGCGCGGAACTCGGTGTGCGCTGACCGTGCAAATTCACTTCCACACGTGCACGCACACACACATGCTCGCACGTGCACACGCACACACGCACACACACTCGCACTTCCACACGCACACACACGCACACTCGCACGTGCACACACACGCACACTCGCACGCGCACACACACGTACGCATGCACACGCACACACGTACGCATGCACATGCACGCTCGCCACAGCAGGAACCGCACGCACGCCGCGCGTGCCGCGTTTAACGCCGAGCCAGAGTTTTAGGCCAATCGCACATCGACACCACTGCCCGCACCAGGCCTCTCCCCACGCTGTGTTGTTGCTGTTGTCACGACGGCTGCTATTCTTCTTGCACTTGCAGTGTCCTGCCAAGTTTGTGCGGTAGGGGGTGGGGGCGATGGTGTTTATCCAAAGGCCTCCGTACTGATAAGATAATGCTGCTGCTGCTGTCGATGGGAATGCTGCTTCTGCTGTTGCTGATGATAATATAATGCTACGATTGTTCCTGTTCATGGTGATAAGGCTCTAGATGAGAGTGCTGTGTTAATTCTAGAATTGAAGCTTTCGTGACTGCAAGGATCCATACTCTTTGGTTTTTTCGGTAAAGTCACGTAGGTGAAAACTAAATAAAATAAAAATAAAACAACTAAATTAAATAACGACGTTTCGGAACCAACACAAGCATCAGTCATCAGGTGTGACTGCTCCAGCAAAACTACTGTAGCGTATGAATTTTGCTGGAGCAGTCACACCTGATGACCGATGCTTGTGTTGCTTCCGAAACGTCGTGGTTTAATTTCGTTGTTTTATTTTTTATTTTATTTAGTTTTCGCCTACGTGACTTTACCAAAAAACCCAAAGATAATGCCGTGCTTCTGCCGATGATGACAACGACGATAAAACTTGAGCTTCTATTCCTGCTGTCACCCCCCCCCCCCTCCCCAACCCCACCGCCCCACGCAGGCCGAGGAGGGTAGCGGCCGCGGTGGCCTTGGCAGGGGCGGCGCGGGGGGCGGGGCGGGGGGCGGGGGCAGCCCCCCCTGCGAGCAGACGGACGCCGCCGTCTCGAAGCTGCACCAGCTGAGCGAGAAGCTGGAGTACAAGCGGCAGGCGCTGGCCTCCATCCTCACCGCCCCCAAGCCGGACCGCAAGGTGCGGCGGCCGTCGTCACGCCGACCCTGGTGGCGGTGGCGGTGACTCCGCGCTCGTTCATTTGTTCGTTCACGGCAACAATGCTCGGGACAAACGACACGGAACAAATGAGACACTGTACAGACGAGACAGAACAATGCACACATAACAATGCACACAGAACAATACACACAGAACAATACAAACGAGACAGAACAATACAAACGAGACAGAACAATACACACAGAACAATGCAAACGAGATAGAACAATACACACAGAATACAAACGAGACAGAACAATACAAACGAGACAGAACAATGCACACATAACAATGCACACAGAACAATACACACAGAACAATACAAACAAGACAGAACAATACAAACGAGACAGAACAATACACACAGAACAATGCAAACGAGACAAACAGAACAATACAAACGAGATGGAAACCTACAAACGAGACTGAACAATACAAACGAGTGGGCACAAACGAGCCGCTGCGTCCGCCCCCCCCGCCCCCAGATGGTGGGCAAGCTGGAGAGTGACATCGCGGCGCTGAGGAAGGAGTGCCAGGAGCTGGACTTCCACATCGAGCGCACGGACACGTGGTGGGAGAAGATCGGCCAGTGGACGGCCACCATCTCCCACTGCGAGGTGGTGTGTGTGTCTGTGTCTGTGTATGTCTGTGTGTCTTTGTGTGTGTCTGTCTGTCTGTGTGTGTCTGTGTCTGCATGTCTGTGTGTGTGCCTGTCTGTCTGTGTGTCTGTCTGTGTGTCTGTGTCTCTGTCTGTGTGTCTGTCTGTCTTTGTGTCTGTGTGTCTGTCTGTGTGTCTGTTTTTGCGTTACGTACAGACGTGTGCATGTCGCCCACACACACACACACAACAAACATCTTTGTCTTGTCAAATGAGTATCTGGTGCGATGTGTAAACATCGTCACTGGGGAGACAGAGGCGGCCTGGCGTGGTGTTGGCCACCCACCCCCTCGTGTGCCGTGTGTGAGTTATGAGTTAGTGTGCCGTGTGTGAGTGTGAGTTCGCGCACCGTGTGTGTGAGTTGTGAGTTAGTGCTGCGTGTGATCGTGCGCGCTTGGCGTCCGTGTGCGCGGGAACGGCTTCCCCAGGCGGAGGAGGAGGGCGGCGAGCAGGTGCCGTGCTACGTGATCATGGTGCAGCTGGGCCGGGCCGAGCGCCCCTCGGCCTCCTCCATGGGCTGGGTCGTGTCCCGCACCCTCGCCGACTTCCACCGGCTGCACCGCCGCCTCTGCGAGGTGCGACTCCCCCCGCCCCCCCCCCCGCCCCCGCCCCCCCCGCGAGCGGCGAGCGCCGGCGAAGGCCGACGACGCGTCGTGACGACCGGGCGGCGTGGCCGGAGCCTCCCCGGTGCGGGTTGTTTTGCGGCGCGCGCTACTGCAGCGGGCGCTCGTTTTTAGGCCGAGTCGACCTAGGGGAAGGCCCAGGAGGGGGTTCCGATGATCGTCGCTGGTGTTGGCCGCGAGCGGGCATCGGACTTGGGTTTGTAGCGCAGCGCAGAGCTAACCGCTGCGTGTGTGTGTGTCTGTGTGTGTGTGTGTGTCTGTGTGTGTCTGGGTGTGTCTGTGTGTGTGTGGGTGTGTCTGTGTGTCTGTGTGTTAGGCTGGCCTGCCTACGATCCATCCTGGGTTTAACCAGGCTGGATTGTGTGAGGAGCTCACAAGTCCTTGAAAGATCTGGGCAAAGCCCCATCAGTGAGCTCCTCCGGCAGGCAAGGCTGCGTTGGCTGGGTCATGTAGCCCGCATGCCCAGCCACCGCATGCCTAAACAGCTTTTGTTCGGCCGGATCGAGGGGGCTAAACGGGCGCGGCACGGGCTAGAGAAGAGATGGAGTGATGTGGTACAGGAGGACGTGGAGCTGAGTGGACTTGCCGATGACTGGTACCAGCGGTGTCAAGATCGGCCTCAGTGGAGGAGGCTCGTGAAGGACGCTACTGGGCAGTTGGAGGCAGTCGCCCTCCAACAACAACGGAGGGCGGAGGAGCGACGCTCACAACAACGAGCGGAGCGCCGGGTGGCTAAAGCACAGCAAGTTGGCACAGTAGGGGGCACAGGTGGTGCATCAGCCAGTCATCTCGGTCATCTCGGTCAGTCGACCCGTGGCACCTGGGTCTGCCCCGTGACCTCCTGCCAGCGGGCGTTCGACACTTCACGTGGCCTCAAGGTGCACATGGCCTGGCACAAGCGTCGTGGTGACGTCACCGCCACTTAGTGGCGAATGGCGGTTGTTGTTGACTGTGTGTGTGTGCATGGAAGTGGTAGTGTAGTGGTTAGCGCTATGAACCCGGCGACCCGAGTTCGATTCCTGCTCACGGCCAACACCAGTGACGATTATCTGAACCGGTCCTGTGGTGGGGAGCGGTAGCGTCGTGGTTAGCGTGCTGCGCTACGAACCCCGGGCGACCCGCTCACTCCCAGCACCAGTGATGCCACGGTGGCTAGGAGATGTTAACTGCCTCCAAAAGTCTGTTAAAGGCTACACGGGCAGGGGAGGTGGGTGGGAGGATTTTGTTTTGATTGTCTAACTCCGTGCGTGCAGTGCTGCCCTGCACTGAAGAAAATGCCTCTGCCCACCCTGAGTAAGATCCCCTTCAAATCCATCGACCAGAAGTTCCTGGAGAAGTCAAAGAACCAGCTCAACCTCTTCCTGGAGGTACCCAGCCGCGACACGAAACAACAACACCGTGACGGGTCCGGATTAAGGGTCTTGTCGGCCCTAGGCCACTTCTGTTCCGTTAGGCCTTCAGTGATCAGTTCAACACGGAGGCTTTCGCGACCAGTGTCATCTATCACAGACATTTTTTTGGGTTAGATCGCGTAAAATAAAATGTGTCGTTAAACCCGCCACCACCCGACACAGCCAATGAGTAAGGTTTGTCACGTAAACAGAACGTGCCAATTAGTCGCTAGTACAGCACTAAACGGTGTGTTGGAGAGCAAATCAACACTCGGATTGTAAATGTTGTGGATTTGCTCTCCAACACAAATCCACTCGCCAGACAGTCCGCCTCCTCCCGTGTCCGTCCCTCCACGTAGAGAGAACTCAACTACTTCGTTACACATCGCCTCATTTGAACGAGCGGCGTTGGTTTCATCCCGAGCTCCGTTAGAAACGCAATGGTTCTCCGGTAATGACAAAGTGACCACTTTTCTACTCGGCTACCATCGTCACGAAATACCAACTACTGAGTGAAGGCTTCTCGTTCACTCGCTCACTCATTCGCTCGCTGTCTTTCTCACTCGCTCACTCACTCGCTCGCTGTCTTTCTCACTCGCTCACTCACTCGCTTGCTCACTCACATGGTACCATTCTCACTCACTCATTCGCTTGCTCACTCATTCGCTCGCTGTCTTTCTCACTCGCTCACTCACTCGCTTGCTCACTCACATGGTACCATTCTCACTCACTCATTCGCTTGCTTACTCATTCGCTCGCTGTCTTTCTCACTCATTCACTCGCTCACTAATTCACTCACTGATTCACTTACTCATTCGCTCGCTGTCTTTCTCACTCGCTCATTCACTCGCTCACTTATTCTCACCCACTTGCTCTCTCACTCGCTATCTTTCTCACTCCTTCATTCACTCGCTCACTCATTCACTCACTTATTCACTTACTCATTCACTCGCTATTTTTCTCATTCACTCGCTCACTCATTCACCCGCTTGCTCTCTCACTCGCGATCTTTCTCACTCTCTCGCTCGCTCATATTGTATCTCTCTCACTCGCTCGCTCACTCATTCACACACTCACTCGCTATCTCACTCATTCTCTCGCTTGCTATCTCTCTCTCTCAGTCTCTCACTCACTTTCTCTTTCACTCACAGGCTTACTCGCCCGCCTGCTCGCTCGCTCACTCATTCTCTCACTCACTCGCTATCTCTCACTCGCTCGCTCACTCATACACTCGCCTGCCCGCTATCTCGCTCGCCCGCTCGCCTGCCCGCTCGTCAAGCTAGCCTTGACCTCCACCTCCTCGCCCCCCCACGTCCTCCCCCCCATTGCAGAAGCTCCTCTTCGACGACAAGCTGTGTCAGAGCGAGGCGCTGTACGCCTTCCTCTCGCCCTCGCCCGACTACCTCAAGACGACGGGCAGCTGCAAGAAGAGCTCCGGCTTCTCGCTGGCCAACCTCCTGGAGCGCCTCCCGGGAGATCTGCTCACCCATAAGGACGTGAGGCGCGCAGTCAAATCGTACCCACGCTCACACGCGCACTCACACACACGCGCACACACAAAGATAAAGATCCCCCGTATAGCCTTAACATACTGTAGGGGCAAGTGCTGTTAGCGAGCACCTATGAAGGCCGGCACGGCACACGAGGGAGTGGATGGCCAGCACCACGCCCGACCGCCTTTGTCTCCCCAGTGGCGATGTTTACACACCGCACGAGGTACTCATTTAAGGCTGAGTCGACCTAGGGGAGGCTCAGGACCGGTTCAGATAATCGTCACTGGTGTTAGCCGTGAGCGGGAATCGAACCCGGGTCGCCAGGTTCATAGCGCAGCGCGCTAACCGCTACACTACCGCTCCCCTGCCCGTCTGCGTGTTTGTCTGCCTGCCTGTCTGCGTGTCTGTCTGCCCGTCTGCCTGTCTGCCTGCGTGTCTGCCTGCCTGCCCGTCTGCCTGTCTGCGTGTTTGTCTGCGTGTCTGTCTGCCTGCCCGTCTGCCCGCCTGCGTGTTTGTGGCACGGTGTCCCCGCCGCTAGGACGAGGACGAGAGCGACAGCGACCTCTCCGACTCCGAGGTGGACGGGTTGCTGAGCCGGCGCGACTCCATCGCCGAGCCCTGCTTCCTGCTCCTCGGGGAGATCTTCGAGCTGCGCGGAAGTAAGGATGGCACTGATCGCACGGATCGCGCGGCACGGATCGCACGACACGAACCGCACGATCTGAACCGCACGCTCCAGATGGTGCTATCTAGATCACAGATTCGCCATCGCTCACTCCACATCGTGGGCTCCAGACCACTCGGGATCAAACACCGTGCATCACGTCACCTGAATCTCAAGCCTCCGGTTCACACAGTGAAGGTTGCACCGTCCGGGTCTCGTCCTCCACCCGACCGCACGCATTCCGGACTGTGCGGCCACGGTCACGCGCACGCCCCGGGATCGCTCCGATCTCGCCCCGGAAGGCGTCACCGTCACCGTGGCGCAGAGGTCGCAAACGGGGTTTGATTCCTTACCCGTGCCCGGCCGCACCAGGGTCGCAAACGGGTACCCGTACCCGTACCCGATACCCGGCTACCCGTACGGGTATCGGGTAGGGTACGGGTACCCGATTGCGACCTCTGGGATGAAGCCATGTTGCAGGCACGGGTGGGTTGATTCTAGGAACTTGAATTGTGAGAAGAGACAAGACGTTGGGAAATGAGTGACAAACGGTGACTCACCAGTGACTCACGGCCTACCCGTACCCGTACCTGGCCGCACCAGGGTCGCAAACGGGTACCCGTACCCGGCCGGGTACGGGTAGCCGGGTATCGGGTAGGGTACGGGTATCGGGTACCCGGTTGCGACCTCTGCCGTGGCGGATTTGTGCGGCCGTAAGCTGCGTTCTCCGGCAGCCCCCAACAGCGTGCGTGTCTCCGTCCGTCGCCGTGTGTGCGTGTGTGCGTGTGTGCGTGTGTGCGTGTGTGCGTGTGTGCGTGCAGTGTTTAAGTGGGTGCGGAAGACGCTCATGGGCTTCGTGCAGATCACTTTCGGGAGAACCATCAACAGGTGAGGGTCACCATTAGAACCTCATTTGCCAGTAAAAAATATAATTGTTTTTTTCCCCTTCTATCTGGCAACAAAACTGACACCTTTTTTACAAGGAGTCATGTTTGCATAGACCACAATACCTGCAGCCATAATGCAACAAAAAAACATAACTCTGATAGTGCATATATTATCGCTAACAGCACTTGCCCCAACAGTCCGCCGAGGCTAGACGGGGGATCTTTATCTTTGGAGCGGTCACACGCTGGTTCGCTCTGCAGAAAAGATCGGTTGGCCAGCTTTGAATTCCCAGTGACGAGTGATATATATGTGTACACACAGCCGTCCTGGGCTTCTCCTAGGTCGACTCAGCCAGAACATGAGCACTCAGCATCAAGCGTGTAAACATCTCCACTGTCCTCCCCCATCTCCCCCATCTCCCCCATGCCCCCCCCCTCCCCCACCGCTCACAGGCAGATCGGCGAGAGCATCGAGTTTGTGTTCAGCGAGACGATGGTGGCGTCGTACGTGAACGCGCTGCGCGAGGCCTACTGGCCTGACGGGCGCCTCGCCACGGCCGGGCCCGCGCGCACGCCCACGCACGCTCGCGAGGCCCGGGCGGCCGCACGCCAGCGACTCCTCGAGAACATCCCAGGTGTGCGGGGCGGCACCACACGCGGTCCTAGCCCCCTCCGTGGCTACGTCAGGGGTGGCGGGGTGATGGATGGTGGGGTGGTGGTGTGGGTGGGGGGTGATGGATGGTGGGGTGGTGGTGAGTGTGGGTGGCGGTGAGTGAGGGTGGGTGGAAGAGGCTCGTGAAGGACGCTGCTGCTGCTGGTGGGCAGCTAGAGGCAGTCGCCCTCCAGCAACAACGGAGGGCGGAGGAGCGACGCTCACAACAACGAGCGGAGCGCCGCCGGGTGGATAAAACTCAAACGAGTTGGCACAGTAGGGGGCACAGGTGGTGTATCGGTCACTCATCTCAATCAGTCGACCCATGGCACCTGGGTCTGTCCCGTGACCTCCTGCCAGCGGGCGTTCCACACTTCACACGGCCTTAAAGTGCACCTAGCCTGGCACAGGCGCCGTGGTGACGTCACCGCCACTTAGTGGCGAATGGCGATGGTTGCTGTTGTTGCGTGTGCGCGTGTGTGCCCACGCATACGTGTGTGTAGGTTCGACCCGGGGTTCGATTCCCGTTATCTGAATCTGTCCTGGGCCTCCCCAAGGTAGACTCGGCCTCAAATTAGTTCCCGGTGATGTGTAAATATCAGCAGTGGGGAGACAAAGGCGGCCGGGCGCGGTGCTGGCCACCCCACCCCCCTAGCGTGCAGTGGCAGCCTTCGTAGGCGCTCCTCGCTAACGGCACTTTCCCCGACAGTCTGTTGAGGCTCCACGGGGGGTCTTTGTTAGCGCACCGTGTGTGTGTGAGTTGGTGCGCCGTGTGAGTTATGAGTTAGTGTGCCGTGTGTGTGTGTGTGTGAGTTCGCGCACTGTGTGTGTGTGTGAGTTAGTGCGCCGTGTGTGTGGGTTGTGAGTTAGTGTGTCGTGTGTGAGTGTGAGTTAGCGCACCGTGTGTGTGTGTGAGTTAGTGCGCCGTGTGTGTGGGTTGTGAGTTAGTGTGTCGTGTGTGAGTGTGAGTTAGCGCACCGTGTGTGTGTGTGAGTTAGTGCGCCGTGTGTGTGGGTTGTGAGTTAGTGCGCCGTGTGATCGTGCGCGCTTTGCGTCCGTGTGCGCGTGAATGCTGCCCCCGCGTGCAGACCTCTTGCAGGGCCTGGTGGGGGCGGAGAACGCCCGGCACGGAACCCTAAAGGTGCTCGCTGGCCTGCAGGAGAACCGTGCCAACAAACACCTAATTTACGTGAGTGGAGTGGTGATGGGTGGTGAGTGGTGGTGAGTGATGGTGAGTGGTGGTGAGTGATGGTGAGTGGACTGGTGATGGGTGGTGAGTGGTGGTGAGTGATGGTGAGTGGTGGTGATGGGTAGTGAGTGATGGTGAGTGCTGGTGAGTGCTGGTGAGTGGTGGTGAGTGGTGGTGAGTGAAGCTGAGTGAGTGGTGGTGAGTGGTGGTGAGTGGTGGTGATGGGTAGTGAGTGATGGTGAGTGATGGTGAGTGGTGGTGAGTGGTGGTGAATGATGGTGAGTGTTGGTGAGTGGCGGTGAGTGGCAGTGAGTGCTGGTGAGTGTTGGTGAGTGGTGGTGAGTGGTGGTGAGTGATGTTGAGTGGTGGTGAGTGAAGCTGAGTGGTGGTGAGTGGCGCTGAGTGGTGGCGATGGATGGTGAGTGAAGCACTTGCCCCAACAGTCCGCTAAGGCTACACGGGGGATCTTTGTCTCTGATCCCCGTGCATCAGGTGCTGCTGCAGATGTTCCTGCTGGAGCTGTGCCCGGAGCTCAAGGAGCTGGTGGAGCGTCCACGCGACCACTCGGCCGCCGCCGGCGCCGGCGCGGCCGCCAACGTCGTCACCACCACCAGCGCCGCCACCACCGCCACCACCGCCATCGACACGGACGACAACCTGGACTAAGCTCGCCCGCTCGCCCCGTGAACTCGCCCCCCGCTCGCCCCCCTCCCTGCATCTCGCCGCCAGGAGCGGGTGGAGCGGGTGGATCAGGGTGGAGCAGGGTGGATGGAGGTGATGTAGAGACAGAGACGGAGTGATGTGTGATGGTGATGTAGAGACAGAGACGGAGTGATGTGATGGTGATGTAGAGACGGAGTGATGTCAGCAATGCCACTCGGAGCGTTGCGTTGACGACGACTTGAACTCGAGCTGGTGATGTTCTGCTCACCCCAATTTGTTTCATGAATCTGGGTGGCACTCCGTGCTGGAGCTGCTTGGGTCCCTGGGCTTCATGCTCGCTTCCCTTCACCAATTGTTGTCGTCATCGTCATCATCATCGTCATCGTCGTCATCGTCACCCTCTTAAGTTCTTACAGGGTCTACCCACTTGGCTGTGAGCGGCGATGGTTTACACGCTCGCACGCACCCCCTGCACCCCGTGGGCACTGTAGGGATAGAGAGATCACTCTCGCGCTTACATGTAGCATCGCGTCTAGAGTGGGGGGGATGGGCGTCTAGAGAGTGGGGGGGGGTCTAGAGAGTGGGGGGGGGGGGTCTCGTTACACGCTGGGTGTAACGTAACACGCCACTTCGCAGTTCGGCTCCCTTTCAAAACCCAGAACCAGCCCCCCCCCCCCCTCAGTACGCGTGGGGGACGGAACGTCGGACTGCGGCGGAGCCCCGGGGGACAGCCGCCGACGTTGAGACTTGAGCTGTTTACACGTCGTGTGTGAATATAGCGCGGCGGTAGGGGAGTGGGCGAGGGAGGCGGGGGCACTTGGGGCGCTGCCGTGGCCAGGAGATGTCAACTACCTCGCCTGGTATGCGGGAGGTCGTGGGTGCGATCCCGACCGCTGTACGTTTGGAGTTTGCGCGTCTCTCGCTCTCACTCCCCGTGGTCGCGTGGATTTTGCGTTTTAGAGTCTTTGCCTGCTCTCAATTTCCACAGAAGCTAATTCGTCGAGCAATCGTTCGCGGTGGCCAGGTCTAAATAGTTGAATAGTTTTGAATGGCAGGTGCCCTCTTGCCAAGGCCTCGGACCGACCCACTCGCCGTGCGAGGAAGAATCGAGCTCGCCCAGAAGTTCGCTCCCCACGCCGTGGGACAAGTTTGTCTTCGTCCACCCGATTTCCCCGGAGCTCGATTCGTCCCATTTCTCTCAACGTTCTTTCTCACAGCTTTCCCGCGGTATTTTCTCCGGATTTACACCGACTGCTTTCTTCACATTCCTCCTTGGATTATCTCCGAATCGCCCCCCCCAGATTTATGGATTTATTTGTTTATCCCCCCCCCCCTCCTCCCCTCTCCAGGCATCTCTGGATCCCATTATTTCCTCCGGTCGAGTGACGATTTGAAAACACCCGCGGCGAAAAGTTCACGGTCGCTCTCGTCGACATGGAACTTGTAAACTTTTAACCGCGATAATTCGCGAAGGCGCCGCGAGTCCTTGTGGAGGGTCCAACGCCGCTCCTCACGTCGGCCCCTTGAGCCAGGGCTCTCGCGAGCGACGGGGGCGACCGCTTGCCGTCGCTCCGCGGCCGTGCACGTCGTCACACCGTTTGAACGTTCGCCCCCCCGCGGTCGGAGACGCGGCGCGTCGCGGCCTCGACTTGCGATCCCAAATCTCGAATTGCCGCCACCGCCGCCGCGCGTTTCTGAACGACGTCGGCGCGTCCCGCTCGAAGCCGGCGACCGTCGGTCGGTCGGAAACTCAGACGGGTCCCGGTGAGCCAACGCCTACGGGGGAAGAAAAAAATTGCCGGACGCGGCACCGAGGGGCGGGGATTGAGAGCGCGCGACTTACACTGTGACGAGGGTCGGGTTTGCGACGCCTCTCGATGGCCCCGAATGATGTTTACGCGGCGCGTGCACGAATACTGCGCCGGCTGCCGGCAGGCGGGGAGCCGGTCGGCCGTTGGCGACGCCGCTCGTTGGAGCGGTCGCCACGTTCCACCGCTTTGCCGCGGAAGATTTGCGGTCGTGCCGGGCACCCCGAGCGCGTGATGGGGCACGGCGTTTTGGCGTCGCGCCCCCCCTGTCAGTGCGTCGCCACCGCTAAGTTTACACAGCGCTAGAGAGAGCTACGACTTTGATTCGTATCATTATCATTCGTATTGTTGTTGTTATTATTCTTGATGGGGTAGTATTGCTTTTGTTTCAAAAGCCAGAAACTTGCCGTTTGAAAATCGGTTTAAGAAATTGCACTTAGGACGAAGTAGCTGGTCGCCCGCGATGAAGCTGGGTTCTCAAGATGGGCGAGAGTCGATGGTGGTCTCAGCCTGGTCACCAATGACTCACAGAGACCCGTAGACTCACACAGAGACCCACAGACTCACACAGAGACCCACAAACTCACACAGAGACCCGTAGACTCACACAGACCCATAGACTCACACAGAGACCCATAGACTCACACAGAGACCCATAGACTCACACAGAGACCTATAGACTCGCACAGACCCATAGACTCATACAGACTCACACAGACTCATAGACTCATACAGAGACCCGTAGACTCACACAGAGACCCATAGACTCACACAGAGACCCATAGACTCACACAGACCCATAGACTCACACAGACCCATAAACTCACATAAAGACACATACTCTGGGTTGTGATTAAAGCGGGTCTTAGCCCAGTCACCAATAACTGCACAAACGCACACGCTTAAACATAAGCACACAAACAACACAAATATGAACACAACACAAACAACACACACAAAGGTCCCCTACGTAGCGTTGTAGACTGCTGAGGGCAAGTGCTGTTAACGAGCACCTAAGAAGGTCGGCACGGCACACGAGGGGGGTGGGTGGCCAGCACCACGCCCGGCCGCCTTTGTCTCCCCAGTGGCGTTGTTTACACCTCGCACCAGGTACTCATTTGAGGCTGACTCGACCTAGGGGAGGCCCAGGATCGGTTCAGATAATTGTCACCGGAGTCGGCCTTGAGTGCAAATCAAACTTAGGTCGGCGGCTTCTCAGCGCAGCGCGCTAACCACTGCGCCACCGCTCCCAACAACACACACATGCGCACACATGCAGACAAGCACGCGCACACACACAACATCATACAATTCATGTTTTAACCCGTCAGTTTTTGCCACCCTGTAAGGATTTACTAAGCGAATAAGCACATAGAAAGAAAAAAATCCAATCACTTGTTTACACAGCTAATGAATAATTTTGCCGTGCAGAGATCGTGCAGAGATCGTGTCGAGATGGTGTCGAGATGGTGGACCACGAGGAGACGTTGATTTTGCCGTGCGGTCGTGTTCGTTTTGACGCCGGAGCGATGGGATATCGGTGGCACCGCTGCTGTCCTGAGCGGTCTCCGGAGTTGGAAGTGCACAATGCCTGGTACCGTGCTACGCTGCCAATCGTGAAGTGAACCTCTCGGAGACCCGGCTACTTGGGGAGGACTTTCCGGTTTACGGGGGTACCCACCCAGCAAAAATAGAAAAATACATTCAGCCGCGTGTGCGCTGTGATAACCCCGCGCATGCAGAGAGCAGTGTTGCGGGGTGGTTGTAGTTATTTAAAATAGTTTTCGTTTTGTTGTATTTATTTCTGATGGCCTTCCAGCTCACCTGGAAATCCTGGCTAACCCGTGTCCGACCGCACGGCTGAACGACCACAGAGTGCAATGATGTCGGCTGAGTTTATGTACCTACGTTGAACTTCTTTCACACCACCGCACGTGAGCCGACCGTGCTAATCGGAGGTGCGGCGAGGGAGGGGGAAGGATGACAAAGTTAAAGTGTCACCGTATGAGGCTTCGATCTCCCATCGTTTTTCGGTAAAAAATAAATGATAGCCGAGCTGGTGCGAGTGTGCGCAAACGAAGGAGGGAGCAGACGCCACGCACTGGACTCCAGCGATGCGAACGGTGCCTTAGTCTGGCTCCGCGAGCCTCTGAAATTCGCGGCAAACACGAAGGGCACCGGCGGTGTCGCAGGCAATGCAAAGTCCGACCCGGGTAACGGTTCGCGTGCCCGTCACGTCGACACTCCCCCTCCCCCCCCCCCCACGATGGCGTCGCCACGTGGCATTGGGGGGCCACGTGAAGTCAATTACGTAAACGGTCCAAAAAAAATTAACTTTTTTTTAATTAGACGTTTTTAAACTTCGTGATGTGGGTTGTCAATGTTCCCAGGACGATCGCTCGAATGTCGAACTCGCAGCCCACGTGGCAGTAACCACGAGTGGTGGCTTGGAGCACGAAACCCCCCCCCCCCCCAACACGGAGCGGAGCGCGTTCACAACACGGCAAGGTCCGCGGGCTACGCAACCCCCACCCAAAGCCACGCACATTCGCCCGTTTTGCCAGAACCAGACGACACATTCCGCCAGGAGATTGCCGACCAACGTAATCCCACGTGCAATACGCCACTTTAACCATTCCCCCCCCCCCCCGCGCGTTTGGTTTCGTCGCGACAGGGCGAGAGAGACGCGCAAACGGTCGCTCGCCGCACACCGCGTTTTGATTGTCTGTCCGCGTGGCAGCGCCCGCTGCTGGTGTTCGTCGATTAAAAGTTTGATTTTAAAAACTCTTTGAGTCGCCCCCTCCGCCGCTGCCAATGCGCTCAGCAGAAACGCGGGCAAATGACGTGGACAGCGCACACAGAAGAGCAGCGCGGTGGAGCGGAGCCCGCCGGGGTTGCACGGAGGCGTGAGGCTGCCGACGTCGCTGTGGGAGCAGATCAACGACTTTATAATCTCACATTCTTCGGGTGGTGAAGCCCAAACGAGCGCGTGAGGAGTTAGCGGAGAGTATCGCCGCAGCGTCTCCTTCGCGGTTGTGGATCGGGCGGACCAGGTAACGCCGGAGACAACATTGTGGTTGGTAAGATTTTTTTTTTTAAGAACTGTGACTGGGACACCCGGACGGCTTTGGCAACACATCGCCGCTAGGATGGATCGGGGTCGGGTGGGGTGATCAAGACTCACAAGTGGCAGCCGGAGGAGGGAACAACGCCCGAGAAGGATGTCCGCAGCGAATACGGAGCGTTGAAACGGGATTGCGTGCGCTCTGACCGTTGCATCGTAGGACCTCATCCAGCAGTGGACTGACCACGATGTTCATGCTGGTCCGTGCAAATCTGTGGGACCCATGAACCTGCTTGGGCTGCGAGGTGGCCAGGAGAGGGCTAGTGGCTTCCCGAGCCCATCTTTGAGGAGGTGCGAGTGTTGTCCCCCTCGTGTGCGGGGTGGGTTTCCTCCGGCTTCTCCAGTTTATTCCGGTTTCTTCCGGTTTTCTCAGGTTTCCTCCAGTTTCGTCCGGCTTCCTCCCACACAAAGCCGAATTGGTCATCAACATGGCGTTGACCAAACATCCCATTGTAGCAGCGCCCTGCGATGCGTTCTGCTGTAAGGAGAACTATTACGCTTACCGCTCGTTCGGGAAAACCTCGGTTTATTTTCATTTCAAGGTATTACAAAATTACAAAATATATTTTTTTCCGCTTCTACAACCACGGCAATGGCAAGCAGTGTTCGAAGCTAAAATGTTAAACGCTTGTACACAATTAACATTTGGAGGCAAAAATAAATACTTGCGGTGGCTTTAAAGCGATAAACACAAAAACCATTGTCGGCAAAGAACCACTGCCACTGAGATTTAAACAAATACAACGCCTGAATAAAATATGTAAGAAATACAGGAACATCAGCTGCAGCTGTTACCGTTGTTGCTACTGCATCTGTTGCCGCTCCTACTACCACAGATGATGCTAAGACTTGCTGCTGCTGTGATGATGATGATGCTGCCGTTGCTTTAGAATGCGTTAACATTTGACTCCTCTCAATGCTAAAACGTTTGTGCTCGGATCACGCAATATATTTCACCTCCAATGTTAGAATCAGAATCTTTCATTTATCCTGGAGGAAACCGATGAGCCATGAAGCTCTTTAACAGATGATGTCCAGTCGGGGCAGCGGGTCAAGCAGGTGACACCAGCACGCAAAACAGGAAACGGCAGCGGTGCAGCTCGGCCAATCGGTGAACAACTGCTGCTGCCCCCTGCTGCTGCTGCTGTTGTTGCTGCTGCATCTGCCGCTGCTGCTGTTGCTGCTGTTGTTGCTGCTGCTGCTGTTGTTGCTGCTGTTGTTACTGCTGCTCCTGCAGTTCTTGTTGCTACTGCTGCTACTGCTGCTGTTGCTGTTGCTGCTGCCTACTGCTATTGCTGCCTCTGCTGCTGTTGCCGTTCCTCTTGCTGACGCTTCTGCTGTTCCTGTTGCTGCTGCCCCAACCTCAAACTCGGTCCAAAGTCACGGGGGGGGGGGGGTGGGGGGCGCGGCGTTCAGTCTTGGAAGCGGAAACAGTCGCTCGCCACCTTCCACACGGTGCCGGCGCCGGTCCCTTGCGCCGTGAGCAGGAAGTTCTGGCTGAAGTAGCGCTGCCGGTTGCCGTCGAACTTCACCGTGCCGCTCGTCACCACCAGCACCGTGGTGCGGCCCTGCGACGCGGCCTCTGTGGAGCGATCGTCGCGCGAGAGAGAAAGTGACACAACGCAGAGCAGCGTTAACGTACGCAGGGGGTCGCGGGTTTCATCTCGACCCCTGACACCTGTATATTTGGAGTTTGCGTCTCTCCGTGGTGAGATAACTACCTCGCCTGGTCTACAGGAGGTCGTGGGTTCAATCCCGACCCCTGACACCTGTATATTCGGAGTTTGCATCTCTCTCACCGTGGTGAGATGTTAACTACCTCGCCTGGTCTACAGGAGGTCGTCGGTGTGATCCCGACCCTGATGACGCCTGCTGTATATTTGGAGTTTGCGTCTCTCTCTCCCCGTGGTCACGTGTATTTTTCTCGGGGTCCCTCCGGTTTTCCCCCTCCACATAAATTTCCACGTGATAAGCCACTTCGCTGAGCTATCATTTGTGATAGCCAGGTCGCTCCTGAAAAAGAGCACTATAGCTTACCTGGTAAAATAACAAGAGTTTAATAGTTTCGTTTTAGTTTAACGTCGCCAGCGATTTTCATTCAAGTGTCGGCATTGGTCCATTTAACGACACCCAGTGGAGTTTGAGTTGTGTCTTAAGTCTGTATATTTCATGCGGTGATTCTCTAAAGTCTGGTCAATTAAATTTGTAACACATTTAGTCCACTTAGCAGTTGTTAATTGTCGATGTGCAGGGCGTGGAATTCACCCACCCCACCCTCCTTGATATTATCAAGTCAGCCAATCATAAACTCGGTTAACCCAACCAACCATTCACGCAATTCGACCCATTACCCACCCAACCACCCACCCACCCAACCACCCACTCAACCAACCACCCACCCACCCAACCACCCACCCAACCACCCAACCACCCACGCAACCAACCACCCAACCAACCACCCACCCACCCAACCGTCCAGGTGCGACGTCTCAAATTCGGTGCGGCACAGCGCGCTGCTGCTGCTGTGTGGGCTCACCGGGAACTGGCTGGCAGTCGAGCACGGTCGGCTGGTGCTCGCTGGAGGGCAGCTGCTCAAAGAACTTTGCGAGCCCCTCCAGCCCCGTGACGGCCGTGCCGTTCCAGACGAGGGTGGCGGTCTCCAGGTAGAGCTTCGTGAGCACCTGCGGCACACAACGGCGGCACCCCACGCAGCGTCAACAAACGGCAACGTCCCATCGCTCGGACCCGACGTCTCTTCGAAGAAGAAATAACTAAACATTTTTGACGTAATATGCCAAGTTCGTTGAGCTATTATTTGAGGACAGGTCGCTTCTGAAAGAGAGCGAGACAGCTCAGTGGGACTACCTTGCCTGGAAAAATAAAGTTGTTTTAAGTGATGAGATCTGCTTCTGGTTGTTGATGACAATAAGCTAATAATGATGATACTAATGATGGCATGATGGTGATGGTGATCCGGCTTGAAACCTGACAGGGATTTGAACTGACGACGTTCTGACTGTGGTGCGGTGTTTGGTGTGGGGTGGTGGGTGGTGTGGGGTGGTGGGTGGTGTGGGGTGGTGTGTGGTGAGGTGTGGTGTGGTGTGGTGAGGTGTGGTGAGGGGTGGTGTGGTGAGGTGAGGTGAGGGGTGGTGTGGTGAGGTGAGTGGTGTGTGTGGTATGGTGTGAGGCGGTGGGTGGTGTGGCGAGTGGTGTGGTGAGTGGTGCGGTGTGATGTGGTTGGTGGTGGGTGGTGAGGTGAGTGGTGTGGTGAGATGGTGAGTGGTGTGGTGAGTGGTGCGGTGTGGTGGGTGGTGTGGTGAGTGGTGTCATGGGTGTTGGGTGGTGCGGTGTGGTGGGTGGTGAGATGGTGGTTGGTGAGGTGTGTGGTGAGTGGTGTGAACGCACGTGTCTCCGCTTGTCGATCGTCTCGTAGTAGATGCTCACAAACTCCTCGGCAGCGCGGCACGCCTGGTCGACAACCATCTTAAAGTCCTGCAGAACGACGGTGTCACCGCCACCAAAAAAACAAAGACAAAGATCCCCCGTATAGCTTTAACAGACTGTAGGGGCAAGTGCTGTTAGCGAGCACCTATGAAGGCCGGAACGGTACACGAGGGAGTGGGTGGGTAGCACCACACCCGACCGCCTTTGTCTCCCTAGTGGCGATGTTTACACACCGCACCAGGTACTCATTTTAGGCTGAGTCGACCTAGGGGAGTCCCGGGACCGGTTCAGATAATCGTCACCGGTGTTGGCCATGAGCGGGAATCGAACTCGGGTAGCCGGGTTCGTAGCGCAGCGTAGCGCTAACCACTACACCACCGCTCCCCACCACCACCACACAATCGCGTCACCGTCGCCATCACCACCACCATCACCACCACCGCCACCATCACCGCCACCATCGCCGCCGCCGCCACCACTACCACCATCACCACCATCACCGCCACCATCGCCGCCGCCACCACTACCACCACCGCCACCATCACCACCACCACCACAATCGCGGGTCTAATTCGCGACAAAGTAGCGAAGCCTCGAGCCCACAGCACAGGCCTGGCGATGGTATAGGCCGCACCTCTCTAACCCAACCGGGGGGTGAAACAGACAAAACGCTCCGCATCGTCGGGACTTCGAGCCACGTACCAGGGTGGCCATTGCCACGGCCGCGGGCAGGACGAGAGAGCTCGTGGAGAGCGACGAGTCGAGGAGTCGCCGAGTTTCTGAGTCGCCGAGTCGCCGAGTCGCGATCGTCAAGTTGACGGGAGTCGCGTTGCTAATGGGGCGCCAACGCTCTTGGGGTTCCGGGCGGAAACTTCCAACTGCGCGCGCGGGAGTCGGGAATGGGTTTTTTTGTTCCGCCCCCTTGGGTCTCGGTGATTGAGCCGGCAGGGTTCAAATGAATCGGGCGCAGACGGAGACAATCGGTGAGACCCAAGGGCGGAACAAAAAAAACCCCGACAGGGTCAAATCCGATGCTGGATGAAGGCAATCCCCAATCCGCCTGCATGTTGAACTTCTTTCGCACCGCACGTTACCAACCGATGCCACTGATGTAACAGATACGTCCAACAAGTTGAGTTATTCTAACGTAAGAATTTGAACAGTTCAAACAAAAACTGTTTTTGATTTAAGCACATGCAATCAGTTAAACTCACAATGTGATTGGGAGCCTTGATTATATAACCATACATTTGCCAATATTATTCCACGTTTTTAAGTTCTGTAATGTCATGTCCCACTCAGGCGGGGAAGGTTACTTGCCACTCAGGATATTTTAGCCAGGAACACCCATCGAGTCTAAAGACGCTTCGCAGGAGGTGTTGCTACATTGGGATGTTTGGTCAATTATAATTTTTTTAATGATGCTGATTTAACGAAGAGGTCGTGTTCAAGCTAATTGCATTGAAGCAGCTGACAACTCAGAGACCAGGGGATGGAAGTCTAATCCACGAGAGTGATCTGACCTGTCATTATGGGCCATAGCTTCTGCTGTCAAGCCCTAGGGGCATCCCCAGTGGCAGCTGTCCCTGGGCATGAGTTTGCGGCCAGCAGGGGACGATTGCCGCTGTGTGTGGACGGTAATCCCAGTTGAGTCGTTCACGGTGTAATGATTGTGGCGATGAAGATAGCGGTTGTTGTGATGAATGTGGCGATGAAGATCGGTTGCCCCATCATTGTTCTTTATTAATCCAGGAAATCCGCACCGAGTCTCGAGACACATTTTGTGATGTTTAACCAACTCCATTCGAATGTGGGAAGAAAGCGGAGTACCACCAATAGGAGCAAATGACGCACACACTCGTGGGGGATCACAATCAGATTAAATTTATTAACCCACTTGCTGTACTGCCACCTACTGGAATCGCGCAGCTCAGCGGGTTTTTAGTCTTTCACAGATGTCTCCGTGACCCACCAACCCTTGCATCACATGCTCGCGTGCGGTGATGATCGCTGCGGACGATGGCGATGATTACTTCATTTTAAACCATCTTCACGCAAACTGCGGTCATCCTTGCAGCAGCAGCAGCAGCAGCGGCCTTTTGGCTCGGCCATCGAAGGCGGCGCTTTCAGATGCGCTTCTGCGGCCGTCTGGAACGCTCTTCCTGCCCATATTAGGAAGTTACATCATCGAGATTGAGAACACATTTATTTACCTCGGCTCTTTGCCGTGTGTAGTTTGTCGTCCTCCCCCCGTACCTCGGATTAGAACAGGTTGGCTACGTACGGTGCAAAAGAAGTTTAACAAACATACGTCACAACTCCATCAAGTGAAACAAAACCCGACTATAAAGTATAAAAAACCCTACAGAGCACCGAGTTCACACTTTAGGTCGCTCCCCCGTTACGTGCTGTCGTTGTAAACGTCGTTTAAAGACGCAAACTACGTACCAACAACAGCACCACTTCAAAGGCAGTTTTAAAGTCAATTAAAAAAAATTGCATTTGCAATGCGCCTTGCTTCAGAGAATCACTCCAGCACGTCCAACAGTAGGCCGACAAAGCTGAAATAAGAACGTGGAATAGACGCAGCGGGCCCAACGCAGCGGGCCCAACGCAGCGGGCCCAACGCAGCGGGCCCAACGCAGCGGGCCCAACGCAGCGGGCCCAACGCAGCGGGCCCAACGCAGCGGGCCCAACGCAGCAGGCCTGCGAGGCTAACGAGAAGAGCCGGAGTGGTGGACGGCGGAGTGCCGAGTGAAGCTTCACGACACGCACGACGGCGCCTGCAGGTCAGAGCGGATCTCCCGCCACTCAGATGAGGGTCGAGGCATCGGGGCTCCTCTCCCGTTTACTGCCACGCTGCACGGCCAGCGATGGAAATTCCACATTCGTATGGCGGGAGGGGGGGGGGCAGGATCCACCCATAGGACAACTACCGTCGACTTCTGGACAAAAGCGATGCTCATTTTTTATTTTGACAATGAACTCGCGAGTTCACCCTCCCTTCGTGGCCCTTCTGCCCCCCCGCTCATTGCAGAGGTTCGCGATTCGACGGTGGCGACCACCCTGGTTCAATACTGCGCGTGGGTGCGCTCACGAATGAAGGTGAGGCCGCCGACTGCGTCGCAGCGGTCGTTCGAGATCCCCAATGCCCTCGTTTAGAACGGAGAAGGCTTCACGGCCCGAGTTTGTAAACCTGCTCGTACATTACCACTACTGGCAGCCTAATCCCCACTTGCAGGCCGGTGCTGCGTACGCCTTGTGCCGCACAGGGGCAGCTGCCGCTGGGGGGGGGGGGGGGGGTGCTTCCCCAGGGGCAAGATCGCGGGGATGGCGGTCGAGGTCCGTAAAACGAAAATTCCTCCTCCTCCTCGTGGTCGTCGAAAGATGTCTGAACGACCGCGATGGCCGCCGGCCGTCACTGCGCCTTCCGCCGGTCGTCGTCTCGGCCGCGGCGGGCGGAGCCCAGCGAGCGCAGGAGGCGGAGCCAGGCGAGGGCGACGCCCACGGCGCAGTAGCAGGAAGTGGCGAGCAGCGGCAGGAAGGGCAGCGCGCTTCGCCACGGCGACAGCGGGAAGGCGACCTCCACGAGCAGCGCCAGCGCGGCCAGGCCGGCCAGGTAGCCCGCGGCGCACGGGCCCAGCAGGCGCTCCCTGGCGCCGCTGGGCAAGGGGCAGGGGAGACACCGGCGGCAGCACCGTCCGTGAGAATCGACGCGCGTTTGTGGCGATGGTCGCGCCTCACAGCTGCTGGCTTCGGGCGCCTTTCTGTCTGGAGTTTGTGTTCTCACCCCGCATGGCCGGCCGTCCGTCTCCCCTGGGTTCCCCGTTATGGGCTGCCCCCGCGTGACACGTAAATAAAATGTATGAAACCCCCTATCGTTACGTTCGCACCACGACCTAAACACAGACACCAATAGGTGTCTACATTTGGTGTTTGGACGTCGTAACACCTCCTGTCTCGCTACCAGAGAGGTAACGCCTATTCGGATTCTTTCATAATTATGATACTGGCAAAAAAGGTCCCGTAAGTACAGCGAAACACCCGCCATTCGCCACCATGTGACGGTGACGTCACCACGGCGCCCGTGCCAGGCCAGGTGCACTTTGAAGCCACGTGAAGTGTCTAAGGCTCGCCGACTGGAGGTCTCGGGACAGATCCAGGTGCCATTGGTTGGCCAACTGATAAGACTGGTAGATGCACCATCCGTGCCCCCTACTGTGCCTACTTGCTGCATATTAGCCGCTCGGCCCCTTCTTGTGAGCGTCGCTCCTCCGCCCTCCATTGTTGCTGGAGGGCGACTGCCTCCAACTGCCCAGTAGCGTCCTTCACGAGCCTCCTCCACTGAGGCCGATCTTGACACCGCTGGTACCGGTCAACGGCAAGTCCACTCAGCTCCACATCCTCCTGTACCGCATCAGCTCCATCTCTTCTCTAGCCCGCGCCGCGCCCGTTTAGCCCCCTCTATGCGGCCAAACAGAAGCTGCTTGGGCACGCGGTGGCTGGGCATGCGGGCTTCGTGACCCAGCACACATACGTACGTACATTCGAGAGACATCGGGACTCACCACACGAGCGACCTGAGGGTGGAGAAGCTAAAGATCGTGTACATCAGCATCAGGCCGATCTTGATGGGCAACTCTGTGGAGAGAGATAGGAAGTCAAAAGTGAAATCGTGCAAAACGCGTGGATCGTGAGACGCTAGGAGATGTTAACTACCTCGCCTGGTCTGCAGGAGGCCGTGGGTTCGATCCCGACCCTGACGAAGCCTGCTGCATATTTGGAGTTTGCGTGTCTCTCTCTCTCTCCCCGTGGTCGCGTGGATTTTTCTCCGGGTCCTCCGGTTTTTCCCTCCACATTTAGAATCAACGTCACGCGTTTAGAGTGTTTGGCTGCTATAGATTTCCATACGATGATGCGGCAACTTCATAGGTGCTTGTCACTAACAGCACTTGCCCCGACAGTCTGTCCAGGCTACACGGAGGGGGGACCTTTGTCTTTGTGCGCGGTGCTGGAGGCGTCTCGGCCGCCGCTCACCAGGCAGGGTGAAGATGAGCGGGAACAGCGAGAGGTGGCCCGTCGTGGCCAAGATCAGGAACGTCTCCGCGTCCTCCCGGCTCTCCACCGCCAGGAGTCTGCGAGGAAACGGCGTCGTTAGCGGCGCCGCTCAGAGGACGCCGCCGGTCAGAGGTCGCCGCTCAGAGGTCGTCGCCGGTCAGAGGTCGCCAGTCAGAGGTCGTCAGTCAGAGGTCACGGGGCACGGCCTGCGCCCCGCCCGCCGAGCTGGGTCGTTTGCCGTCACGGGAACGTGGAACTTCCGGCACTTGCGCAGGAGTCTGAGCGCCGTTCGATGCTCGTTTTGTTCCAAGGCATCGGAGACGTGACGACGCATCGTCGTCGTCATCATCATCGTCGTCATCGTCGTCGTCATCGTCGTCGTCATCATCATCGTCGTCATCGTCGTCGTCGTCATCGTCGTTGTCATCGTCATCATCGACGATGAATATCGAGTGGCACCCGAGCGCGGCTTCTAACACTAAGCGACGGCATGCACGTTCGGTGGTGGCGTTGGTGGCGTTGCCGCCGGTGGCGATGGCGCGGCACGTACGTGAGCGGGAGGATGGCGATGAGGATGGCCTTCTCGTGGACGTGCCACCCGAAGAGGAACGCCGCCAGGGCGCAGAGCGTAGCGCAGCGCACAAAGTGGCGCGGGCCGCACGGGCGCGACCACAGGGCCCACAGCGCCGGCTGCATCGGCCCTCGCGCGTCACCCGTGGGAGGGGAGGGGGAGGGAGGGGGAGGGAGAGAGTGAGGAGGGGGGGTTGAGGGGGGAGGGGCATCAACTATCCAAAGGCTCGGAGGAAACCAACGTGCAACCCAATCGTCGTCATTGTCGTCGGCCATTGTCAATCCACTGCTAGCCTGAGCTCGCAGCCATCTTTATGGGCAGTAGGCGAGTGGGGGGGTAGGCGAGTGGGGGGTAGGCGAGAGGGTGTTAGGAGAGGCGGGGTGGGTGCAGGGTTGGGTTAGGCGAGGGGTGGTAGGTGAGGGGGATTAGTTGAGTGGGTAGGAGCTGAGTGGGTAGGAGGCGAGTGGGCGGTGTGGCTGGCCCGTCTCACCAGCGTGGCGAGCAGCGTGCAGGCGACGGTGGCGCCGGGCGGCACGGAGGGCAGCACGGCGTGCTCGGCCTCGCGCACCAGCCCTCCTGTCATGGCCGCCGTGGCCACGGAGCTTCCGTTCCAGAGCCCCGCACGGACGCCTGCAGCGGCGCAGAGGAGACGCATGGAGACGGCGCGGGGGGGGGGGCATGGGAGGGGGGGGCATGGGAGGCATGGGGGGCTGCTGCTGCTGCTCTCTCTGCTGCGTGCGCGGCCGTCTGCTGTCGGGTACAGCTGTCTGCGAGTGCTGTGAGCGAGTAGCACCTATGAAGGTCGGTACGGCACACGAGGGGGTGGGTGGCCAGCACCACGCCGCGCCAGGTACTAATTTGAGGCCAAGTCAACCTAGGGGGGGTCCAGGACCGGTTCAGATAATTGTCATTGGGGTTGGCCGCGAGCGGAAATCTAACTCGGGTCGCCAGGTTCATAGCGCCCCGCGTTGACCGCTACACCACCGCCACCATGGCGTTCCGGGTCGTTCCGGCCCCATTTCCACCGCTGGCACCGTGCGAGTCTCCACAAACAATTCCCCGGTCGGGGGGTCACCGAGCGGAGGCCATCGCTGTGGCGGCAGCAGCTCACCGGCGATGGCGAGCGCCTTGTCGGCGGCGTTGTAGAGCGCCCACGCGTTGGGCGCCCAGTAGGCGTGGCAGAGGCCCCGCCGGAACGGGAAGAGGCGCGACAGCACCTGCGGCAGCTGGCCCTGCACGCACACGCCAGAGCGCCACCGTTCTAGCGCCAGCGCAAGCCTCTTACGGCCGGGCCGCGGTGGCCGCCCTACTTAGCCAGGCGATCCAGCACTGTGGAGCGAGGGTTGGTGGATCACGCACAGATGGTGACGACGACGACGAGCTGCCTTCAAACGAACCGTCAGCAACAATAACGGCGGCTCAGATTTGGCATCGCGAGTGTCATCGTCACCATCGTCGGTATCGCCACAATCGCCATCGTCGTCATCGTCGCTATGCGCGTGGCTGCCCGTGACCCAGCACTGAGCGGGAGAGGGTTGGCGGATCACACACAGATGGTGTGCGCAACTCCCTTCCCGTGGGCGTCGAGTAGGAGCCGTAGCCCGGCTCTGCCAGGAGAAGGCTCCGCCAGTCCCAGGGTGTGAACCCAGGGTGTGAACCCAGGGTGTGAACCCAGGGTGTGAACCCAGGGCGTGAACCCAGGGTGTGAACCCAGGGTGTGAACCCAGGGCTTGAACCCAGGGTGTGAACCCAGGGCGTGAACCCAGGGTGTGAACCCAGGGCGTGAACCCAGGGCTTGAACCCAGGGTGTGAACCCAGGGCGTGAACCCAGGGTGTGAACCCAGGGCGTGAACCCAGGGCTTGAACCCAGGGCTTGAACCCAGGGTGTGAACCCAGGGCGTGAACCCAGGGTGTGAACCCAGGGTGTGAACCCAGGGCTTGTACCCAGGGTGTGAACCCAGGGCGTGAACCCAGGGCGTGAACCCAGGGCGTGAACCCAGGGCTTCGGAGCTAACCAGCTCGGTGTCTCGTTACAAGCCCTCCCGTTGCAGACGCCCGTTGCGGGGATTGAACTGGGGCCTTTGAGACGCGGGCAGGGGCCGCTCACCATGGCGATGAACGGGCCGAAGGAGCAGGCGAACACGGACAGGACGATCGCGGCCAGCCCCAACAGGCGGGCCACGCTCAGACTTCTCCAGAGCACACCCCCGTCTAGACGCACGCACACACGCACGGGAGACGGTGACGCACGTGGAAGATGGACACGCACAGGAGATAGTAGACAAGCATATGGAAGATGGAGACGCACACGGGGGACGGACACGCACACGGGGGCCTCACCGGGGCGACTGCGCGTGAAGCAGAACGTGCGCAGCATGTAGACGCCGTACGCCGGCGCCAGGTACAGGTAGATGTGCTTGAAGTTGAGCAGCAGAGAGAAGAGGAAGGCGGCCGTGTAGACCTTGCCCTGCGGGCGGAGAAACGCGACGCGTCGCCAGCCACTCGGAGGAGATCGCGACAAAAGCTCCCGCTGCTCAAACTAAAAACTTCAGTTTTCATTGTTTACTTTAGTGAAGGCCCCGCTTAGCTGTACGGCTCTCGTTTCAGAAGCGACCTGGCCGTCACGAGTGATAGCTCGACCAAGTGGCTTATCATCGCGTGGGAATTTACGGCGGCCAAGTGACTCTGAACGCAGCGTTGTTGCCTCTAAATGTGGAGGGGAAACACTGGAGGACCCGGAGACAAATCCACGCGACCACGGAGAGACACGCAAACTCCAAATTTACAGCAGCAGGCGTCAGGGTCGGGATTGGACCCACGACCTCCTGTACACCAAGCGAGGTAGTTAACATCTCACCACGGAGAGAGAGACACGCAAACTCCAAATATACAGCAGCAGGCGTCAGAGTCGGGATTGAACCCACGACCTCCTGAGGACCAGGCGAGGTAGTGAACATCTCACCACGGGGAGAGAGAGACACGCAAACTCCAAATATACAGCAGCAGGCATCGTCAAAGTCGGGATCGAACCCACGACCTCCAGTATACCAGGCGAGGTAGTCAACATCTCCTAGCCACTGTGGAAACCCAAACAAGCATCGAGGCAATGAGGCTCACCTCCTGTTAACAGCCCTGCAGAGCCGGTGGTGGGAAACTCCACATTCCTATGGCAGGAATGTGGGCAGCCATTCGTGTGGACCTGTCCCACAAATTGTTGCTCGTTTTATCTACCCCGGAGGGATGACGATGATGGGCTGATGAGTCAACACCCCCCCCCCGCCCAAGTGGGATTTGAACTCGTGACCTTCCGACTGCGAGGAGCTCGCTCTGCCGCCGGGGCCACCCGGCCGCTGGGGCACGGTCCTCGAAGCGCGGTTCTTTGACGAGCGATTTATTGTTCTCATTACGACCACCACGATATAAAGAGATTCGTCACCAGCACCAACCGGTTGATCGGCTTGGCAGAGCTCGCAAAGTAACTTAGAGCAGCTGCCACACGTCTGGGAGGCCCCTCCCACCCTCCGAGGCCCCGCCCACTTTCACGTAGACACGCCCACTCCGCCGCCAGCCCCCCCCCGGCCACACGGCGAGTGGCACCTTTCCGACACCGTCGCCCTGCCCATGTTGCCACATTCCCAAAGCCTGACTGTGCAGCGATTGTTAACGACACAACCGCTATTTTTTTATTTAAAGCTTTCGTGACTGCAGGGATTCATATTCTTGGTTCTTTCGGTAAAGTGACTTTACCGAAAGAACCAAGAATATGAATATACAACCGCTATTGTTCATGATGTAACCGTGACGAAGATTTGGCCTCTGTGCAAGAAAACAACCAACCACAACAAACACGCTTACGGGCATCACCTGGTACAGGCGGGCAATGGACAACAGCATCAGGCCGGAGAGGAAACCGTTGTATTGAAAATGGATATCTGACAGGATGGGGTTTAGAAACAATGACTTTAGACAGAAGGGTAAACAGAAATGGATTTGGCATTGGCTTTATAACATCCTCTTTACGGCATGCAGGGTCATACTCTTTATTTTCACGCGGCAAATTATCTTATTTACTATGAATTATCAATAATATTTATTATCCAGAATTTTAATCAAATTGTGCTATTGGTGTCAATGCCATTAAAACAAAAATATCCAATCAGGAGCTCTCGTGAGAAACAGTGCTGTACCCCCCATGCCATAGGACGGGCTGCAGAAGCAGCCCTCACAGAGCTACTGCCGAGATCCCTCCAATTGACTCGTGGTCCACGTGGTAAGGGGCAGCACTTCCCCACGGCGCTCCCCCACCGAGAGGAGTGCTCGCTGCACGACGGCCAATCCCATATTTTTAATTCTCAGAGATGGAGTGTCGGCCCGTAGTGGCTCGTATAGGGGGGGGCGTGGCTCGTAGAGGGGCGTGGCTAGTAGAGGGGCGTGGCTAGTAGAGGGGCGTGGCTAGTAGAGGGGTGTGGCTCGTATAGGGGGTGTGGCTCGTAGGAGGTGTGGCTCAGAGAGGCGTGGCTTGTAGGGGGTTTCCCACATTCAGGAGGCAGGATGTGGGGGGGGAAGGACGGCTGCCCCTTTTTTTTTAAGTAATCAACCACAAGAAGAAGTCGATTATACATTTTCTAGCCGACTAATCGACTTTGTTCGACGAATCGCCTCAAGCGCCAAGGGGCGACGGCCAGGATACGGTCAACGAGCAGCAGCCCGACGTTGGTGACGATCAGAGCGGCGAGCACCAGGCCGGGGCTCAGCGTCAGCTCTCCCGGACGACCCTTGGCCTTGCCACGCACGCACCGGCTGCACCTACACGCGGCAACGGTCAGGCACAAGGCGGGGGGAGTGGGGGAGGGGGGTAGTGATGCCATTGTCCACTGCCAAGTTGATTCAAGTCGTTGAGTGAAGTCAAGTTAGGGTCACGGTGTCTTGGTGGGAATGCCACATTCTTATGAAGGGACCAAACTAGGATGGACAAAGCCATGCTGATCATATTGACACCACCAAAGACTCGTCTATCAGTCTATTGTCTAGAGACCCCACCAGAGTCTCGTCTGTCAGTCTATTGTCTAGAGACCCCAGAGACTTGTGTATCAGTCTATTGTCTAGAGACCCCACCAGAGTCTCGTCTGTCAGTCTATTGTCTAGAGACCCCAGAGACTTGTGTATCAGTCTATTGTCTAGAGACCCCACCAGAGTCTCGTCTGTCAGTCTATTGTCTAGAAACCCAATCAGAGACCGGTCTGTCAGTCTATTGTCTAGAGACCCAATCAGAGTCTCGTCTGTCAGTCTATTGTCTAGAGACCCAATCAGAGTCTCGTCTCTCAGTCTATTGTCTAGAGACCCCAGCAGGCTCTCTTCACTGCACTTGCGCGGGTGACGCCGCCACTCACTCCCACGCGGCGTAGATGAGCAGCGCGTCGGTGGCCGTGACGGACAGGCGCTGGAAGAGCACGGTGGCCGGGCTCGCGTAGCCCACGTTGCCCACCGCCAGCATGGCCGGGTCGAACCAGCGGGCCGCGTGCGACAGCGCCAGCTCCAGCCACGCGAAGAGCGGCGGGTAGTCCAGCGTCCACTCCGACGTGTCCTGCCCGGCGAAGCGGCAGCGCATCCGGGTCAAGAGACGCGAGCGCCTTCTCGTCGTCCGTCCGTTCGTTCGTCACGCATATTCCAGCGAGGGACTGTCGCACCAACAGTGCAACGCGCCCTCTCCCGACGGCGTTTGAGTAAACTGATCTGGGCCGCCGTAGAGCGGCGTCTCGGGTGATCTGTGTGATCCACGGATCGTGGCGGGGAGGCAGGGGGGCGACGCCATTCCTTTTGAAGGTCGGAGTCGGGTTCGCGGCCGTCGTTCGAAGCGACAAGTGCGCAATTCACTGCAGGAGTTCGCGCGTCGAGAAGGGGGTGGGGGGGGCGACGCGGTACACAAAGTGACGCCGCGGGCCGTCCCCCTCGAACTGAAGCTCTCGGTCGCAGACACCAACGGTGACGTCCCTGACGAAGTCGAACCATCGGGTTGTCAAGAAGGGCCGTCGTTGGCATCGCGCGTGGAAGGACTGGCAAGCCGATCCACATCAGCTGGAAGCAATGTCCAGGCCTCGACACCGTACCAACAACAACGCTGACAAAGCCTTCTCATCACGTGCGGTGTTCGCTCATCAAACTCGGGCCGCGAGTTCGCAGTGAAGCGCGTTAACCACTGCGCCACCGCTCCTCAGCTAAATAAACAAAGTATGGCGATTGTGCCCGGGCGTAATGATGCCCCATCGAGTCCTCTGCGTATGTGGCTGCTATTGTTAGTTTAGAGCAGTGTTCTTCACTGCCAGGCCCCGAGAGCCACTGGTTGCCCCTGGTGGCCTATAGTGCAGCCCCCGACAATACAAAAGAGTGAAAACACCACCACCCCATCATCTCCATCGTCGTGCTGCTGTCAAACCCACAATGGTTTCCAACGTGTGGCGGCCCTCGCAACCGACGATGTCTTATCGGCGCAAAGTGGCCGCGCCTCTGAAGATGAATGACGAACGCTGGGCCAGAGCTACTTGTATGATTTTACATCGGCGGAGCTTTGACGAGCCAGATGGTTGCGTGTGAGAGTCGCCGAGCGATGCGTCGCCACTTATCTTAACGTGATTTACACAGCGCCTTAACCAAGGCGCTTTACAGAGAATGAAGAACGGTACAATAACGACGACGCGTGTGTGAATGTAATGGTGGAGATGCGGTGAATGAAATGGACGAGAGGGAAGCAACGGGGGCGAAACTGTGATGCGTGAATTTGGTGAAAGAGAAATTGATGACAGTAGGTGATGATGGTGATTGGGGTGAATGAGTGATAGCCCTCTAATGCTAATTATTCTGACAGTATATGATGATGAATGGAATGAATGAATGGGGTGAATGATATAATGAAAATATGAAGAGGGAACAGGAACGGTGATGGCGGTTACGAGATGGAGATTAAGGGGGGTCGTGGGGTGATCTCGGGGTACCAATAAGTGAGTTGTAAGGAGCGAAGGTGACCGATCACCACCAACTGGGTGAGCGAGCGAGCGAGTGAAACGCCGCATGCGTTAAACACAAGCGGCGGACTCACCTCGTAGTACCATTTGGAGATGGGCAGACTGTGCGTGATTGCCAGCCAATTGCGGTGCACCTCAAAATCCGTGGAACGACTTCGCACACGCGAGACAGAGAGAACGCACGCGGGCAACACAGCACACAACACAAAGGCAAAAATTCCCCGTGTAGCCTTAACAAGCTGTTGGGGCAAGTGCTGTTAGCGAGTAGCAGCACCTACGATGGCCGGAACGGCACACGAGGGGGTGGGTGGCCAGCACCACGCCCGGCCGCCTTTGTCTCCCTAGTGGCGATGTTTACACACCGCACCAGGTACTCGTTTGAGGCTGAGTCGACCTAGGGGAGGCCCAGGATCGGTTCAGATAAATCGTCACCGGTGTTGGCCGTGAGCGGGAATCCAACTCGGGTCGCCGGGTTCGTAGCGCAGCGCTCTAACCGCTGCATCACCGCTTCCCACCAGGTCAGACACGCTTCGCCAGCATGTTCAATCCACTGCTGGATGGGACGCAATCCCTGCCGGGTGCGGTGACTTTATCGACGGTTGGTGGATCACGTAGAGATCGGTGCGACTCCCAAACTACTTTCACACCACGCTGATCGGCGCGGTTTGGCGAAGGCGTGGGAGCATGCAAGTACAATACAATACAGGAGTACACAAACGAATGCCCACAGAACGTGCAAATTCGTCACCAGTACAGCACACCGGTGTGATGGAGAGCCAAGCCACAACATTTACATTAATTTACAAATGAATGTGGCTTCGCTGCACTGCCCTCTGCTGCCCACTACACTGCTAGGCAGCCCTGCAACTTATGACACCTGCCCACGTGTGCCACACATTACAGAGGAAAGTTTAAACAGATGCCGAAATGTGCAGTGGACACCTACGGCCTTCTGCCCATGGATCGGGATGATGATGACGTATGGTCCCAGTAACATTGCAGTAACTGTGCGAGTCTGTGGGTCTCTGTGCGAGTCTGTGGGTCTCTGTGCGAGTCTATGGGTATCTGTATGAATCTGTGGATCTCTGTGCGAGTTTGTATGAATGTATGGGTCTGTGCGAGTCTATGAATGTATGGGTCTCCGTATGAATCTATTGGTGTCTGTGCGAGTATGTACGGATCTATGGGTCTCTGTATGAATCTATAAGTGTCTGTGCGAGTTTGTATGAATGTATGGGTCTGTGCGAGTCTATGAATGTATGGGTCTCCGTATGAATCTATTGGTGTCTGTGCGAGTATGTACGGATCTATGGGTCTCTGTATGAATCTATAAGTGTCTGTGCGAGTTTGTATGAATCTGGGTCTCTGTATGAATCTATGGGTGTCTGTGCGAGTCTGTACGGATCTATGGGTCTCTATGAATCTTTGGGTCTCTGCGAGTCTGTACGGATCTATGGGTCTCTATGAATCTATGGGTGTCTGTGCGAGTCTGTATGGATCTATGGGTGTCTGTGCGAGTCTGTACTGATCTATGGGTCTCTATGAATCTATGGGTGTCTGTGCGAGTCTGTATGGATCTATGGGTCTCTATGAATCTATGGGTGTCTGTGCGAGTCTGTACTGATCTATGGGTCTCTATGAATCTATGGGTGTCTGTGCGAGTCTGTATGGATCTATGGGTGTCTGTGCGAGTCTGTACTGATCTATGGGTCTCTATGAATCTATGGGTGTCTGTGCGAGTCTGTATGGATCTATGGGTCTCTATGAATCTATGGGTGTCTGTGCGAGTCTGTACGGATCTATGGGTCTCTATGAATCTATGGGTGTCTGTGCGAGTCTGTATGGATCTATGGGTGTCTGTGCGAGTCTGTACGGATCTATGGGTCTCTATGAATCTATGGGTGTCTGTGCGAGTCTGTACTGATCTATGGGTCTCTATGAATCTATGGGTGTCTGTGCGAGTCTGTACTGATCTATGGGTCTCTGTGCAACGTGGCAATGTTTACTGCGGATTGTGACCACACAGATCCAAGCACGTTGCTCCCAGGCTACCCCCACCACCCGCTCCCCCTCGGGCTTAGCCTGCGGCGACGAGGCGAGGCGGCTGCGAGCGTGACCCACTAGGCAGGGACGAGGAGGCACTTGAAGAGGGTCACTCCGGCCACGGTCAAGATGAAAGCGCACGTGTCGCTGGGCGCCGCCATCTTGGGTAAGGGCGGGGTGGGGAGGAAGTCACTCACTTCCGGGCGCGGCGGGGGGTGTGGTCACGTGGTCGGGACCCGCGCGCGCGCGCTCGTAATCGGAGTTTTAGCAATCGTCGAGCGCAGGCGGTGCACGGTTAAATAAAACTCGTAGCGATTAATAACTCGTAGCGATTAATAACCTGCAGCGATTAATAACCTGTAGCGATTAATCGCCTATAGCGATTAATAACCTGTAGCGATTAATAACCTGTAGCGATTAATAACCTGTAGCGATTAATCGCCTATAGCGATTAATAACCTGCAGCGATTAATAACCTGTAGCGATTAATAACCTGTAGCGATTCATAAATTGTAGCGATTCATCTGCTTATAGCGATTAATAACTTGTAGCGATTAATAACTTCTAGCGATTAATAAATTGTAGCGATTAATAACTTCTATCGATTAATAACCTGTAGCGATTAATAACCTGTAGCGATTAATTATATCCATTCAATATAGGGACACGGTACCTTATACTGGTAGGAACCTCCTGGTTACACCAGCCCACAGGGGATTATTGTGTCCGTCGTGCAGGGACGGGCTGGGTGGGGAGGGAGGGGTTGGTTGGGGAGGGTGGGGTGGGGCTGGGTGGGGAGGGGAGGGTGGGGAGGGGCTGGGTGGGGAGGGAGGGGCTGGATGGGGAGGGGAGGGTGGGGCTGGGTGGGGTGGGGCTGGGTGAGGAGGGGAGGGGCTGGTCCCCCGTGGTGTCCTTATAAAACTCAACGTTTAACCTACTCACGCCGGCTTGTGCCCGCCCTCACAGTCGGGCATATTTGCGGAATACACCACGCCGCCGTTGACCCTGGCCATTGACCGAGCAACCCGACGTTCCTACCAGCTCCCTCCGCAGGAATGTGTTTCTTGTATTCGCGTGCGTGCGAATTAATAGCGGTGTAACGAGAGCGCCATCGCCTGGATTATCAGGGGGGCGTACATTCACCTTACAGCCCAGGCTTATCGACAGTAGGGTTTACATCTCGGGGGAAGGTGAGAGGCGGGTCCACCAGGGAAGCCTCTGGAACATTCGGGGAGGTTCCAGGAAGGGCGTGGCCAGAGGCGGGGCTTAGCCCCGGGAGGGGGATATAAGCGGGACCCCCGAGCAACGCGGGGCGTCGGTATCCGGAGTCTGAAGAGGAGCCAGCGGTGTGTGTCGGAGAGCGGTGAGCGGCACGCGGCGCGGGGCAGCGTAGCCGCCCCTAACTAGGAAGGAGACGGAGACTGTGGCTGTACCAAGCTTTATTTGAACTAAACCTACAGGTTACTGACCGTGTCGGAGGCCACTCATTACAGCGGTACGGATATGTTTTAATGTTGTGTTGCGGAAAAAAGACGAACGTGTGTTTAATGAAAGAGAATCGATGGATTATCATACCAGCACGATTCATACTCAGGATAGTGAGCGAGGAACCGATTCCAATTTGTAAGTCTGTGGGTCTGTTTGTGAATCTATGGGTCTCTGTGCAAGTCCGTAGGTCTCTATGTGAATCTATGGGTATCCGTGTGAGTCTATGGGTCTCTGTGCGAGTCTGTAGGTCTCTACGGGAATCTATGGGTCTCAGTGTGAGTCTATGGGGGGGGGGGGGGGGTCTCTCTTCTGTTAGGTTAAATTCACCCAAAAACACTACGCAAATATAACAACACACCCATCCCCAAAGACGCGTGTCTTTTTTGTCGAGAGAGCGTGACTGGTGGCTACGGGAATGATCGAGAAGGGGGGCGTGGCCTCGTGTAGGTATAAAAGGGGGAGATGCGTGGGAGACTCGGGGCTGTTGCAGTGGAGTCTCCGCCTGATATCGAGTGAAGTGTCTTCAATAAATTGCCAGCTCAAGAGAAGTGTGTCAAGCCGTCATTACACAAGTGCCGGAGGAGGCTTTCGCGACCACCATAATCCGTAAAGGTGTTTGCGGGTTAGATCGCGGAAATATAAATGTTGTCGTTAACCCGGCAGTACCCGGCACGGACAATTCGTAACTTCGTAAATGTTGTGGGTTTACTCTTCAGCACACTGGTGTGTGCTGAAGAGTAACTAAATGCCACGTTTTGTTTACGAGACAAAGCTTAATAGACGGCTGTGTAGGGTTGGTGGTGGGTGAACGGACTCATCGATATGCACGCGACCTAACCCAGGTGATGGAGGTTACCGGGTCTGAACACGGATGCCAGCTAGGTCCACATTCCCATCTCATTCGTTATCAATTATCACCTGCCATGACCCTATCCACTGCTGGATGAAGAATGTGGCCAACTCTCCCGGGGCCCTCAATGATGGATGCACCAATCCTCGTGGTGGGTGTCTGGGTGGCCTCGATGTCAGAGACGGTGCGCATGGCACCACTGAGAGCCTCGGTTCGAATCCGGGTTCCAGCCAATGCCTGCGATTAAACTCGTGTGTTAGAGAGCTGATGGCTTATATAGAAAATCCATCCATAGACTTACAAAGAAACTCATTACACGTACACAGAGGCCCCATAGACTTATGTTGAGAATCGTGGGCTTGTATGAAAACCCGAAGGCTCACGTAGCATCCCAGACTGACATAGAGTCCCATGTGTTTATATACCCAGGAAAATTGTAACTTTGGACCAACACGTTTACCGGGGTACGGCCGACTCGGGCCCATGCATTGGGCATGGGCGGATTCATTTAATTTGACTTCATTATTCTATATTTAGAAAATGTGAACGCCCCACTGATCGTACATGTGTGTGCGTGCATGTGGCTGTGTCCATATGGAGGAGACTAGTGAAGGATGCCGCTGGGCAGTTGGAGGCAGTCGCCCTCCAACAACAACGGAGGGCAGAGGAGCGACGCTCACAACAACGAGCGGAGCGCCGGGCGGATAAAATACTAGCTGGCACAGTAGGGGGTACAGCTGGTGGTGCATCTGCCAGACAGCCAACCCACGGCACCTGCCGGGTCTGTCCCGTGACCTCCTCCTGCCACCGAGGCTTCGACACTTCACGTGGCCTCAAAGTGCACCTAGCCTGGCACGGGCTCCGTGGTGACGTCGCCGTCACTTGGTGGCGAATGGCGTGAGTTGGTGGGGTGGGGGTAGGTGGTGATGGGGGTGGGGGGTGTTGGTGGGGGGGTGATGGGGGTGTTGGTGGGGGGTGATGGGGGTGGTGGGTGGTGGTGGTGATGGTGGGGGGTGGTGGTGATGGTGGTGGTGATGGTGGGGGGTGGTGGTGATGGTGGGGGTGGTGGTGATGGTGGGGGGTGGTGCTGATGGTGGTGGGTGGTGGTGGGGGGTGATGGGGGTGGTGGTGATGGGGGTGGTGGTGGTGGGGGTGGTGGTGATGGTGGGGGGTGGTGGTGATGGTGGTGGGTGGTGGTGGGGGGTGATGGGGGTGGGGGTGTTGGTGGGGGGTGGTGGGTGATGGTGGTGGTGGGGTGGTGGTGGTGGTGGGGGGTGGTGGTGGTGGTGGGGGGGGTGGTGGTGGGGGGGGGTGGTGGTGGCGGGGGGGGGTGGTGGGGGGGGTAATGGTGGGGGGGTGGTGGTGGCGGGGGGGGGGGGGCGATGGTGGTGGTGGGGGGCGATGGTGGTGGTGGGGGGGTGAGGGTGGTGGGGGGGTGAGGGTGGTGGGGGGGTGGCGGTGGTGATGGGGGGTGGTGGTGATATATTTTTGGGGTGCAGCTTGTAAAAGCGCCGCGCCCCACCCCACGTGTCCAGCCACGCTGGGCTCCAGCAGCAGCAGCAAGCGGTGCCACACGCGGGTACACACAGATACACACACAGATACACACAGTACACATACACACAGTACACATACACACACAGACACACGTACACTGATACACACAGAGACACACAGACGCACACTCACTCAGACAGTGGTGACACATGCGTGCTTTGCGGCACAGTCCTCGCTGTTGCTTGCTGTACCGCCGTCGACAACAACAACAACAGCAGCCACAACATCAACAACAGCAGCAGCAGCAGCGGCGGCGGCAGTGACCGTGATGGAGAGCGAGGGAGAGAAGGCGGCGGGTCCGGACTCCTCTCCTCCTCCTCCCTCTGCGCTGCTGCGGCGAGAGTCGTCGGCGTCGTCTCACAGGGACCAGTTCGGCGTCTCCACCACCAACACCACCAACTCCACCACCAACAACACATCCACCTCCTCCTCGTCTTCGTCGGCGGCTTCGGACGAGGTCCCGGACCAGCTGAGGAGGTCGAAATTTGTGAGTTGGCCTTCGGCTCCCACGGGCGTGTCGGTTGGTCCACTGCTGGATGAAGGCCGGCAATCATTTCTCGAGTGTTCGCCATCATCACCGTCACCACCATCAACATCATCATCATCACCACCATCATTATCACCATCATCATCATCACCGTCATCATCATCACCACCATCATCATCAACATCATCATCATCACCACCGTCATCATCACCGTCATCATCAACATCACCATCACCACCATCATTATCATCATCACCATCATCATCACCATCATCATCACCACCATCATCAACATCATCATCACCATCATCATCATCACCATCATCATCACCGTCATCATCACCATCATCACCGTTATCATCACCATCACCACCATCATCATCACCGTCATCATCACCATCATCACCGTCATCATCATCGTCACCATCATCATCACCGTCACCATCGTCATCACAATCGTTATGATTTCTTCTCTCGAGAGCATGTTTATATATGACGCCGTCATCGCTAATGATTATTGCGACGAAATAATCACCAGGGGCAGTATTGTAATCGTGATCGATAAACAGTCGAGTTATTGACGTTAATGATACGCGATCTGTATACCATTCAAGGATACTGTACATCAGCAATAAATCGGTGTTGAAGTCATCAATAATTAATGACTCTTAAATAACCAACAGTCGATGTCATTCGTGAGCATCGGTAATGCATCGTCATCAATAATATTGTGAAAGCGTCATTGGTGTTAAATAGTCGTAAATAATTCAACCATCACAGGATTATAATGAATGAATGTTCACCACCATCATCATCATCTGCTGCTGTAGTTGGTTAGTCTCTCCACTTATTGATGGAAACTAATCATCATCATCACAGTCATCACAACATCATCATCACAGACATCATCATCACATCATTATCATCACAACATCATTATCACAACATCATCATCACATCATCACAACATCATCATCACAAACATCATCAGCATCATCACAAACATCAACATCATCATCACAACATCATCATCACAGACATCATCACAAACATCATCATCACAGACAACATCATCACAACATCATCATCATCACAGACATCATCACAGACATCATCATCATCACAACATAATCACAACATAATCATCACAGACATCATCATCACAGTCATCATCATCACCACCATCAACTTTGTAGTCACCGCTGGTATCACAATCATCATCATCATCACCACCATCAACATCATCATCACCACCATCATTGTAGCCATCACTGGTATCACAACCATCATCATCATCACCACTGGTATCACAACCACCATCATCATCATCACCACCACCACCATCAACATCATCATCACCACTGGTATCACAATCATCATCACCACCACGTTCATGCTCAGCCATCGTCATCATGAATCATCGTTACAACAATTACCATCATCCTAAAATCACGACATCAACAAGACGCCGTCACGATGATCACAATCACTGTGAATTCTGTCTTAATCGTGGCGATGATTGCTAAAATGATGATTGTGATGACGATGGCTCTTGATTAAGATGGCAATGGTACAGTGATGTGGGTAGGCCTTCATCCAGCAGTCGATTGATCATCATTGATGATGATGGTGACGTCACATGTATAATGATCATGGCGATGATGAATCCATAGTGATGCTGACGATGTTGATGTATGTTTAGAACGACCGTTGCCATGACGATGGCTGTGGTGATGATAACAAGAACGAAAATGTCGCTGGCAATGATCACGACATTTTCATGATCATCAAATACAACCAGACACAGACAAAGATCCCCCGTGTAGTCATCACGGACTGTTGGGGCAAGGGTAGCAGCACCGGTGAAGGCCGGCACGGTGGCACACGAGGGGGTGGGTGGCCAGCAACCACGCCCGGCCGCCTTTGTCTCCCCAGTGGCGATGTTTACACGCAGCACCGGGTACTCATTTGAGGCTGAGTCGACCTAAGGGAGGATGCCCAGGACCGGTTCAGTGTGTGTGTACACGTGTGTGTGTGTACACGTGTGTGTGTGTACACGTGTGTGTGTGTACACGCGTGTGTGTGTACACACAAACACGTGTGTGTGTACACATACACGTGTACACACACACGTGTACACACACGCAAACACGTGCGCGCACACGTGGTAGGCATGACGTGTTGACAGCTGGTAAGGAAGTGGTTAATATTTGACAGCGCCTGTTTCATAAACCCAGAGTGAGACACCGACACATTTGAACATCATGTACTTGTAAGCGTGCGTGCGTGTGCTCGCCTCGTAAGTGCACCTAGCCTGGCACAAGCGCCGTGGTGACCTCACCGCCGCTGTTGTTGTTGTGCTCGCTAACAGCACTTGCCCCTAAAGTCTGTTCAGAGCACTGCGGTTGGGCTGGGGGATCTTTACCTTGTGTGTGTGTGCGCGCGTGGGGGAGCGGTGGCGCAAGTGGTTAGGCCACTGCCCATTCGCACCTGTCGATTCCGAGTTCAGTTCCCGCTCACGGCCAACATAGGTGACGAATATGTGAACATGTGCCCCACCTCTCCTAGGCCGGCTCAGCCGTAAATGTTGAGCCCGGTGCATTGTGTATGTACAGCACATCAGCGGTGGGGAGACAAAGGCGGCCGGGCGTGGTGCGCCGTGCCGGCCTTCATCGGTGCTGCTCGCTATAGCAGCACTTGCCCCTACAGTCTGTTGTGTGTGAGTGAATGACATGTGCGTGAGTGTGTTAGCCACTGCTGCTGTCACTGCAAGGGTCCATATTGCAGTGGCAGAAGCGAACAGAGGGGGGTGAGTGTGAGTGTGGGTCACCCGCCAAATGTATTTGAAAGTCCCTACACGGACCTCGGTAGTCCACTTGATTCCGTTTGGTGATGATGTTCGGTGATGACGCTCGTGTGTTGAACTTCTTTCGCACCGTACGGGGAGAAGGGAGAAGAAACTAAACACAAAGACGGTTAGACGGGCTCGTTCCCAATCGCCTGTACTGGACACAAACCTTTCGACTGTTTAACCACAAGCCAGAAAAACACCCCCCCCCCAACAGTTCAGCCCATGCGCGATGGCTTTGGTTTATTTCCTTATCAGCCACGGCCACTTTTTCTTACGTGGTTTCCACTTATTATTCTACTGGGAATGGGGGAGGGAGCGGCGGTGCAGCGGTTAGCACGCTGCGCTTGGGAACCTTGCGGACGGACCTGAGTTCGATTGCTGGTCGCGCATGACGTCGTTTGCAAGTGATTTCCAAAACCGGTTCTGGCCCTCTCCGCTTCACCAACTTGTACTGAGCATTGCGGTGAAGTATGGCCAAAAACCACCCCGTGACCGGTACGGCGAGAGAGAGGATGCCTTGGTCAAGCGGTGGATTGAAAGTGCTGTCGGTTGTCATTATTGACGTGCGCATGCAGGATCATGCTTGGTTAGAAGTTCATGGTAAGGGTGACCTAACTCCCTCGCCTGGTAAACCGATGAAGCCATATTGCAGGCGCGGGTGGGTTGATTCTAGGATCTTGAATTGTGAGAAGAGACGAGACGTTGGGAAATGAGTGACAAACGGTTACTCACCAGTGACTCACGGCCTACCTGTACCCGTACCCGGCCGCACCAGGGTCGCAAACGGGTACCCGTACCCGGCCGGGTATCGGGTAGGGTACGGGTATCGGGTACCCGATTGCGACCTCTGCCTGGTATACAGAAGGCTGTGGGTTCGATCCCGACCCTGCCACCTGTACATTTGGAGTTTGCGTGTTCTCCCCGTGGTTGCGTGGATTTTTCTCCGTCCACGTTTATCAACGTGCGTTTTAGAGTTTTTGGCTGCTGCTCTGCATTCCCACGTGATGATGATGATGATGACGATGAGCCACTTGGCGGAGCTGTCATTTGTGGCCAGGTCGCTTCTGAAAAAGAGCTGCACAGGACCCGGAGAAAAATCCACGCCACCAGCAGGAGCACACGCAAACTCCAAATATACAGCAGGCGTCGGGGTCGGGATCAAACTCACGACCTCCTGTGTACCGGGCGAGGGAGTTAACATCTGTGGTACCCATTTGTTTACCCCTTTGAAGTATTTACACAGCGGCGGACAGGGTGCGCACCTCCGTAGGCCGCTGTGAGACCACGGGGCTCTGCTGGGAGGGCCGGGGGGCCAAGGCCAGACCTTTTAGCGCTGGTTTGTTCCTACAACCTTTGGGCAATTGCCCTTTGATCAACGTGGCCGGTTTTCTAATAGGGCAAGTCCCTAAGTAGCAACGTGACCTCGCGCTCAAAGTTTCTATTGCATCGGACGGACGGGTGAGCGGACAAAAACAGACGGACGCAGAACGGAGAGAACGCGCACAAACGCATTTGAAAACTTTTATCTGCAAAAGCGCTAAAAGTGTAAATGACTCATTGGGACGTGAAATGCCACGGCGCCCTCACTCCCAAGCGGTAACCGCGGGGCGCGGCTGTCTGCCGGCTTACGCGTCCGCCACCTGGTTAAACGAGCCGGCGGACGAGTTCCGCGCAGCGTCGCACGGAGCCTCCACCTCTTCGATTAAAATGCCGCGGCGGCGTCGTCATCGTCGCCGTCCGATGTCATTATCCGCCCTGTTCGGGCGACGCCGCCCTGCGGTCCGCGCGTCGCCCGCGGTTGTCCGAGTTCGAATCCCGGTCGGGGCGAGGAGGGGGGGGTTTGACTCGGCGCGCAATCGTCTGGCAGCGTCGGCGGTCGTTGGAGTGGCCGGATTGTTCGGAGGTCAGGGCGCTGGGCTGACGACCGCTCAAGTGTTGGGGTTTAAACCCAGGCAGGCCGGCCACCCGTGCTTAGACCGGGTTGCCAGGGGCAGTGAGTTTGATGGTCTCAGCCCAGTCCCGACCGCTAATAAAACCATGAAATTTAATTTCTGCGTTTTATAATTTTGATAAATTCCAGCTGTGAGAAGTAATGAAAGCTACCGTTGCGCGCTGAGCGTTACTCTCTGTTGGCGTAGCCGGCGTGACCGCCGGAGGGGCGTGCTGCTTCCGAACATCGACGGGGGGGGGCTGGGGCGTACTCCGTGGGGACCCGGCCGTGTGAAGCAGGAGAGCGCGGCGCACATCGACTCCGGCTGTGAAGTGCGTCGGGGCGTGCCGGGCGGTACTGCTGGTCACCGCTGTACGTGGGAGGAGGAGGAGGCTCTCCCGTGGCTTTGTTGCTACGTGGGGCTGACGTCCAACTCATAGAACATCGACACATCCATTTATTTAGTTTGTTATTTAAAAAAAAAATCACTTGGTGCTCTTAACCGCGTCCAAAGTAACGCGCAAAAAGCATTCGCCAAGTCAAACGCGGCGTGGCGGGCGGGAAAGCGCCGCTCCCCCCCCCCCCCCTCGTTGTGAACCAGAGTTCGCTTGAAAAAGTCATTTCGGGGAGGTTGTTCTGTGATGTCTACTTCCGCGGGCCATTCTTCCATGAAGGGGGTTGGGGGCGGTGACGTAGCTGGGCGGCGGTGCCTTTGCCCCCCCCCCCCCCCCCGTGGCTTCAGCCCGGCGGCCGTCCTGGTTTAACACCAGGACGGCCGCCGGGGGGGGGTGGGGGGGTTGAGTGTAAACTCGCGTCGCCCGCTTCACGGCGGACGTTAACGATCCCGTGACGTTCAGAAAAGCGGGCCGTGGATACCGACTTCGCCGTCCCAAATTCCCCCCCAAAAAGATGTATTACCCACAAATTAACACGTTTTGTGATTCCGCCTTGTGCGATCAGAACGGCGTGAATGCCACGTCATCATTATTATTATGATGGTACTGGATTCCCAGTCAGTGTCTCATCCAAGTACTGACGAGGCTAAAAACCCCGCTTCGCTTCCTAGATCTGATCTCATTTGTTCAGAACTGCTTGTTGTGTTTAGTTTGTTGTCTTTCCCCCGCACGACCAATTGGCACGGTTGGCTACGTGCGGTGCGAAAGTCGTTCAACATACATGCATATGTGATCTGGGGCGCCGGAGTGGCGAGATGTTCACTCCCTCGCCTGGTGTACAGGAGGTCGTGGGTTCGATCCTGAACCGGACGCCTGCTGTACATTTGGAGTTTGCGGTGTCCCTCTCCCCGTGGTCGCGTGGATTTTTCTACACATTTTCGAATTGACGTCGCGCGTTCAGATTAATATTTGCCCGCCGCTTTAAATTTCCCCACGCGACGCTAAACCACTTCGTTGAGCCGTCATTGGCGACGGCCAGGTCGCTTCTTCAGAGAGAAAACGCCGAGCTAATCGCTCGGTGGGGCTTTACCTGGTAAATGAAGTGAATAATACATTTAGTGATCGGCGCGATTTCCAGGCTACAGCTGCTGCAGCGCTACGCTTGTCGCTACTGGCGGGAAGCCCCCTCTTTAGAGCGCCGGGGTTGACACCTTTACCATCTCCCTCGCGTCAAAGTCCGGAGAAGTACTAAACTTGTTTTAGTTTCGGAACCGCACCCCGCTCCCCAGCCCCACTCCCCCTGCTCCTGCCTCCCTCCCGGTTGGCATCCCGTGATTTTCAGACACCCTGCCAGCGTCTTTGGGGCAGGGCCTCGGGCGGAGGCTGAATTCATGGAATTCCTAAATCGTCACTCCGCCCTCTCCGCATTCATCGTCACGAGGTCGGTCTGTCGGTCGGGGAGCTGTGGAAGCCGCGACGCCACCGGCGCTCTGCTGCGCTGTGCACCCCCCGGCCACCCGAGTTCGATTCCGGACCAAGGATGGACTGTAGTGGGCACCCCTTTACCAACTCTTACTGACCAATCTTGATTTGAAGCTTTCGTGACTGCAGGAATCCATCATTAGACGTTTCGATCGGACAACCACAGCAGTTTGTTCTTGCTGTGGTTGTCCCACCTGATGACGATTGCTTGTGTTGCGATCGAAACGTCGTGATCTGTTATTTTTCTACCCACGTGACTTTACCGAAAGAACCAAAGAGTAGTATGTCTTACTGACCAGTGTGGTGAAGTATGGTCAAAACAACAACCCCTGTAGTTGTAGGGGTGGAGCGGTTTCGCGCGCTGCGCTGTGAACCCGCTGATACGCGAGATCGATTCCCAGCCATGGATGGACTTTAGTGGGCTTCCCTCTACCCCCCACCTCACCAACTCTTACTGACCAGTGCGGTGAAGTATGGTCAAAACAACAACCCCTGTAGCTGTAGGGGTGGCACACTGCAGGTGGGTACTCCCTTCAAGCCATGCTGACCAGCGTGAAGTACAACCCGCCATGGCTGACACCGCATGGGCAGGCCTTCATCCAGCAGCGGATTGGCTAAGGGGCTGTGAATTAGTGGCGTGTCAGCCTACCGTTGGGAATTCGTTCAACCGGCGATATGGATACTTTAAAGTCGCGTCTAAAAACACATTTTTCTTAAGTCTGTTTACTCTATTTAGCTCTCCTGTTCTCTTGGCCTTCCCTTAATCTTATTTACAAGGCGCCCTTGCAAATAAATGTTAATGATTATTATTTTATTTTCTGTATGCATCGAACGTGCGTTAGTGTGCCAGTCGCTTCTGTTCCTGCTGCGTTGGCCGCGGTGGTGCGCCAGCTCAGACATTAAGCGAACACATTCCTCCACAACACCGTGCTTGGCCTTAAAACAGACAGATATATAAAGATAGCCATCGTTACGGGCAGAGGCCCTTTGTCATGGCACGGAGCCATTGCCCGAAACGTTGCCTTACGATTAAATGTTTCCTTTTGAGGCCCCACGGCGTTCTTGAGGAGTGTGAGTCTTCGTGTGACTGGAAGAGAGCAGTTGCAGTGGCAGTAGGGAGTCGAGGTTCGTGTGTGTCGGTGTGTGTGTCAGTGTGTGTGTCAGTGTGTGTGTCGGAGTCTATAAGTGAGTGTGTGTCGCTGTGTGTGTCAGTGTGTGTGTCGCTGTGTGTGTCAGTGTGTGTGTCGCTGTGTGTGTCAGTGTGTGTGTGTCAGTGTGTGTGTCAGTGTGTGTGTGTTGGTGTGTGTGTGTCGGTGTGTGTGTCGCTGTGTGTGTGGATGATGGTTCATCTGAAAGAGTGATGCTGAACGAACATTAAGTTGCCCACGCCTCCTGTGCAAAAGCACGTGGTGGTGGCGGCGGCGGTGGTGGTGGTGGCGGCGAAGGTTTATAATTTAACCGTGGCATGGATATTCTCCACGGTTCGCTCCCACACAAGCTGTCACGAGACCCCAAACCCCGGAGAGTCGCCGCAGTCAACCGAGTAAAACAAATCATCCGTCTCCACTGCGATTCTGTTGGATGGCCGACTTGCGTTTAAAAAAATTGACTTTCATTCCCTGAAGTTCTATTTTGCCATTCCCCCCCCCCCCCTCAATGTATCCCGATCACGCTGACTGCGTCACATCACTTGGTCGAAGATTCCATTTGGAAATTCCGCATATCAGTGCAATGCCTTCTTGTATCCGTCGGCCGGTTTATTATATTATGCGAGGCACCCTTAGAAGCCCTTGCAGCATGGCCCACGGAAGCTGATATCAGAGAACTACCTCTTGAGGTCCCTTCAAGTAACGTCTGGTCCCCACAGTAGGGGGCAGCACTTGCACACCCGCTCTGCCACAGCGCAATGTTTGTCGGATGACGGCCAAACCGATATTTACATTCTTGAAGCTGCAAGGTGGACACATTGAGTGCGGATTCAGTGATTTGTTTTTTGCAGTCGTAGGTAGCTCGGCCGAGACAATCAACTTGTCACTGTACTTGAGAACCCGGTTTAAATCTGGAGTGAAAACTAATTTCTTTAGAACCTACTCGCACGGGCAGCTACGTACAGTGCGAAAGAAGTTCAACATACTTGCTGTACGTACAATCGCAGGCAGCGGCTGACACCTGGACTCGAACCCAGATTCTCGGCGGTGCCGGCTCGGTGGCTCGGCAGCGTCTCCGCCGCGCGAGCCGCTCCGGTTTGTTGTTTTAATTTTCCCGCTTTTCTGTTGGCCGGCAAAAAACGTTTCGGTGCAAAGTCGCCCACTCAGCTCACCGTCACCTTCTTTTTGTTTTCAAACGGGCGCGGCAACGGCACGCGATTGGCCGGTGCGTCGTAAACGCGCGCACACACGCACACACAGGTAAGCGCGCGCGCACACAGGTGCGCGCGCTCCCACCCACACACGCAGCACACCTGGCGCGCTCCGACCTCTCTCCACGTCCCGGCGGTGACGGAGTTTTTCGAACGTCGCCCGCCGCTCAAATCCTCCGCTCCGTGGAGTGCGCCCGCCGCCGTGAGTCTCTCTCTCCTCGTGCCTGCGGTAAACTCCTCCTCCCCGCGTCGCGCTTCCCGACCCGGTGTTTCTCCCCCACTCGCGTAACGTGGACCCCCCCCCCCGGCCAAACAACACGCCGCGGGCCGCGGCGTTGGCAGGGGTGCGCTGCCAAGCGGTACGGATTTTACCACCATCGTCGCCGGCGGTTGCGGCGAGGGCACGTCCGTCCCTTGGGGACAGGACGGTGACACCAGCGGCAGCAGCAGCTCGCTCCTGGCCGATGCGCGATTCACAGCGTCGGCAACACTCGCCGGTAAAAGACCCCCCCCCCCCCCCTTTGTTGTGGAGGGTGGCACCCATCGTATCTTGCGATAGGAATGTGGAAATTCCACATGCCTACGAACCATGTGGTTATCGGATTTAAAAATCAGGTGTCATGTTTTGATCCAGTGATCTCACAAACGTTCGGATGCAAAATATGTTTTGCATAAATACCCAAAAAAAGTTAAACATTTGTGTTCTCTTCCTCCCCATTCAGAATTATTATTTTTCGAGTTGGATTTGTTCCAAGTGTGCTTCTTCCTAACCCTTCTTAGAGCAACGTTGTCCTTTACAACGAATCTCCGTCAGTCAGCCCCAGCTGGCTCCAGATCAGTGGTTCTTCTTAGCTTGGGGTGCACGCACCCTCTGGGGATGCGAGATGCCATAGACTAACACTGCCCATAGACTCAACACTGCACCATAGACTCAACACTGCCCATAGACTAACACTGCCCATAGACTAACACTGCCCATAGACTAACACTGCCCATAGACTAACACTGCCCATAGACTAACACTGCCCATAGACTAACATGCAGTAAAGGTTACGAACCGCTGCTCTATACATGCGCTGGATGTGAATGCGTATAAAGTTGTTGTTGTTGTGTTGTTGTTGTGTTGTTGTTGTTGTGTTGTTGTGAATGAATGCGACTTGAGCATCGGCAGTGGTAACCGCCGGCCGCCCCGCTCGTTGCGCTCAGCACGGCAGATTGGTGCTCGCGTGGCGGTGGTGGGCGGTGGTAGCGGTGGTGGCGGTGGCGGCGGTGGTGGCGGTGGTGGCGGTGGTGGCGGTGGTGGGCGGTGGTGGCGGTGGTGGCGGTGGTGGTGGTGGCGGTGGTGGGCGGTGGTGGCGGTGGTGGGCGGTGGTGGTGGTGGCGAGTGTGGCTGAGTCAGAGTCCCAAGTCCACGAGTTTAGATCTTGGTCAGCGACTCATCTCATCATCATCATCAGTCATTGTTGTCGTTATCACGATCATCGAATAATCATCATCGTCGTCGTCGTTATACTGTCATTGTGGTCACGATCGCAATCATCGAATAATCATCATTGTCGTCATTATCACAATCATCATTATTATAAGCATCGAATGAGCATCATCGTCATCATCCAGTCATTGTGTTCATTATGATCATCATCATAATGGTCGAATAATCATCGTTATACAGTCATCTTCCTGGTGACAACCGCTTGTGTTGCGATCGAAACGTCGTAGTTTTTTGTTATTTCCTTTGAACTTATCTACGTGACTTTAACGAAAGACCCAAAGAATATCAGAAGCGTCGAATCATCATCATCATCGTTCTACAGTCATTGTGGTCGTTGTCACGGTCATCATCGTAATCATCAGCAGCAGCATCATCCAGTCATTGTTGTCATTTCCGTGTTCGTCATTCTAATTATCACCATCTAATTATTCATCATTGTCAACCAATGATCGTAATCATTGTCATTTATACCGCATCCGCAATATTAATCGTCACATTCTTTTGTATTATCCATAATCGCGGTTATTGGGGTTAGATGGCGTGAATTTAAATGTGTCGTTAAACCCGCCACCACCCAACGCAGCCGATTAGTACGGTTTATCGCGTAAACAGAACATGCCACTTAGTTACTAGTTGAGCTAAACCGTATCGGTTGAAGGGTAAATTTCGATTTAAAGCTTATGTGACTGCAGGGATTCATCTTCTTGGTTCTTTCGGTAAAGTCACGTAGAAGGGAAGTAATAAAATAATAAAATTAAAACATAATAAAATAATTCTCACGACGTGTCGGCTGCTTGCGTTGTGGCCGAAACGTCGTGAGAATTATTTTATTATGTTTTATTTTTATTATTTTATTACTTCCCTTCTACGTGACTTTACCGAAATAACCAAGAAGACAAAAAAAGGTTGAAGGGTATTCGCATATTCTTTTTGTCCAATTAATTAAATCACTGCACGATGTCACTTTAACGATTACCCGCCTCTTCAAAGTGTCCGAGACATAGGTCTGAACATTTTTTATAACCTTTTACCGGGTATGGCGGTGGGGAGGGGGGGCTTCTTATTTTGCTGCACGTTTGTTTTGATCTCTCTCAAGTCCGAAGTCCGTAAGGCGGAAGTGAAACCAGCCGTTCCCGTGTCCGCCCACACTCCGCGATTTGTTTCTGCTCCGTGAAGGCTCCAGTCCCGCGATGAACTCGCACGCAGCGCGATAACATCGACACGCGCGGAGCCAAGGTAGAAACAAAGTTGCCCCATGTAGCCTTGATAGACTGTAGGGGCAAGCGCTGCTAGCGAGTAGCACCTATAAAGGCCGGCACGGCACACGAGGGGGTGGGTGGCCAACACCACGCCCGGCCGCCTTTGCCTCCCCAGTGGCGATGTTTACACCGCACTGGGTACTCATTTGAGGCTGAGTCGACCTAGGGGAGGCCCAGGACCGGTTCAGATAATCGTCACCGGTGACAGCCGTGAACGGGAATCGAACTTGGGTCGCCGGGTTCGGAGCGCAGCGCACTAACCACCACACTACGGCACACACGCACACATGCACACATGCACACACGCGCACACGCGCACACACGCGCACGCACACACATGCACACACATACACACACGCACGCACACACATGCACACACATACACACACGCACACACGCACACACGCGCACGCACACACATGCACACACGCGCACGTACACACGCACATACACGCACACACGCACGTACACACGCACACACACGCACACACACGCACACACGCGCACCTCGTGAACGGCTGCCGCGTTGCTGTGCAGCCGGGTACGGGTAGCCGGGTAGGCGCTTGTGGTGAGCATTGATCTTCGTCATCATAACGGCAGAGAGATGATGACGTGGTAAACGGCGATGATGGTCGTCGTCGTTGTGGTAACGGCACCTGTGGATGACGTCGCGTCGTGGTGCAGATGGACTTCATGAGGCCGGGCGGCCGGCGCGAGCGCCCCAACTCGGTGCGCTACGCCAGCGGCGGTGCCGGCGGCGGCCCCGTCGAGATGTCGGAGCCCGTCCTGGCGTCGCCCTCCGCCGTCCTCGCCTCCTCCAACCTCTCCGAGAAGGAGATCCAGCCGCTCTTCGAGAAGATGATGGTAAGCCGGCGCGCGTGCCGTGAACCGGGGGGGGGGGGGCGGCTGGCCGCTCGCCACCGAGTACGCGGCGGGGTGGGGGGGGGTGGAATGGGCGCGGCTTCCCGTGGCCGCCGGAGCGACGCGGGGAGCCAGTGGCGCAGTCGCGACGGGGGCCCCCCCCGTGCAGCTGTAAGTGCTGTGATACGCGTGGCGCTGTCTTCGCTAGGCCATGAAGAAGGCCCTGACTGGTGTAGGCCAATCAGTTTCAAAGACAACGCATCAAACTCTTTGGTTTTTTTGGTAAAGTCACGTAGGTATAAAGTAACGCATCGTGTATCTTCAGAGCCACGTGCTTGTTGACATGTTCACCGCAGTTACTGTGTGTGGTTAATGCCGTAATTTGATTCCTTGCAAAAAGGTTTCTATTTGGTGTTTACGCATCTTAACACCATCCCTTTTATTGGCAGGAAAGGTGAAGCCTCCTCGTGTTTTTTCATGCGTTCGTGTTTTTGTTCATCAATCTGAGATCGTCAACCATCAATCGGGATCTTTGTTTAGGCCGCGTGAAGAATCCGAAAAGCTACGAAGCTCTTTTTGTGTCACCGATGTCCGGGGGGGGGGGGTCACAGCAACGTCGCAACAACAATCACAGACACGAGCCCAGTCACAAACTATAGGAAAGGTAAACGAATTGCTAAAACTTTTATCGATTTTTATTTTACCGGGTGAAGCCCCCTACACCAGGTGCCATGCGCTCCACCACCATACAAAGGCAAAGGTCCCCCCCTCCCCCATGTAGCCTTTAACAGGCTGTTGGGGCAAGTGCTGTTTGCGAGCAGCACCTATGCAGGCCAGTTGGGTGGCCAGGTGGTGGGGTGGCAGGGTGGGACACGGCAGGGTGGGACACGACAGGGTGGGACACGGCAGGGTGTGTGTATGTTGAACTTTTTCGCACCATACGTAGCCAACTGTGCTAATCGGTGGTGGTGACGGTAATGGTGGTGATGATGGTAATGGTGGTGATGGTAATGGTGGTGATGATGGTGGTGACGATGGCGATGGTGGTTGTGGTGACGACGGTGGTGGTGGTCGTGGTGACGATGGTGGTGGTGGTGACGTTGGTCGTGGTGACGGTGGTCGTGGTGACGGTGGTCGTGGTGACGGTGGTGGTGGTGACGGTGGTGGTGGTGGTGACGATGGTGGTGGTGGTGACGATGGTGGTGGTGGTGGTGACGGTGGTGGTGGTGGTGGTGGTGACGATGGTGGTGACGGTGGTGACGGTGGTGGTGGTGGTGGTGGTGGTGACGATGGTGGTGACGGTGGTGGTGGTGGTGGTGACGACGACGGTGGTGACGATGGTGGTGGTGGTGGTGACGATGGTGGTGGTGACGATGGTGGTGGTGACGGTGGTGGTGGTGGTGACGGTGGTGGTGGTGGTGACGGTGGTGGTGGTGACGATGGTGGTGGTGACGATGGTGGTGGTGACGATGGTGGTGGTGGTGACGATGGTGGTGGTGGTGACGATGGTGGTGACGATGGTGACGGTGGTGACGATGGTGGTGATGGTGGTGGTGGTGGTGGTGACGGTGGTGGTGGTGGTGACGGTGGTGGTGGTGGTGACGGTGGTGACGGTGGTATTGGTGGTGTGTGCCGCAGGAGGACCTCAACCTGAGTGAGGCTAAGAAGGCGCCGCTGCGGGAGAAGGATCTGTGCACCAAGCGTGAGATGGTTGTCCGCTACGTGGGCAACTCGTCCAAGTCGGTGAGTCGCCACGAGCGCTGGCTGGGGATGGCGTTAGTGGGTGAGTCTGTGTGTGTGTGTTAGTGGGTGAGTTTGTGTGTGAGCAAGTGAGTCTGTGTGTGTGTGTTAGTGGGTGAGTCGGTGTGTGAGCGAGTGAGTCTGTGTGTGTGTGTGTTAGTGGGTGAGTCGGTGTGTGAGCGAGTGAGTCTGTGTGTGTGTGTTAGTGGGTGAGTCGGTGTGTGAGCGAGTGAGTCTGTGTGTGTGTGTTAGTGGGTGAGTCGGTATGTGAGCAAGTGAGTCTGTGTGTGTGTGTTAGTGGGTGAGTCGGTGTGTGAGCAAGTGAGTCTGTGTGTGTGTGTTAGTGGGTGAGTCGGTGTGTGAGCATTTGAGTCTGTGTGTGTGTGTGTTAGTGGGTGAGTCGGTGTGTGTGTGTTAGTGGGTGACTAGGTGAGTGGGTGGGTGAGTCGGTGTGTGTGTGCGAGTGTGTGAGTAGGTCAGTGGGTGTGTGTGTGCGAGTGTGTGAGTGGCAGCGTTTGCCCACACGTGACGCGACGACTCGGTTTGACCGTCGCTCGAAGTCGTCGTGGCCCCCGCGACGACCCGGCTCTACGACAGGCGGCTTGTGCACCTCGACCAATTTCCCGTCGCTGTGACTCTTAACGATCTCTGCAACCCCCCCGCCCCCCCCCCCCTTGTCTGTGTCGTCCCCGATGCCGCCCCCGCGTGCTGCCGCTCGCCTCGCGCTCTCCTCCCCCAGCTGGTGAGTAGGCCGCGTGCTCACCCCGCACGTCCACCTTTACGCGACAACCGGTTTGGGAACTTTCTCCCATCCCCCTCGGCCCATCGTCAAACATCCGCTCTGCCTCGGCACTTTCCCCCGCCCCTGTCCGCGTCAGACGCGTGTTGACGCCCGCGGGCGGGGGCCGGGCGGTGCCACGGCTTTGTTGAACTTGCGTCTCCGAGGCCCTTTGAAGTCGCAAAGAACCCAGAGACGCAACATCTCCGGGCCACCGTGGGGGCGCCACGGTGGCTCGGAGATGTTGACTACCTCGCATGGTCTACAGGAGGCCGTGGGTTCGACCACGACCCTGACGCCTGCTGCTGTATATTTGGAGTTTGTGGTGTATCTCTCTCTCTCACCGTGGTCGCGTGGATTTTTCTCCGGGTCCTCCGGTTTTTCCCTCCACGTTGAGAATCAACGTCGCGCATTCAGATTATTTTGGCTGCTGTAAATGTGCACGTGATGATGCTGATGAGCCACTTCGTTGAGCTATCATTTGCGATGGCCAGGTCGCTTCTGAAAAAGTAATATTAAAAAACTTTTAAAAAACACGCTTTTATTAAATGTACTAGTAATGGCAGAACTCCACGACTCCAGGAAGTGGCCCCGAAGCTTGCCATAACGTAAGGGACCGTGGGCAATTACAGCCAACGGCAGTTCACCGTGGAAACATTAAAAAGAATGTTCAAAATATATATTTTTATGATAGAATATAGTATTGTCATCAGTATGACATAAGTATACCAAGTTGCAGTCGATACCACATTGGGAAGTGGGTTAAAATTGAGTTGCAAGATTTGAGGATACAACAACAATGACAACAACAGACAGAGTCCGTTCAGGCTACGCGGGGGATCTTTGTCTTTACTTTGCGTGCGTGCAGGGCGTGCGCTCGAGCGAGGAGAGCGCGCTGTGCTCGTCGCAGGAGTACGTCTACGGCCTCAAGACGAGCCTCAACGACGAGAAGCTGCTCACGTGCCTCGAGTCGCTGCGAGTCTCGCTCAACAGCAATCCCGTCAGGTGCTGTGAGTGTGTGCGTGTGCGTGCGTGTGCGTGCGTGCGTGCGCGTGCGTGCGTGTGTGCGTGTGTGTGTGTGTGCGTGCGTGCGTGTGTGCGTGTGTGTGTGTGCGCGTGTGTGTGTGCGTGCGTGTGTGTGCGTGCGTGCGTGCGTGTGTGTGTGTGTGTGCAGGTGTGCGCGTGTGTGTGTGCGCGTGTGCGTGCGTGTGTGTGCGTGCGTGCGTGTGTGTGTGCGTGCGTGTGTGTGCGTGTGTGCGTGTGTGTGTGCGTGCATGCGTGCATGTGTGCGTGTGTGTGTGGCGCAGCGGTCGGCGCGCTGCTCCACCAACCCGGCTAGCCGAGTTGGGTTCCCGCTCGCAGCCATCGACAGTGACGATTTTCTGAACCGGTCACGGGCCTCCGCTAGGTCGACTCAGCCCCTCAAATGAGTGCTTTGTGTGGCGTGGAAACATCGCCACTGGGGAGACAAAGGCGGCCGGGCGTAGTGCTGGCCACCCACGCCCTCGTGTGCCGTACCGGCCTTCATAGGTGCTCGCTAACAGCACTTGCCCTGACAGTCTGTTAAGGCTATAAGGGGGGTCTTTGTCTTTTGTGGAGCGGTGGATTAGTGGTTAGCGCACTGCACCACAATCCCAGTGACCCGAATTTGATTTCCACTCAGAACAAATACCAGTGACGAATATTTGAACCGGTCGTGGTGTTGGCCACCAAGCCCCTTCCCTCGCGTGCCGTGCCGGCCTTTACAGGTGCTACTCGCGGACAGCACTTGTCCCAACAGTCTGTTAAGGCTACACGGGGGATCTTTGTGTTTGTGTGTGTGCAGCTGGGTGGAGAATTTTGGCAAGGAGGGCTGCGGGCTGCTTCTGACCTCGCTGAAAACTCTGCAGGACTCAAACCGGTAAGAGGCAAGCTTGGAGGTCATTACAACTTGGTCAATGTGACGTTCGGTCTATGCAGAGTCTATGGGTCTCTGTGTGAGTCTACGGTTCTCCGTGTGAGTCTATGGGTCTCTGTGTGAGTCTATGGGTCTGCGTGTGAGTCTATGGGTCTCTGTGCGAGTCGATGGGTCTCCGTGTGAGTCTATGGGTCTCTGTGAGTCTATGGGTCTTCGTGTGAGTCTATGGGTCTTCGTGTGAGTCGATGGGTCTCTGTGTGAGTCTATGGGTCTTCGTGTGAGTCTATGGGTCTTCGTGTGAGTCTATGGGTCTTCGTGTGAGTCTATGGGTATGCGTGTGAGTCTATGGGTCTTCGTGTGAGTCTATGGGTCTGCGTGTGAGTTTATGGGTCTGCGTGTGAGTTTATGGGTCTCCGTGTGAGTCTATGGGTCTGCGTGTGAGTTTATGGGTCTCTGTGTGAGTCTATGAGTCTCTGTGTGAGTCTATGGGTCTCTGTGTGAGTCTATGGGTCTCAGTTTGAGTCTATGGGTCTCTGTGTGAGTCTATGGGTCTTCGTGTGAGTCTATGGGTCTTCGTGTGAGTCTATGGGTCTCTGTGTGAGTCTATGGGTCTTCGTGTGAGTCTATGGGTCTTCGTGTGAGTCTATGGGTCTCTGTGTGAGTCTATGGGTCTTCGTGTGAGTCTATGGGTATGCGTGTGAGTCTATGGGTCTTCGTGTGAGTCTATGGGTCTGTGTGTGAGTTTATGGGTCTGCGTGTGAGTTTATGGGTCTCCGTGTGAGTCTATGGGTCTGCGTGTGAGTTTATGGGTCTCTGTGTGAGTCTATGGGTCTCTGTGTGAGTCTATGGGTCTCCGTTTGAGTCAATAGGTCTCCGATGTGAGTCTGTGGCTGAGACCCGGATTGGAACCCAGGCTCTCAGCTGTGCCGGCTCCGTGTCCCTGACCGCTGGGTCACGCGGCCTCATCAGGCCCGAGTCTGCGTCCGCTGCGTTTGCAACGACGAATATTCACCCTGGGCGACCACCGCCGCTGACCCCCCCTCCCCCACCCTGCCCGTCTGGCCGTAGCTCCGACGCGATCTGCAAGAAGAACCAACACGAGATTATCCGCTGCCTCAAGGCCTTCATGAACAACAAGGTGAGCCGCTCGCTCGCCCACGTTGCCACGCTCCCACGTCCCGCCCGCTCGTCCACGTTGCCACGCTCCCACGCCCCGCCCGCTCGCTCGCCCGCGGACGGAGGCGGTGGCGCCGGCCTTCATCGGCGACGCTTGCTCACTAACGGCGCATGCCCTGGCAGTCTGTGAAGAGCTACGCGAGGGGTCTTTGTGTGGGCGCGCGCGTGTGTGTGTGTGTACGTGTGTGTGCGTGTGTGTGTGCGCGTGTGTGTGCGTGTGTGTGTGCGCGTGTGTGTGTGTGTACGTGTGTGTGCATGTGTACGCGTGTGCGTGTGTGTACGTGTGTGTGCGTGTGTGTGTGCGCGTGTGTGTGCGCGTGTGTTTGTGTGGGAGAGCAGTAGCGTAGTTCATCTTCTTGGTTCTTTCGGTAAAGTCACGTAGAAGGGAAATAATAAAATAATAAAAAATCTACATAATAAAATACAATTCTCACGACGTTTCAGCTACAACGCAAGCAGCCGTCCTCAGGTGAAGAACAGACAGACCGAAAGAACCAAGAAGATGAATCCCTGCAGTCACGAAAGCTTTAAATCGAAATTTAGTAGCGTAGTTGTTCGCGTGCTGCGTTTCGAACCCGGAAACCCAAGTTCGATTCCCGCTCACGGCCAACACCGGTGGCGATTATGTGAACCGGTCCTGGGCCTCTCCTAGGTCGACTCTGCCTCAAATGAGTACCCGGTGCGGTGTGTAAACATCACCAACAAAGGCGGCCGGGCGTGGTGCTGGCCACCCACCATCTCGTCGGTGCGCACCGTGCCGGCCTTCGCAGGCGCGACACGCTAACAGCACTTGCCCCGGCAGTCTTTTAAGGGCTACGCGGGGGACCTTTGTCTCGTGTGCCCGTAGTACGGCATCATGCGGATGCTCGCGGAGGAGAATGGCGTCTACCTCCTGTCCCGGGCCGTCGACCCGGCCTACCCGCCCATGATGGCCGACGCCGTGAAGCTGCTGTCGGCGCTGTGCATCCTGGATGAGGGCGGCATGTGAGTGTGGCCCCTCCCTCCCTCCCTCCTGCCCTCCCTCCCTCCTGCCCTCCCTCCCTCCCTCCAGCCCTCCCTCCCTCCAGCCCTCCTTTTTTTTAACGATCAGACGAGAAAGATGCTCGGTCTTTCGGCACTTTACTTCGTTCATCATGTCGTTTTTTGTTTGTTTTGTTTGCTTATGTGCTCCCTTTTTTTATCAAAGACATAACGCGGGTTTTCCCGTGTAACATTAGTCCCATTGTGTGTTACTGTGTTCATAGACACCAACAAGAAACACAAATCACCCTCAAAAACCCATCACCAGATCCCCTGCTGCTGCGCTACCAGCACCATAGCGGCGAAAGCACCTGCCTGACCTCCCTCCCTCCCTCCCGCCCTCCCTCCCTCCCTCCCGCCCTCCCTCCCTCCCTCCCTCCCGCCCGCCCACGCGGCAAAGCGAGAGTTTGCATCCCGAGAAGGACCAACGTACGCGGCCGGCGGAGGCGCGGTCCGTCAAAGATCAGCGCTCACCTTGACGGTGGCGGTGTTTCCCGTCGTCGTCATCGTCGTCGTCATCGTCGGCTACGATCGTCGTCGTCGTCGTCACATGACCGTATTCGTTATCGTTGTGTTTGACCCCCACCGCTGACCCCGCCCCCCTCCCCCGTGTGCAGGCACGGCAGGATCCTGGAGGCTCTGACCCGGCACGTGGAGGCGAGTGCGGTGGAGAAGGAGGAGGAGCGCTTCTCCCGCATCGTGCGGGGGGTGCAGCAGCAGCAGAGCTTCCCACTCAAGGTGCGGACCCCGTCGCCAGAAGCAACCTCGCCGGCGTCACCATCACACCCACCATCATCACCATCATCATCACCATCATCACCATTATCATCACCATCACACCCACCCTCATCACCATCATCATCATCACCATCATCATTATCATCACCATCATCACCATCACACCCACCCTCGCCATCATCACCCTCGCCATCATCACCCTCGCCATCATCACCATCATCATCCTCACCATCATCATCACCATCACACCCATCATCACCATCATCATCATCACCATCCTCACCATCATCACCATCATCATCATCATCCTCACCATCCTCACCATCATCACCATCCTCACCATCATCATCCTCACCATCCTCACCATCCTCACCATCATCACCATCATCACCATCATCACCATCCTCACCATCATCACCATCATCTTCACCCTCACTGCCAGCTGAGCCTCTTTAACATCAATCGCCCTGCCCTCCCTTCCTCCCTCCCACTCCCTCCATCCCCCCGCCCCCCCCTCCCCTCGCCCCCCCCACAGGTGGCGTGCATGCAGCTGATCAACGCTCTCGTCACCTCCGTGGACGAGCTGGACTTCCGGCTTCACCTGCGCAGCGAGTTCATGCGCTGTGGCCTCGTCGACCTCCTGCCGGTGAGTGGTGGTGGTGAGGTTCAGGTGAGTTGGTGAGTGGTGGTGGTGTTGAGGTTCAGGTGAGTTGGTGAGTGGTGAGTGGTGGTGGTGGTGGTGGTGGTGAGGTTCAGGTGAGTTGGTGAGTGGTGGTGGTGACCGCAAGGTTCAGGTGAGTTGGTGAGTGGTGGTGGTGAGGTTCAGGTGAGTTGGTGAGTGGTGGTGGTGTTGAGGTTCAGGTGAGTTGGTGAGTGGTGAGTGGTGGTGGTGGTGGTGGTGGTGAGGTTCAGGTGAGTTGGTGAGTGGTGGTGGTGACCGCAAGGTTCAGGTGAGTTGGTGAGTGGTGGTGGTGAGATTCAGGTGAGTTGATGAGTGTTGAGTGGTGGTGGTGGTGGCAGCAAGGTTCAGGTAAGTTGGTGAGTGGTGGTGGTGGTGAGGTTCAGGTGAGTTGATGAGTGTTGAGTGGTGGTGGTGGTGGCAGCAAGGTTCAGGTGAGTTGGTGAGTGGTGGTGGTGAGGTTCAGGTGAGTTAATGAGTGGTGAGTGATGGTGGTGACCGCAAGGTTAAGGTGAGTTGATGGCGAGTCATCGTCTGTCAGGCGAGTGTCGTCAGGCCACCACATTCACAGGACGGCTTCCCGCGCGTGCGTCGTTGTGGAGACGCAGTGCCATCCACTCGCTCCCCCCCTCCTCCTCCTCCTCCTCCCCCCCTCCTCCTCCCCCCTCCTCCTCCTCGTCGTGGCCGCAGGAGCTGAGGAAGCTGGAGAACGAGGAGCTCGAGGTCCAGCTGAAGGTGTTTGATGAAAACCGCGAGGAAGATTCTCTGGAGCTCTCTCACCGCTACCACGACATTCGCTTGGAGATCGAATATCCTTTGGTCGCGACGGAGAGAACGCACGGAGATTCGTTTACATTCAAAAGATAACATTTTCATTTTATTTTAGCAGGCTAGGGCCCACTGAGCAGCGTGGCTCTTTTTCGGAGGCGACCTGGCGAACACGAACGATAGCTGGGCCAAGTGATTTGTCGTCATCGCCACGTGGGAAATTTATAGCGGCCAAATACTCTGAACGCGCGATGTCAATTCTAAATGTGGAGGTGACCCGGAGACAAATCCACACGACCACGGAGAGAGAGAGAGAGAGACACGCAAACTCCAAATTTATATAAGGTGTCAGGGTCGGGATCGAACCCACGACCTCCTGTACACCAGGCGAGGTAGTCAACATCTCCTAGCCACCGTTACGCCCCTATGGTCAAGTGCCGCCAATCGCTGGCACCGCTGAAATTCCGATTTCGAGCCGTGGCCCCGGCTGCGCCACCGTTGCCGAGGTCTGAGGACGGTGCACCCGTCAAGAGCTGCTGAGCTGGAGAACGTTGAAGTCGAAGCCGAATGCGCCGCACTCGAAAACCCCATTTAATAACAAACCCAGATTTGAACCCGGGGTCAAATCCGTGGCTCGGTTCGGCGCCCCAGAGCCGCGGTGGCGAGGAGATGTTAACTCCCTCGCCTGGTCTACAGGAGGTCGTGGGTTCGATCCTGACCCTGACGACGCCTGCTGCTGCTGTATATTTGGAGTCTGCGTGTCTCTCTCTCTCCGTGGTGAGATGTTAACTACCTCGCCTGGTCTACAGGAGGTCGTGGGTTCGATCCCAACCCTGACGACGCCTGCTGCTGTATATTTGGAGTTAACGTGTTTTCCCCGTGGTGTGGATTTTTTCTCCGGGTCCTCCGGTTTTTTCCGTCCACATTTATATTGAATGTGCTTTTCGAGTATTTGGCTGCTGTAAAACATTGCCACGTGATAAGCCACATCGTTGAGCAATCATCTGTGGCCATGTCGCTTCTGAAAAAGAGCTATATAGCTCCGTAGGCCTGACCTGGTAAAATACAAATAGTTAATAGTGGAACCCAGGACCTCAGCGGTTCCCCTCGGCGCCCCTGACCCCTGACCCCTGAACCCCCTGAGCCCTGAGCCCCGAGCCACCCATCCCATCTCAACACGGCGCTCCTTGACGGGCACTCACCGATGTCCAGGAGGTCTTCTCGGTGGTGGCGAACGTGGTGAAGGACACTGCGGCAGAGGGCTTCCTCCTCTCCCTGCTGCAGCACCTCCTGCTCGTGCGCAACGACTTCTACGCCCGGTACGCCCGCCCGCCCGCCCCCGGGTCCGCTCGGCCCAAAATCTCTGGGGGGAAACGACCGATATGGCGGCAGCGATATGATGTGTGTGTGTGTGTCTGTGTGTGTGTGGCGCGGTGGTGTAGTGGTTAGCGCTACGAACCCAGCGACCCGAGTTCGATTTCCGCTCACGGCCAACACCGGTGACTCGCTACACTTGCCCCACACCAGTCTGCGAAGGCTACACGGGGGCCCTTTGCCTTGTGTGTGTGTGCGTGCACGCAGGCCTCAGTACTACCGGCTGGTGGACGAGTGCGTCTCTCAGATCGTGCTCCACCGGGGCGGCTGCGATCCCGACTTCCGGCACGGCAAACGATTCTGCCTGGACGTGGAGCACCTCATCGGTGAGGGGGGAGGCAGGGAGGGGGTGCTCCCCCTCCCCTCCCCTATTGGGGTGTGGAGGGAGAAGCCTCGCCAAGTTCTGGGTTCAATGGGAAACCACGGTGGCCAGGAGATGTTGACTACCTCGCCTGGTCTACAGAAAGTCGTGGGTTCGACCCCGACCCTGACTACGCCTGCTGTATATTTGGAGTTTGCGTGTCTCTCTCTCTCCGTGGTGAGATGTTAACTACCTCGCCTGGTATACAGGAGGTCGTGGGTTCGACCCCGACCCTGACGCCTGCTGCTGTATATTTGGAGTTTGCGTGTCTCTCTCTCTTCGTGGTGAGATGTTGACTACCTCGCCTGGTATACATGAGGTCGTGGGTTCGACCCTGACCCTGACGATGCCTGCTGCTGTATATTTGGAGTTTGCGTGTCTCTCTCTCCCCGTGGTCGCGTGTGGATTTATTCTCCGGGTCCTCATTTAGAATCGACGTCATGCGTTTAGAGTATTTTTGGCTGCTATGAATATTAATTTGATGATGATAAGTCACTTTCTTGAGCTGTCATTTGTGATAGCCAAGTCGCTTCTTGAAAAGAGCCACGTAGCTCAGTGGGCCTTTCCTGGTAAAATAGAATACTTTAAAGTCTTATGGGAATTTTTTCAGGAGGGGTGCTGCCATGAACCGATGGTGAAATGAAAAAAATTGATATCGAGAGCAATGAAGGATCGATTTTTGAGGCCGACGGTCGCTGTGTGCGATCGCAGCCCAGTCGCCTGCGGTGAGATTCCTCTGATTTGGCTAATTTGGAACCGCGTCGCCGGCACGCGACGGCCCAACCAACTCTAGCAAACGACGCCGCGGGATCTTTAAAGTCGTCCGCTTTGAGCGAAGCAATGGCGTCTTAACCGGGCGCGGCCGCCGAATTTGAACGCGCGATGCTCTCTGCAACAACGAGCGCCGAACACGCCACCGCTGCTGCGTGTAGTCGTGCCCATTGCTAGGATTGCGGCCAAATCACGCCGTGGAGCACCGCGGCGGCCTTCGTTAGTGCCACTTACCGCTCGCGGCACGATGGAGGCTACACAGGGAACCTTTGCCTTTTTTTGGTGTGTTTGTGGGCCCGCAGAGGGGATGGTGGACAAGGAAAAATCGGCGGAGATCGAACGGAAAGTGGAGGAACTCGCAAAGCAGGTGACGGAAAAATCTTGAGAACCCCGCCCTGTCCAATGCGTCCGCAACCGGCGTGCGATGTAAAACATTTTTACTCTGCCGGTCGGGTTGACTCAGCCTCAAATGAGTACCCGGTGCGGTGTGTAAACATCGCCACTGGGGAGACGAAGGTGGTCTGCGGCCACACAACCCCCTCGTGTGCCGTGCCGGACTTCACAAGTGCCGCTCGCTGACACGGCACTTTCTCATCAAGGAGCATAAACCATCACGCTAACGCCGGTCATCCTCGCAGCGGCAACAGCAGCAGCTTCTGGCTGGCCATTGAACAAAGGCGGTCGCCGCATCGCGCCGGCGCTTTCGGACGCCCTTCTGTGGCCGTCGGGAACGTTCCTCCGATACTAGGAAGCCACTGCAGCTGTGTGCACTCTTACATCGAAATTGAAAGCTAATTTCTTTTAGAACTGCTTTTTGTGTTTAGTTTGTTGTCCTTCCCTGCACCTCCAATTAGCACGGTAGGCTACGCACAGTGCGAAGGCTACACGGGCGGTGTGTGTGTGTGTGTGCGTGTGTGTGTGTGCGCGTGTAGCTGGAGATGGAGCTGGCTGCGAGGCAGGAGATGCAGGTCGCGCTGCAGCAGAAGGAGAACCGGGAGCGCGAGCTCGAGGGCGAGGTGGCGCGCATCCAGCAGCAGGCGAGTGGGTGTGCAGCCGTCCCTGGGCGTGTGTGTCACTGTGCGTGTGTCACTGTGTGTGTGTGTCCCTGTGTGTGTGTCCCTGTGTGTGTGTGTCACTGTGTGTGTGTCCCTGTGTGTGTGTGTCACTGTGTGTGTCCCTGTGTGTGTGTGTGTCCCTGTGTGTGTGTCCCTGTGTGTGTGTGTGTGTCCCTGTGTGTGTATGCGTCCCTGTGTGTGTGTGTCCCTGTGTGTGTGTGCGTCACTGTGTGTGTGTGTATGTGTCCCTGTGTGTCCCCATGTGTCCCTGTGTGTGTGTGTCCCCATGTGTCCCTGTGTGTGTGTGGGGCCTTGTGGAGAAACACTGTCGCTCCACACGAAGCTTCGTGTCTTCTCAGCCACGGTCTGGCCTGCCTACGATCCATCCTGGGTTTAACGAGGCTGGATTGTGTGAGGAGCTTACAATTCCTTGAAAGATGTGGACAAAGTCCCATCGGTGAGCTCCTCCGGCAGGCAAGGCTGCGTTGGCTGGGTCATGTAGCCCGCATGCCCAGCCACCGCATGCCCAAACAGCTTTTGTTCGGCCAGATAGAGGGGGCTAAACGGGTGCGGCACGGCCTGCAGAAGAGATGGAGTGATGTGGTACAGGAGGATGTGGAGCTGAGTGGACTTGCCGATGACTGGTACCAGCGGTGTCAAGATCGGCCTCTGTGGAGGAGGCTCGTGAAGGACGCTACAACAACGGAGGGCGGAGGAGCGGCGCTCACAACAACGAGCGGAGCGCCGGGTGGATAAAGCACAGCAAGTTGGCACAGTAGGGGCACGGATGGTGCATCGGCCACTCATTTCAGTCAGTCGACCTATGGCACCTGGGTCTGCCCCGTAACCTCCTGCCAGCGGGCGTTCGACACTTCACGTGGCCTCAACGTGCACCTAGCCTGGCACAGGCACGATGGCGGCATCGCCGCCACTTGGTGGCGAATGGCGGCTGTTGTTGTTGTGTGCATCCCTCCTGTCTGTGCGCGTCGGCGTGCGACAAAAGGCCTTCAACACCCCCCCCCCCCGTCGCCGGCCTTCACGGGCAGCGCTCGCTTGACCGCACTTGCCCCGACAGCTCGGCGCAGGCTACGCGGGGGACCTTTACCCCTCGCCCGCCACGCGCGACGACGACTAACGGCCGCCCTCTCCTCCCCGCAGATCGTGTCGGGCGGCGGCGCCGTCACGGGCACCGCCGGGGCAACCTCGCCGCCCCCCCCGCCGCCCCCCCCGCCGCCCCCGCCACCCCCGCTACCCCCCGGCCTCGGGGGACCGCCCCCTCCCCCGCCGCCCCCTCCCCCTCCGGGGGGGCCTCCGGGCGCGCCGCCGATGGCGGGGGCCTTCAACGCCTTGCCCCCCGGCGTGAAGCCCAAGAAGGAGTACAAGCCCAGCGTGGTGCTCAAGCGCGCCAACTGGAGCAAGGTGCCCGCCCCGGGGGGATGTGCGTGTGTGTGTGAGCGTGTGTGTGAGCGTGCGTGTGTGTGCGTGCGTGTGTGCGTGCGTGTGTGCGTGCGTGTGTGCGTGCGTGTGTGCGTGTGTGTGTGCGTGTGTGTGAGCGTGTGTGTGTGCGTGCGTGTGTGTGAGCGTGCGTGTGTGCGTGCGTGTGTGTGTGTGCGTGTGTGTGAGCGTGCGTGCGTGTGTGCGTGCGTTTGTGCGTGCGTGTGTGTGTGTGCGTGGTGCATCGGCCACTCATCTCAGCCTTCATAGGGGCTTGCTAACAGCACTTGCCCCTACAGTCTGTTAAGGCTATTTGGGGGGTCTTTGGTTTTTGTGCCAGTCATCTCAGTCAGTCGACCCGTGGCACCTGCTGGGTCTGCCCCGTGACCTGCCGGCGGGCGTTCGACACTTCACGTGGCCTCAACGTACACCGAGCCTGGCACAAGCGCTACACGGGAGATGTTTGTCTCTGTGTGTGTGTGTGCGAGTAGATTGCACCACAGGAAATGCCGTCGGACTGCTTCTGGCTGCAGACGAGCGAGGATCGCTTCGAGAGCCCCGAGCTCATGGCTCAGCTCGCCCTCACCTTCTCCTCGCAGGGCAAAGGTGCCGCCACTCACTCCTCACCCACTCACCCGCTCGCTCACTCATTCACGAACCCGCTGGCTCGCTCACTCACGCACTCACTCGGTCGCTCACTCCCTCGGTCATTCACTCACCCGCTCACTCACTCACCCGCTCGCTCGCTCACTCACCCGCTCGCTCGCTCACTCACCCGCTCACTCACTCACCTGCTCATTCACTCACCCGCTCGCTCACTCACGCACCCGCTCGCTCGCTCTCTCGCTCACTCTCTCGCTCACTCCCTCGCTCACTCTCTCGCTCACTCCCTCACCCGCTCAATCACTCACTCATTCACCCACTTACTCTATCACCCGCCCGCTCTCTCACTCATTTCTTTATAGAACTGCTTTTTGTGTTCAGTTTGTTGTCCTCCCAACCGCCGCCTCCGACTAGCAGCGCGGCTGGCTACGTGCTGTGGTGCGATAGGCGCTCAACGTGCCCCCACACACACACCATGTTCAACGTGCACACACACACACCACGTTCAACGTGCACACACACACACCACGTTCAACGTGCACACACACACACACACCACGTTCAACGTGCACACACACACACACACCGCGTTCAACGTGCACACACACACACACCACGTTCAACGTGCACACACACACACCACGTTCAACGCGCACACGCACACACACCACACTCAACGTGCACACACACACACCACGGGCCTTTGCGACGACCTTTCCTCCATCCGTTGGTGTAGTAGCGCTGCTCAGACGCTTGGCGGGGCTGTGGCATTGCCACTGTTTACGTTCTGGACTCTGGTGAGCTCACTGCCCGGCAAGAGCCGCCTGCACATGCGTCTGTGCGTGCGTTGAACCGTACAGACACAACCATGCTCATCGGGCGGATGTCGACTGCACGTCCGTTTTAAAACTACTGGGACATCTGTGGACGCAGAGCTTCGCGGATCATCGGATTCCTCCAGTGCAGATAAACATTCTGATTCTCATGAAACATAGGCATCGATTCGGATCGATTTGGATAGATTCATCAGTTTATATCGAATTCTCCAATCATATCGATTATTTGCGATTCAGATTAAATTCTGATCGATTCGTAAAGTTAGATTGATTATTTGATTTATATGGATTTGTTGGACTCGGATGGATTATGATCGAGTCGTCAATTCACATTGATTATTCGATTCGGTTGATTCTGGTCGATTCATCATTCCGATCGATACAGATCGACTTTTCGACTTGCATGTGTGCGTGCGTATGAGCGTGTGTTTGCATGAGCGTGTGATTGCGTGTGAGCGTGTGTGAGCGTGTGCGTGCGCGCGTATGCGTGTGTGCGCGCGTATGCGTGTGTGCGCGCGTGTGTGTGTGTGCGCGCGTGTGTGTGTGTGCGTGTGTGAGTGCGTGTGTGCGTGTGTGAGTGCGTGTGTGCGTGTGTGTGTGCGTGCGTGCGTGTGTGAGTGCGTGTGTGTGTTGTGGTTGTTGTTGCTGTTTGCTGCTGCAGCGCGGGAAGTTTTGGGGCCTTCACCAAAATTCCCCCAAAATTCTTTGGGGCTCCCCCCTACCGCCCCCCCCCCCCCACGAGTGCGCACAGTTTCTCCTTTCCCCACCTCCGCCCTCGTCCGCAAGCCAGTGGGCGCGCGGTCGTCACACCGCCTTGCCGGGATTCTGCGAACCGCGATTTGCGCCCCGCGTAGCCGACGGCGGCGGCGGCGGCCGTCCCCCCGCTCCACTCCCGCCCCCACCCCCGCTCCACTCCCGTCCCCCCGCCCAATTCGAGAGGACGCCGGGAACGCTCGGCGTGCCAAATGCTCCGGAATCCGGATCTCGACTCCCCCACCTGCGTCCGTGACAGAATGCCACGTCGAGCGGACACGCGTGTCCGTCCCCGCGTCCTCCGCACGTGTCCCTCGTCCTCGTAAACCACGCGCCCCCCCCAGCCCCCCCCCCTCCCCCCCCCCCCGCTGTTTTCCTGCCGGCACAGATTTTACCGGAAACTCCGCGAGCCGCGCAAGTATCGGGAAGCGGCACCGCGGCATCGGCGGGGTGTGTGTGGGGGGGGGTACGAAGCGCGACCAACACAGAACCCTCATCCCATCCGATACCCACAGACCCCGCCGATACGGAACCCTCGCTCCTGCGCCCCACGTCACCGTCTACTCGCGGTGCGCAAGGCGACCGCAGTGGCGGCACACGCGGAGACTCGCGCACTCTCTCTCTCTCTCGCTCCACGCGGCCCCTTACGTTGTCACCGCCGACGTCGCCGTCGTCATCACCGCATCCCATCTGTTGCCGACGTTTCGCTGTCATTCATCTCTACTCTCGTGTCACCGCCACCTCCTCCTCGTCAGTCCGTCTTTCTGCCGCCCACCATCTGCCCTCCTGCTGCCATTGCTTTTGGTCAATTGCTCTTTGGTGGCGTTGATCTTACAACTGGGCCCTGGGGACCGTGGGGTCCGTGGGGTCTGCGGGGTTCCGTGTGTCGTCTCCACGTCGGAGAATTTCCCGTGAGCCAGTCGCTCCCATCGCTACCGACAGATAATCTGGATCGGAATTTATGAAAAAAAAACAAAAAATGTCACTTCACTTGTTGGGTGGCGGACATCCGCTTGTCGTGTTCGCAACAGGATGAGCGGCCCTTAAAAGCGAGGTCGCTTTGACGCAAAATACCACGGGACAGGAACAAACACGGGGCGGGCGGGAAAGGCTTCCCACGTCCATCAGTCGGTTGTTAGTTTGCGTGAGCGCACGTGCGTGCACTTGAGCGCACGTGTGCGAGCGTGTGCGACTGTGTGTGTGTAATTGTGTGTGTGTGTAATTGTGTGTGTGTGTAAATGTGTGTGTGTGTGCGGAGCGAAAGTTGTAGCGGTGAGCGCGCTGCTGCGCTACGAACCCGGCGAGCCGAGTTCGATTGCCGGTGACAAATGTCTGAGCCGGTCCCTGGGCCTCCTCTAGGTCGACTCGACCTCAAATGAGTACCTGGTGCGGTGTGTAGTAAACATCGCCACTGGGGGAGACAAAGGCGGCCGGGCGTGGTGCTGTCCACCCACCCCCTCATGTACCGTTGCGGCCTTCATAGGTGCTCGCTAACAGCACTTGCCCCTACAGTCTGTTGAAGCTATATGGGGGATCTTTGTTTTTATCTTTGTGTGTGCGTGTGTGTGTGTGTGCTTGCAGAGGTCTCAGTCCGAATCAGTCGAGCGGCAATATTTTTTCATCGGTTGCGTAACGCTGTGTGGAAGCTACCTGGTCTGTCGCTCCGCACGAAGCTTCAGGTCTTCTCGGCCACGGTCATTCCCTCCCTTCTCTACGCTTGCGAAACATGGACCCCCCTAATGGAGCATCTTCGCCGGTTAGAAACATTTAGGCTGGCCTGCCTACGATCCATCCTGGGTTTAACCAGGCTGGATTGTGTGAGGAGCTTACAAATCCTTGAAAGATCTGGGCAAAGTCCCATCGGTGAGCTCCTCCGGCAGGCAAGGCTGCGTTGGCTGGGTCATGTAGCCCGCATGCCCAGCCACTGCATGCCTAAACAGCTTTTGTTCGGCCGGATCGAGGGGGCTAAATGGGCGCGGAACGGGCTAGAGAAGAGATGGAGTGATGTAGTGCAGGAGGACGTGGAGCTGAGTGGACTTGCCGATGACTGGTACCAGCGGTGTCAAGATCGGCCTCTGTGGAGGAGGCTCGTGAAGGACGCTACTGGGCAGTTGGAGGCAGTCGCCCTCCAACAACAACGGAGGGCGGAGGAGCGACGCTCACAACAACGAGCGGAGCGCCGGGTGGCTAAAGCACAGCAAGTTGGCACAGTAGGGGGCACAGGTGGTGCATCAGCCAGTCATCTCGGTCATCTCAGCCAGTCGACCCGTGACACCTGGGTCTGCCTCGTGACCTCCTGCCAGCGGGCGTTCTACACTTTACGTGGCCTCAAGGTGCACCTAGCCTGGCACAAGTGTCGTGGTGACGTCACCACCACTTAGTGGTGAATGGCGGCTGTTGTTGTGTGCGTGTGTGTGCTAATAGCACTTGCCCCTACAGTCTGTTAAGGCTATATGGGGGATCTTTTATGTTTTTGTGTGTGTGCGTGTTTCCGTACGATGGGGCAGGGTTTATATCCGGCCGCGTTCCCCCCAATGTGGTGTTTTTGTTCTGTCCACAACAAAACAGAACCGCGTCAATATTATGTCCTGTCGGTGCTGTGGGTGGTGCCGTCGATTTAGAAACCCACATTTATTTATAGAGCCAGAGATTCACATGTACGCTCATGGATCGAAAAACAGATCAATAGACTTGGAAAACCACATATTTAATATAGAGCCATAGATTCACATAGGAACCCGCAGATTTAAATATAGTAAAACCTTGGATTGCGAGCATAATTCGTTCCGGAAACGTGTTTGTTATCCAAAGCACTCGTATATCAGTTGTGATCACGTGACGCTCGGCAGACAAAGCGTGTATACACGTACTACTCGTATTGCAAGACCTCACTCGTTTATCAAATTAATGTTTATTTTAAAAAATTGCTCGTCTTGCAAAACACTTGCAAACCAAGTTACTCGCAAGTTTAAACTTACATGGAGACCCACAAACTTCTCCACAGACCCAGAGACTTGAATCAAGATCCGCAGACTTATAGACCACTGGACTTCAATAGAGACCCAGAGACTGAACTGTTGAGTGGCCAGCGATTGATCGCAGCAGCTTTACGAGCGAGCGGTGGCCAACTGGCTGCGGCGCAGCGAGGCGTGTTTGTGTCAACAGGAGCGGTGTGGACGTCCGTCCGGCGAACGACACACACGGACGGAAATAATATTTCCCCGGGAAGAGCGATTATTCGGCTGCCGGTTTGAACAACAACAACACATTTAGCGGCGTGAACAATGCCCGGCCCACCTGTCGCATCTCCCTCGGAACACAACGTGGCGGGCGGGCGGGCGGGCTAACGAGCGCGGCTCGCTATCGCGACATCCGCCAATTAGCGGAGTCAGGACAAATGCACGTGGGGCGGTGGGGGGGGGGCGTGTGGGGGGCGGTGGTGGTGGTATTCATTGTTCCCGCGCGGCCACGTGCGTCCGCGTGCGCGTCGCAAACATCCTGCACGCACGCGCGGGAAGCGGAGGTCCCGTGGAGCTCGTGACGACTCCCGCACATCCTCCCTCCAGCTCGCTCTCCCTCCCGCTCGCTCTCTCTCCCGCTCGCTCGCTCTCCCTCCCGCTCGCTCTCTCTCGCTCGCTCGCTCGCTCTCTCTCCCGCTCGCTCTCTTTCCCGCTCGCTCTCTCTCCCGCTCGCTCTCCCTCCCACTCGCTCGCTCTCCCTCCCGCTCGCTCTCTCTCCCGCTCGCTCGGTCTCTCTCCCGCTCGCTCTCCCTCCCACTCGCTCGCTCTCCCTCCCGCTCGCTCTCTCTCCCGCTCGCTCGGTCTCTCTCCCGCTCGCTCTCCCTTCCACTCGCTCGCTCTCACTCTCGCTCGGGTCGAGACCCGGCGTTGTCGTGTTTTGCGAGTTGGCGGTGTTGGCGAGAGCTCCCTGGTGTTTGCGTTGTCCTGCGTTGTTGTGTTTGTGCGATGTTGTCCACGAGAGGTCGGTGTCATGTCCGACGTTTCCCTCCACGTTGTTTGTGGTTGTCGTGTCGCCGGCGTGTCCCGTCTTGCGCCTCAAAGAGGGCGCACCTGGCCCGGCACGACCGCCGCGGTGACGTCACCGGCACCGAGTGGCGGCCCTCTCGTGTTTGTGAGATGTTGCCTTTCACGAGCTGCGCTTCGAGCGTTTGTCTCTTTCGCACCGTCTCATCCGTTCCGCCCCATTCGTCTTGGCTTTCCACCTCCGTCGTCCGGTCTCGTTCCTTCCCTTCGTCTCCCGCACAACGGAAACATTCGCAGTTCGCCAAAACCTTCCCCATCTCGGATTCGACCGTTCCCGCCAAAGTTCGCCGGTTCGCCGGTTCGCCGCGACTCGATCGGCCGCGAGATTCCCGCGCGCCTCGTAACCGCGCTGCTCGCGACGACGACCACGATGACGACGACGCTGCTGCTGCTGCTGCTGCTGCCGGCGGAAGAACGCACGCGGCCGCCGTCTCGCGCCTGCGAAGCGGCCCGTCGCCGGTCCCAGACGCAGCGAGGTTCAGCTGCCCCGTGATTATATTTGTTAATTGTGCTTAACATTTTTAAATACACCTCCTGTTTCATGTTTGCTTTACCCCCGCGGCGTGGGGGGGTGGGGGGGGGAAAGCCTCGCCGAGTCTCGTGACTCTTTTCGCAGGAGGGTCCTGGAATCGCTTCGCAGATTCCCGCCGTCGAGAAATCTGCGGTGAAACCTCTCAAACTTGGATGGCGGCACCCCGACGGGCCCGCCTCTTGCGAGCGACGTCACGGGGATCTTTAACGCTCACCGCGAGCGACGCGGACGGCGCTCGGTGGCATTATCATCACCGTCACCGCAAGGCGGTCAATACGCGCACGGCAGTATTTACCGGGGGCGGCCGCTGCATTCGAACCGCGAACCTCTCGCAACGACGAGCGGGGGAACGGACGACGCTGTTGTCACGCCCCCCGTCTCCCGAGACCCGCCCCGCGTCTCGCGTCAGCCCTCCGTGTTGTCGCTCGGCACTTTTCTGCGACGGCGCCGAGCGACAACAGGATACGCGGCAGGCACTCGACGCCGCCCGCGGCTTTCCCATTTTGGCCTTTGTTTTTGTTTTCTTGTTTGCGTTCGTTATTTCCAGCGTCCGAGTCTTTTTTTGTTGCTTCGGATTCGACGCTTCCGGAAATATGCACGTTGCGGTTTCGTGACGCGCTTTCAGGGTTCCTGATTTTGTGTGTGTCCTGTGTGTGTGTGTGTCCTGCGTGAGTGTGTGTGTGTCCTGCATGTGTGTGTGTGTGTCCTGTGTGTGTGTCCTGCGTGAGTGTGCGTGTGTCCTGCGTGAGTGTGCGTGTGTCCTGTGTATGTGTGTGTGTCCTGCGTGAGTGTGCGTGTGTCCTGCGTGAGTGTGCGTGTGTCCTGTGTATGTGTGTGTGTCCTGCGTGAGTGTGCGTGTGTCCTGTGCGTGTGTGTGTCCTGCGTGTGTCCTGTGCATGTGTGTGTCCTGCGTGAGTGTGCGTGTCCTGCGTGAGTGTGTGTGTGACCTGTGCGGGCGTGTGTCCTGCGATGAGCGCGCTGTCATAGCGGTTAGCGCGCGTTGCACTATCCAACCCGGTGACTCGAGTTCAATTCCCTCCCACGGCCACCACCGGTGACGATTACCTGAACCGGTCCTGGGCCTCCCCTAGGTCGTTGTATTGTCAACCCCGTTTGTATTGTCTTCTCCGTTTGTATTGTCTGGTCGTTATCACGTCACTGGCGTCAAAGTCGCCCAACAGCCCTCGTTATGACTGCACTGCTGAACTAGGACGAGGGCCTCCCCACGCCCACGTGGGTCGCGACGGGGTTCGTTGCTTGACCTTTCTGTACCGCGCTGGTCAGCCGCGTGGGCTGGCGAAGGCCGGGAGCATAGACGCGGCACAGCATAGATGTGCAGTACAACTCCGCTGCTCTTTGCTGACCGCAAGAGAGAAACGATGGGGAACATCGTAGCTGGCACCTTGGCGTGGCCACATGGCGACAATGATGACGATGGTGACGACGACGATGATGACGTCGATGACGACGACGATGACGACTGATGACAATGATGACGACGACGCCGCCCACGGAGGTGCAAATGCTAACGGCTCGCGGCGTTCTCGTTTGGCTTCGGCAGGAAAGAAAGACGATGACGCGGACGGCAATAAGCTGCTGACGCAGAGGAAGAAGGTCAAAGAGCTCAAGGTCCTGGACCCCAAGGCGGCGCAGAACCTGTGTAAGCCTCGCCGCGATTCTGCATCGTCGCGTGTAGCCAGCTACCCAGCTAGGTTTGCAAGCGAAGGGACCGGTGGTGCCGTCGGCGCGGAACGACGGCGACGGCGTTCGTCGTGCGGGCGGCATAACGCGACGGAACGCGTCGGAGGCGGTGCGGGTTCAGACTTGACGCGCAAAGAACAACACAAAATGAACGACGTTCACAAAATGAACAAACGGGCACGCCCCGTGCGGGCAACGGGGACGAGGCGACGAACGGTGGGACAGGAGGGGAGGGGTCGAGCGAATCGTTCCCAAACAACAGCAGCCACCGTCGCGCAAAGGAGAGAAGTGAAGGCACGCGGGTTTGGGTGCGGGGTACAGTGGCCCAGCCGTGCACTCTGAGCTCGGAGAGATTCGAAGCCCTAGGGGGGAGGGTGGGAGGGGAGGGGAGGGAGGGAGGGAGGGAGGGGGGGTAGCGGTGGGAGGGAGGGGAGCGGAGGGGAGGGGTTGGAGGGAGAGAGGAGAGGGGAGTGGATGGGAGGGGAGGGAGGGAGTTGAGGGGAGGAAGGGGGAGTAGCGGTGGGGAGGGAGGGGAGGGAGCGGAGGGAGGGGAGCGGAGGGAGGGGAGGGAGGGTAGCACAGGGGAGGTCGCCGGGATTCCAGCTGGTGACCTCGATGTCCGCGGGTTGAGCGCTCTGACCTCCGCGCGACCTGACACGCTCACATCACCTCCACTTGACCCAGAATAATCATGAAGCCCGTTGGAGGATGTTAATGATAATCATAACAGAGTAAATAACGCCTTCCCATGTTTGCCAATGGACATTAAACAAATATATAAAAGGCTTATTTACTATGAAGGATTATTTACTCGTGTTAATGTAAGTATAGCTTCTTACAATCGGTCGGCCGCACGGCCTTTCGGGAGTTAATCTTATCGGCATCCTTGCCTTCATTACAAACAAGCGTTTGTTGAAGCGAGTAGCCTGGCTCTGCTGATGGGAGACTGAATGTTGAAACCGGCCCAGAGTGTTCCTTGTCGGCAATCAATGCCGCTGATAAGATGTCGTCCCAGGAGGAGGTCGTGCGGCTTGTGGGTTGTGTAAGAAACTAAAATAAGTTTAACGGTTTTTTGTGGAGGAGTTATTTATTTAATTACCTACAGCAAAGCCTCGTCGCTTCTCCAGACTCTGGAACAGTGCAAAACCATTAACCCTCAGTGCTGATAGTGACTCTGCGTGTGTGCGTGTGTGTGCGTGTGTGTGCGTGTGTGTGTGTGTGCGTGCGCGTGTGTGTGCATTTGTAGGGAGCGGTAGTGTAGCGGTTAGCGCTACTCTGCGCCATGAACCCGGCGACCCGGGTTTGATTCCCTCTCACGGCCAACACCGGTGACGATTATCTGAACCGGTCCTGGGCCTCCCCTAGGTCAACTCAACCTTAAATTAGTACCTGACGCAGCGCGCCATCGACGGGCAGGCGCGGTGCTGACCACCCACCTCCCTCGTGCGCCCTCCGTCCCGACCCGAACAACTTTCCCATTCCGATGACGTACGCGTGAGGACGGTACACACGTACGTCATCCAAACGGAATCGGAAGTCAAAGGCCACGTGGGTGGAGGGCGTGCGGCACAGGTTGGCGCCGGCTATCGCAGAGCCGTGTCGCTGCGGTTCCCTGAGTGACAACGTCTTTCAAAACAACGCCGCCGCAGCCACGCCTCTCTCAATTAAATTGACCGCTAACTGCTCGGCGGTGAACGGGACGCCCGCTCGCCCCACCCTGCGACTCGCAGACGCCTCGGAACGGGAAGGGGGTTAACGGGCTGCTCGCTGACCGCTCAGCGGGGGGCGGGGGGGATCCCCGCCGTGACCGTGCGCGCGTCTGTCTCGGCAGCCATTTTCCTGGGCTCGTTTAAGATGTCCTACGTGGGCATCAAGAACGCCGTTCTCTCCGTGGACGAAGAGAATCTCACCGAGTCCATGGTGCAGGTGAGAGCTGCACACCCCCCCCACGCCCACCTCCCCTACCGCCCACACCCCGCACAGACATCCGTGCCCGCCACTCCCTGCCCGGTTCAGGTCCAGGCAGGCTTCGAAGGCCTCTATGATGTGGAATTCGATTGTTTGGATCTCTCAGAACACTCCACCAAGACGCTTTGTCGGGCGTTAATTTCGATTATTTGGCTGCTGTACATGTCCACGTGATGATGAGAGCTGTCATCTGTGGCCAGGTCGCTTCTGAAAGAGAAGCAAAATAGCTCGGTCGGCTTCAACTGGTAAAATAAAAATAGTTTAGTTAAATTTCTATATTCGTTCAGCGATTTGTTTACATTTCCCGTACTTGGAACTCCTATTGTGGTTTTGTATTGTCGGTTGTTGAAACGTTCTGACCCCGTGCCCCGACTGGACGCCTGCGACAAAGCGCTTCACAGCTCATCGGGTTCCTCCCGCAGTCTCAAGTCAACATTCTGACTGCGGTGTGTGTCGTGACGGCGTTCTCGACGTCGCTTCTGTGCGACGGCCCGTCAACGACGCGTCGGTGTGGCGCGTCGCTCGCTCTGACGGGTGTCCGTGTCCGTGACTCGGTACCCCCACCCCCCACCCCCCCAGAACCTCATAAAGCAGCTGCCGGAACCGGACCACCTGGCGTCGCTCATGCAGATGCGCGACGACTTCGAGGAGATGTGCGAGCCGGAGCAGTTCGCCGTGGTGGTGGGTGCCTCTCGCCGGTGAACGCGCGCCGGGCCGGTGAACGCCGGTGACCCTGGGTTCGAGCCCCGCTGTGATTAAGCCACGGGGAAACGACGGCGAAATCGACCGTCGCGAAAAGGAATAGAGGCTCGGGGCCCGGGAAGCATCGCTCCACCGCTCCCTTACGGACTTAGCGGCAGGCAAAGATAAAGATCCCCCGCGTAGCCTTCACGGACTTTTGGGGCGAGTGCCGTTAGCGAGTGTCACCTGTGAAGGCCGGCACTGTGGCACACGTGGGGGTGGGTGGACAGCACCACGCCCGGCCACCTTTGTCTCCCCAGTGGCGATGTTTACACGCGGCACCGGGTACTTGTTTTAGTCGACCTTGATGAGGCCCAGGACCGGTTCATATCATCGTCACCGGTGTCGGCCGCCAGCGGGAATCGAACTCGGGTCGCCGGGATCGTAGCGCAGCCGCACTAACCGCTAACACCAGCGCTACGCGCAGGCACGTAACGCACACGCAACGCACACGCAACGCACACATAACACACACGCAACGCACACGGACGATGCTCGGTCCCTGAAGGAGATGCCAGCATGCCGGGGGTGGGTAGGGGGAGAGGTGGCGAAACGTTGGGACATCATGACGACAGCCGACCCTTCGTAACGTTCACGTCGTCGTCGTCTCCATCCGTACCCCCCCCCCCCCGCCGTCGGTCGGCTCAGATCGGCTCAGTGCCGCGCCTGCGTCCGCGCCTCGCCGCCATCCTCCTGCGCCTGCAGCTGGCGGAGCAGGCCGGCGTGCTGAGCCCGGCCATGGTGGCGGTGAGCGCCGCGTGCGACGAGGTGCGGCGCAGCGCCGGGCTGGCGCGCCTCCTGGAGCTGGTGCTGCTCGTGGGCAACGTGATGAACGCCGGCTCGCGCAACGCCGGCGCCCACGGCTTCCAGTTCTCCTTCCTGAAGCGGGTGAGCGAGCGACGGCGCGGACGAGGGCGTGGACCCGACGGGAACGGAGATACGACGGGACATTGACACACGGGACGCGACGGGACGCGACGAGCTTGGACACGCCCGACGTGGGGGGCCCACGCGCAACGCGGTGCGGTGTAGAATGCCGTGAGACGCGGGACACGAAGCGACGTGGGACACGACGAGATTCCCGCTCACGGCCAACACCGGTAACGGTTATCTGAACCGGTCCTGGGCCTTTTCTAGGTCGATTCGGCCTCAAATGAGTACCTGGTGCGGTGTGTAAACATCGCCACTGGGGGAGACAAAGGCGGCCGGGCGTGGTGCTGGCCACCCACCCCCTCGTGTGCCGTGCCGACCTTCCTAGGTGCTCGCTAACAGCACTTGCCCCAACATTCTGTTAAGGCTGTACGGGGCATCTTTGTCAGTTGTTGTCGTCGTTGTTGTGCATGCAGCTGAAGGACACGAAGTCGCACGACCAGTCCCAGACGCTGCTGCACTTTCTGGCGCGGCTGTGCGAGGAGAAGCACCCGGACGTCGCGAGGTTCACGAGCGAGATCGCCAGCGTCGAGATGGCGGCCAAAGGTGAGAACCTACGGGAACCAGCGGGAACTCCGTGGGAACACACGGGAAGGCACGGGACCCTACAGGAACCAGCGGGAACACACGGGAAGCAGCGGGAACTCCGCGGGAACCTGCGTGGCCAGTCGGAGGCCGCACCGTCTCCCGCGCGCGGCGGGCTCCTCTGAGCTAGGAACTAAACTCGCTTTCACTTGACCAGCGGGGCGATGCCCACCGAGCTACGTCGCCGGCTGTTCAGACGAGCGCCCCTCAGGCCAGCGCGGGCGACGGCCAGAGGTCACAACCGGGTACCCGATACCCGTACCCTACCCGATACCCGGCTAGCCGTACCCGGCCGGGTACGGGTACGGGTAAGGAATCAAAACCCGTTTGCAACCTCTGGCGACGGCTCTCGAGGGGCGCCGCCACCGCTGGAGGCGGCCGTCGTTGTCGTTGGCCTCGCCTCTCCCCGGAAGGAGGGGCAGCAGCAGCAGCAGCGGTAGCAGCAGCAAAGCCATCGTGGCGTTGGGAGGGCTTTCCCACCGTTCTCTAGGGAACCTCCACTTGCGGGGGGTGGGGCGGGAAGGTGGGGATTGGGGGGATGTGGGGGAGGGGGTAGAGTAGTTGCCCCCCCCCCCGTTTTGCCGAGTCGCCCGCGGCGGGCCTGCCCGGGGCCTAGGGAAGAGCGAGCCTCGTCCGCGAGCCTCGTCCACGAGCCTCGTCCGCGAGCCTCGTCCACGAGCCTTCCTGTTGATTGTTCTCGTCTCCTGCTGCGCGAGGAGGAGGAGGAGGAAGAGGGGGGGGGAAGAGGGGGGGAGGAAGGGGGGGGGGTTATTTATTTCGGAGGAAGCAGCTGCAGTGGAAGAGCGCGAGGAGCAGGGGGGGGGAGGTGGAGGAGCGGTGGCCGCGTGGACAGGGCAGCTGCGATATCCGATTCGTCGAAGCCGTCGATTCTCTCCGCCCACCACGACCGTTGGGTTCGATTCGGCTCGACCAATCGGATAAGACGAAAAATACGCAACGGGTGACGGTGCAGCCCCCCCCCCTCCAACCCCCTCACCTTGCAATTTTCTTGCGCAAATATTCCTTGAGAAATTCATCTTCACCCACCCCCCAGTACAATCCCATCATGGCCACGGCGCGGGGGAGGCCCTCATCCAGCAGTGGATTGAGCATCCGCAGGGGCTGCCGCCTGCACACAGTGGGCTGGGCAGGCCCCCCTGTTGTGGGCGGGTGGTGTCGAGATGAAGGTGCAGACCCGCAACCGCTGGACACTTCCCTGCTGGAGGCAGGGCCGCCCCTCTAGAGGGAGCCCTGGAAAAGGTTTTCTCTGAGCGACTCGCTAGGCTTGAGAACCCGGTTCAATCGCAACCCCCCGTCTGTGTGAGTCTGTGGGTCTCTGTGTGAGTCTATGGGTCTCTGTGTGAGTCTATGGGTCTCTGTGTGAGTCTACAGGTCTCTGTGTGAGTCTACGGGTCTCTGTGCGTGTCTACGGGTTTCTATGTGAGTCTATGGGTCTTTGTGAGTCTATGGGTCTCTGCGTGAGTCTATGGATCTCTGTGTGAGTCTACGGGTCTCTGTGTGAGTCTATGGGTCTCTGTGTGAGTCTACTGGGCTCTGTGTGAGTCTATGGGTCTGTGTGTGAGTCTACGGGTCTCTGTGTGAGTCTACGGGTCTCTGTGTGAGCCTATGGGTCTCTGCGCTTGAGAACCCGGTTTAACCACAGAGGGCAGCTGAAGCCCAGATGAGAACCCAGGATCCGTGCCGAGTCGGCGTCTCTCACCCCAGAGCCACCCGGCCGTCTCGGGCAGGCGAGGGTTTAATTAAGCGCATCAGTCTAGACTCAGCATTAGCGCGTTTTATTACATTAGGGACACGTGCGTGACACTGTGCCTGTGTGTCTGGAACTGAGCATCGTAAATTTTCCTAATGAACAAATGAGGCCGCATAGAACGTGGTAAGAAAGCCACGTGGACAAATGGCTTGGATTATAATTTTTATAATTTTTTTATATTGCGATTTATATTTTTTCGCTATTGTGAATTCGCCCGTGAAGATGCGGCCGTTCTGAACGCCGCCGGCGTAAGCCAGCGGTCACGTGGGCTGTAGCGGCGCAGTGGGAACACTTGCAGCTCACGGATGCGAGTCAGTGAGTGTGTGAGTGAGTGTGCGAGTGAGTGTGCGAGGTGAGTGTGGAACGGAGTGGACTTGCCGATGACTGGTACCAGCGGTGTCAAGATCGGCCTCTGTGGAGGAGGCTCGTGAAGGACGCTACTGGGCAGTTGGAGGCAGTCGCCCTCCAACAACAACGGAGGGCGGAGGAGCGACGCTCACAACAACGAGCGGAGTGCCGGGTGGCTAAAGCACAGCAAGTTGGCATAGATGGTGCATCGGCCAGTCAACCCATGGCAATTGGGTCTGTTCCGTGACCTCCTGCGTTCGATACTTCACGTGGCCTTAAAGTGCACATAGTCTGGCACAAGCGCCGTGGTGACGTCACCACCACTTGGTAGTGAATAGCGGTTGTTGTTGAGCGAGTCGGTGAGTGTGTGGAGTTTGTATGACCGGGCGAGATGTTCACTACCTCGCCTGCTATACAGGAGGTCTGTATATTTGGAGTTTGCGTGTCTCTCTGCCTGTGGTCGCGTGGATTTTTCACAGGGCGCTCCAGTTTTGTCCTTCCACATTTAGAATCGACGTCGCACGTTTTAGGGTATTTTGCATCTACGCGTTTGCACACACGACGATGATGATGGCGAGCCCCTTCGTTGAGCCGTCATTTGTCGTGGACAGGTCGCTTCTGAGAAAAAGAGCCGTATAGCTCAGTGGGGCCTTTACTGGGTAACATAAAAAAAAACATTGTTTTGGTTTCAATAGCGGCATTGTCGCGTTATCACCGGACCGCCGTCGTTTTAATCCGGCATTCACCCGCCCGGCATCGCTGTGCCCGCCCGCCCGCCAGTGTCGACGGAGAACGTGCAGAAGAGCGTCACCGCCATGGGCACGCAGCTCCAGCAGCTGGACAAGGAGCTGAAGACCTTCCCGGCGAGCGGCGACCCCAACGACCAGTTCGTGGCCAAGATGACGATATCCTCTCTGGCGCGCGTGACGTCCTCCGGAGGTGCCGCCGTGTGGGGTCACGGTGGGGGGTGGCGGGGGGGGGCGATCGTTACTCCCCTCGCGCGCCGGGCGGGCGGGAAGGTTTGTCTCCGGGTGCTCCGGTTCCCTCGCGCATTAATGGAGTTGGGTCGGACATCCCGATGTAGGACCGCGAGAGCTTGGGCGATTGTCGTTGTTGAGATTGAGTGGTAACGGACCCCCCCTGTTAACACGTGCGGGGTTTGTCTCCGGGTACTCCGGTTTCCTCACACGTGGAAACACTCACGGTCTGGTGTTGGTCAAGCATAACAAGATAGGAACGCAGAGCTTGGATAATTGTTGGAGTGTTAACACTTTTTACTGGTACCGGTCAGGCATAGGACCCCCACAGACCTTAATAATAATCATTCTTTCACTTGATTTGGCGTCATTCATGCGAACAGCATTACATGACGCTGTACATTAATTATATACAGGGCGCTTAAAAAAAAAGTTCACTTCTGAGAATTTGCAACAACACCACGAGAAATGTGCCTCCTCCTCCAGGCTCTGGAGACCCCCTGGAGAAGATCCCAGGCCACGCGTTGACAATGATGGCGGACAAGTGGGAGACTTTGACTTTTAGAAGCTAGTTACATACAATTTGTTATGTTACAGGGCATTATCCATTCTTTTTCCATTAAAAACGATAGTCCCATATAAGTGTTAACATTTTTTTGAAGCACCCTGTATATATGAGGACCAAATCCCATATACAGCCACTGCCAATCAAATGAAAACCATATGGCTGCCACTCCTACCACGCAGAATCAAAATGAATTAAAAAAATTGAGAAATGGCACCAAAGCAGCTTGATAGAGGGCCGCAGAGCTGGGCAATTGTTGGAGGTGTGTGTGTGTGCATGCCTGCATGTGTGTGTGCGCGCGTGTACGTTTTTGTGTGCGAGTGTGTGTGTACGCGTGCGTGTGTAGGTGTGTGTACGCGTGTGTGTGTAGGTGCGTGTGTGTGTAGGTGCGTGTGTGTGTGCGCGCGTGTACGTTTTTGCGTGCGAGTGTGTGTGTACGCGTGTGTGTGTACGCCAGTAAGCTGCACCCTTTATTGACCCAAGCAGAAAGCTCTCCGTTTGCCGGGATGTCGTCAGATACCAGAATAGTTCCATTTGAACGCGAGGCTTAATGGAGGCAGAGGAAATGGGTGTGTGTGTCCGTCCCTTTATGTGTGCGCTATTGTGCGCGTGTGCGCGCGTCCATGCGTGCGTGTCCTCCTGCCGGGCCGCTAAAACGCAGCGAGTTGGCACGGCAGGGGGCACGGCTGGTGGTGCATCTGCCGGTCATCTCAAGTCGGTCATCCCGTGGCACCTGCTGGGTCTGTCCCGTGACCTCCTCCTGCCAGCGAGGCTTTCACACTTTCACTTGGCCTCAAAGCGCACCTGGCCTGGCACAGGCCCCGTGGTGACATCACCGTCACTTTATTGCAAATGGCGGTTGTTGTTGTTGTTGTCAACAATCAACATTGAGAAGGTGGCCGGGCGTGGTGCTGGCCACATCGTTGCGCCGTGTCGGCCTTCAGAGGTGCCGCTCGCTCGCAGCACTTGCCCCAACAGTCTCTTAAGGCTATACGGGAGGTCTTTGTCTTTGTGTGTGTGTGTGGTTGCGTGAGTGCGAATGTTTCTGATTCTCAAGTCTCTCTCATGTGATGTTTTACATCTGTAGCTGTTTATTCTCCTACACTATCATGGGGTGACGTGGGCACAATTCTATCTCGCAGCCTGCGCTTGTCCACTCGCACGCGCGTGTGTGTGTGTCTGTGTGTGTCTGTGTGTGTGTGTCTGTGTGTGTGTGTGCGTGTGTGTGTGTCTGTGTGTGTGTGCGTGCGTCTGTGTGTGTCTGTGTGTGTGTCTGGCCTCAAGGTGCACATGGCCTGGCACAAGCGCCGTGGTGACGTCACCGCCACTTAGTGGCGAATGGCGGTTGTTGTTGTTGCGTGTGATTCTGTGAGTGTGTGTGAGTATGTGTATGTGGGGAGTGGTGGTGCATCGGTTAGCGAGCTGTGTTACGAACCCGGCGACCCGCGTTCGGTTCCCGCTCACGGCCAACACCGGGACAATTATCCGAACCGGTCCTCGGCCTCCCCTAGGTCGACTCGGCCTCAAACGAGTACTTGGTGCTACTCCGCGAACGGCACTTGACCCCACAGCCTGTTTAGGGCGACACTGGGGAAGGGAGAGGGGGTGGGAAATCTTTGTTTATATTTTTATTTGCTTACGACGGAAATCGGCGGTATGTGGAACGCATTAACGGCCTAGTGGAATATAATGCAACCACGGTGTTTTCTCATTTGTTCCATTATGTCACATTTTCAAAATCTAGCGCCCTTCCGCCCCCTCCCCCGCCCCCCCGACGTCCCCGCGATGGCGCTGCTATCGGCGTCGATCGACTCGGAACTCTTAACGGCACCGCGCCACCCAACGAGACCGTTACCCCCCCCCTCGCCCGGTACGCGGGAGGCCCCTGGTTCGATCCCGGACCCTGCGACTGCGTTGGTGGAATTATTTATTGTCCACGAGCTTTGGGAGGGAATTCAGGGTGGGAGCAGAGCGTGGGGGGGGGGGGGGGAAGAATCTGGAAGGTGTGAACCCTGTGAGTGGGCGAGTGTGTGGGTGAGTGGGCGAGTGTGGGGGTGAGTGGGCGAGTGTGGGGGTGAGTGGGCGAGTGTGTGGGGAGTGGGCAGAGGTCGCAATCGGGTACCCGATACCCGTACCCGATACCCGGCCGGGTACGGGTACCCATTTGCGACCCTGGTGCGGCCGGGTACGGGTAAGGAGTCTAAACCCGTTTGCGACCTCTGGGAGTGGGTAGGCAAGTGTGTTGAGAGTGGGTGGGCGAGTGTGTGGAGAGTGAGTGGGCGAGTGAGTTGAGAGTGGGTGGGCGAGTGTGTGGGGAGTGGGTGAGTGAGTGGCTGGGCGAGTTACTTTTCGTGAACCTGCACGTGTGGTGGTGGTTGAACACAGCGCGGATGATGGGACGACGACGCGGTGAGCGTCTGGTACAGACCGAGTCCTCAACACGGCTGTCGGACTCAACGAGTGCAGCTCACGGGAACAGGAACCCGCGGTGGTGGTAGCGATAAAAGAGCGATGAGGAGGTGACTGACCACCGGTGAGTGAGATGAATTGGCGAGCGCCGGTTCGTCAGTCCACCCTGGCTGCTCCCAGCAGGTGCTGCGGCTAGGTAGGTTGGGGCCTGGGCCCAGGTGTGACCGCAACAAGGAGTCCAGCTTTGGTCTAATCCGTGCTCTTGTATGGATCGATCGATCGAACGATTGAGCGAGCGAGAGCGACGCACCCAGCCCCAGAGTTTGAACCCAGCAGCCTCGGCCTTGGCAGCTTGGTGTATCCAACACGGCCACCTCCATTATTGTTCGTTCTTAATGATGGAGGGGGGGGTGTAACTGCCTGCAGTAAACAGTGCTAACAAAGTCATCCAATTCAAACAAAGAACACGTTTAACTTTTCCCAAACAACAGATTATAAAAATATTGAGATGCAATCTGCCGAGGAACAACGGAAAGGCAATTATTGTTATTGTTTTATACCGATTATTAATATGCAGCTGTGTGTGCGTATTCGTTTGTGCGTCTGTGGGGGGTGAGCGGTAGTGTAGCGGTCAGCGCGCTTTGCTACGAACCCGGCGACCCGAGTTGATTTTCACTCGCGGCCATCACCGGCGAATATTATCTGAACTGGGACTGGGCCTCCCCTAGGTCGACTCGGCCTCAAATGAGTACCTGTGTAAAACAGCGCTGCTTAGGCGTGGTGGCCCCCCGCCCTCCCCCGTGTGCCGTGCCGGCCTTCATAGGTGCTGCTACTCACGAACATACAGCACTTGCCCCAACAAGTCTGTTAAGGCGGCTATACGGGGGATCTTTGTCTTTGCTGCTGATTTTATCTTAGCAGGAGGAGGGGGGGGACGCCTTCATCCAGCAGTGGATAGAACTGGGCCGATGTTGTTGACGATAAGCGCCGTCCCCCGCGAGAGGAAATCTGCACAAAGCCTGACGTAGGCCGCCGCCTGTTTTGCAGGCGTCCGCCCCCTCCCCTCGTGTCGCCACCTGTCCAGGTCCTCCCAGGCCACGTCCGCTCGTTGGAGGAGCTGACGTCAATACGCGAGTCTCCCTCCCCAGGTGCGCGAAGAGTTCGCCCGGCTTTTGTGAGTTTGCGCGCGGCCGTGCGCCACGCACGACGACGACGACGACGATGCGTCGTTTGCACGGAGCTCTCCCGCTCCCTCCCCGTGTGGCGAGGGTCGCTCCCTCCCCGCTTTGTTGCGTCGCCCCCGGAGGTGGCAACCAGAAGCTTCCTTCCCCCCGCCGCTTGTCCGGCGACGCAACGCAGATGTCCCCCGCTCGGACCCTGGGGGGGGGGGGGGGAACGAACGTTTCTCTCGACACGTGCTCCTAAGTAAAGGGGCCCCCCGAGCGAGGAAAAAATTAAAAACCGCGGCGGCGACGGCTTGATTGCCAAATTGAGTTTGACGTTCGCGTGGAGCCGGTGGCGTGGGTGCACGTGCACACCCAACGGGCGGGTTTAATGAGATCGCCAGCAGGCCCTCTCGCGTGAGGTCATCGGACAGAGACGCCCCCCCCACCGCAGCCTGGGTTGTTCGCCGAGTGGCTGCCACGGTGGCTATGAGATGTTAACTTCCTCGCCTGGTCTGCAGGAGGCCGTGGGTTCCATCCCGACCCTGAAGATGCCTTTTGTATATTTGGAGTTTGCGTGTCTCTCTCTCTCCGTGGTGAGATGTTGACTACCTCGCCTGGTCTACAGGAGGTCGTGGGTTCGATCCCGACCCTGAAGATGCCTGCTGTATATTTGTAGTTTGCGTGTCTCTCTTTCCGTGGTGAGATGTTAACTTCCTCGCCTGGTATGCAGGAGGTCGTGGGTTCGATCCCGACCCTGAAGGTGCCTGCGGTATATTTGGAGTTTCTCTCCCCGTGGCCGTGTGGATTTTTTCCGGGTCCTCCGGTGTTTCCCCTCCACATTTTGTTATAATCGAGCGTTCAGAGTAATTGCCTTGCTATAAGTTTCAATGTGTTGATGATGATGATGATAAGCCACTTTTTTGGAGCTCTCATTTTGTGTTGGCCGGGTCGAATCTAAACAACAGAGCTGCATAGCTCAGTCGGGCCTTAACCCGGTAAAATAAAAAGTTATTTTTGTTCGTTGGTGGCCGGGGGAACTCCTAAATCTTTGGCTGAGTTTTTTCGCTCGCCCAGTGACGAGCCACGGAGGCCACTGGGGGGGGCCCTGGGTATAATACTCAATAATAACAATTTAAATTTCGATTTAAAGCTTTCGTGACTGCAGGGATTCATCTTCTTGGTTCTTTCTGAATGTTCAGACGCTGTCTTTCCGACAGACCTGTTCTTCACCTGAGGACGGCTGCTTGCGTTGTGGCCAAAACGTCGTGAGAATTGTTTTATTTTATTATGTTTTATTTTTATTATTATATTATCTCCCTTCTACGTGACTTTACCGAAAGAACCAAGAAGAAGAAGAATTTACTTGTTTATCCAGGAAAGCCACAATACCAACCCGTGCCGTGCGTTATAACACACGGCAGCTCGTGACGTGTCATAACGCACGGCAGCTCGTGGCGTGTCATAACGCACGGCAGCTCGTGACGTGTCATAACACACGGCAGCTCGTGACGTGTCATAACACACGGCAGCTCGTGGCGTGTTATAACACACGGCAGCTCGTGACGTGTCATAACACACGGCAGCTCGTGACGTGTTATAACACACGGCAGCTCGTGGCGTGTTATAACACACGGCAGCTCGTGACGTGTTATAACACACGGCAGCTCGTGACGTGTCATAACACACGGCAGCTCGTGACGTGTCATAACACACGGCAGCTCGTGACGTGTCATAACACACGGCAGCTCGTGACGTGTCATAACACACGGCAGCTCGTGACGTGTCATAACACACGGCAGCTCGTGACGTGTCATAACACACGGCAGCTCGTGGCGTGTTATAACGCACGGCAGCTCGTGGCGTGTTATAACACACGGCAGCACGTGACGTGTCATAACACACGGCAGCTCGTGGCGTGTTATAACGCACGGCAGCACGTGACGTGTCATAACACACGGCAGCTCGTGGCGTGTCATAACACACGGCAGCTCGTGGCGTGTTATAACACACGGCAGCACGTGACGTGTCATAACACACGGCAGCTCGTGGCGTGTTATAACGCACGGCAGCTCGTGGCGTGTTATAACACACGGCAGCACGTGACGTGTTATAACACACGGCAGCTCGTGGCGTGTTATAACGCACGGCAGCACGTGACGTGTTATAACACACGGCAGCTCGTGACGTGTTATAACACACGGCATCACGTGACGTGTCATAACACACGGCATCACGTGACGTGTTATAACACACGGCAGCACGTGACGTGTTATAACACACGGCAGCTCGTGACGTGTCATAACACACGGCATCACGTGACGTGTCATAACACACGGCAGCTCGTGACGTGTCATAACACACGGCAGCTCGTGACGTGTTATAACACACGGCAGCTCGTGACGTGTTATAACACACGGCAGCTCGTGACGTGTTATAACACACGGCATCACGTGACGTGTCATAACGCACGGCAGCACGTGACGTGTTATAACACACGGCAGCTCGTGACGTGTCATAACACACGGCATCACGTGACGTGTCATAACACACGGCAGCTCGTGACGTGTCATAACGCACGGCAGCTCGTGACGTGTTATAACGCACGGCAGCACGTGACGTGTTATAACACACGGCAGCTCGTGACGTGTTATAACGCACGGCAGCTCGTGACGTGTCATAACGCACGGCAGCTCGTGACGTGTTATAACGCACGGCAGCTCGTGACGTGTCATAACACACGGCATCACGTGACGTGTCATAACGCACGGCATCACGTGACGTGTCATAACGCACGGCAGCACGTGACGTGTTATAACGCACGGCAGCACGTGACGTGTTATAACGCACGGCATCACGTGACGTGTCATAACGCACGGCATCACGTGACGTGTCATAACACACGGCAGCGCGTGACGTGTCATAACACACGGCAGCTCGTGACGTGTCATAACACACGGCAGCTCGTGACGTGTCATAACACACGGCAGCTCGTGACGTGTCATAACACACGGCAGCTCGTGACGTGTCATAACACACGGCAGCGCGTGACGTGTCATAACACACGGCAGCTCGTGACGTGTCATAACACACGGCAGCTCGTGACGTGTCATAACACACGGCAGCTCGTGACGTGTCATAACACACGGCAGCTCGTGACGTGTCATAACGCACGGCAGCTCGTGACGTGTCATAACACACGGCAGCTCGTGACGTGTTGACTCTGGCTGGGCGGGAGGGGGTTGGGCGGCTGATAACAGTTGGCGTGTTTCGTGTAACCCGCGCTCGCTCGCTCGCTCCACTTTAATAATTTTCTTATTCTGCCGACTTCCTGCCATTGAATGTTGGCCCCAAACGAGTGGGCGGGCCTCCAACGGGATAGTGGGGAGGCGTGGGTGGTGGGGGGGCTCTTTGTGTGTACGCGAGAGTTACAGATTAGCGGCGGTGCGATCGCTCTCTCCGGCTGCACTCGATGGACGCGACGCTAAGCAGTGGGGGAGGGGGGGCCCCCGCGCTGGCGTCCCCCCGCGCCGGCGTCCCGGTGACTGCCGGAACCGGATGTAGAGCAAGCGAGAGAGAGCGAGAGGCCTTTCTTGCCATCCGCCGTTCGCCGTCGGCTGGTGCGACTCTCACTACTTTTGGACGCCCCCCCCCCCACCATCTCCCGTCTCGATGCGCAAACTCCTGCAGCGGAATTGCGCTCACTTGGGTCTCGCGGTCGACGTTCGAAGTGTCGACGTGAGAGAGACTGCGGCCCTCGTAGGAACGGTGCCACCCTCACCCGTGGCCGCCACCCCCGCCCCCCCTCCCCCGACGTGATCCGCGGATCAAACAAAATCTCTCGAGACGCCGGCGTATGGCAGCCCGGAGCGGTTCACGCGAAGGCCGTCGCAAGAGGTGGCGCGTTTTGGCGCAAAGCTCCTTCGCTGGACTACGCGTGACGAGCGAATGGCTTCTCCTGCTACCTGTCTGCCAACCTGCGTTCCAATTGATATGCCGACCTTACCCGGCACACGTGGAGTGGTAGGCCAACGTTGAGGCCAGCCGCGGGCCCGACATACCAATGAACCTACCCACCAATGTCGCTGCCCTCCAATGTACCTACCCGTACACTCATCTACGTTAACGACGTAGCCACCAACTTGCTGGCACGCTCGCACGCTAACCGCGCTGGTAAGCGCACGGCGCAGCGTTGCATTTTTTCGAACGCAAAACACAAACGGCCCGTTGCGTGATGTTGTTATTTTTTGTGGAGGAGGAGGGAGTTCCGTTGCGTGCGTATCCACGTACACACGCGCACGTGGATATATGCGTGTGCACGCACGCACGTACGTACGTGAGCCTTTTGCCGGCCACCGCGGATCTATCGGACCCCGGCCCGGATATGTTCTCATGCGGTGTGTCCGGCCTGAAACTAAACAGACAGTTTCCATCTCGCGAGCGAGCTCCCTTTCGGCTTCTCCAAGTCCCCCGCCCTCAAAGCAAGACCCACCCCCCCCACCCCCCCCAACAAACAGCAGCCCCCTACCACACGGTGCCGGCCGCCCGCCCGATTGTTCCCACGCCACGACCCGTTTTCAAAATAAGAATAGTAAAAAAAATGTTAAAGTACCGGCGGTGAAAAATGAGCGAGGCCGACATTGGGAGGGGGACATCAAAGCGGCCCCGGGAGGCCGACGCCGCGGGAGACGGGAGGCGGGCAGCGAAGGGAGACGGGAGGCGGGCAGCGAAGGGCGTCGCGGTGCCGACGCGCCGGTGGCGGTGGCGGTGGCGGTGGCGGCCAGCGCTCTGGCCGGATTAACGGAACCGCTGCCGCGGGTGGACGGGTCGCCGGGAACGGCTCCAGGACCTCGGAATCGCCGAGAATCTCATTTGGCGGGAGACTCGGGAGTGTCGAGTTTGGACGATACACGACAAGTGTGGGTGACCTCGCGGTCAAAATGTCAAACTTGGTCATCATCATCAATCACAATCATCATCAATCACAATCATCATCAATCACCATCATCATCATCAATCACCATCATCAATCACAATCATCATCATCAACCGTGCACCGTCCACCGCCGCGTGGATTCCTCCCCGAGCCGTCGCCATCTCTCATTGCGACGCGATGATCCACCGGGTTCCTGCGCCACGCGTGGATTAACTCGCTCCGCCTCCGTGGTGGACGTCCTCTGGAAGCGCGTTCCGTTCCTCCCCCCCCCTCGTCTCTCTCGCTCTCCGAGGCTCTGTGAGAACCCATCGCGAAAGCGGAAGCCCCGACTTCCGCACAGAAACAAAGTCGTGAATATATATTTTTTAAACGTTAAGGAAAGTCGAACGAAGAAGGAATGGCTCCTTCCTAAGGCCCTCCCTTGAAAGCTGCTTCCTTCCTTCCTCACTCCGGCTTCCTGCCTCAGTGGCTCCGAGTGGAAACATCTCCAGCGCGCCTCTACGAGCGGCGATGCTACCGCGGGGGTCGCGGGGTCACGGGGTCGCGGCGTCATCGTTTTGGGGGGGCGGTCGTTGGGGGGGGTGGTTGGTCGGTGGTGTCGGTCGTCGGGCGATCGTTTGATGACCACATCGCCTGACCTAAAGTCGTCGTCATCGCGCAGAGCCCGGCGCTGGGCACGCTGACGAAGTAACGACGATGGATCGATCCTCTGGCCCCTGCCCAGAGGATCGGTAAACGTTTCGTGCAATCGAACGAGATGCCGATTGTTTTACTTTGAGGCCGACAAGGCGAAGGAGACCCGTTGGCCACACGAGATGGCGCCGATGGGATCGGTTCCGTGAATGGCATCGCGATTCCGCCCCAAGCGGCTCATCACGTTGTACTGTACTGCTCCGCTCCCTGCCCCGACAAACTCTCGCACCGACCGGCATCATCAATTCTAGTCGACGACAACGGCCGCCCGTTCGCTACTAAGCGACTGTGACGTCACTGAGGCGTCTGTGCCAGGCTAGGTGCACGTTGAGGTCACGTGAAGTGTGGAAGGCTCGCTGCTGGCAGGAGGTCACGGGACAGACCCGGGTGCATGTGCGTTGAACTTTTTTCACACCATACATAGCCAACCGTGCTAATCGGAGGTGCAGTGTTGAGCCTATGGGCAGTGTTGAGTCTATGGGCAGTGTTGAGTCTATGGGCAGTGTTGAGTCTGTGGGCAGTGTTGAGTCTGTGGGCAGTGTTGAGTCTATGGGCAGTGTTGAGTCTATGGGCAGTGTTGAGTCTGTGGGCAGTGTTGAGTCTGTGGGCAGTGTTGAGTCTATGGGCAGTGTTGAGTCTATGGGCAGTGTTGAGTCTATGGGCAGTGTTGAGTCTGTGGGCAGTGTTGAGTCTATGGGCAGTGTTGAGCCTATGGGCAGTGTTGAGTCTATGGGCAGTGTTGAGTCTATGGGCAGTGTTGAGTCTATGGGCAGTGTTGAGTCTATGGGCAGTGTTGAGTCTGTGGGCAGTGTTGAGTCTGTGGGCAGTGTTGAGTCTGTGGGCAGTGTTGAGTCTATGGGCAGTGTTGAGCCTATGGGCAGTTACACTATGAGATCTCTTTTACCAGTGGCAAAATATAATGGTAGGTTTTTACCCTTTTAACTGGTACAAAACTGCCTTGAATCAAGGTGTCAGTTTTGTACCAGTTAAAAGGGTAAAAACCTATGGGCAGTGTTGAGTCTATGGGCAGTGTTGAGTCTATGGGCAGTGTTGAGTCTATGGGCAGTGTTGAGTCTATGGGCAGTGTGTGTGTGTACATTGAACTTCTTTCGCACTGTACGTAGCCAACCGTGCTTCCCGGAGGTGCGGCGTTGGAAGGACAACAATACTAAACACAAAAAACACTTCTATAAAGAAACGAGTCGCCGTGGGTTTGACCGAGCATGCCGACCTTGGTCAAACAACGACCCACGCAGGAGCGGGGAGAGGGCCCCCCATCCATCCAGCAGTGGATTGACAATGAGTCTGGGGGGGGGTGGGGTTGGGTGGTGGGGTGGGGGTTTCTGTTCGACTCCCGTGGGGGTGCTGGCGATCTGAGTGGGTGGGGGTGGTTGGGGGTTGGGGGCGGCCGTGCTATTGTGTTTGCCGCGGTCCATCCTGGCGCTCGCCTTCCTGCGCCGTCCATCGCGGGCCGAGCGGGAGTCCGCAGAGGAAGGGCGTGGGGGGGGTGGGGGGCGCAAACGCTCAGTCGGAGCTCCCCTCGGCTCGCAAGCCTCCACCGCACAACCACGGCCAGATGTTGCCCCCCCCCCTCATCCCTACTTGTAGGTAGGCCCCGGGGGTGGGGGGCGAGGGGGGGACAGGGAATCTGCCGACTGATTCGGAGCCCGAATGTGACTTTTCAGCCACCTCCGCCACCTTGGCGTTGTTCAATTTTAACGCAGAATAAGAATCGGGGCTCGCCGACTTGCAGATGGCGGAGTTGCGCTAGAACTAGAAGCATCGGTGTTGCCCGGTCAAACTTATCCTCCTGCCTCCCAAACTCTCATCCCTGATTGTTGGGTGCCGTGGTGGCGAGATGTTAACTCCCTCGCCCGGTAAGCAGGAGGTCGTGGGTTCGAGCCCGGCCCTCTCTCTCTCCTCCCCATGGTCGTGTGGATTCTTCTCCGGGTTCTCCAGTGTTTTCCCTCCATATTTAGAATCGACGCGCGCGATAAATTTGCACGCGATAGCAAGCCACTTGGACGAGCTATCGTTTGTGATAGCCAGCGATACAGCTCAGTGGGGGCCTACCTTACCTGGTCAAATAAAAACAGTTGAGCTCTTAGTTTGGTCTGAGCCTGGTGGCCGCGGAGTGGCGGCTCATCGCCGCCGTGGTGCCTCCTCCTCCTGCTTCGTTTCTTCCTCCTTCCCCCGCACCTGCGATTAGCACGGTCGGCTAGGCATGGCGCGAAAGAAGGTCTACGTGCGTACGTAGCCCTCAATCGGCCCGCGAGTCGTCTGTTCTGGGTGGGGACGACGGTCGCTGTCCACTGACCGGAGAGATTTTCAATTTCCGACGTGTGCATCAACGTCGTCGTCGTCGTTGTCGACCTCGTGTCCCATATCGGCTGCGTGGATGATGCCGTTCACGGCTTTTGTGGCCTCCCGGAAGCTTCAGGAGGCGGGTTGATGGAAGCCCCGAGGGCGCCTCCCGCTTCGTCGTCCTCGTATCACGTCTCTCTCGCGACGACGGCGACGACGACGAGGAGGAGTTTGTTTGTTTGTGGCTCGGAATTCTCGACCGCTGGCCAGGAGCGACCTCCAAAACCGTCGCTGGCCCCTTCCCCTGCGCCGGCTCGTGTCGTGCCGGGTCGTGTTCCTTCGTCGGCACTGGGGAGACAAAGGTGGCCGGGGGGGGGGGGGGGCGGTGCTGGCCACACGCCACCCCGCCACGCGCCGTCGCCGGCCTCCGTCGGTGCTGCTCGCTCACGGCACTTGCCCCGACGCTCCGTTGAGGCTACGCGGGGCACCTTTTGTCTCTTGTCACAGCACCTGCCCCAGCGGCCTGTAAGTCTACACAGATCGTTGTTCTCCGTCTTAACGCAGTTTCCTTAATGGAGGTTCCGCAGCGCTCGGGTAATAACTTTAAATGTAAATGTTTTATTTAATTATCGTGGCCGGGATCGAGTTAACAGCTTTAACTACTTATCGTTCCGCTCGCCGTTACGGGGTGACAGGTTCAGCTCTCGCTGTCGTCATTACCATCCCCACTCCGGGTTGGATAAAATACCAAGTACCAATTTGTGGGCCCGCGGTCGTCAAGTCAGCCGGAACGCATCCGATCCCCTCGGATGTCGGAGGCTAAGTGGGGTTGAGCCCGGTCAGGGCTTGGATGGGCCACTAACAGAGGGCGGTGCGGCAGAACCATCGTCGCGCTGTCGTACGTTCCTCGGCGTTCGCCAGCCCCCCCACGGTGACCAGCGTGGTGAAGTACGGCCGGGGGGGGGGGGGGGGGGAGTCCCCCGACCGGCAGTGGATCGCCCGCAAAGTGCCCGCGTCGAATCCCGTTGACTCGCGTGTAGATGACATGAAGGGAAGTGCACCACCGAGTGTTGCTACCACTACTACCCCCGCTGCTGCCGCTGCTGCTGTTGTTGTCAATAACAAGGCAGGAAATGACTGTACAGGTCATTAGCAACAACAATGGGGGGAATGTTTTTGCTGAGAATTTGGGGCGGTGTTTGTGCCGACGACGTCGCTGTCGTTGTCTTTGTTGTTGTGACGCCAAAACAACAACAACAAGCACCACAACGCAACAGCGTACAACAGCACAACAACACCACCACATCACAACACCACCACAACAACACACCACAACAACACCACACAATAACACAACCGCACAACAACACCACCACATCACAACACCACCACAACAACACACCACAACAACACCACACAATAACACAACCGCACAACAATACCAATAACACCACAAAACAACAACCACCACACAATGCAACAGCGTACAACAACACAACACCACCACAACACCATCACAACACAACAGCGCACCACAACAACACCAATAACACCACAACACAACAACGCCGCACAACGCAACAGCACCGACACCGCGCGCTAACACCACGGGAGAGAAGGCCTGGCGAGTTCCCCCCTTGACTCCGTGGCGGCGTTGGCGGCGGGGCTCACGGCTTCCTGCGCGCGGCGCTCGAGACGCACAGCAAGCTGGTGCAGCAGCGCGACGGGATGGACCGGCGCTACCGCGAACTGGGCCGCTTCTACGCCTTCGACATCGCCAAGGTGCCCCCCGAGGAGTTCTTCGCCGATCTCGAGGAGTTTCGCTCCGCCTTCCAGGTACGGGGTCGCGGGGGTGGCGGGGGTCGTGGGGGTCACGGGTTTTGTGGGGGAAGCGAGGGTCACGGGGTCGTGGGGTCACGAGGGTCGTGGGGTCGCGTGGGAAGTGGGGTCGCTGAAATTGTCGCCGCCATAGCCACCGTCAATATCACCATCGACAGCGGTGGTTGGAATCGAACTCGGTTCATCGAGTTTGTAGCGTAGGGGGCTAACCACTGCTCTGCCGCTCTCCACCACAATAAACATCACCACCACCACACCATCACCACCACCACCACATCATCACCACCATCAACAACAACAACACTATCACCATCACCACCACCACACCATAACCGCCATCAACACCACCAACAACAACAATACTATCACCATCACCACCATGACACCATAATCACCATCAACACCAACAACGACAACAACACTATCACCTTCACCACCATGACACCATAATCACCATCAACACCACCAACAGCACCACAATTTTCGCCTCCGCGGTCGCTGCGACGTCTCCTCAACTCGATCGCCCCCCCCCGCCTCCCCTCCCCCCGTCCCTCGTGCCTCGCTCACCGCGCGGGGGGCAGGACGCTCTCCGCGACAACGCCAAGCGTCGCGAGACGGAGGAGAAGATCGGGCGTGCGCGCATCGCCAAGGAGGCGGCGGAGAAGGAGCGCTCGGAGCGGCGGCAGCGGCGCAAGCACCTGGCGGACATCGAGCGGCCCGGTACGCGGCGCCGGCGTGGGCCGTGGGCGGGTCGCGGCGCTCTGTGGGAGCGGCCCAGGGCCCCGGACTGAGCCGTCGGGCGAGCGGCACCAGCTGGGCCCGGCGGGCCGGTCCGCGTGGGGACATTGCAGATGCGACCGGAGGTTCATTAAACAGCCACGGCGAGATTTCTTCAAGTATTTGATTGCATCTTTTGCACGAAATGGCGCTATACAAATAAAGACGTGATTGATCGGTTGATCGCTTATTTACGCTCTCGGTTGGCACTAAGCCCCCGATATTCGGCAGCGCCCAAAAGTTCTTCCTCACCGGCGACCCGTTTGGTTTTTCTTGTTTGGACCCAGCCCCAAATTGGGGCCCGGTGAGGATAGCCCGGCAGTTGGAGCCCCGCTGTGAGATGGCCCGGCGTGGCTTACAAACGGCCTGCGCCGATTTTTATAGTCCCCCGGTCCGTCGCTGGGACCCGTCGACAATGCGGAGGCTAAGCGGGGTTGAGCCCGGACAGGGCTCGGATGGACCAGTAACGGATGGCCGTGCGGCAGAACCCATCGTCGCGCTGTCGCGCTTCTACGCTCCCGCGCCGTGCGTTCCTCGGCGTTCGCCAGCCATTCCCACGGTGACCAGGGCGGCGAAGTGCGGCTCGGAGCACACGTCCGCCGAGTTTCTTGGTTTGAAGCTGAGGTGGGGGGGGGGGTTACGGAGGCAGTCGGGGTTAAGGGTTCTGAGGTCCTTGTGTGATGGTCATGTCGGAGAGAGCCCGGGGTTCAGGTCCTGAGCCTTGGGTGTGCGTGTTGTGTGTGTGTGTGTGTGCGTGTTGTGTGTGTGTGTGCGCGTGTTGTGTGTGGGTGTGCGTGTTGTGTGTGGGTGTGCGTGTTGTGTGTGGGTGTGCGTGTTGTGTGTGTGCGTGTTGTGTGTGTGCGTGTGTTGTCTGTGTGACAGGCAGCACCCGTGTGTCTGGAGGAGCGGTAGTGTAGCAGTTTGCGGGCTGCTCACGGTCACCAACACCAATGACGATTGTCTGAACCGGTCATGGGCCTCCCCTAGGTCGGCTCAGCCTCCGATGAGTACCCTGGTGCGGTGTGTAAACATCGCCACTGGGGAGACAAAGGCGTTGGCCACCCACCCACTCGTGTGCCACAACGCTGGCCTTCACGGGCGCTACTCACGGGACTATCTTGAGGATCTTAGTCTCGTGGAGTTCATAATGGCTGGGTCACGGTCACGGCGCCGGTGACATCCTGCGTCTGGATGTGGCACGCTGGGCACCGCAGGGGGTTTGCGATGGCCGTGTTGTGCGTCACCGATCACCACCGTGACTTGGAGTCTCGCCTTCTCCCACGTGTTTCACGATGGCCAGCTTGGAGACACTGAGCCGGCATCGCTGAGTTGTGTGGTTGTCATCTTGGAACATCCTTGTCACCATGTGCTCACGTTCCTCAATATCTGCGTGTCTCCGTGTCCTCACATACCCATGTTCCACTTTCCCTGTATTTGTGTCTCCGTGGGTCCCTCATGTCTCCCCGTGTCTCCCCGTGTCTCTCTCTGTGCCCCCCGCTTCCCCCCATGCCCCCCCCCCGTGTCTCCTCATGTCTACCCTCTGTCCCTCCCGTGTCCACCCCCCGTGCTCCCTCCCCCCGTGTGTCCCCCCCCCCCCTGTGTCTCCCCCCCCACCGTGTCCCCCCCCCACCCCCCCGTGTCTCCCGGCGTCTCAGAGGGTGGTGAGACGGGAGTTATGGACACGCTGCTGGAGGCGCTGCAGTCCGGCGCTGCCTTCCGCGAGCGGCGCAAGCGGAGCCCCCCCCAGACAGGTACCGCTGCGCTGGAGCACCGGTGGCACGGGGGGCACGGGGAATACGGAGGGGGCATGGGGGGCACGAAGCACACGGGGAGAGAATGAGGGGGGGCACGGGGAGTACGGGGGTGGGGGGCACGGGGGGCGCGGACGCTCGGCGATCGCCGATGAAGGCGACGACGCCCGCCAGTGTTACTCTTGTTAACGACGTTCATGATGGAAATGTTCGACGGGAGTTTTTATTTTTTATTTAAACAAAACTATTAAAAATTACACTATTTTTTTATTTTACCAGGTTAGGGCCCACCGAGCCGATTTGGTCGCTCCATCTCCGCGGCCGCCGTAATCTCACCTCTCTCTCACCTCTCTCTCTCTCGCTCGCGAGTGATTCAATCTTGTTCCGTGACTCGTTGCAGGAGAGGAGAACTGCGCTCCGATTGGTGCAAAGAAGCAGGCAACGGAGAAAGCGGCAGCCAATGGTATCTGCCCGTTAGCGCTCTCAGCATCGCTCTTGTCACATAAGCAAAGTTTGTGGGGAGTAATTAAAGCCATTTTCTGTACTTTTGAGGCATAAGCCATTAAAAAATAACACTTCGTACACAGGAACAAAAATTGTGTTACACAGTGTTATCTTTGATCCACGTCGATTCAAGAAGCCAAAATTACTCAAGAAATAATCGACTTAAATTGCGGTCACCTGGTACAAAAAAATTACACCGTTTAAACTGTTATTTTATCTTGATTTTAATAAAGAATATTTTTTTTTTACAAATATTGAGGCTTTAGGTGGGCTAACTGCCGCAGCCTGTTCTGTGAAAACCGTCGAACTCGTGATGGCGTCTTCACGCGGCCGTCCCTCCCGTTTCGCCATCATTTTTTTGTGTCCTCAGCGACGACGACGGCGACGAAGGGCGGTCAGAAAACCCAGGATCGGAATCGCGCCGCGCGGACTCCGGCATCGAATGCGGATCCGTCCACTCGTCACAATCGCAAGGCCGATCCGGTCGGGAACGCCGACTCCCTGCTGGCACGGCTGCGCAACCTGTGAGCCGCGGGCATTCTGGGACGAACCCCGCGAGCGGACGCGTCGCGGGATCGCCCCGGGCGGTTGAATGATCCATTCGGGGATGTCGCGGGAAGTGGCGCGGGAGGTGATGGGTCAAAGACGCGGCCTGGGATGGACTTGCGACGAGATGCGGCCGCCTGCCGCTCCTCGCTGCCGTGGGCACAGTTATACGAAGACGAAGAGACGCCTCGTCGCCTCCGGAGGCCGTCGGGCCAAGTGTCGTTAGCTGGCTGTGTGTGACGCTGTATCATAGGACACGGTGATTGTAGGTCAAATTAACGTGGGTGAGTGGTGAGCTCGGTTAGGCGAGTTAATTAGCGGCTCGGAAGGCTAATTTATTAACGAAGGAATGATTAGTCCACTCGTGCTGACGAATTCACGGGACCAATTGCTTTGCAATATTCGGTTAACGCGTCTGCACGACGCGCAGATGCCACAAACGTTACTGCGGCTGCCACTTTTACAGCCTTCGTGGGGGTCACGGCCACAATTCTCTCCGCGCGTGTAACGATGCCGTGTGTGTATTGGAGGTGTAATGATGCTTCGGTCGTTATTATTACTACTGTTACTAAGATCGTGTTGCGTAAGAATCGGGGAGTCAGATTCGTGTGCGTCGACCGCTGGTGTTTTCAGAGAATGGGTTATAGAGTCGCGGCAATTCGTGGAATCAACCCCCCCCCCCTCCCCCGTTACCACCGGTGCCGCTGGACGGGAGGTGACGGGTCGGTCCTGGGTGATGTCCTCGTTGACCTCGTAGGGGGGGGGGGTTTCCCGCCTTTGGAGGGTGGCGGTTATTTGGCGGCCGCCATTTTTAAAGGGGCATCTCCGAGTAATCGCCGTCGATGAGCGGGAGTTGTTTACAAAAAAATGTTTTAGCTCGTCCGATTTTTATATTGTCATTTTTATTAAAGCTGCCAACACCAGATTGAGAGACCACCTTTTTGGAAAAGAATCGATGAAAACAGCTCGGAAGCCCACGCAACCCGGCTCCACTTGGCCTGGAGCTGACGTGGCATGAGCTCAACCGAAGCGACTTCCGTGGGAAGAAAAAAAATCGACTTTTAAAATCGTGGTCTGTGGTTTCGGCCGCAATTTTATTTTAAAGGTATCCCTCGATTAACGAACGTTAGGTTTACGAATTTCCGCTTGAAAGCAGTTGACATTATGGACGCCTTTTGATGAACGAGATTGAATTCTCGCGCGGGCCAAAACTCACGACGGCACGCCGGGCACTGTGAGATCATCAAACGCGCGGAGGCTGCGTCATCATCCATCGGATACAGCGTCACGGAGTCCCTGCAGTGCAAACGTGACGCCTCCACATCGCCTCAGCCTCACTCCAACGTGCAGCAGATCTTTTAGCGAGTTCCCTGAAAAGGCGAATTGTTATAATTGTTATAAATTGTGATTCGATTGATTTAATGTCAACGTTCTTTATTACTATTTTTGGATTGCGAAACGTGATAGAGGTGGTGTATATTTTCAGGTTAGGAGTCCGAGTTGGAATGACTGTCCGAAACACATTCCGAATGTTCTTGTATTAAAGTCACGGGAAGAGCCATTCTGCGACATTTCCTGCTGCTCGTGGTTTTCGAAGGACGCGCGTCCCTTTCGTGAACCGAGGGATACCTGCAATTGTGTCTGTGCCGATAACACGGATTGAACCTTGGGGCGGATTATTATCAGACTCGTGGATTAACAACCCGCGTCCGTTCCGCACGGCGTACGCGTCCGTCCCGGTTCAATCTGTCGGTCGCTCCTTACTCGTCGCGGGCTCTGGAACCCGGTTTCCCACGTGGACCGGGCTCATCTGGCACTCGGATGATTGCCGCGAGCCGGGACCGGTGTGCGCTCGCCAGATCTCTGAGCCTAAATTTCGATTTAAAGCTTTCGTGACTGCAGGGATTCATCTTCTTGGTTCTTTCGGTAAAGTCACGTGACTTTACCGAAAGAACCAAGAAGATGAATCTCTGAGCCTCTCCGCGATTTGAGTTTCCCGGTGTTCCGCGGAATGGGCAGCGGCCGCCTCGCTCGCGATTGGCGGGGATCGGATCGTCGAGTCTTCTCGGCGAAGGGTTGACCACCTTGTCATTGGTCGATCGCAAGGGTGGATTTTAACCGAGATTGCCACCACGCGCTGCTGGGAGGACTTCACTAAGCGGGGAACGTGTCTCGGTTGTTTTTATGGAATTGCGTTTTTATTCAAACTGTTCTCAAACTTTGTCGTTTGTATTTGTTTTTATTACCTTATGTAGGTTCATGTGGCACCTTATTCCAAGGCGCTTTACAACAATGGTGAAATTGTACGCAAGAGTAAACTTCCCATTCTACATTAGGTAGCCCCCCCCCCCTTCCTTAACCGCCTTCCGTTCCTCTCTTAAAGCCTCAACATCAACATCTTCTCCATCGCCCCGTCATCCCTCCCCACGTGATCCCTTTTCGTGATCCCTTAAGCAACCCCCTCTATCGCTGCTCTCACTCGTCCCTCAATGCCACGTGGCATGCCCCCCCCCTTGCATCACCCGCATCGTTCCAACTTGTGGCACACAGAGAGGGGGGGGCAGCTGGGAGCGTCGTGGACTCGATGGGACAGAGCGGTGATGGACAATCCACTGCCCCGCTCTGTCGTTGAGGGTCCGTTTTGTATTTGGACCGGGGAGGATTTTGCGCTTTACTGTTTTAAAGGCGGCCGCTCGCTTGTTTTGATACTGAAGTGCATTCGCGTGTGTACGTGCTTTTTTATTAATAATAATATTGCAACAGTTTTAAAATCGCTGGTAAATTTTAGCGGTAATGGGCACGGCCATTGTCATTATAACTACCAAGCCTAATCCTTCGCATTGCACTAGAATATTGTTTTTATTATTGGTAAACAAAAAATATATGATAATGCAATACCCATAGCTATATTGTTATTGCTACGTGTTGGGTCCGATGCCAGGTTGAAGTCGCCAAAGTCGGGTTGAGTTTACCCGATGGGTTTTTGCGCATTGCCAGGCTCTCGCTGTGGATGGTTCAAAGCCATGGGTTTTCAACAAACCTGCACGTCCTGTCAGTTCTCCCAGCGGGACACGATACAATAAAACTTAACAATAAGCACGCAGGCGCGTGTGTGAGAGAGCTTTGTTAAAACGGCGCGCATTGAAATCGTCTACACTACATGCTACACTATACACTACACACTACGCTACATGCTACACTATACACTACACGCTACGCTATACATGCTACACTACATGCTACACTACACCAGTGGTTCTCGAGCTGGGGGGGGGGGCCTGGGGGTCTCTGCTCCGCAAAAAAGTTCAACTTGGGTACAAAATAAGTGGCGGGATATCTTTTGTACATTTTTTTGTTTTTAATTAGTTTTTTCTTTGGCTGGCTGCACAAATGTTTCCATGAGGTACAAACTGTTTCTCACGCGACTGTGAAGCCTCTTAAAATCGCAACGTCCTTGCAGCCAACGGACAAAATGTCGTCTCAGGTGTAGGCCATTCCGTTTCAAACACGATTGCGGATGTTAGGATGATCAGAGCGTGTTTGTTTGCATGCTTTTTTTATGCCACAAGTGCGACGATGTGTGGTTAATGCAGTAACGACGAGAACATTTAAATCCAGATCGTAGCCTATAACGATATAAAAGACCGTTCTAAATCATTGGTTGTAAACAACGCGCTTTCCAAGAGTAACCAGCGAGATGAGCAAATCACATCACGCATGCAGTGTCCGTTGAATTGTAATTAATTTGCTTGCAATTACTTCCGCTAGTAGTTAGGATACACCTCGCTAAAATGGACAGTTGGTAAACGCAATATTGACGTGCATTCATTGATAAGTTTATTTCCTCATTACCACGTCGCCAAAATCGCCATCACCCAATGACAGAGCATTGCAAAATAATTTTCGATAATAATAACAAACATGATGAATGCGTTAAAGCCTTGAAGTTAGCGGGCCGTGAAGTCGGTGCCGGATGAAGCCAGTGTGGGGCCTGTAGCATAAAGGGACCCTACATTTAAAAAAACACAAATATCAAAACACACGCATTTTCAGCTTGCATAGTAAAGTAATTGTATTTTTTAATTTGCTATACAGCCAAATATTACGACAAATCTCTAACCTTAAACACCCGGTCGTTCATAAAAGTCGAAGGCGGTATAGTACTATAGTAATGGAACAAGTGCAGAATCACTGAACCGGAATTGATGGCTTTAAAACATTTAGCGCGGGGCCCTTAGCTACATTTGTAGCCACTTTTGCCGCTGGGATAATGCGGCACTGAGATCAGCAAACACAGTCGCAGGGGGCAGAATCAATCGCACTGACGGAGTCAATCAGCGTGACCAAGAGGCTCACTTTATTGAGTGGCATGCCCAGCCTGCAAAAGCGGTCCAGTCACGTGGTGGTGCCCAAACACAACACGAAACTCGACACAAAACAGAAAATGTCAACAGGCAACGTTTCGGTCAACGGCCCTTCTTCACGGCGCACGAGAAGCGTTTGTTCGTGAGAAGAAACCGCCACCCTCGTCTGGCTGCTGTCGAGCCCCGTGAAGTTGCCTTTAATGGCACGGCATTTGGCCATGAAGTAGGCCCGTGTCCTGAAACGTTGCCCATTATATTGTTTCACTTTCAAGGCACCGCGGTTATTCAATCGCCCTCCGTTCGCGCTGCGGTTACAAAAAAAACGAAACTAAAATCACGGCGATATTTTCATCGGTGCGAGAGTAGGGGTATAAATACAGTGAGAATGTAAATAGGTGATTAAGTGATGTCGAAGAATACGAAGATATATATAAAAAATATATAAGTAATAAATTAGGGTTGGGAAGTTGACTTTATACAGCCATGCGAATGCAGGTCGTGCTAACGGGGAGCGGGGTAATGGACCACGTTTCTACAAGAGCCTTCAGTAGGCCTCAGGTTCACTTGTTGACACTTCGTGTGACAACCATGATGATGACGATGACAACGATGATGACGATTACAACGGCGATGACGATTATGACGATGACAACGGCGACGATGACGGCGATGACGACAATGATGACAACGACGACTACGGCGGCGACGATGATGACGATGATTATGACGATGAGCGAATGAGCGTGGAAGGAACGCCTCTGCGTCAAGGAGGCCGTCCCGTCCACACTTCAGATCCTCACCAACCCACCGCCGTCCACCTTTACAAGTTTGCTAAGCTTTGTTCTCAGGCAAACGTCGCCGTTGTACACACACTGCACTTTCCCGATGATTGGTAAACACTTCCCCTGTGACGGGACATCATGTGGAATAAAGACAAAGATCTCCCCCCCACTCACCCTGTGTAGCCTTGCGCAGGCTGTTGGGGCAAGTGCTGTTAGCGAGCGCCTATGAAGGCCAGCACGGCATGCGAGGAGGTGGTGTGGCCAACACCACGCCCGGCCGCCTTTGTCTCCCTAGTGGTGTTTTGCACATAGCACCAGGTACTAATTTTAGGCTGAGTCGACCAGGGGAGGCCCAGAACCGATTCAGATAATGGTCTTCCTTAATGCGAACCGGCGCTCTCCACGTCACAGGTGCCGTGTTTCACCAATCATCAGGCGCGGTTGGCGTGCGACTTCAGCCGTGTTTGAGCGGAGAGCCAAACCCAGTGTCGCCTGCTGCTGAAGGAGGAGCAGGTCACATGATGGCAGTACAGCAACTGGGTTTTGTGAACCATCCCCTCACGGATGAACCTCGCAATCCCCATCGCCGTGGCGTTAGCTTTCTCCGGAATCTCCCAATCTCCAACCACGCGGAAGCCAAACTTCAGCAAGTTGCCCCGTGTAGCAGGACCCTCCTGCACAACGAGTCTTGAGCCTCGGCGAGGCTGACCTGGATCTATATAAAGTTGCGCCGAGGTGGTGTAATCGTCATCTGCAACTCGAACTGGACGTTGCGCGTATAAGTGAAACCTCACTCCGTGCGCGGATTCTTAAAGACTAAACCAGCATCGTCGCCGGCACCGCAGCTCGCGTATGGAGACACCGAGACACCGAGCACCACTTACATTGAGCTAACCGCACAACAACTTAACAACAATTACGTTCGCAACCACAACGTTTAATTGCAGACCTGCGGCGATCCACTGCTGGATGAGGGCCTCCTTCCCCCGTGCCGGTCACGGGGTATGTTTGTTTGACCATTCTTCACCACACTGGTCGGTCTGGCGATGGCTTCGAGGGGGAATGTCAGCCGTGCCCGGCGGGCGTGGGGGGGGTGTGCGCTAATTGCAGCGCCACCGCTCCCCGCGTCCAAATTGCGTGCAAGGATACCGTGAGTCATGTGGACATCACCGGAGCCATTTTTAACCAAGACGCGTTTCGCTTTACGCGAGTTGGGTGAGCGCTGACGACAAGGGGGGGGGGGATTGGTTTTCCACGTCCCGGTATTGAAGGAGGCGCTCGTTCGACTGGCCCCGAGCCAGCGGTTGAGCTTTCCACGTTCCCATGACAAGTGCCAGTCTATCCATAGGACAACACACACAAACAGTGAGCACTCCGCGCATTATACAGTTTAATAAATAATCACCGGCACGTCAAATCTGTCTGTCCGCGTGGGAAGTGTCGTTCTTTTTGTTTAGTCCATCATTGGCCAGTCGGCCTTCCAGACCAACACTCAACAGAGGCAGCGTTCGTCTTCAGCGGACGATCACGTGGAGAGGTTTTCGACCGCTCTTAAGACTCATCGGCAGAGCGCGGCCGGCGAAACCACACAAACAACAACAACAGCAACAAATAACCCCACGCCAGCGTGCGCGGGCTGGAGAAATCGTCGCGGCAACGTTGCCGCACCGTCGGATTGAACGTTGGACAAAATGTGAACGCGTGAGCCGTGGCGGCCATTGCCGAGCGTCCCACATTGAAGCGACGACGACGACAAACATCAACAAACATCAACAAGCCGGCATTGCCACGCAACAGCAGCGAGCGAGCAAGCCGGCTCACAGCGCCAGCGCGTCCCTCGCCCCGCGCGCCGGGCCGCCTCCGGCCGCCCCCCGCACTCCGTCGACACCGGCGGCCACCCCGCAGCGGTGGAACCTCACGCTCCGGCCGCCCCTTCCGTCGTCTTCGCCGCCGCCACCGCACTCCTCGTCGGACGAAGAGGACGACGACGAAGAGGACGACGAGGTGCGCCGGGACGCGAGGGCCTTGCCCGTGCCGTCGGCGAGCGTGCCCGAGCTGTAGGCCTGCATGCACTCGCCGATGAAGCGGCTCATCTCCGGCACGGCGGGGTTGACGAGCGAGCGGCGCTGGGGCCCCGAGTTGGCGCGCTTCACGTGGTGGTAGCGCGCCGTCGCGTGGTGGCGCGGGATCGGCAGCTCGTCGTCTTGCGGTTGCTGCTGCTGGTAGTAGTTGTTGTTGTTGTGGTAGTTGTTGTTGTGGCGAGAGTTCGACGCGGACACGTCTTGGTGGGAGATTGCCATGCGGCGCCGCCGGCCGCCGTCCGCTTCCGCCGCGTGGCCGTGGTGGTGGTTGTGGTGGTGGCGACGGCGCTGGGCGGGAGATCCGCCGGGAGTGGCGGCCGCCGAGGCGCTGGGCGGCGTCGGCGTGGGGCACAGGCAGCGGGCGTCACGGTGCGGCATGAGCTCCCACGTCGGCGTGGTCGCCTTGCGCCGCGCCAGGTCTGCCGGGGGAGAGACGCAGGAGGAGACGTTCAGACGAACGTCCGTTCAGTCCATCGCACGGACACACAGACGCGTGGACAAACGCACGGACGGACAGACGCACGGACAGATTGGCGAAAACCCCCTCGCTCGGCCACCACCCTCGTCACGTGGAGTCCACCTCGGGTCCCACTGGCGGCTCGCCGACGCTGCTGACCCCGGACGCCCCAGGCCGGCGGCCTCCCTCACAGACTTTCCCTGCTGCCACACGCGAACCGCGCCGGTACGAGGCCATCGCGCGTTTCCCGCCGGCCCATCTCAGTGGAAGGAGGAGCTGGCGCCTGCCAAGCTGCGCTGCGCTGGCTCAGCACGGCCTCGGCCCAGATCGGTTGCGCAGTTTTTTGGGAGGTTAGATTGGGTAGGAATAAAGGTGTCATGAAACCCGACACCACCCGACACAGCCAATTAGGAAGGTTTGTCACGTCAACAGAACGTGCCAATTCGTTACTGGTTCAGCACGCCGGTGTGTTGGAGAGTAAACCCACAACATTTACAATTGGTTGCAAAAGCCGATGTGTTGAACTAACTAAGCTCCATAAGCATCGCCATCTAGCACCACTTTCGTCACCGCTGCCACCGCCGCAGCTACCACCGCTACCACCACCACCGATACCACCGCCGCCACCACCGCTGCCACCACCGCTACCACCACCACCACTGCTACCACCACCGCCACCGCTACCACCACCGCCACCGCTACCACCACCGCTACCACCACTACCACTGCCACCACCACCGCCACCACCACCGCCACTACCACCACCACCGCTCTCAAGCGTTATCCCATTATCCGGGTCCACCACTCGGCCTTCTGTCACCGCACGTACCGGGGCGAAGTGGCCGCGACGAGCAGAGCGGCCCGGCGCCGAGTGCCACGCGGCGCCCTCCGGCGGCGCCGTCGGCGGCGGCGACCGGCGGCGGCGGTGGCGGCATCGCCGCCGCCGCGCGGATCCCGGCCGCGGCTCCCTCCGCGTCGCTGTCCGCGTCGCCGGGGTCGCTGTCCCGTGGGTCGCTCCCGCGGCCGCTGTCCTTGCCGCTGATGCCGTCCGCTTCGGTGCACACGCGCCTGGCTCGCGAGACACGGGGGGACGCGATGATGACGACGACGACTACGACGATGACGACGACGATGACGAGCTGCCTTAAACGAACCGTAGCAACAACTTCAACAACGACACCAGGGACGGCAGCCTTCTTTAGGGCCTCGTCAGACCAGAGAACGACGCCAAAAGGCGAACAGGACAAGGGCAATGCCACTATCAGGGCACTGAGAGCTCGGGGTGAGCAGCTACAACATGGGACCTCTTTTGCCAGTGTCGTTGTCTCATATCATTTGTCCCATCTGTATGGGATCGAGCGTTGCCTCCTCGCATGCGTGGGGCTTCTACGGTTTGCTCCCGCGTGTATAAACGATGCTCGCTGACAGGCTGGAAACATCTTACTGTGTAGAGAACTGCAGAGCAAGGTATAGCAATCGGGTTTACCCTTCCTGGCAATAAAGCACTGGCAGGAAAGGTCCCACATTGCAGTTGATAGCCCACGCTCATCGCCTCGTAGCCTTCCAGCTTGGTCTGTGGTTCCACAGCGGCGATTGTGAGATGCAATTTTCACGATCGATGCCGCCGTTTAAAATGAATCACGAGGTTTTTTAAAATCTTGATTTGAAGTTTTCGTGACTGACCAAATCCATACTCGTTGGTTCTTTCAGTAAAGTCACATATACATACGTGACTTTACCGAAAGAACGACCGTATATTCAACCATCACCAACATCACCATTGCCTTCATCATCATCTACATCACCAGCTTTATCACCATTATCATCAATCGTCAAGATCATCATCATCACCACTGTTATCAGCAGCAGCTGCGGTCGATGCGTTCCAGGCAATCTAAACTCGACTACGAACTAAAGTATTGAGGCGAGGCCCACAGAGTTGCTCTGTAGCTCTTGCTCAGAAGCGACCTGGCGGTCACAAATGACGGCACAACAACGATGACGACTCCCAATCACGTAGAAACTTATCGCAGCCAAATACTCTTAACGCGTGGTGACGTTGATTCCAGATGTGGAGGGAAAACCCGGAGGACCCCGATAAAAATCCACGCGACCACGGGGAGAGAGAGAGAGAGATGCAAACTCCAAATATACAGCAGCAGGCGTCAGGGTCGGGATTGAACCCACGACCTCCTGTAGACCAGGCGAGGTAGTTAACATCTCACCACCGTGGCGCGCCCCGAAAGAGAGAGAGACACGAGAGAGGTAAAGGTACTGCTGTATGTTTGTTGGACTTCTTTCGCACCGTACGTAGTGGCCCTACCGTGCTGATCGGAGGTGCAAGCGCCTCCAGCTCGAGTCTTGAGTTCTCGAGTGGATACCCGCAAAATACAACTTGACCATCGCAGTGCTAGTCCGAGACAAAACTACGACGGCTGCTACCCCGTGGTTGTTATGCCGTGATGCAGAACTCCGGTTAGCACGGCTCGCTACGTTCGGTGGTGGAGAGGTTGAACGTGCACACAAATATATATAGAGACACACATACAACTCCGGCGCAATCACCTGAAAGCGTCGGTGGGAAACTTGAGCCGGTGTTCATTGCTGGGCATCAGCTGCTCACGCAGACACAGGGCGACAGCCGGGCGGGCGTCATGGCCACGCGGCGACACAACGGGGACACGGCGCAAAGGTCAAGGGGTCATCGTGGGGCCAATGCCGCCGCCTCCGCAGCGCAGGGTCAGGAGGCCGCGTGGCCCTGTGACCGCAGCGTAGCGGTCAACTCACGGCCACCTCGCCTCGGACAACTCAGCTTCAAATGAGTACCTGGTGTTGCGGTGTGTCCCCCCCCCCAATATCTATGATAATGACGGCCTTGTCATACGTCAATGATCGACGCCGCCTTACCAAGGCATACATGGCGGCGTTGTCTTTTCATTCTGATAAAGTCCAACGATGACGATGAGGACGATGTTGATATTGTCACTCAATGTGTGACATCACAGTTTATCGCTACACATCACCGCTACGAACGCGTGAGCAAGTTGTACCCCCACGCAACGGACGGAGCCAACCGTGCTAATCGGAGATAACATTGACACTGAACGTACGATACCATCACCACCATCATCACCATCATCATCACCATCAACATCACCACCATCATTATCACTATCATCATCATCATTGTCGTCATAACCTCGGTGCTACCTCTCCCCCGTATCTCTCACCGTCTCTCTCACCGTATCTCTCACCGTCTCTCTCACCATCTCTCTCACCCCGTATCTCTCACCGTCTCTCTCACCGTATCTCTCACCGTCTCTCTCACCGTCTCTCACCCCATCTCTCTCTCACCGTATCTCTCACCGTCTCTCTCACCGTCTCTCTCACCGTATCTCTCACCGTATCTCTCACCGTCTCTCTCACCGTCTCTCTCACCGTATCTCTCACCCCGTCTCTCTCTCACCGTCTCTCACCCCATCTCTCTCACCGTCTCTCTCACCGTATCTCTCACCCCGTCTCTCTCTCACCGTAATTCACCCCATTTCTCTCACCGTCTCTCTCACCCCGTCTCTCTCACCGTCTCTCTCACCGTATCTCTCACCGTATCTCTCACCCCGTCTCTCTCACCACGTCTCTCTCACCCCGTATCTCTCACCGTCTCTCACGCCCTATCTCTCACCGTATCTATCTCACCATCTCTCTCACCCCGTATCTCTCACCGTTTCTCTCACCGTCTCTCTCACCATCTCTCTCACCCTGTATCTCTCACCGTCTGTCTCACCGTTTCTCACCGTCTCTCTCTCACCCCCTTTCTCTCACCACGTCTCTCTCACCCCGTATCTCTCACCGTATCTCTCACCGTATCTCTCACCGGCGAGCCGTACCGCGCCGCAGCGCCAGCGGCCGCCGCCGCGGCGCTCGTGGCCTCGTCCCAGCAGCGGAAGGTCCGCATCGACCCGCGGGCCGCCCCTCCGAGCGCCGGGTAGCACGCCGGCAGCGACTCCGTCTCGTCGGCCATCCAGGCGTGCTCCCGCGCGATGTCGACCTGCGAGCCTCCCCCCCTCCCACCCGACGTCTCGGCCAGCAGGCGGGACAGCCGCTCGAGCGAGGCCCTGGCCCCGAGGCCCAGCATGACGTCGGGCGGCGGGGCGCCGACGCCGCCCGGCTCGGACGACGAGGGGAGGCCGCGCTCCGCCTCGCCGCCACCGGCTCCGCCGCCGTTCTTCTCGGGCTTCCGGCAGTACGTGGTCTCGGCGGCGCGGCAGTTGTAGGTGCGCATCTCCTTGTTCTCGCGCTTGCACACGACGGCCACCACCACCATGGTGATGAGCAGCACCGAGCAGACGGCCGCGAGCGCCACGATGAGGATGAGCGGCAGCCCCATGAAGAGGCCGCCGTCGTCGTCGTCGTCGCCGTCATCGCCGCCGTCCCGGTGGTAGTGCGCGGGGATGATGTCAGTGAGCACGACGTGGATGGTGGCGAGTGACGACAGCGACGGCTTGCCGTGGTCCCTCACCTCCACCAGCAGCTCGTGGCTGGCGCGGTCGCCCTCCGCGAAGTCGCGCGTCGTCGCCAGCTCGCCCGTGTCCCCGTCGAGCCGGAACAGGCCCCCGTCGTTGCCGCGCAGCAGCCGGAAGGCGAGCTTCCCGTTGTCGCCGGGGTCTTCGTCCACGGCCTGGATCCTGGCGAGCTGCGCCTCGGCGGGCGTGCTCCACAGCGCGTACACCGTCGCGTTGCCGCGCCGGAGACGCGGCCGGGAGACGGCGGGCGCGTTGTCGTTGCGGTCCAGCACGTCCACGGCAACGGTGGCCGTGGCGCTGAGCGCCGGCGAGCCGTGGTCCCGCGCCACCACCTCGAAGCTCAGCGACTGCAGCCTCTCGTGGTCGAAGGGGCGCAGTGCCCGCACCTCGCCGCTCCGCTCGTCCACCGACACCAGCGCCGCCGCGGGCAGCCCGCCGGCCTCGCCCGCGCCGATCGAGTAGCTCACGCGGCCGTTCTCGCCCTCGTCGGGGTCGCGGGCCGACACGGCGAGGATCGGCGCGTTGGCCGCGTTGTTCTCCGACAGGGACGCGCGGTACGACGGCGCGCCGAACCGCGGCGCGTTGTCGTTCTCGTCGGCGACGATCACCGCGATCTCCTTGGAGGACTCCAGCGGCGGGCGCCCGGCGTCGCGCGCCACCACCGTCACGTTGAAGCGGCCGGCGCGCTCGCGGTCGAGGGCGTCGCTCGTGACGAGCGCGAAGCCGTTCTCGAAGGACGGCCGCAGCGCGAAGGGCCCCGCGCCCCGCAGGACGCACTCCACCCGCCCGTTGTCGCCCGCGTCGCCGTCCGCCACGCGCACGAACGCCACGAACGAGCCGGACGGGCGCGACTCCCCGACGGTGACGACCGCCGGAGAAGACGGCGCGCCGGCTCCGGCTCCGCCGCCGTCGGTCGGCGCCGAGACGAATATCTCCGGCGCGTTGTCATTGTCGTCCAGCACGGCGACCGTCACCTTGCAGTGCGCCGCCACGCCGTCCGGGCCCATGTCGCGCGCCTCCACGTACAGCTCCTCGACGGCGCGCCGCTCGCGGTCCAGTGGCGCCGCAAGCCGCACGACGCCCGAGAGCGGCTCGACGGAGAAGAGGCGGCGCGCGCGCTCGCCCGCGTGCCGGCTCAGCGCGTACGCCACGCGCCCGTTGGTGCCCTCGTCCGGGTCGATTGCGCGCACGCGCGCCACCTCGGTGCCCAGCGGCGCGCCCTCCCGCACCTGGGACGACACGGAGGGGGGGGGGGGGGGTACAGGAGGGCGACCGTCAATCGCCGGCATCGTATCGAGCCCCACGGATTTCCGCGAGGCTCAACCGGGACGCGTGCAACCGCGCCGAGGCTCGGCACGGCTAGGGGAGTCGTTTTTTTCCACCGCGCAAAACCGAGTCGTGCCACAACTTCACGAACTTCTTTCGCACCGTGCGTAGCCGACCGTGCTAATCGATGACACGGCATCTGTGCGTGATGCACCAACCATCGCTGCTGCTGCTGATGCCTGAGAGCGCTGGATCACTACAGGTGTAGCCACCACCACCTACCACCGCCCGGTCACGTGCCCCCTTAACCAGTGACGAGTTAGAGAAAACAAATATTGAGCTATAAATTCCAGATGATGTTGTCGCAAGCCGAACGACGCTGGCTACCCCGGCGTGACACAGCGCCAGAGTAATTAATCACGACAGGAAGCCGTCTCTCGTGCGCGCATTTGTGGTGTTTTGTTTGCAGATAACGAACGTGACCTAGGAAGTAGGCGGAGTGATTCACATCTCCGAATGAGGATCGTGACGAAGGCCACGCGATTCATCATCGGCGCCCGATGGTTGGGGCGAAGTCGGGGGTGCGGGGTGTGTGTCATCACCGCGAGCGGATTCGCACGGCGCACGTTTCGAGGAACGAGACGCGAGTGGCAAGAAGGTCAAGGTCCGCGATGGCCAGCTGAGCGACGTGGCCGCTACGGCCCTCCCTTGGCGACCCTTGCTGCGCCCGCTATGGCTGCCCACCGCAGTGCTCCTGCATTGCGAGGCCCGCGGGGCCACTGGGCGGCCCCCGGTGACCTTTGTAATGCGGCCCCCGACGTGCGGCACCCCGACAATGCACAACACGTGCGGCGGCCCCTCGCACCGCTGATGTCTTATCTGCGAAAGTGCCCCCCCCCCCCCCTCTGAAATTTAGTGTGGAACGCTGGCGCGCTCCGCAGTCCCCGGACTGGAGGACAAATTCGTCACTCTGGGAACTCCCTGGACGGCAGCAGCAGGCAGCAGCAGGCAGCAGCAGGCAGCAGCAGGCTGCAACTTCCAGCGAGATGTCCGCACGGACCTGATCGTTCGACGCTCCAGCGGCATGAGCGAGAGGAGCTGCTGCTACCTGCTGCTACCTCCTTCTGCCTGCTGCTGTTGCTGCCAGTTGCTGCTGTTTGCTGCTGCCTGCTTCTGCCTGCTGCTGCTGCCTGCTGCTGCTGCCTGCTGCTGCTTGCTACTGCCTGCTGCTGCTGTTTGCTGCTGCTTCTGCCTGCTTCTGCCTGCTGCTGCTGCCTGCTGCTTCTGCCTGCTGCTGCTGCCTGCTGCTGCTTGCTACTGCCTGCTGCTGCTGTTTGCTGCTGCTTCTGCCTGCTGCTGCCTGCTGCTGCTTGCTGCTGCCTGCTGCTTCTGCCTGCTGCTGCTGCCTGCTGAAGCAGTGATAGCTCGGCCGCATTTTTCTTCATCACGCGACAACTTCGCTGTCGTGGATTTGCGAATGAGTGTTACGAGACACACGCACGCACGCGCGCTACTGTTTGCTCGCTCCGCGGCGATCAGACCCAACCGAACAAAAGAATTACGAACCCGTTTGCAGTCGTTTGGTCAATCCGTTGCTGGCTGAAGGCCTCCCCCCCATGCCGTGCCGAACCAGGAATCCATCTCAGGCTTTAGGTCGGTCCCGCGCATTGCCTAGCGGCAGAACGGCCGCATCTCCGCGACGGATTCCTGCCAAGTTTGCTAAGCTGCCTTGCGAGCCTTCGTCTGACCCTGGGAGTGGCCCGCCGGGCCACGGCCACACCGAGAGATGAGGCTCGGCTGCGACGCAAGCAGCGTACGGATGAGTGGGATGAAGCGATAGATAAACAGCGTACGAGAGAGATGAGAGAGAGAGAGAGACCTCGAGGGGCCTAGATAGAGATCAGTGCGATGCACCGGAGATAAGAGGGAGAGAGATGGGGGAGAGACCTGGAGAGGAGAGATATAGATCAGTGAGATGAAACAACAGATAAACAAGAAAGAGAGGGAGGGGAGGGAGGGGGGTTGGTGAGCCGCAAGAGTCGAAGGCAAAATGAGAATGGAGACCGCGGCGCGCCCCAGCGTCGAGATGTCGCGACGCCGGCTCTCCGACGTGCCGCCTGCCGGCACGCGGCCGCTTTCTGTGACGCTGCCCGCCCCCCCCGCCCACTGTACAATGCCTCTGCTGTCCCCACCCCCTCCTGCCCGCGAGCGGCAGCCCCTTTATGAAGGCCGGCACGGCAGCAACACGACTGGGTGGCCTCCCTGGTGGCGATGTTTTACGACACACCGCCCCAGGGGAGGCCCACGGATCGGTTCAGCGAATCGTCACCGGTGCCGGTGGTGGCCGGCGATCGGGAATCGGACTTGGGTCTCTGCCGCGCCGCCGCTTCCCGCGCACAGGGGTCAGAGATAGGGGTCATGGGGTCAGAGATAGGGGTCATGGGGTCAGAGATAGAGCTCATGGGGTCAGAGATAGGGCTCATGGGGTCAGAGATAGGGGTCATGGGGTCAGAGATAGGGGTCACGGGGTCAGAGATAGGGGACATGGGGTCACGGTCAGCGAGCGGTGCCTCACCTCGACGCGGTAGTGCGGCCGCTCGAAGGCCGGCGCGTTGTCGTTGGCGTCCAGCACGCGCACCACCACGCCGCACACGCCCACCTGCGCCGGGGAGCCGCCGTCCGTGGCCGTGAGGCGCAGCCGGTGCTCGGCCTGCCGCTCGCGGTCCAGCGGCCTGCGCAGCACCAGCTCGGGGAACCCTCCTCCTCCTCCCCCTCTCTCTCCGTCGTCTCCGCCATCGTCGTCGTCGCCGTCTCCGCCGTCGTCGTCGTCGCCGCGAGACACCCTCAGATAGAAGGCGTCGCTGGCGCTGGCGTTGAGGGCGTAGCGCAGGCGCGCGTTGGGCCCCGCGTCAGCGTCGTGGGCCGCGGGCAGCGCGAAGCGCGTCCCGGGCCGCGCCGACTCGGACACGGCGACGCGGGCGCAGCCTTCTTCTTCTTCTTCGCCGTCGTCGTCGTCACCATCGTCGCCGTCGTCGCGCCGCGAGCCAGCATCGAAACGCGGCGCGTTGTCGTTCACGTCCAGGATGTCGAGCACCACGCGCACCGCCGAGCGCCGCGGCCTCTCCAGCACGGCGTCGAGCACCACGGAGCACGCCGCCGGCTCTACCCGGCCGGCGGCGTCAGGGCCTCCGATGGCGGCCGCCGCCGCGCCGGCGGAGAGAGACGCCGGTGGCGGCGGCGGCGGCGGGGCGACTTGGGCGGCCGCGGCGGGGCAGAGTGCCTCGCGGTCGAGGCGGCCCAGCGACACGAGCTCGCCCGTGGCCTCGCGCAGGCGCACCAGGAGGCGCGGCGAGGAGGAGGCGGCGCCGCCGGGGCCCGGCGGTGGCAGCAGCCGGAACCCGCGGTCGCGAAGCTCTCGTGGCGTCAGCCCCAGGGCCTGGGCCAGGCTGCCCAGCACGGAGCCGGGCGGCTGCTCCTCCAGCACCTGGCGAGGGCGAGGCGAGGGGGAGGGCCGGCGGGGGGGTTGAGAGGCGCCAGACCACCACTGACCCAGCCGCTGGGTTCTAATCCAGGCATTGCATGGGGTGGGCTGTGCGAGTGGAGTCTAAACGTACCTCATCTGGCCTATTGATTACCGTTGGGCAATCCAAATAAAATCTGCGATGCACGTCGGATTGCCTGTTGACATTTCCCCAGATTTCGCACGTAATTTGGATGATCAGTTTTTTTCATGTAGCTGCTGCTGCCCCAAAAGTTTTTGGAACCCACCCGGTTTGTTTCTTGGCATCTCCATTCTGCTGCCATCTCTCTCCTCGTTTAAACCGACTCTACGGTTAAAATCACTAAAGTCTGAGCGTGAAAGTGATTTTACAACCAAATTGCTATTATTATTTGTCACTTGTTTTTTTAAATCTGTAAATTGTGGAATGATTTCATGTTGCCTGGCAGCCGAATCACCCTTCAAAAAAGAGACTCTGAGCTCAATGGGCTATCCAGGGCACCACAGTGGTGAGATGTTAACTACCTCGCCTGGTATGTGGGAGGTCGTGGGTCCGATCCCAACCCTTGACGCCTGCTGCTGTATATTTGGAGTTTGTGTGTCTCTCTCTCCCCGTGGTCGCGTGGATGTTTTTTCTCCGGGTCCTCCGGTTTTTCTCTCCACATTTAAAAACGTGCATTGACGTTGTTTTGATTATTTTGTCGCTTTAAATGTTCAAATGATGGGCCACTTCGTTCAAACTCTCATTTGTGGCCAGGTCGCTTCTGATAAATAAGCGAATACCTCAGTGGCCCTTATCTGGCAAATTAGACATCGTGAAAGAGTAATAGTCATAACATTTCTGATGCTGATGCATGTGCGTGGAACTTGGTTCAACGTCGTACGTAGCGGACCGTGATAGTCGGTGTGGGGGGAGTGGGGGGGGGGCGCCCGTGCTTAGAATCGAACCTGGAGCCGTAGTTCCGTGGGGCTGGCGTGGCAGCAGAGCAGCGTGGCGAGGCAGAGGGACACGAGGCGGAGTCCTCGGGCTGCTGCCATCGCTCTCCCTGGAGTCGAGAAAGAGAAATATGTCATTTAAACAGGAGGCGGGGGGGGGGCACATAAAGCAAAGCATTGAAAAAAAACAAAAAAAATCGAAATGATGAACGAAGCAAAGTGCCGACTACACCGAGCATCTTCTTGTTTCCTCTGATCGTACAAAAAAAGGAGAGAGGGAGGGAGCGAGGATGGGAGGGAGGGTGGGAGGGGGGAGGGAGGGTGGGAGGGAGCGAGGATGGGAGGGAGGGGAGGGGAGGGACGGGGGAGGGTGGGAGGGGGAGATGGAGAGCGAGAGGGGGGGGGAGATTTACTTGGACTAAGCCCCAACAATTCCAGCCCCTCCCCCCTCCCTCCCCGTGTGTGTTGTGACAACACCGCGCGCTCTGCAGCCGTCCGTCTCCGCGGAGTGAGAAGGAGCGAGAGCCGCCCCACCCTGCCCCATGCACCCACCCTGCCCCATCCACCCACCCTGCCCCATCCCATCCACCCACCCCATCCACCCACCCTGCCCCATCCACCCATCCCCCCATCCCATCCACCCACCCTGCCCCATCCACCCATCCCCCCATCCCATCCACCCACCCTGCCCCATCCACCCATCCCCCCATCACATCCACCCACCCTGCCCCATCCACCCATCCCATCTACCCATCCACCCTGCCCCATCCACCCATCCACCCATCCCATCCACCCACCCTGCCCCATCCACCCATCCCATCCGTCCATTCCTCTTTATTGGCGCATCGCCCCCAAGGTGGCGGGGCAAGCCACCGTGGAGTGGGTCGCGGGCGCGGTGCTAATCCGAGCAGGGAGCCGCGTCTGTGCGAGTCGTGGGAGGTGACCTGGGCAGGTGGGCACAGTGCCAGATTATCCCAGCAGCAAAAGTGGCTGCACGTGTAGTAGCTACTACACGTGTAGTAGTAGCTACTACACGTGTAGTAGCTACTATACTACATGGTAGCTACTACATGTGTAGTTCGTAAAAGTTGAAGGCAGTATAGTACTATAGTAATAGAGCAAGTGCAGAATCACTAAACCGGAATTGATGTGTAGTAGCTACATGTGTAATAACTACATATGTAGTAGTAGCTACTACACGTGTAGTAGCTACTACTACATGGAAGCTACTACATGTGTAGTTCGTAAAAGTTGAAGGCAGTATAGTACTATAGTAATAGAGCAAGTGCAGAATCACTGAACCGGAATTAATATGTGCAGTAGCTACGTATGTAGATATGTAGTAGCTACATATGTAGTAGCTACTACATATGTGGTACTACATGTGCAGTAGCTACTACACATGTGTAGTAGCTACAGGCCCCGCACTTTCAAGGGCCCCGCGCTAAATGCTTTCAAGCCATCAATTCCGGTTCAGTGATTCTGCACTTGCTATATTACTATAGTACTATACCGCCTTCAACTTTTACGAACGACTGGGTGTTTAAGGTTGGCGATTTGTCGTATTATCTGGCTGTATAGCAAATGAAAAAATACAATTACTTTACAATGCAAGTTAAATATTTGTGTTTTGAATATTTACGTGTTTTTTTTATTTTATTTAGGGCCCCTTTATAACATCGTGCTACAGGCCCCGCACTAGCTTAATCCGACACTCGGTCGGCATGTGTTGATGGTTGCGTGTTGAATGTTGGAGGTGGGTGAGGTGACAGACGTGAAGGTGGGTGGGTGGGTGTCGAGATGGACAGATATGCAAGTAGGTGGGTGGCTACGTTGGTCAGTATGTAGGTGGGTGGCTTGGTTAATCCGTGGGTGGGTGGATAAGGGTGGGTTGGTAAGTGGACTGGTGAATGGATAGGTGTGTGGGTAGGTTGGGGCAAGTGCTGTTAGTAGCGAGTAGCAGTATCTATGAAGGCCGGCACGGCACCTTTGTCTCCCGGACCGCGATGTTTACTACACACAGCACCAGGTACTCATTTGAGGCTGAGTCGACCTAGGGGAGGCCCACGACCGGGTAAGATAATATAATCGTCACTTTGTGTTGGTGGCCGTGAGCGGGAATCGAACTCGGGTGGCCTAGTTAGTAGCGCTGACCGCTACCAGACCGCTCCACCCACGGCGTGCAGTGTCAAAGATCCCCCGTGTAGCCTTAACAGACTGTAGGGGCAAGTGCTGTTAGCGAGCACCTATGAAGGCCGGAACGGTACACGAACGAGGGGGTGGGTGGCCAGCACCACGCCCGACCGCCTTTGTCTCCCCAGTGGCGATGTTTACACACCGCACCAGGTACTCATTTAAGGCTGAGTCGACCTAGGGGAGGCCCAGTACCGGTTCAGATAATCGTCACTGGTGTTAGCCGTGAGCGGGAATCGAACCCGGGTCGCCAAGTTCATAGCGCAGCGCGCTAACCGCTACGCCACCGCTCCCCAGCGTCCCACACCGTGTCACAGACATGCCCATGATCAATAACAATAACAACCACAGCCATAATTCCCACACAATGACCCTCCGTCAGCACTGATTGAATTTGACGCAGCATTGTGCATTGTTCCCGTTCAAGAAAGCCACTAAATTTAAGCTCAAAGGTAAATGATTGTCGCGACGCGGCCCTTTGACTGGATTCTGTAATTGTGTTTCTCCCGCAGGAAGGAAAATAGATGAACTTGTGAGAAATACTCGTGAAGGTGAACTCTGCAGTTAGGGGATCACACCTCGACACTGTGCACAGATTTACTGTGTGTGTGACTGTGTGTGTGACTGTGTGTGTGTGACTGTGTGTGTGTGTGACTGTGTGTAGTGGTTAGCGCGCTGCGCTATGAACCTGGCGACTAGGGTTCGATTCCCGCTCACGGCCAACACCGCCAGTGACGATTATCTGAACCGGTCCTGGGCCTCCCCTAGGTCGACTCAGCCTGAAATGAGTACCCGGTGCGGTGTGTAAACATCGCCACTGGGGAGACAAAGGCGGTCGGGCGTGGTGCTGGCCACCCACCCCCTCGTGTACCGTTCCGGCCTTCATAGGTGCTCGCTAACAGCACTTGCCCCTACAGTCTGTTAAGGCTATACAGGGGATCTTTGTCTTGTGTGACTGTGTGTGTGACTGTGTGTGTGTGACTGTGTGTGTGTGTGTGTGACTGTGTGTGTGTGTGTGACTGGCCACCCACCCCCTCGTGTGCCGGTGTCCGACCTTCACAGGTGCGACTCGCCAACAGCACTTGCCCCAGCAGTCTGTTAAAGGCTACACGGGGGATCTTTGTCTTGGCTGACCGCGTGTGTGATGTGACAGCCGAGGGCTGGTGGATGTCACGTGGAGACGTTTGCTGTCTGCTGTAATTTAGACGTCAGTCACGAGCTCTTTGCAGCCAAGGCCTCGCTCACATCTCAACACTTCTTTTCTCAAAAGTGGAAAAGTGGCTCTGGGCTACGAACGATCTAATAACAATTATTATATCACGATAATGATGATCACGTGCTTCATGCGTCACAGAATGTGTGGATCGTCGCACTCGGGCGATGCCACGTCACGTGGTCATCGGCGTCGCCCGGTTTTTTTGTGTGAACGGCATTGAATGGCTTAGATCGTAATTGTCGCCGCTTGTTTAGCTACCAACAACAACAAGAACAAGAAAACAGACATGAAATAAAAAAAAATCCTGGCTAAATGTTTGTGAGATTTAAACAAACTGTTATAGCTGTTACCGATTAGTCAGACTGTGTATTTATACGGCAGGAGGAATCCGATGAGCTATAAAGCTCGTTTTTCACAGATGTTCAGGCCAGGGACGAGTCAGAAAGTAACACCAACAAACAGTTTTTAAAAAAACACAAAAGTAGTTGCAAAGTAAAGGAGAGGTAAGCGCATCGCAATGTGTTTTTTTAGTGAACTACATTTTTATTTTACCAAGTAAAGCCGATTTCACCACTCCGACGAGCGCGGTTGGCTATGCATGGTGCTGAAAGAGGTTCAACCTTCATGCATCAGACTCAGGCGTTCATTAACTGTTATCACTATTTAACGATGTTTATTTTTGCCAGGCGTAAGGCCCCCAATGGGCTGTGCAGCTCAATCTTTTTTGCAGAAGCGACCCATCACAAGTGTTTTCTATTTATTTTATTTTATTATTTCCCTTCTACGTGACTTTACCGAAAGGACAAAGAATATGAATCCCTGCAGTCACGAAAGCTTTAAAACAAAATTTGACGTTTAAGTGATTATAAATGTATGTGTATGTATGTGTAGGTACAGCTGGTGGTGCATCTGCCAGTCATCTCAGTCAGCCAACCCATGGCACTTGCTGGGTCTGTCCCGAGACCTCCTGCACCTAGCCTGGCACAGTAGGGGGGTACAGCTGGTGGTGCATCTACCGGTCATTTCAATATCGCTCAAGTTAATATCGCTTCGATTTGCATTGCTTAGATTGATATCGTTTAGATTAATATCGCTTCGATTAATATCGCTTAAATTAATATTGCTTAGATTAATATTGCTTATATTGATATTTCTTAGACTAATATCGTTTAGATTAATATCGCTAAGCTTAAAATTGTTAAGCTTAATATCGCTTAGATTATTATAGTTGAGATTAAAATAGTTTAGATTAATATAGTTGAGATTAATATATTTTAGATTAAAATAGTTTAGATTAATATCGCTTAGATTAATATCGTATCGCGGAGAGAGAATGACATTGCAGAAACTCTCCCACCAAGCGAAGCCAAAAGTATCACGATGCTTTTTTCCCCAGGAATGGTTCTGTAATTTTTTCGGGTGTTTGACCAATTCATTGATCGAGTCTAACATTTAAGATAAATGTATACATAAGTCGAAAGATAAACTAAACGCGCGGTTAGCAGACAGTCAAAAGGGTTCTTTTTGTTGCTTTTGAGCATTCCATGACCCACAGAAAACATTTCCCGACAAAAAGGTTTTGGGGATTAAAGCGGACCATTACCGAACGCTGCCCTATAATAATGCCGATGAAGAAATAGATGATGATGATGATGATAAACCCAAAATTACCGTTCGTGTGAATCTAAAGGTGCCGGGGGTCAATTGGCACCCGCTTTGTCACAGAAAGCCGCGTGACGGCACGTGCGGGGTGGTTACCGGCGATAATTGCCGTCAATTGCAGCCCGCGAGAGAGTGGCTCTTCATGCCGGGCTGACGCAAAGCAGAGTTGAGCCGTGGTGGCCAACCTCATCTGAGACATTCCACCAACCAGCGCTCCAAGGTTCTCTGTTTACACAAAGGCGGCTGATTGTTGCAGGCCGCCCCTGAGCGCGTGCACACAGCCAGTGTCGGATTATCCCAGTAGCAAAAGTAGCCACACGTGTGTAGTAGCTACTACTAGATATGCAGCTACTACACACGTAGATATGTGGTAGTAGCTACTACACGTGTAGTAGTAGCGACTACACATGTAGTAGCTACTACACATGTAGTAGTTACTACTACACATGTAGTAGCTACTACATATCTAGTAGCTACTAAACATGTAGCTACTACACATGTGTCTACGGGCCCCGCACTTTCAAGGGTCCCCGCGCTAAATGCTTTTCAAGCGATCAATTCCGGTTCAGTGATTCTGCACTTGCTCTATTACTATAGTACTATACCGCCTTCAACTTGTATGAACGACTGGGTGTTTAAGGTTAGCGATGTGTCGTATTATCCGGCTGTATAGCACAAATGAAAAAATACAATTACTTTACTGTGCAAGTAAATTTTGTATGTATTTTAACATTTGTGCTTTTTAAATGTAGGGCCGCTTTATAACAACATATGTTACACTAGCACACACACACATAGATGGACTCTTGCACATCGACGTTGAGGCCACGCGTGGCAACATTCACGCCCCCGTACGGGGCACTCAACAGCAACAATCAACTGCGCAGAACCAACTATGCACAACTAACTATTCACAGCCGACTATTCACAATCAAGTGTTCAGAACCAACTAACTATTCACAGCCAACTATTCAAACCAACTATTCACAAGTGACTGTGCACGCGCCTATTTACAAACTGGTCATCCGAAAATATATATATATTTTTTAATTGAATTATCATCAGCCGCTCGCCCCACACGGTGTAAACTATTAAGCGAAACTATTTTTACGATTGAAACAATTGTTTTTATTTTACCAGGTAAAGCCCACTGAACCACTCGGCTCTTTGTCAGAAGCGACCTGGTTACCACAAACAATGGCTCAATCAACTGGCTTATCACGTGGGGATCTATAGCAGTAGACAAACTATCTCAAGTCGCGATGTTGAGTCTAAATGTGGAGGGATAAAACCAGAGGACCCGGAGAAAAATCCACACGACCACAGAGAGAGAGAGACGCAAACTCCAAATATACAGCAGGCATCGTCAGGGTCGGGATTGAACCCACGACCTCCAGTAGACCAGGCGAGGTAGTTAACATCTCACCACGGGGAGAGAGACACGCAAACTCCAAATATACAGCAGGTATCGTCAGGGTCGGGATTGAACCCACGACCCTCTGTAGACCAGGCGAGGTAGTTAACATCTCACCACCGTGGCGCGCCCAGAGAGAGAGAGACACGAGAGAGGTAAAGGTACTGCTGTATGTTTGTTGGACTTCCTTCGCACCGTACGTAGTGGCCCTACCGTGCTGATCGGAGGTGCAAGCGCCTTCAGCTCGAGTCTTGAGTTCTCGAGTGGATACCCGCAAAGTACAACTTGACCATCGCAGTGCTAGTCCGAGACAAAACTACGACGGCTGCTACCCTGTGGTTGTTATGCCGTGATGCAGAACTCCGCTTAGCACGGCTCGCTACGTTCGGTGCGGGAGAGGTTCAATGTGCACACAAATATATAGAGACACACATACAACTCCAGGGACAATTAGCACGCAAAGACAACGCAATTGGTTGATCACGCGTTGAACAAACCCAACGCGTTCGTCATTCACATCGCTGTGCGTGGCCTCAAAATAATACGATGATATAACATACGACGTTTCGGGAAATGTCCCTTCTTCATAGCACCCAGACTGCAGAGAGACCAGTGGAGAAACCGAGGGGATAATAGGAGTTGGAGACCGCTGCGGTGGTGAGATGCTAACTACCTCGCCTGGTCTACAGGAGGTCGTGGGTTCCATACCGACCCTGACGATGCCTGCTGCTGTATATTTGGAGGTTGCGTGTCTCTCTCTCTCCAGGGTCGTGCGGATTTGTCTCCGGGTCCTCCAGTTTTCCCCAACCTCCACGTTTAGAATCAACATCGCGCGTTCAGAGTATTTGACTGGTTCTCATTTTCTCCGTGATTGTTTTCATTGTAACAAGTCCGAGAAGTCGAACTAGCGCTGCTTGGCTTGAGTTGCACAACGATCTTTAAACCGCCTACCAAAGTCAACTCATGCACGGGTCTTTGTTAGTAACATTAAATAATAATCCTAATAACAACGACGTCTTAAACGCATCCGTCAGTGATACGTGGCTGCAGTTGTCCTTCTTCATCGCACGTGCACGCGAAGGGCCAGTGCCCGAAACGTCACCCATTATTGTTGAGACTGCTTAAGCATCAAGTCCTGAAGCAGCAGCAGCAGCAGCAGCAATTCTTCAGATGCTGCTTCTGCGGCCGTCTGGAACGCTCTCTTCCTTACGACATTAGGAAGCCACAGGAGCTGGGCACTTGTAAATCATCATCATCGAGCTTCGACAAACTAATTCCTCTAGAGCTGCTTTTTGTTGTGGCCTTCCCCCGCACCTCCGATTAGCGCCGTTGGCTACGTACGGTGCAAACGAAGTTCAGCATACGGTACATCCATAGTTGCAAAAGCCACTGTTTCCTAATCACCAGACAGTTGGTGAGTGAATGACACCGCTGCAGACAGATTGACGCACAGGCGGACGGACGGACGGGCAGAGCTAACAATGCATCGATGCCTTCACGAATTAATATAAAAATGTAAAACAAAAACACACGCGCACACACATTACTTTACCTTGTCAGAGATCTTCGTAACCGCAGAGACACGGAGATGAACACGAAATGAATCTCACGCGAGGAGTGGGAGTTTAGAGGCGGGCCACGATCCGCGCAGGTATGCCGAGCATTCCTCCTTGCGGGCGAAATAAAAAAAAACAATGAAATAAACAAAACTCTTAGAGGCAACTTTTCCTGTTCGACAACCCCACGCCGCAAGAGATCTCGGCGAGCGATTTGTGGAGGTGCAGCTCCCGTCCGGGGCTGTTGGAGGACCTCTCCGCTGCTGCCACTGCTGAGTTAGAACCACACTGACTGGGAGCGGCGTGGGCGCACGGAGGGACTTTGAGAAGGGGGTTGATGGCCAGTCACCCACCAAGCACCACCCCACGAGGAAGGAAACGACGAGCTGCAGGGCTGGGCTTGTTGCTGCTGGCGCTTTGCTGCTCGTGACGAATTGTCATTGTTCTTGTGTGCGTGTGTATGTGTGCGTGTCTGTGTGTGTGTCTGTGTGTGCACGTGTGTGTGTTTCTGTGTGCGTGTCTGTGTGTGTGTCTGTGTGTGTGTGCACGTATGTGTGTTTCTGTGTGCGTGTCTGTGTGTGTGTCTGTGTGTGCACGTGTGTGTGTCTGTGTGTGCACGTGTGTGTGTTTCTGTGTGCGTGTCTGTGTGTGTGTCTGTGCGTGTGTCTGCGTGTGCGTGTATGTGTGTGTGTGTCTGTGTGTGTCTGTGCGTGCGTGTCTATGTGTGTGTGTCTGTGTGTGTGTGTCTGTGTGTGTGTGTGTGTGGGGAGCGGTGGTGCAACGGTTAGCGCCACGCTGCGCTACGAATCTGGCGATTCCCGCTCACGGCCAACACCGGTGGCGATTATCTGAACCGGTCCTGGACCTCCCCTAGGTCGACTCAGCCTCAAATGAGTACCTGTTGCGGTGTGTAGTAAACATCGTCACTGGGGAGACAAAGGCGGCCGGGCGTGGTGCTGGCCACCCACCCCCTCGCGTGCCGTTCCGGCCTTCATAGGTGCTCGCTAACAGCACTTTCCCCTACAATCTGTTAAGGCTACATGGGGGATCTTTGTTGTGTGTGTGTGCACGTGCGTGTGTGTGTGTGCACGTGGTGGACTTCATAGGTGCTGCTCGCTAACAGCACTTGCCCCGACAGTCTGCTCAGGCTATACGGAGGGAGCTTTTTGTCTTTTTTTTGGTGCGAAATAAGTTCAATCGCACAGAGCACGATCCAGCCAAAACCTGAATCAGCCACTCTGCAGGATAGCGACGATGCGAGAAGATAAGGAAGGAGGAGGGCAACCCCGCACAGGATCTGATGACACCCGGCAGATATAATCGACGAGGTCGCGATGCTTATGTCAGACAGACGGGTGCCCGCTTGCCATGCCGGAGACAGCTGCCAATGCCGCCCGTCTGAATCCGAGGTTGTCGTGACCCGTGGTGGGGACCGGACGCCTTCAACTTGATGATGGTCCCAGAGAACTCGGTCACAAACTACTGCACCACAACAACAACAGCAGCAGCATCAGCCCATTATCACGTGGGATTTCATGTCTTTTGGTAGCAACAAGTAGACATGGAAGCATTACCCAGGCGTAGTCATCCTGCTCGGTTGTTTTCCGAGACCTGACGAGATCTGGTGCATTGGGGGGGGGGGGTGATTTTTGGTGAATGTTCACAGACTCGTTCATAGGAACGTGGAATTTCCACCGCCGGCTCGGACGAGTGCCAACCCAGTGTGTGACAAAGTTTACAAACTTTCACCGGTACGCGGTGCACACGGTAACCACACACATTGCAAAAGTTCCTAGTTTGTTTGACGTTGTATTTGAAATGTGTTTCGTGTTTATATGTACACACACAGGCACGCGCACACACAGGCACACACACAGACACACACACATGCACGCACACACAGACACACACACACAGGCACGCACACACACACAGACACACACAGGCACGCACACACACAGGCACACACACACAGGCACACACACACTGGCACGCACACACAGGCACACAGGCACGCACACACACAGACACACACACACACAGGCACGCACACACAGATACACACAGGCAGACACACAGACAGACACACACACAGACACACACACAGACACACACAGGCACACACAGACAGACACACACAGGCACACACACAGACAGAAACACACACAGACACACACACAGACACACACACACACAGACACACACAGACACACACACACAGGCACGCACAGGCACAGTTATTGCGGCTCTGCGGTGAAGGTTCACAGTATAGACAACATCGCACGCGCGTGCATTTTCTTTGTTGACATCGTCTCTCCTCGTGTGTACAAAACAACGAAAGTTGCAATGGTAGTGATTACATATTGTGCGCAGTGATTTGTTAGTCCACCTCTGGATGACGATGGCATCCTTACTCGACCTCGTGTGGGTCTTGCGAGTTGCATGAACATACTTCACCACGCTGGTCACAGCGGGTACGGCGAAGTGGCAGAAGGAATGGTGCAAACTTAATTAGGAGCTTTCGTGACTGCAGGAATTACTCTTTGGTTCTTTCGGTAAAGTCACGTATAAAAAATTAACCCGTAAAAACAAAGTTTTTCACTATAAATCCTTTATATGCATGGCGGCTAGAGTCTTCTCGTCCTCTGGCTTGAAATGGCTGCCACCTATGGGTCAGATGAGTGCCTGCCATCATTAAGCAATTGGTAATTAAATATAAAAATAATTTCCCTGAAAAGTGTAAAGTTAGGGAAAAAAGTTTCACGAAAATAAACTATCACGCACAACGAGTCTGTGTGCAAAATGTCAGCTCGATTGGATCACGGGAAGTGGGTTAAAAAACGACCGAAAGATTTGCACGGTCGTAAGCGCGCAAGCAAGCAAGCAAGTGAACTTAATATAAAGGATTTAAAAAGAGAAAGTAATAAATTAAATATGAATGTAGGACTTTTCTTTTCAAGATTGCAGCTGTTTTCTTTAGCATACAAATTGAACTCGTTCGCCTTTCGTAAAATGTTTTTAGTTTTTTAGATGTCATCTCGTGCTAATGGCAGTGTTCAAATCAACGGAATTATCCTGCGTGTCCTGAATTCTGGGCCACCCTCTGTGTGTGTGTTATACAATTGGAGGAGGCTCGTGAAGGACGCTGCTGCTGCTACTGGGCAGCTGGAGGCAGTCGCCCTCCAGCAACAACGGAGGGCAGAGGAGCGACGCTCACAACAACGAGCGGAGCGCCGGGCGGATAAAACGCAGCGAGTTGGCACAGTCTGGGGCACGGGTGGTGCATCGGCCACTCATCTCAGTCAGTGAACCCGTGGCACCTGCTGGGTCTGTCCCGTGACCTCCTGCCAGCGGGCGTTCGACACTGCACGTGACTTCCTCAACGTGCACCTAGCCTGGCACTTAGTGGCGAATGGCGGCTGTGGTTGTTGTCGTTGTGCTCGCTAACAGCACTTGCCCCAAAAGTGTGTGAAGGCTAATCGGGGATCTTTGTCTTTAGGGCCGTCCATAAATGACGTCACGCACCTGGGGGGGCGGGGTCAGACATTTGTGACGATGTGTGACGAGGGGGGGGGGGTGAGAAATGTGACGTCACATCAAAATGCGCAACTTTAAATAAATATAGACAACACGTTCTACTTAATTAAATAGACTTTGTAATAAATGTTTTCTCCTACAACATCAGAGTGCAGCGCCACATTAAATACGCACTACAATGACAATAGTTTAAAGCCATTTGAAGCATGTTTAATTTTTTTTGGGGGGGGGGGGGGGGCAGAGCTTTGTGACGTCATATTTGAGGGGGGGTCTGACTTTTTGTGACGCCGTGTGACGAGGGGGGGGGGTCAAAAATCGTCCAAAATCGCGTGACGTCATTTATGAACGGCCCCTTACCTGGTAAAATACAAACAGTTTAGTTGTATTGTTGTTCGTGGTTTGTTTACCTTTCCTATACTTTGCACTCCTGCCGTGTCATTGTGTTTGTTGTTGTTGTGACGTTCTGACCCCGTGCCCCGAACTGGACATCTGTGACAAAAAGAGCTTCACAGCTCATCGGATTCCAAACCTCCAGTCTCAGTATTCTCGTTCTGATCCTGACCACGTGTCGGAAACTACCCCCCCCCACGTCACGTGTCACCCCTACGTTGCTCCCCCCCCCCCTCTGGTCACATCACGTGTCACCTTCACGTTGCCCCCCCCCCCCGGTCACGTCACGTGTCATCCCCACGTTGCCCCCCCCCCCCGGTCACGTGTCACCTTCACGTTGCCCCCCCCCCCCCCGGTCACGTCACGTGTCACCCTCACGCCCCAGTCACGTGACGCCGGCAAGCGCGTCCGTTGCCACGGCGACGTCTCCGAGGCGACGACTGTACGTACAGTGCGGTCGCTATGAAGTTGTGAGTGAATGTTTCTTGGTTCGGAGCGACTTTAGAGAAAGTCGCGAGGGAGGCGGGGAGGGAGGTGAGTGTCCCCTGGGAGGGTTTGCCTTCAAGCTGCCGAGTTGTTAACGTTTTGTCCACTAGCCATTGTAGATTAATGTATTGTAATCATTGTTATAATCATCATCATCGCTACAATCAGCAGCTATTGTCACAGCGCTGCTGGGCGGTGGCGTCTCCCTCCCTCTCTCTCTGGGACGGAAGATCTCTCTCTCGGAATCGTGGCATTCGTTTAACGAAGCGTTCATGCTGCTCGGAATACGAAACTGTGCCATCGCTATATAGCAGCGCCTTATTCCAGGGCGGTTTGCAGCAATTGTAAAATTGTACATGAGGTGATAGTGGTTGAGATTAAGAGTGGGGTTATTAGAATGTGGTGGTTATGGTAACAGGAGAACAGGCGGGAGAGGTTAAGGAAGGGGAGTGATAGGGGACGTGATAGTGATAGTGGTATTGATAGTGGTATTGATAGGGGTATTGATAAGGGTTGGGGTAGTGATAGGGGTTGGGGTAGTGATAGGGGTTGGGGTAGTGATAGTGGTATTGATAGAGGCTGGGGTAGTGATAGGGGTAGTGATAGGGGTTGGGGTAGTGATAGTGATAGGGGTTGGAGTAGTGATTGGGTAGTGATAGGGGTTGGAGTAGTGATAGGGTAGTGATAGGGGTAGTGATAGGGGTAGTGAAAGGGGTTGGGGTAGTGGTAGGGTAGTGATAGGGGTTGAGGTAGTGATAGGGGTAGTGATAGGGGTTGGGGTAGTGATAGGGGTAGTGATAGGGGTTGGGGTAGTGGTAGGGGTAGTGATAGGGGTAGTGATAGGGGTTGGGGTAGTGATAGGGGTAGTGATAGGGGTTGGGGTAGTGATAGGGGTAGTGATAGGGGTAGTGAAAGGGGTTGGGGTAGTGGTAGGGGTAGTGATAGGGGTTGGGGTAGTGATAGGGGTTGTGATAGGGGTAGTGATAGGGGTTGGGGTAGTGATAGGGGTTGTGATAGGGGTAGGGGTTAAGCCTGGTCGTATCAGGAAGCAAGGTAGCAGTAACTTGCATGATAGGCTGGGCAGGGAACAGAGATGGGGGTTGTTCTAAGGGAGGAAGGCAAGCTGCAGGTTGTAGTTCTAGTGAAGATGGTTGCCCTGTGTGCCCGCACGGGCTGTTGATTCCAAGTGGAGGCGAGCGAGAAGGGAGTAGGAGCGTGACGAAGGGAGGTGCAGAGATATGGGGAGAGATTGGGAGCGCACAGGACGGGCCAGGGACATGAGGGGCGAGAGACGCGAGACTGCAGATACGAGCTACCGTCGGAGGCCGTAGGACTGCGAGAAGGGCTGGGTGCAGATGCAGCACTTGTCGTAGTAAACAAAACATCCATAGAAAACAGGGCGAACATAGACATGGCTTAGGGAGAGAGGGGGTAGAGAGAGAGGTGGGGTAGAGAGAGAGGGGAGGTAAGAAGGAGGAGAGAAGAGCGTGAAATATTTTCTGAAATCTTTCGTTTAAAAAGGGGGGTGGGGGGGCACATAAAGCAAAGCATTGAACAAAAAAAACCGAAATGATGAACGAAGCAAAGTGCCGACTACACCGAGCATCTTCTTGTTTCCTCTGATCGTAAAAAAAAAATGAGGGGCGAGAGAAGTTGGAGCAAGATCATCAAAAGGGATTTGTAGACTGGAGTGAGACGGTTTAAAGAGACGGCGATGATTTGTGTGTAGTAGGGGGCACGGGTGGGAATTGTGGGGGGGGGGGGTTAAAACGATTCGGGTTGAGGAGGCCTTTTTGCATCTGTTGGTCTTTAACCGTGTGGGAAGCGCCGTGTGGGAAGCGCCGTGTGGTTATCTGGGATTCGGGATAAGGGGCCGTCCATAAATGACGTCACGCGATTTTGGACGATTGTTTACCCCCCCCCTCGTCACGGTGTCACAGAAAGTCAGACCCCCCCCCTCAAATATGACGTCACAAAGCTCTGCCCCCCCCCAAAAATGAAACATGCTTCAAATCGCTTTAAACTATTGTCATTGTAGTGCGTATTTAATGTGGCGCTGCACTGATGTTGTAGGAGAAAACATTTATTACAAAGTCTATTTAAGTAGAACGTGTTGTCTCTATTTATAGTTCCGTCACACATCGTCACAAATGTCTGACCCCCCCCCCCCCAGGTGCGTGACGTCATTTATGGACGGCCCCTTAACCCCTTGGCGTTTCAGACCTTGTGCTCGGCAACCGTGAATTAAAGACAATGTGTACAGTCATTGAATCGGAATATTTCTGAATATTTATTTAGACTGCTGGAGGAATCCGATGAGCTGTAAAGCGTCAGGCGTACGTGCGCAGGTGAGGGGGGGGGGAAGTCCGCGTGCGTACAGGGAGGTGGGGAGCGGTCAAGTTTTGACAGATTTTTGCGTACGTACTAAATGGATGGCCCCTAACATCACACCACCGTGGCGCCCATTTAAATTGATGGCGTTTACTAACATCTCCTTTATTGCGGATTCCGGTGTTATTCGTGTTGTTAAGACTTAGCAGGTTCTACGTTTCAAAGAAAATAAAGCTACTTTGAAAAAAACCACACAAGCGGTTGAAGATGGGGTCAAGTTCGGACGAGTGGAGTCTGCGGCCGCGTTCAAGGGCCTTCGTGCGGCAAGAGGGCGAGATGAAGGACCCCACGGGGACGCGCGAGTCGAGGCCCGGCAGCAGGGAGGGGGTGACCCCCGCGTGGAGCACCGAGGCCACGCTGCAGCTACCCTCGTCGGCCTGGATCGCTCAGCACGGCCTCAAGAGGCAGAGGCTGTCACTCCGGCACGTGCTGGCCAGGATCGGATTCAGACAGCGCGAGGGTGAGTCCTGCTTCTCGCAGAGATGTTAACTACCTCGCCTTGTATACAGGAGACCGTGTGTTCGAACCCAACCCTGACACCTGTTGTATATTTGGAGTTTGCGTGTCTCTCGCCCCGTGGCCGTGTGGATTTTTCTCCATGTCCTTCGGTATTTCCCTGCATGTTAAACATATGCCTTTAGAGTATTCTTTGGGTCTTTCGATAAAGTCACTTAGGTTAAAAAAAGAATAAAATAAATGAAAAACTACGACGTTTCGATTTTATTTTTTCCTATCTACGTTACTTTACCGAAAGACCCAAAGAATATGAATTCCTGCAGTCACAAAAGCATTAAGTCTAGATTTTATGCCTTTAGAGTATTTGGTTTCTATCCATTTCCACATGATAAGCCACTTCGTTGATCGATCATTTGTGGCTGGGTCGTTTCTGAAAAAGAACTGTTTAGCTCTTTGGGCCTTACCTGGTAAAATACATTGTTTTATACTCTCAGGTTTTTTCGGTAAAGTCACGTGAAGCCTCACTTGATACAGTAAATCTGGCTGTGACGGTCCCACCTGATGACGGAGACTTGTGTTGCCTCCGAAACGTCGTGATTTATTATTTTATTTTATTATTACTTTAAATAATTTTCATTTTATTATTTTTTTACCTCCGTGACTTTACCGAAAAAACCTAAGAGTATGAATCCTTGCAGTCACGAAAGCTTCAAATCTAGAATTATATTTTTTTAGTTTAGTTTAGCCGATCGCTCAGGTGTGCCGATCCCTCCAGTCTTGCAGTGTGGAATAATCATTTGCATTCCTGCGTTAATCCACTGCCAGATGAATGCCTCCCCGTTTGGTGTCAACGAGGTCAAGCTGTCAGACACTTCCAAAGTGCCGGTGAGCCTACGGGACACAGAGTGTGACGTGTGAAGTGTCCCTGTTTCACGTTTGTGGGAGCCGCCTCCACCGTGGAGCCGGAGAGTTGCAGCTCCTCTGGGAGAGACGGCGAGCGAGCAGTGGAATAAACTTTCGTTGTTCACGACGCAGCAGAATCGACATCGGGTGGGTGTAGACTTCAGAGCAAAATTCCATTATAGTCTCATTGGCGCCGTGCGGTCGCTAAGACATTTTTACCTCTGAAAATATGTTGATGTTTATGCCACCGCTCGCTGTCTTACAGTGGAGCTGTCAGTCTCTTGGCCCACAGTGGAGGAAGCTCTCACGACGTGAAACGGGGAAACTTCAAACGTTACACACCTTGTCCGATAACCTAACCGGTTACTTTGGATGCGTCTGATAGTCTGGCTTCAGTTGTGGTTCTTGGGGGGGGTTGTTTTGACCATGCTGTCCGTTGCAATATGGCAGAGCTGGAAATGTCCGGTGATTCTAATTGTAACGCATAAAATAGCAGTTTTTTTTTTAAACGTGTTACTCAAAAAAGTTACGCTTAAGCGATGCGTATCATGTATGTGTATGTATGTTGAACTTCTTTCGCACCGTATACGTAGCTAACATCGCGCTAATCGAAGGTGCGGCAGAAGGACGGCGAAAAAGGACATTGACGCTGAAATTGCCATGACGGTGTTCCGTGTGCAGACTTTGAGCCGTCCCTTGGCCGGTTGGTGAGCTCGCGGTATGGCGAGGGTCGTTTTCTGGAGTACTGCCGGCGAGATGGGACTCTCTATAGGGTAAAATTCACACCACTATAAATTCTACAGATTCTCAATATGATAGATTATATATATTCTTACCACTGTAGATTCCAAAGATTCACACCACGTAAGATTCGACATTCTTCATAAAACTATAGGTGCTGTAGTTTCACAACACTATAGCTTGTAGTCATACTGCTACAGATTATCTAAATCGCACCATTGTAGCTGGTACAGGTTCTAGATTCACACACCTATAGATTCTATAAGGGAAAAACGTCAATCAATTCATGATCCAAACTCGTGACAATTTGATTGAATTATGCAACCCTATTCTTAGGTTTTCGGTAAAGTCACATAGGTAAAACATTTAAATTAATAAAAGTAAAATAAAAATCACGACGTTTCGGAGGCAACACGAGCTTCCGTCTTCAGGAGGAACCGTCACAGCACGATAGCTGTATCACTTTATTTTATTTGTATTTTACTTTTATTAATTTTAATTTTTCACCTACGTAACTTTACCGAAAAAACCTAAGAATATGAATCCTTGCAGTCACGAAAGCTTCAAATCTAGAATTATGCAACCCTATTCGCCGTCACTGCCGACCATATCGTACGGTGCCCGGAAGCAGCTTAGGCCAAGGCAATCCGTCGTGGCGCCGAACACATTAACAAGAGGTATTTGAAAGCTTGGAAGGTTGCGTTTCAAAGCGCTGGCCATTGTGAGGCTGCATTGCAACCGAAAATAGCATTGAGTGTAATGCCTGCCACGACAGCCCCCCACCAGAATCCTACATAATCTGGTTGTTGCATGGTGGTCACCCATCTGAGCCATGTTGAGACACAATCCTCCATCCGAGATGCGTGACAAACCAGACACGCTCCAAGTGTTTTGTACCGTGTTGGTTTTTTATTTCTCCCTTTGCTCTCATTTGTACCAAAAAAGAGACACGCTCCTGCAGAGGATTGTGTGCGGTTCTGCTATGGAGCTCACCGATGTGGTTTCGGGTTGTACCGCGGGGAGCTTCTCCGGGAGCGAAACGTCAGACGTCATGCCGGACAACACGCGAAAACGCACCGGAGAGCTATCGGGGAGACTGCCAGTCTCGCTGGACGACCCTCGCGTGGTGATTGATCGAATTAATGATCGATTGCACAGCGGGGCCGCTGACGGGGCCCGACCGCGTGTGGTTTGTCTTGCAAACACCAGCTGACGGTGAGCCGCGCGGAGCTGGAGAGCCTGGCCGAGGCGGTGTGGCGCTGCGAGCAGCTCTATCGCGAGCGTCTGCTGTGGCTCGGCTCAGGCTCGCGCCGGGCATTCGGCGTCTTTCACGAGCGTAGCATCGCGCTGGTGCTGTATGACGGCGGCGGCGGCGGTATCGACGTTGGTGGCACCGGAGATGCTGAGGGGGGCGCACACGAGGGACGATTCCGGGCCCTGCGCCAGGCGCTCGTTCTGCTGGTTCAAGAACAGCTGGCGCAAATGGAGCGGTTTAACGTGATCCGGTACGGATGGACGCGTCGTCGCATCGTGAAGTGAAAGGGGCGGCAGCGCTGTAATGATCCATGCTTTTCGTGGATGACATTAATCGTCTTGATATGTACGAGTACGGCCCCGTGTCAAGCCACTGCTGGATGGGAGCCTCTCCAGTCGTGGGATATATTGGACTACATTTCACCGCGCTGGTCAGTGCGGGCTAGTTAAGGTGGCTTGTACTGTTGACCGTGATTTATCATCCCAACACAATCCGGGCTCAAAACCTGCTTAGCTTCTGAGACCCGACAAGATTGGGCGCATTCAGGAAGATTTGGTTATAGGCTTTACACTACTCTCTCGTGATTCGGTGGCTTTGTCGTGAACCCAAGTAGTGATACGAATCAATATGAAGCTATGAATCACTACATCCCTTCGATCTGGCCAGTTGTGTTTCCCTGGCTGTGCGTGCGCGTGTGTGTGACACAGAGACAAAGAGGAGTGGTGGTACAATAGTCAGCGCAGTGCGCTACGAACCCGGCGACCCAAGTTCGATTCCCGCTCACGACAGCTAACAGTGGCGAATATTTGAACCGGTCCTGGGACTTCCCTAGGTCGACTCAGCCTCAAATGAGTACCTGGTGCAGTGTGTAAACATCGCCACCGGGGAGACAAAAGCGGCCAGGCGTGGTGCTGGCCTCCCACCCCCTCGTGTGCCGTGCCGGCCTTCACAGGTGCTACTCGCCAACAGCACTTGCCCCAACAGTCTGTGTAAGGCTCCACGGGGGGGGGATCTTTGTGCATGTGTGCGTGTGACACAGCGCGGGTGACACTCTGGAGGCGTGGCAGGAGCGTGCCGTGTCGGTGACGCCGCGGTCGCTGCTCTCCGCCTCGTCGTGGCTCCGCTCGCTGGAGGCGCAGGCCGTGCCCTGCGGCGGCACGGCCTGCGCGGAGGCGCTGACGCACGCGCTGGGGGACCCCTCGGTGAGAGGCGAGCACCACCAGGCTCTCACCGGTGTTCGCAGCGTGCGGTCGGTCAGCAGAGGCGATGCACGCGGGCGTACAGTCGGAGGTGCCGCGGAAGGGACAACAAACTGAAATGCTTTTTGCGTCCAGTCTGTTGTCCTTCCCCCTCCCACCCCGCACCTCCGATTAGCACGGTTGGCTACGTACGGTGCGAAAGAAGTTCAACGTACATACATACAAAGACGAAGATCCCCCACCTAACCATTTAGCCTATAGGGGCAAGTGCTGTTGAATAGGCGTTATTTTTTTAAACCGTGCTCCCAAGTCCCCCTGAATGCTTCGAAAGGGTTTCTGCCCTATGAGATAATAATTTGGGAAAATATGGCAAGACTAAACCAAACTAAACTATTTATATTTTACCAGGTAAGGCCCACCGAGCTACATAGCTCTTTTTCAGAAGCGACCTCGCTATCACAAATGTGGAAATTTATATCAGCCAAATACTCTAATCGCATGCTTCCAAACGTGGGGAGAAAAATCCACGCGACCACGGGGAGAGAAACACGCAAACTCCAAATATGCAACGGGCGTCACGGCCAGGATCGAACCCGTGACCTCCTGTATGCCAGGTGAGTTAGTTAACATCTGGCCACCGTGCCGCTCTGGGCCCCCCCTCCCCCGGCCCGCCAGGTTGAAGCGGTGTGCCTGGTGGTGGCCGGGCCCGTGGAGGGCGTGTTCCGTGAGCTGCTGAGGAAGGCGGTGCGGACGGCCGGGCGTCCCGTGCACGTCGCGTGCGTTGACGCTGCCGCCCCGTCGGCCTCGCGCGACTTCTTGCGGGAGATCGCGGACCTCACGGGGGGCAGGTGAGAGGCTCGTGGGAAGGTGGGCTTCACCTGGTCAGATACAAATATCTATGGGACCTTTGTTGCCATTTTCAAAATGATTCTGGTCTAACACTGGTGAGACTATGCCGTGAAGAAGGCTGCTGGCTCTGGTGTAGGCCAATCAATTTAATTATCGGAGCATGTTTTGTTTGCATGGTTTTGCCACAAGTACTGTGTGTGGTTAATGCAGACTTGATGCCTTGCAAAAGTTATCGATTTGGTGTTTGAACATCTTAACACCTCCTGTTTTATTGCCAGAAAGGGTCAAACCTATTTTGATTGTTTAATAATTTTTGTTGTTGTATTTTTTAAAAGTTATTTCCTTACCATTTTCTCAATTTTGCACTCCTATCGTGTTTCTCTATTGTTGTTGTAACGTTCTGACCCGCTCCTGCTGGACATCTGTGAAAAATAACTTTATCGCTCATCGGATTTCCTCCAGTTAAATAAACATTCTTAATCTGATTCCACGTCAGGTTTGTTTTGGAGTTTTACCCCACGTCGTAGTGGGATAGAGGCGCTGATTAGCATCTCCGTCGGTACAACGTTGATGCCGTCCGTTGCCGCAGGTTCCACACGTGCGTGCTGACGTCTTGCGCCCAGTCCGTGTCCCTCGCCCGCGACACCGCCGTTTCAGCCTCCCGGCCGCGTTCTTCTCAGCAGTGCGGTAAGGGTGACTCGAGCGACAGGACAGCCCTTAGCGCTCGCGTATTTTTACCCTCCCCACCCAGCCCCTCCCCACCCTCCCCTCCCCACCCAGCCCCTCCCTGCACGACGGACGGACGGACACAATAATCTCCTGTGGGTTGGTGTAACCAGGAGGTTCCTACCAGTATGAGAAAAATAACGCAAACTGGAAGCTGATTCAAATTTGAAAATGGTAGCAGACTGTCACCACTAGTTAAGTGCCCATTGTGGGGGAGAGGGAAAAAAAATCTCATTTTAGTTTAGGGAGATCATTACACATTTGGTCATATTTTATATATATATGTGTGTGTGTATGTGGACGGGATTTTTCCAAATGTTGTAATGGTTCACGTACTGGACCTGCAATGCAGAGGTCTCCGGTTTGGTCTCCCTGGCATGGCAGTTGCAACAACGGTCGATCGACAGGTTGCACTTGGTGGACGGACGTGTAGGTTTCAGTTTCATTTATTAGGTGTAGCTCTGTGAGCCATTCGGCTCTTGAATCGGGTGCAACCGCAACAAACAAAAACCAAAACACGAACAAGAAAACATCTTAAAGTGACTATGTGACTAAGTGCATACAGAAAATCCAAGAAAAGACAGCAAAATATTGCAGAAAAAGCACCGTACACCAACGCTGTGCACCCCCATCTCTTCCAAGATGTCAGCCTCGTGTGGAAGAGTAATCCCAATACCCCCTGGAGGGGCTCTCGAGTGCTCGCTCTAGTGGGGGCTGCGCGTTGACCTTCTTAGTTAAAGAAAATAAATTAAAACTTTCCAACTGGTGTAAACTGAACAACCGCAGGTCGCTGCAAGTTGACCGTCGCATGGAACTAAGATAACGCTGGTGTCTTGCGACCCCCCCGCCTCGCCTCGCAGTGGGCGTTCAGCAGGATGTGTGGGAGGTTTGGAAGGAGAAGGAGGAGGCATCGCAAATCCTCGGGGAGATCCGCCTCATCCTACGGGAGATCTCCGCTCCCTCCGCCACCTCTGGTCCGTCCACTACCTCCGCCGCTTCCCCACAACGTAAGGCGTCGTGACAATGCAGCATAGGCCTTTGTCCATTATCAAAACTTAACTATAAACTATTTTTATTTTACCAGGTAAGGCACACTGAGCTATGCAGCTCTTTTTCAGAAGTGACCTGGCTATCACAAATGATAGCCCAACGAAGTTGCTTATCACGTGGAAATTTCTAGCAGCCAAATACTCTAAACACATGTTTTTAAATACAGAGGGAAAAACGGAGGACCGGGAGAAAAATCTACACGAGCACAGGGAGAAAGGCACACAAACTCTAAATATACAGCAGCAGGCGTCAGGGATGGGATCGAATCCACGACCTCCCGCATACCAGGCGTGGTAGTTAACATCTCGTGGTAGCACGGCGGTGCTCCCACGGTGCCGATTTTGCCAGAATCACACGGTGACAAACCGCATGCCGCAGTCGCCGCGCGCCACGTCCACCACGCCATCCGCGTGGACGAAGGCGCAGCAACCAAGCGCCGTGTGCAGTGATAAACAGAGGGAGGAAAAGGAAAGCCCTTCACCTGGACTTAAACGGGGGCCCGGGAGTCAACAGCACGGAAGGTTGGAGGAAGAAGAGCGAACGACGCGGCAACTGCCGCCTGCGGGCTTCTCGTTCCGCAGGTCCAAGCCGGAGCGCGTGCCAGAAGTCGTGGCCGTGCGTCCCCTACAATCGGTGCGACGCCGCCACCACCTCCGCCGTCACCACCTACGCCACCGCCGCCGCCGCGGATGATGGCGATTCGTGGAGTGAGGACTGCGCGAGCGTGCGGAGCGACGAGGCCGAGCAGAGCTCGCGCGCGTGGCTCGCTCGCTACGGGCTGGAGGCGCGCGGCCTCGCGCTGCACACGGCACTGGGGCGCTGCGCGTTCCGCCACGCCGACGGCGTCGTGGACTCGGCACACGGCGACTGCGTGAGTGTCCGGGGGAGGGGGGAACGCTCCCCTGTTGCCAAGCGGTTTGCCCCCTCGGCGATTCGGGCAAAATCGCCACTGTGACACCACCACGGTGGCGATGTTAACTACCTAACCTGGTATGCAGGAGGTCGTGGGTTTGAGCCTGACCCTGACGCCTGTATAGTTGGAGTTTGCGTGTTCTCCTTGTGGTCGCGTGGATTTTTCCCTCCACATTTAGAATCGAAATCACGCGTTTAACAGAATTTGGCTGCTATAAACATTTTCACGTGATTAGCCACTTATTTTGTGGCCAGGTTGCTTCTGAAATATAAAAATAGTTTATAGTTTAGTTCAGATTACGAGTGAAGGCCCATGCTGATTTGTTTACCTTTCCTACACCTCGCCCTCCTATTGTGTTTTTTGCATTGTTTGTTGTAGCATTCTGACCTCATGCCTCCACTGGACACCTGTGAAAAGAGCTTTACCGCTCATCGGTATTCCTCCTGCAGTGTAAATGAATATTGTGCTTGTGCGTGCGCGCAGGGACGGCGGCGGCGCGTGCTCGTGAACGCGCGCTACTGCTCGTGCTTCGTGCACACGCTGTGGGCCGACGGGGCCCTGGTGCACGTCTACGTGCCCGAGCGCGTCTACCGAGACTACGCCGTGCGCCTCACCGCCGCCCTGCGCCTCATCCAGAGCAGGTGGAGTCCACCACGGCGCCGACAATCTGTGTGCGTGTGTGTGCGTGTAAGTGTGTGCGTGTGTGTGTGTGCGTGTGTCGACTCAGCCTCAAATGAGTACCTGGTGCCGTGTGTAAACATCGCCACTAGGGAGACAAAGGCGGTCGGGCGTGGTGCTGGCCACCCACCCCCTCTTGTGCCGTGCCAGCATTCATAGGTGCTGCTCGCTTACAGAACTTGCCCCAACAGTCTGTTAAGGCTGTACAGGCGCGCTTTGTCTTTGTTTTATCATGTAGATTGTTGACTGCCTTGTGTTGTATAAAGTGTTGGCTTTTGTAAGGTGTTGGTTGGCTTGTGAAGCTGTTGATTTTCATACAGTGGTAAAAGATATATATAAAAAATATATTACTTAGGATGAACAAAGCAGTGATAGTAGATAAAGGAAGAGATCCACACCGATTAGCTGACGGATTGTACGGACGATGGGTTGTGTATGCATGGGTTGGATTGTGTTTGTGTGTGTAGGTGTTGGGTTGTTTAGGGGTCGCTCTGTGTGGGCGCAGGTGAGTTGGTGCATGTGTTGCCTGGCCCTGGAAAGGTCCCGTGGTGGCCACGTCGCTGCCTGTGTGTCGCCACGTCGCTGCCTGTGTGTCGCCCAGGCTGGAGTGGCTGCAGAGAGGCAGCCGTGTTCTATTTGGCTCGATCGTGGAGGACCGTGTGTACGTCCTGATCGACACCTCCCTCTCGATGGAGGACAAACTGGACCTGCTCAAAGAAAAGCTCTATCTCCTCATCGACGTGAGTCAGTCGACGTTTTATGGCCACCAAAGTGTTTTGTGTTTTTCCCCCCCAGGTAAATGCTAATGGTGTTATCCGCATCACGTCACGAGTCAAGTTTGCATTTTTAACTCTCGGAGCAAGCAGTGCAACATCCCAATACTGATGATAATGATGATGATGATTTGATAATGATGATACCGATGAGGATTTGATGACGACGACGACGATGATGATGTGATCGATGAGAATGCTGAGCCTGAATGGACCCAACAGGAGCAGCTCCGGTACAAATCCGGCTTCAACCTGGTGAGGTTCGGTTCCCGCGCCGGGGCCTGGCGGCGCCAAATAGTGGACACCACCGAGAGCCACCTGGACGACGCCAGAGCGTGGGTGGAGAGTTTAGAGGTACACGAACCTTCGGCAACAACAGCTGCGTACCTTCTCATTCACTCGTGGAGTGTATATATACATACGGTAAATATTCTTGGTTCTTTCGGTAAAGTCACGTAGAAGGGAAACAATAAAATAACAAAAATATAAAACAATAAAATTATCACGACGTTTCGACTGCAACACACGCAATCATCGTCAGGTGTGAAAAACACGGCAAGAACATTTGAAAAAGTGGCGTTTTTTTCTTAACGTCAGCACCACGGACAGCGATTTTGGCAGTTGGCCAGATGGACGAGTCCATCTATGTTCGGAAAAGAGGAGGGGGGAGAAGAAGAGAATGGAATGCGGTCTGAAAGTCACCGTAAGCATGAACACAATCAATTAAGACCCGAAATGGTTGATCAAATCCTTCCAATGATTGCTAAGCCAGAATCCATCTTCTCGGTTGAAATTGTCTCTGTGTTTGTATATGTGGATAGCCTCATGAACGAATCTCTCATGGTAGCCACTTTTTTAAAATTTTCTTGCTGTGTTTTTCACACCTGATGATGATTGCTTGTGTTGCAGTCGAAACGTCGTGATAATTTTATTGTTTTATATTTTTTTTATTTTATTGTTTCCCTTCTACGTGACTTTACCGAAAGAACCAAGAATATGAATCCCTGCAGTCACGAAAGCTTTAAATCAAAACATACGGTAGATAATCCGAGGGGAAGGGGGTGCCGGATTTTCAAAAACGCCGGATAATCACCACATCATCATTATTTACAATAGCTTATTTTTGTACATTCTTGCATAGCATTACGTTTTCAGGTGTCGCACATACGTTTGTTTTCTTTAGTGTCTTAATTGTGTTTACAGTATAACATTGGCAACAAGAATAACATGCATGTAGACACAAATAAATATCCCAAAAGTTACTGTGTTTACTGTACTTACCGCTCCAATCTGGAAGGTTCTGTGTCATGGGGTGATGTGCGTAGAACTTCTCCGCTCTTGTTTCAACAACTTGATGTGTTTGACGATCACCAGCCTGATGCGAACACTTTTCGTCGAATCGCACCGTGCATTATCTGTTTTTATGACTGTAGTTATTAGTCATGTAATATACATACGTGTGCAGTATTTTCATTGTTTAAATTGTTGCATGCAGTTTATAATCTACCGTTTATAATATTTGACACTGAAATCAAGCACGGCTACTTTTTTTGTCACGAATGTGGTGCCGATCGCCTTTGTCTCCCTAGTGGCAATGTTTACACACCGCACCAGGTTCTCATTTGCGGCTGAGTCGACCTAGGGGAGGCCCAAGACCCATTCAGATGATCGTCACCGGCGTTGGCCGTGAGCGGGAATTGAACTAGGGACGCCGGGGTCGTAGTGCAGCCCTCTGACGCCAACACGACCGCTAACAGCACTTGTCCCAACATAATTTAAAGTAACAGGTTATTCTGGGGGGGGGGGGGGGGGTGATCTTTGTCTTTTGTAGGCCGGAGGATCCACGGACACCTTGGGGGCGCTGAGGCTGGCCCTCGGAGACCCCGCCACTGAGGGGGTCTACCTGCTCAGCGATGGACGCCCAGATCAGGTGCCAAACGCCCATGAAAGAAATTGACCGAACATCGCGGTCCAGCAGGGCCCTCCTGAACAAAGTTCATTTCAAAGTTCATTTATTAGGTGTAGCCCTGTGAGCCATTCGGCTCTTGAATTGGGTGCAACCGCAACAAACAAAAAACATGAACAAGAAAACATTATAAAGTGTGGCCCCATACCATTATCTTAAAGTGACTATGTGCAAAGAGAAAATCCAAGAAAAGACAGCAAAATATTGCAGAAAAATCACCGTACACCAACCCTGTGCAAATATCCCAGTGGGATGCAAGTCAAACAACAACAACCACAAGACAACTTAGATTAAGGCCATCAGTCTATTGTAAACAACATGTACTACCAAAACTCTGCAGCCATAGCTGGCTGCATGAGTCACTCCACAACAGAACAAGGGTCTCGACACTGAGTGAGACCTTCCCGGGTGAACAGGTGGCAGCGTTATTGTTGCACATGTGATTGATCTGACTCTGCGATGGAAAATTAGAGCGTGGTTGTTGTGAGTGCATGCAGAGATTGCATTTGCATGTGAGGTTAGTCCCAGTGTGGCCCCATACCTGTCAACCCACACGGTTTATCCCGTATTCTTGTAGAGGGAAATTGAGTTTTCAGGTCCATACGGCGTACAGCCGTTTCTATACGGGCCAAAAAAAAGTCTCTTTGTTTGTGTTTCTCCCTTGTGATGGACTTTGTAGGATGAATGTTGACATTTATCAGGGTACAGGGTGACCAATAAGGTCTGACTTGGTCTGTAATAAGCTGGCACTGATAAGGGGTTGACAGCTACGTGGATCTCACCTCTTTCGTATGTATGGGATAGAGCGTTACCGCCTTGCACACCTGAAATTTGTGTTACTTCGGTTTCCTCCCACATATAAACACTCATTAATTGGCCGATTATTCCTTACTATTATTATTCCTCGCTATATGCTTGTGTGGCGATCGAAACGTCGTGATCTATGATTTTTTCTACCTACGTGACTTTACCGAAAGAAGGACAAAAGAGTTTGGGTAATTGTTGGTGACGGCTGACCACATGGCTTCCATTCCCACCTGTGAGTCATTCTCTCTCTTCAAGAGCTAGTGAATACTCTTCGCGTTACAAGTTGAAATTTGTGTTGTCTTTTTTGTGTAATGACTGTATTTGAATGGAGAAGGTTGGTAAACCCCTTGGGAACGTGTTGGAAGGAGGTGCTACTTCAACCCTATCCCTGCGTTTCACCGTTAACCCTGTGTTTAACCCTTACCTACTATTTTACCCTAACCCTGTACTTAACCCTGACCCTTTCCTGTTATTAAACCTAATCCAGCTTCCCACTGCAGTGCTCTCCCACGTGCGCTACGACGCTTAACCCCTGAACCCTCACCTCCACCCTACCCACATACCTTAACCCTGACCCTGCATTTAACTCTGAATGCCGTTTTGTGACCCTTGCATTTTTAACCCCCTTCAATCCAGCCTCCCAGGACGGTGCTTTCGCACGTGCGCTACGACCCGCCGGTGCCCGTGCACACGGTGAGCTTCTGCTGCGAGGACGCGACGGCGGCAGACTTCCTGCACAGCCTGGCGAGCGACACGGGCGGCCGCTACCACGTGTACCCGCCCGGCGGCGCTCCGCACACGCCCCCCCCCGCCGCCAACGGGGACTCTGACGATGACGAGCCGTACGCAGGCGAACCTGCGCAAGATGGGCTGCCGCGCCCCTACACGGTACGAGGGCCGGCTCATCAATATGATCTATTATAAAGGTCCATTGGGTTAGATGGTGTAAATATAAATGTGCCGTTAAACCCGCCACCACCCGACATCGCGTAAATATCTCACCGCCGATCTGCTTAATTTTTATATTCTACTGAGAAAACTTGTATCTGCTGATTCTGGACCACGATCCGTTATGGTTCCAAAGGCCAGACCTTATTCTATGGAAGATGGAGCTTTTTGCAGCCAGGCTCCGCGATTGTGGAATTGCCTTCCTCCTCGGTTCAATTGGGAATTTTTGAGTTCTGTTACACTTTTTAAATCGCGTTTTTAAAACTCACCTGTTGTTACAACAGGCTCTCTCCATCACTTAACCCTTTACCGTTCCGAGACGTCTGCAAGTTGCAGAGGGGGTGTCCACGTTCACTGCAGAATCTTGAACACGCACAAGCGACTTGGCGTTAGTTTTATTTCGAGAGGCGTAGTAGCGCCGTTGTTTTTAAAGACATTGCACTCACCGCAGAGAACTGTAGCGACACGACCGCACTCTATGATAGCTGGCGCAAAACTGTTGCCACACGCCCCTCTCGCATGGCCTTGTGGGAGCCCCGGTGCGCCTCCCGACTTGAAGACGTACGTGTACGCAGGGCAAGTAAGGCTGCCTTGTCTTCCAGAGCGAGGATGTGCGCCTGCTGGAGGAGGAGCTGGCGAGGGGGGCGCGGGATCTGGAGCGAGCCGGAGCTCTCCGTGCGGAGTGCGTGCTGCTGGATTGTTACCACAACGGGCTGCGCACACGGTACAATGACAGCCGCCGCCCGTCACTTGTGCCAGGCTAGGTGTGCGTGGAGGGGCACGTGAATTGGCGAAGGCTTGTGAGCAGGGTGCCGCGCGACAGAGCCGGATGTTACAAAGTAAAATATTTTTTGACAATTTAGAAGATAAAAGTATATAACAGAGGTGGCTGTGTGGCTGCACAACTAAGGACGTCTCAAAGGAGTGAACGAGCACCATTGAGATCCTGGGTTCGAATCAAGGTTTTAGCCGCCCGTGATTAAATGGCAAGCCTAATGACTTGGCAGTCCCAGTCACCCAAGACTCCACAAAAAATGATGTGGTCTGTGATGGTGAGGAGTCTGACGAAGGAATTTGAATCGATCTGGAGTCTGGAGATGAGCGGAGAGAGTCGGCACGCGGAGTCGGGATGCGATCTGAGACGCGGTGGCCCCCGAGGGACCAGCCGATGTTGTTGACGACGAAGCTGGCGGCACTTTTTGTTACCCCCTCTGCTCGTTTTTTGTCCTCCCACAGTCCAGAGAATTCCCGCGGCTCCGCCAGCCCCGACTGCGGCCAGGGCAGGAACAGGCACCCCCAGGGCCATCCTCCCCATACCAGGGACACCATGTGTTGGGGCTCGGCCCCACCTCAACCCCCTCCGCGCCGCCCGTCACCCCAAGAGCTGGCGCACAGGAAGCACAAGTGGCGCAACTTTGCGTTGGAGGAGCTGGCGACCAACAGGGGATTGTACCCGGGTGGGTTTGTCACAACCGTCGCCCATTGGACGCCGGCTAGCCGGGATCTCGGTGTCAGGACTCGTACGAGTGATGTGATCATGATGGCGATGGAGGCGTTACCCAAATTGCTAGGTACCTTGTGGTAGAAGGAAGAGAGTCAGTCCGCAATTTTTTGTTATTATCTGTCACTGCGAGCATCTTGGCCACACTGATTGGTAATTGGAAGAGGATATTTGACCTGGCAGCGCCGTGTTTGTAATCTTAGCCTGTTCAGTCACTGCAAGGGGCCTCTCTGTACTCGGATTGCTGTTCCGTGACCGTGAGGGCTGCACCGTGTGTCGTGCGCATGCCTGTGGGGTGTGTGCGCACGCGCGTTGCACTTCAAACCGAATTGTTCTTGGACAATGCTATGGTTCGTGTTAATGTGGTTGTCCGCCAAAACGGTAGCGTAGCGGTTAGCGCGCTGCGCTACGAACCCGCAGCCCGAGTTCGAGTCCCGCTCAAGGCAAACACCAGTGATGATTATCTGAAATGGTCCTGGGCATCACGGAGGTTGACTCAGCCTCAAATGAGTACCTGGTGGTATGTAAACATCGCCACTAGGGAGATAAAGGCGGCCGGGCGTGGTGTTGGCCACCCACCCCCTTGTGTGCCTTGCTGACCTTCATAGGTGCTACTCTCAACAAAGTTTTACAATTTTTTTTTCTACCAGGTTAGGCTAACAGCACTTGCCCTAACAATCTGTTAAAGGCGATATGGGGGATCTTTGTCTGCCAAAGGCTTTTCTAAGTTATATTCAGCCCTCAGTAGGGAACTGGCTCCCCACCCCTGCACTCTGCGAGACCATCCTCCAAGGATGGCATTACTGGATTTGTCTGCGATCGTTCTGTCATTCCGACGCAGCCCACACACGCTCCAGCCTCTTGCGGGCCCTGCACGGAGCTGCCGGTGGCTCTGAGGTCAAGGCGGCTGGGTCACGGGCTGCCCTTCCCGAGCCACAGTGGTTGCTGCCAGAAAGTGGACGGCTGCTGGACACGAACCTCCGCAAGGAAGCTGTCGCGCTGGGCGGTCAGTAATCTACGCGTGGATTCGGGCGATTTTGTGTTTCGTAATGGAATGAAGTTGATGTTTGAACTTAAAAAAGGAAAAGTTGGAAGTGTTCCAGCTGGCTCGGTTTTTGGTCGAGCCTGGGTTTCAGCTGCCTTTGATTAACCTGAGTTCTCCATGGTGCTGCCTTTTGTCAATCCGCTGTTTGATGAAGGGCTGATCTCACGCCGTGTCGATCGTCGGAGGTTGTAGGATGATACTTCAAGCTGATCGGTACTGGGTTGATCAAGGGGGAGGCCCGGTTCAGATATCGCTCGCCGCTGACGTTCGCTGCGGACGAGAATCGAACACCGATCGCCGGGTTCATTGCGCAGCGCGTTAACTGCGGTGCTGCGCTGCACCGCACTGTTTCTCATTCTCCAGAGTTAATGGAAGAGAAGTCAACAACACCAAAATCCAAAAAGAAAACCTCAAAAGAGTGAGTTGATAGAAGTACGCCTTTATTTATTTATTTGATTCTCCATAATCAATATGTACGTGCGCTTAACGTGTTCAAGTATGTACGACATTGAACTTCTTTCACACCGTACGGAGCCAACCGTGCTAATCAGAGATGCAGGCGGAGGACAAGAAACTAAACACAAAAAGCAGTTCTCAAGAAATGAGTTCGTCAATCCAAATTATTTAAAAGTTCAGAGCTTTGGTGGCTTCCTAATATAGGCAGGAAGAGTCTTCCAGACAGCCGCAACAACGCACCTGAAAGCGTGCGATGCGGTAACCACCGTGTTTGTTTGATGGCCGAGCCAAAAGCCGCCGCTGCGAGAACGACGGGAGTTCGCGCGATGATGGTTTATGCTCTCGACGAGATCAGCGAGGTGTAGTGGTTCGTTTGTGGCGAGCACTCTGCGTGTGCGTGTAATGCGTGCGGCCTGATAACAACAACGCATTCGTTCAAGTCCCTTTCCCCCTCGGGTCACAGCTGGCTGGCACGCAACAGTTTGGTGGCCAAGAGGCTGACCATAATGGACGCTCTGCAGCCAACAGCCCTGCCCGTCTCGGCCACCTACGTTCCCATCCTGGGAAAGAACGTGCACTCCAAAGTGTTCAACGAGGTCTGTCAGATCTTCCCTCTCCTGCACTGTCAAACGAAGCGGTCAAAACATAGGGGGTTTTTTGTGGTGCTTTTTTTTGGGTTACGTGATCCAACCCAAAATTTGTTTTTTTATTATGGATGATGTTGGTCGCAAAAGCCTACGTGTTAAACTGAAAGCAGTCAAAGCGCGCGTCTCCCGACTCGCTAAAGTAAGCGACGGACAGTGGTAATGTTGACTGACGATCCAGAACTAGTGGGGAGGCAATCTGCCTGTTAGGACACGCGCTGATTTAGTTCAACGTACGGATGATGTATAGATGCAGCATCGCTTGCTGTGCTCACCGTACGTTGATGCATTATTTGGATTATGTGTGTGTTATCATCGTTTGTTTTCAATTCGTATATGTTGTATGTGTTTGATCCACATGACACCACAGAAATAATTCATCTTATTGCATAATGACTGCTTGGGGAGTTTGGTGAATCGATGCATGCCAAGTGATGATTATGACAACGATGTTGATTACGACGACGATGATTGCGTGTCCCAGATTATGCCACTGGCGTTTGAGTCTCACGGCGGCGCACGCGTGCAGCTGGTGAACCCGCTCGCTGTGAACCTCACCGCTTACGAGGCTCGGCTCACCAAGCAGATCGAAACTTACGAGAAGTGAGGGGCCCGCCTTACCGGCACCACTACTCCCATCGATCCGTCGTAATGTCAACATCTTCATAGAGAAGTAACATCCGACCGCTGGTCCAACCAGACTTTGGTTCAGCTCCCCAGCACCACCGCACTGAGTCGCTCTACGGGTTTATAAATTCTCCTCCTGGGTCGGTTGCATAGAAACAGATGACTGACATTTTCCCCCTTGATTTGAAAGTTTAAGAGAGTCTGTTGGTTGACAGGCATCCGTACAGAGTGCTTCGCAGGGTAACTCGAGTTCGTTTTACCAAATGTGGCGTGTCATCACGTGACTTCTAAAACCTTGCATAGCCATACATCATACTGATTACTTCTCACACGTGACCTAAACCAACAGAAGCCCTTTTTAACCCGAGTTAAAAACTAAATTGATTTATGATAATAGGTGTTTCCCCTTTTATCTGGCAACAAAACAAGTGTTAAGTTGTTAAAACACCAAACTGAAACCTTTTACAAGGAATCATGTCTGCATTAACCACAATACTTGTGGTCAAAATGCAAGCAAAAAACATACTCTGATAATTTATGCATTGTCTTTGAAACTAATTGGTCCACACCAGAGACAGCTTTCTTTTGAGCCTCGTCTCAAACGGTGTTAGACCAGAGGACGCCAAAAGGCGTACCGCACAAAGACAATGCACTATCAGAGTAATGAGGGCTCGGGGTGAGCAACTACATCATGGGATCTCCTTTGCCAGTACCCAAAAAAAAACCTATTATTATATTTTGGTACTTGCAAAGGAGGTCCCATGATGTAAATTGATTTAGTTCGTATTGTCACTAAACCATTTGTGGTAAACTGAACGATGGTGTTGTCCTATCAAGAGGCAAATACTCATACTGGAGTGCAGCGTAACATCACCGCGTGCAAAACAAAAGACCTCTTTGGAAGATGACATCACATTATTATTATGATGAGATTGCTTCAATGAAAGCTCGAGTTGTGATTTTACAACCGACTCATTTTATTTTTTGTAACACAGACACCTGGACGCGATGGTGTTCCAAGCTCTGCCCGAGAAGCAGAAAGAGAGGTGAGAGTGTGTGAGCGGGTAGCGGCGTGGTTACCAAGTGTGCAGTCGGTGCAACTGCACTCGCTGCCTCCGGGCTGCAGGGGCTCAGGTGCTGGCTACGTTGAAGGCGGGAAGGCGTGGGCCACTAGACATAGGCAACCCACGCGAGATGGTAACTACCTCACCTAGTATACAGGAGGTTGTGGGTTCGATCACCACCCTGACGCCTGCTGTATATTAGGAGTTTGTGTATCTCTCTCCCCGTGGTCGCGTGTTGTTTTCTCCGGGTCCTCTGGTTTTCCCTCCACATTTAGAATCAACGTCACGCGTTCGGAGTATTTGGCTGCGACAAATTTCCACGTGATAAGCCACCACTTGCTTCAGCTATTGTTTGTGACAGCCAGGTCACTTCTGAAAAAGAGCTACGAAGCTCAGTGGGGCCTTAACTGGTAAAATAATAAAAATGTTAATGAAAAAAGTTATTTAATGTAACGTTCTGCAGTAGGGTAGCCGTGATTGGTGTGCATGTCAAGTGCCCTGCGCACCACTGCAAACCTTAACGTCACCGAGCAATGGCGCGTTTTAATACCGACGGCGACAGCGACGACTACGATCACTGAATTGACGGCGACGATAACGAGCCCACGGGTGCCGATCACGTCGCAGGTTTGCGCAAGGCGGCCGCGCCCCCTCGTTCGTGGCGCGCCGGGGCGAGCTGCTGGCGGCGCTGGAGGCCGCCGGGTGGCCCGTGACGCAGGCCGCAATCGCTCGTGTGGAGCGAGAGGCGGAGGCGGCCCGCGCGCACCTGGAGAAAGCGCGGGAGCTGCGTCGCGCAGCCACGCAGCTGGCCAAGGGCGGGCCGCACCGCGCGAGGCCACGCACCTGCCCGAGGCTCGCCGCCACGGCCACCGCCATGGCCCGCTAGGGAGGGGCCGCAGCAGCGGTGGCGGTGGTGGTGGCGGTGGAAGCAGGGTCAGCGCTGTAATCGACCTGCTGTGTCGTCTGGTGATGATAATGGTCATAACCATGATGATCCATAATAGAGGGGTTTTTTTGGGGGGTTAGATCGCGTGAATATATAAATGTGTCGTTAAAACCCGCCACCACCCGACACAGACAACTAGTAAGGGTTGTCACGTAAACAGAACGTCCCAATTCGTCACTAGTACAGCACACCAATGCATTGGAGAGCCAAGCCAGAACATTTACAATCTGCGATGTTTTGCCAGTAATTACAACCAGCTTCATCAGGCGACAGCCAGATTTGTGGAGAAGTCCACCTGTTTCGTTCCTTATATAGAGGCGTAGATGTGGGGACCACACTTCTGCACTCTTGCGAAAAGTTTGTAGGGGGGGGGGGGATTAACGAGTCAACGTACACTATGCATGCACATTATTCGAGCCCTTTGATCTTGTTCTTCTTGTCCATTGCGTGTATTAAAATAGCTGTACCAACGGTAATCCCTATTGAAGTATGGTGCCCTGTATAGGCACGCATTTAAACAATGTATTATTTGATGATTCGCTTCCACGCAGCACTAAGCCGATAGCTATCCAAACGGTTAAAATTATTTTTATTTCTTTCAATTTCGATAGATTCTCTAATTAGTCTTGGCCAGTAGTAGTCGTACTCAGATTGTAAATGTTGAGGCTTTACTCTCCAAGACACCGGTTAGTGCTGTACTAGTGACGAATTGGCACGTTCTGTTTACATGACAACCCTTACTAGTTGGCTGTGTCGGGTGGTGGTGACGGGTTTAACGACACATTTATATATTTACGCGATCTAACCCAAAAAAAAAAACTCTTATGGGATGATATTGGTCGCGAAAGCCTCCTACGTGTTAGACTAGCCATGATTGATGATTACCGTTATAACCGTGATGATGATGATCGAGATGATGACCCGTTGTGTTGTCTAGAACAGCTGCTGTTGGTGATGATAATCATGATCATAGCCATGATGATGATGATTGCCATTATGACAGGGGTAGTGGTGGTGATGGTAACCTAGACGATGGTGGCTGTGGTGGTAATGGTGATAACGCCCATGATGGTGATGATTACCCTGATGATGCAGGTGATAAATACCACGATGACCTGGGGGTCAATTGTAATTGTGTCGAGGTGGTCTGGTGACTCAGAGGTCAGAGCACACCTCACTAAAAACCCAGCAAGCCGAGTTTGATTCCTGGACAAATTACGGTTCAGTACCCGCAGGAAAGCAGTGCACCTCCTTGTGCAAGAGAACGGCTTTGGAAGATGTCCATTAGTTCTGACGTCGCTTTAGTTGGCAACTTTATTCGATCCAGCGGCACATGTTTTATCATGCCCTGAAAAGAGAGCATCGTCACGCGTGATACCACTTTATTTTTAATTCTCAGGTTGGTATGAGCAGAATTAAGTTAAAAATGTAATGTCATTAATGTTACGGGTGTTGTTGTTGTTGTGCAGTCATTGGTAACCGGACTGAGACCCTCAATTCATGATGCTTGAGAAGCCGGTTTGATCACAACTTAGTCTAAATGTGTTTATGGGTCTTTATGTGAGTCTATGTGTCTCTATGTGAGTCTATGGGTCTCTGTGTGTCTATGGGTCTCTATGTGAGGTCTGTGGGTTTACATGTGAATTTGAAAGTAATGAAATGGAGAGACAGGACAGTGTTTGACATGGATTGTACCTCCACACAGCAGTCGAGCAACGGCTTCTGCTGGGGTACAGCACCACCACTGGGACAAACCACACGCAGAACCGCAGTACACCTAATACTAGAAATAGTAGTAGTAATCATAATGGCAACTTGTTAAGTTTAGTTATGAGTCCAGTTGCTAATGATCATTTCGGGCGGTGGTGCGTAGTTGCCTGTCGTAGCATAGCAATGATTATTTGTTAAATATTTGTCATCAATATATTGGAGGGGGACATTTTGAGCATATTTGAATATTGGGGGGATGGTGATGATATATATATTATAATTACGGCCTTGAGTTTCACAAAATCTGCACGATCGACGGACCCTTCCAAAAGCACGAGATCCACAGGATTACCCAACCGTGCCAATGTGGCCATCTCGCCCCCCCGAACTGGCACCGTCTAAAAACTAAACTATAAATTAAAACTATAAAACTAAACTTTATTTTACCAGGCAAGGCCCACTGAGAAACGACCCGGCTATCACAGACGATAGCTCAATCGAAGGGGCTTATCACGTTCGAAAGGTATTGCAGACAAATACTCCATGAACGCGTGTCGAGTATAAATGTGGAGGGATAAAACCTGAAGGACCCGGAGAAAAATCCACGTGAAGAGAGACGCAGACTCCAAATATACAGCAGGCGTCGGGGTCGGGATCGAACCTACGACCTCCTGTATACCAGGTGAAGAAGTTAACATTGAGAATAGCAGCAGGCCACGCTTTCCCACCTGATGACGGACGCTTGTGTTGCGCCCGAAACGTCGTGATTTAATTTATTTTATACCTACGTGACTTTACCGAAAGAACCAAAGAGTATTGAGAACAGGTTTTCCCATTTTTTCTGGCAACAAAACAGGCGTTAAGATGTTAAAAAGCCAAACTGAAACCTTTTACAAGGAATCACGTCTGCATTAACAACAATACTTGTGGTCAGAATGCAAACTAAGTTAACATTTTTTTTGTTTTTGTGGCGCTCCCATCAGTGAATCTCTTCCACAACGAGAGAGGTGGCTTCTTCAATGTCCCGAACTCCCATTCCGTTATTGTCCCCTCTGCCGACTCCAATATCCTTGTTCAAGTATTTGTTTGAGTAACTATCGAGTGTGTGCAGGTTGTTGCTATTTGTGGCTGGAGGGGCCCACCCAAGCATTGGGCCTACAGAGAGGACCGGAAGTTGGTCACCCGTTTCGATATCTTCTGTCGTTCACAGCAGCATCGTGCAAGCTTTTATCTACTTCTTTGTACGTGTGTTGGACTTCTTTCGCACCGTGAACGTAGCCAACCGTGCTAAGACAACAAACTAAACAGTAAAAGCAGTTTCTAAATAAATTAGTTTGTCCATCTAGATCAGGGGTGGGGAACATTTTTTCTGCCAAGGTCCATTTGGATATTTATAACATCATTCGCGGGCCATACAAAATGATCAACTTAAAAATTAGCCCGTTATATTTGGTCAAACATTTAATTAACTCGCCCCTAATGCGATGGCTGGAACTGCTTCTCTTTGGCGAGGCGTGTGATGTTAGCTGGTGTTGATGATGTTGCTACTCGCAACTGCTTTTCCAGGTTTGCTCCTAGATTTGTTGAATTTCGAGTCCCGCCTGCGGTTACCTTGGCAGGGCCACACCAAATGATTTCGCGGGCCTTGTACGGCCCGTGGGCCGGACGTTCCCCACCCCTGCTCTAGATGCTTTAAAAGTGCGAAGCTCCAGTGGCTTCCTAAGATCGGAAGGAAGAGCGTTCCAGACGGCCGCAGAAGCAGCGCATCTGCAGTGACTGTCTTTGTTCGATGGCCAGCCAAATGTCGCCGCGAGGACGACCGGAGTTCGCTGAATGATGGTTCACGACGTGATCAGCGAGGTATGGTGGTGCACTTGTGGCGAGCGCTTTGTGTGCGGAACGAGCGTCATGTTCGTTGTTCACACCACCCCATCGTTCATTCACCTGTCTCACCACTCGTGTCCTCACACGTCGCATGTTGGACTCTTCGAGTGTTCTAATTGTACGATGTAATCGTGTGACGTGCATCTCTTCCCCCCCCCAGGAGACTCGTGTGGATCCGTTCGTAAAAAGGTTGCCGTGACGTTTTGTTTTACACGATTTTTAGTAACTCACTCTGTCTGTCGTCGTATCCTCAAATCTTGTAACTCAATTTTAACCCACTTCACAATGCGGTTATCGACTGCAAACTTGGTATACGTATGTCATACTGATGACAATACTATATTCTATCATAAAAAAACGTATTTTAAAACATTTTTTATATGTTATGTTTCTGCTTGGCTCTAATTGCCCACGCTAAACTGACGTTGGCTGAAATTGGCAGCGGTCCCTTACGTTATGGCAAGCCTCGGGGCCACTTCCTGGAGTCGTGAAGTTCTTCCATCACTAGCACGGTACATTTCATTAACGCGTGTTTTTAAAAAAAAGTTTTTTTTTTATTACTTATTTTTAATTGCGACTGTGGCAGCGGGCGGGGGTGTGTGTCCTGCGTGATCGTCGTTTGCTTCACCCGCCTGCATTGCCGTGCTGCATTTGTGGATTTCTAGGCAAGTTTAGAAGATTCCACTCCGCCCCACGGGGTTTGTTTGTGGCCTCGCTCGCGTTCGGTTCCGTCACTCGGGGAAATCCGTGGATAGGGCGTCCGCCCCGAATCGAGCGTACGGCGATTGTTGATGAAGCGAAGGAGCGCTCCACGCCTCGTGAGATTTTAGAATCGTCGAACCAAGGGGGGCGGGCTAGGGAGACGGCCGATGGGAGAGAGAGAGAGGGGGCTGCAGGTATTGTGGTCTATGTAAACATGACTCCTTGTAAAAAAGGTGTCATTTTTGTTGCCAGATAGAAGGGTAGAAAACCAATTATCATATTTTTTACTGGCAAATGAGGTTCCAATGGTGTAAATGCTTACCCCGAGCTCTCATACTCTAATGGTGCATTGTCTTTGAGTTGTGCGCCTTTTGGCGTCATCTGGTCCAACCCATGTGAGACTAGGCTCTAAGGAAAGCTGTCTCGGGTGTGGACCAATCAACTTCAAGGACAGTGCATACATTATCAGTTATGTTTTTTGTTTGCATTATGACTGCAGGTATTGTGGTCTATGTAAACATGACTCCTTGTAAAAAAAGGTGTCAGTTTTGTTGCCAGATAGAAGGGTAGAAAACCAATGATCAGAGAGGGCTGTTGTGTGAAGCTGCCAAAGCGTGGAGAGAGAGGAGGGGTTCTACAATTTCCAGTGTTGGTACCTGTGAGAAGCGAATAACTGACAACTAGGAAGTGATTAATAGGAAAAAGTTTTTGGGTAAGATCGCGAAACGTCGTACTACTCAAATAGTGAATGTTGTGGATTTACTCTCCCACACACCGGTGGGGCTGAAGTCAACTCATTGTCGCGTTCTGTTTACGTGACAACCTTTACTGGTTGTGTCGGCTGGTGGAGGGTTACGACGCATTTATACTCACGCGATCGAACCCCTAAAACCTCTACTGTGAGCAATATTGATCGCGACAGCCTCACCACGTGTTGAACTGACTAGGAAGTGGATCGGTGGCGGCTCGTGGCCCAGAGGTGAAGGAGGCAACACAGTCCACCTCGGATTTTGCGGTGGGGCTATGCAATGACGCACGTGGGTGGACGTGTGTTGATACTGGTAGGAACCTCCTGGTTACACCAGCCCACAGGGGATTATTGTGTCCGTCCATCGTGCAGGGAGGGGCTGGGTGGGGAAGGGCTGCGTGGGCAGGGAAGGGGCTGGGTGGGGAGGGGCTGGTCACCCCGTGGTGCCCTTATAAAACTCAACGTTTAACCTACTCACGCCGGCTTGTGCCCGCCCTCACAGTCGGGCATATTTGCGGAATACACCACGCCGCCGTTGACCCTGGCCATTGACCGAGCAATCCGACGTTCCTACCAAGCTCCCTCCGCAGGAATGTGTTATAATTGGAACGTAAAGGCAGCCAGTGCGGTGATGGTGATGCCCGTGCGAGCCGGGGCTCGCATCAGAGCAGTTACCCTGGGAAGCCTGCGCCATCTGCTGGAGACGGCTCTGATGACGAAGCCGCTGTCATCACAACAGTCCCGGTGGTCTCAACAGAGTTCCCCCCTCTGGCTCTTTTAAGTGAATCAGCTCCACCAGAACTTGGACTTGGGTGTCCAGCTATATGCCCCTGTCCACCAAGAGACACTTTATTTGAACAAACGTTCTGCCGAGTTAGCAGTCGGCTCCCATAACGCTCGACAAATCAATGCCCCCACACCTCTTACCCCCCCCCCCCACGACGACACCCAGCCGTGTTCTCTCGCGTTCCTCGCCGCTCGACGTCTGATGGCGCTCACCCTTCCGTTGGCCCACGCGAATCGACGTTTCGGACTGATGCCACCACCACACCAAGCGTCGGAGCGCAGATACAACAATCACCATGGACTCGGTCATGCTTGCAAATATACTTTATTGCTGTATATATAACTCTTTTACCACCTCTTTATTTTATCCCCCACCCCCACCCCCACCGAATCCCGCTCAATTATGCCTGCGATCACGGCAGTTAAATCAACGGCGTCAAATTCGCGCTCGGGCAAAACAACTAAAACGAACTAAAAACACACAAAAATCGACGAGAACAAACGCCCTGACTGTATTAGATTAAAATTCGATTGGAATCGTGTCGGTGGCCCTAAGGAGGGGGGGCGGGGGGCTTGCTCGCGATGCGAAATGTACAACTGGAGGTCACGAGGTTGGTTTTTCTTCACTTGAGCATCAAGATCTGCTGCAGGGTGCTGTCCACGTGCATGGGATTGTTCGCTCCGCACTGCGACGCCTCGCACTTGCAGGCAGCGACCATCTCGAATCTGCACGACAGGAGGCGGCGGTGGTGGTGGGGGAGGGGGAGGGGGGGGGTCCGGCGTTAATAACGACGACAGCAATCGACGCGCGGGGGCGTTTTGTCGCTCGGATCGTTCCATTCAATGCCACCCGCCGATTTGGGCGCGGCCGGGCGACGTGCGGTGTGAAAGAGGTTCAACATCCGTGCATGTTGGTGGTGGGGATTGTTTGACCGTACTTTGCCGTGCGGGTCGAGTGTGGTGTTGCGAAGGAGGTTATTTAGAACAAAGAGTGGTGGCCTCGTCGTCGTCATCAGTCGTGAACAATCTACTGCTGCGTGAAGGCCTCCCCAAATTGCCTTACAGTCCCGTGATCCAATAACCCATCCATCTCTCGCACATCATCTGATTTCATCGTTCCATCTCCACGGTACACGTCATTTAGTTACTCTCCACCGTGGCTGCTTGCCCCACTGCACCAATGGGAAATTAATCCTGTCCCGTTCCGAGATGTCTGCAAGTTGGGAGGGTGGTGGGTTTCCCGTTCACCGCTGAATCTCGGAATGTGCACGCGGCTCGCCGTTCATTCTATTTCGAGAGGTGTAGCTGCAACGCCGTTGTTTTTAAAGACGTCGTTACTCACCGCAGAGAACGGTAGCAACACAACCGCCACACTACTATAGCTTGTGGGAGCCTCCGTACCAAAAATATTTTACTCTAGTTTATCTTCCGATTCCGTTCCGATGACGAACACAAACATTCACCATCGGAATGGGAAAGGGTGAAGAATCCAGTGGGACCGCGTTCACCGATCTGAAACACCCATGGCGCACATCGTAACGCCGCTTGCCCGCTCGCATCGCCGCCATCGCGTCGGGTATCCACCAGGCTACCCCTGCCCACCAACTTGGACGCAGACGTAGAAATGTCACCGATCAACTCCAACCCACAATGCGGACGGAGGAGACAACTCGCTCCTTGTGCAGCCCGTGCACGCGCGCACTTTTCTGTCTGACGTGTGTCTCGCACGGGAGGTATACGCTGTTAAAGGGCGGATGGGGTAGGAGTCTCTGTCGGCATGAGCAGAGGCGGGCGCTCACCTGTCGATCCTCGCACTGCCGTCGGGGCAAACCATCTCCACCTCGACGGTGACGGTCTCCGTGGCGGAGCAGCAGGAGCACTGCTTGGTGTACACGTTGGTGGCGGCGTCGAGGACGGAGCGCGAGGAGCAGGCGCCCTCGCAGCCCGTCACGTTCACAGAGTCGCGGCTCAAGCAGCCGTCGGCCGACATCAGGGACTGGCGCGAGAGCGTCACGCCGCAGTCGCTCACCGGCGAAGGCCCTGGGTGGGGTGGGCGGGGGGGGGGGAGAGAGACGGAGGAGGCGGAAGATCGCAGGGTGAGCGGGGGACCGACCGGCATGGCGAGTTGCGAGGCTGGCAAGGGGGTACAGGCCCGATGGGTCTCAGCGGCGTGCTGGGCTCTCTCCCCTCTGGGTTCGGTCGAGATACCCTCCCCTCTCTGTGGGGTCACGAGAGGCACTCGAATGACTGTCTCGGTAGGAGACACCAACAACAGGCAGACCGGTGGATACGGTTGAGTTTGGGGGAACCCCTGTAAACACAAAGACCCCCGTATAGCCTTAACAGGCTGTTGGGGCAAGTGCTGTTAGCGAGTAGCAGCACCTATGAAGGCCGGCATGGCACACGAGGGGGTGGGTGGCCAGCGCCACGCCCCGAGTGGCCACGTTTATACACACCGCACCGAGCACTCATTCTTTTTGAGGCCGAGTCGACCAAGCTAGGGGAGGCTCGGGGAGGCCCAGGGACCGGTTCAGACGATCGTCGCCGGCGTCCGTGGCCGCGAGCGGCACTCGGACCCCGGGACGCACCGGTCCGCGTCCCCCGCCCGTCGCATTGCAACGGGAGACGCGGCGTCCGTCGCTACGGGGCTCACCTCTGTTGCAGAACTGGCAGCAGCCGTTGGCGGAGTAGGAGATGAGCTCGAGCGGGCAGCTGGGGTCGACGGGCGGGCACTGGGTGATGGCGCACTGCACGTAGGCGTACCCTCCGGCCAGCACGCACTCGCAGCGCGAGCAGCCCTTGGTGTCCAGGCTCCAAATCTGGCCGACCTGCGGTGGTGGTGGCGACGCCGCGGCGTTAGAGATCGGCGGGCGGCATTGCTTCACCGGTGAAGGTGAAATGCGATGCGACGTGATGCGTCGCGCCGGGGGGGCGACGCCCGGCACCGCCGTCTCCTGCCCACTCCTCGCGGCCCCCACGCCTGCGACGCCTCCAAAACCCCGGGGTGGTCGCCCAGTTCGAGAACTCACCACGCTTAAACCCCGCTTCGTTACCAGAGATCGGGTGAGATTGGGCGCGTTGAGGGCGATCTTTTTGCAGGTAGTCGGTTACCGAATGGACAGAAACAGCGGCGTAGCTGATCGAGTGTGCAGGGGGTGCACGGTGCTGAGCCGCCCCTAACGGACGTCCGTTCAAAGAGCATCATCGTAGGCTCATCCGATTCCTCCTGAAGTCTCATTGAGGATTCTATATCTGAACTGCACCGGGGCGCTCTGGGCCGGAGTGGCCCAGGTGCCGAGCTACACAGAGGTGTGGGTGGGTGGGTGGGTGGTGTGGGTGGGTGGTGTGGGTGGGTGGGTGGTGTGGGTGGGTGGGTGGTGTGGGTGGGTGGGTGGTGTGGGTGGGTGGGTGGGTGGTGTGGGTGGGTGGGTGGGTGGTGTGGGTGGGTGGGTGGTGTGGGTGGTGTGGGTGGGTGGTGTGGGTGGGTGGTGTGGGTGGGTGGGTGGTGTGGGTGGGTGGGTGGGGGGGGAAAGGTGGACAGAGCAGAAGTCCCGTTGCATTCTGGGCGCCAGGACCCCGTGTGGTGACCGTCCGCGTGGTGACCGTCCGCGTGACGCCATGGGCCACGGAAAGAAAAGCCGGCCGGTTGTCGTTTGCCGTCGCGACGCTTCGCCGTACCTCGTAGGTGGTGCCGTCGTCAGCGACGCAGCTCGTCCTGACGCACGTTCCACAGCACTGGCCCTCGACGGGGATGTAACTCTCTCCCTGGGGGACCGAGGAGGGATGGAGAACGGCACGAGTTAGAAAACTCCGGCTCTGTGCGCACCAAAGTATTTCATCGTCGTCGTTGATTTCTCGATGTTACAGCTCACATGAGTAGAGAGCGAGCACAGAGTCGCTATTCAAGCAAGAGACAAGGGTCAAAAAAACACACAGCTCCTGACAAGATTGAAATTCATTTGCGTTTTAGTTTATATGTATCCTGCCACCAGCAAGTACCTTGTGATCGCCAGCACACAGCGTGGCGACGGTTATTCACGTCGCGATTGCTGCACACTTGTAGGCAAAGGTAAAGGTGCAGCCCTGCAATCGCTGTGCTCTTGCCGCTGGCGGCGAAACGGCCTTCGCTCGAGGGATCTCAAGGGAGCGCCTCTGGGGGGGTATTTTGGCCTAATCTTCCACGCTGGCAAAGCTCGTCTCAGAAGAGGTGGGAGTGCTACCCGCTCTCTACAGCGCCACACGCTGGGACCTGCCGATCAACGAACTCTGGCGGAGACCCATTTACACTGCCGGGTGGTCACAGAGACGGCGGGGGCAGGATTTGAGAAACCCGCGCCGTCGTTTCGACCGCCGTGCCGGGAGATGGAATGGAACCGGCGATCTCAGGATTGCAAGTCCAGCGCGCCGCGAACCGCTGTGCCGCTGACGATCCTTTAGTCCCAAAGCCTTGACCGACGGATGAATGGGCGGATTGACCGATCGACGGACGGACGTACGAACGGACGGACGGATGCAGGGAGGGGATCATCGTGCCGACTCACCGGCAGGCAGTTGGGGCACGACGTGTGCTGGCACAGGACCTCGTACTTGCCAGGGCCGCCCTCGGAGGCCATCACACAGCTGCAATCCGTGCACAGGCCGTCTTTCCACGTGTCCCCAAACTGGTACTGGACGCCGTTGTACGTGCAGAATTCATCGGAGACTGCACCCGGGCAAAGGAGGCAAGGGCAGGCGAGGAGGGGGCGGGGGGCAGGGAAGAATCGTCGCAATCAGAATCTGGAGGAATCTGATGAGCTATGAAGCTCTTTGTGTGGAGGTGCCCAGTATGGGCGGGCCAAGAAAGTTACAACGGCAAACATAAATATAATAAAACGTAAGCGAGTCACTAGATATCGATATAGTGGGCAAAATAGGGACGGACAAGAGACCCTTTTGATTAATTAAATACAACCCAACATCGACTTTCATCGAGACCCACTCATACAGAGACACCCAAAGAACTGCTGAGTTACGTAGAGACCCATAGACTCCGATCCTTATACACTTATTTGGACTTGCATAGAGACTTGGATTTTTATAGTCTTACTCACACAGAGAACCATGGGCTTACTCAGAATTACACACAGACTCATATAGACGTACGTAGGCTTACATAGAGGGCCATAGATATGTAAAGATGTGTAAACTCCTTTGTCAAGCCGCTCTGCTCCTCCCACCCAGCTCAAAATACGCTGCCAAGCTGAGCGGTGTTCATTAGGACGCTGTCTTTACGACAGCCCTGTTCTTCACCTGAGGACGGCTGCTTGTGTTGTGGCCGAAACTTCGTGAGAATTTTATGTTTGATTTTTATTATTTTATTATTTCCCTTCTACGTGACTTTACCGAAAGAACCAAGAATAGAAAAATGACCTAGAGTTTATTGTCCTTCCCCCGCACCTCCGATTAGCACGGTTTGGCTACGTACGGTGCGAAAGAAGTTCAACATGTACATCGACATCCACACAATTAGCCACAGCTCGGCATTTGCCGTGCCGTAAACTCACCGCATGTACGGACGGTGCAGTTGCAGGAGTCTTGGTAATCCACGGGGTGGGTTCCAAGTGGGCATGGCTTGGGCTCCACGCACGGACGGCACACTGCACAACGACAAAGATACAGCGCCCCCCACGACCTTATAGCCTCCACAAACTCTTGGGGCAAGTGCTGTTAACGAGCGCACGCAGGGACGCAGGTCACGACCTTGCCGCCTTCCCACAGGCTGTTGGGGAGAGGGGTGCTGTCACCAGAGCACCTGTTAAGACAGGCAGCCAGTGCCCAGCCACCTTTGTCTTCCCAGTACAGTAGAACCCCTCTGAACGACCACCCCAATGTGTAGTGTATAATGTAGTGTATAGTAGTGTATAGTGTAGTGTATAGTAGTGTATAGGGAATCGAACTCGGGTCGCCAGGTTCGTAGCGCAGCGTAGCGATAACCGCTACAATACCGCTCCCCACACACACAGACACACACACAGACACACACAGACACGTACACAGACACACACAGACACGTACAGACACACACACACAGACACACACACACAAACAGACACACACACACGTACACACACAGACACACACGTACACACACACACACGTACACACACACAGACACACACACGTACACACACAGACACACACACGTACACACGCACAAATCCAGCACTGCCCCCTGCACTTGCACGGTGGACGTCGCCGCCGCGTGGGCCACTTACCGCACTCGCACCGGCGGCAGCACTCGTTCACCTGCACCTGGACGAGCTGCTCGTTGGAGGCGCAAGACGTCACTCCGGAGTCACACAGGTTGTAGTCACACTCTGCGTGGGCACACACACGCACACACACACACACAAAAGTCTTGCTCAGCCACCAACGCCGCGGGTCGGTAACTCTGCTATTTACGCACGACTTTGTAACTTCGGGTATTCCTACGCGCTTGCAGATTTCAAGAGACGCGTTGAAACTCTCCGTCTATTGCGACAATAGTGCTGTCTGGGGCTGGCCGCTTGGCGCTTCGGCCCTTTGCCTATGCGGGCGTGAGCGCTTGTGCGAACGTGTGCGCGTGCATACAGACCCTGTGCGCGACTGCGCGTACGTGTGCCGTGTGTGACCGCGTGTGTGACCGCGTGCAAGTGTGCGAGTGAGCGAGCGTGGAACTATTTAGAGTGGATCGGTGGCTATCGCTACACCAGCTGCCACCACCGTCGGGCATTTCATTATCACCACCACCACCACCACCCGTGGGCAGATGGCACGTCGTAGGTGTCCACTGCACATTTCATCATTTCTTTCCGCTTCCCACTGTCTTGTGCCAATATGCTCAAGTAGTGGCCACATCGTGTGTGTGCCACCAATCTCTTGCGATGTCGCCATCAAGCCATTCTCTGTGAGGTCCTCTCTTTCCGGCTCCTTCCATTTTTCCCGAACAATACAGTTTCAAATGTCCTGTTATCCATCCCACATGTGTCCAAGTAGTGCCAGTTTCCTGCTCAACACTGCCTGCATCACCAGGCATGTATGTTGTATGCACGTTGAACTTCTTTTGCGCCGTACGTCACCAACCGCAATCATAGTAGGTGCGGGAGTGTGGTGGCAGTACAACAAACTAAACGCAAAAAGCAGTTCTATAAAGAAAAAAAAATAGAATTTTTTTTTGCAACGTTGGCCACTCTTTTGGACTCGGCAGTGAATCCCCCTCTGCACTTACCGCACTGATACTCGGAGCAGCAGTCGCCCGGGTTGACCAGGGCCAGCTTCTGGTAGTCGGCGCACACGGGAATGACGGGCGCCGGGCACTTGTCTGGGCTGCACACTGGACGCGGGAGGGCGAAGAGGGGGTGGACGACGTCAAAATGAGGCCGCACGGGAGGCTGGGCCCACTGCTAGACCCGATGGGGGGCAGCAGCACTGTCGGTATGACGTCACGTGACCCTGAACCAGACTCGAACGCCAAGCAAAGCTCGGTATGACGTCACGTGACCCTGACCCTGATCCCGGCCCAAACTGTGAGCACAACTCTTTAACTATGACTGAGAATCAGACGCAACCTCGAGGCATACATGCTAACCCTAATACAAACTACAACTCTACGCATAACCCAAACTCCAATCCAAACCCGAGTTCCAAAGAAAACTCGAACTCTTCACCCAAACCCTCTCCATGGGCGGAGTTTGCGGGGGGGGGGGCACATTTATGAATTATTTTCAGTAGTTTACGGTTAACATAAATAGATGTCATCATTATATGCGCCCGCCCAAATGTAAGAGCCCAAACTCCGCCTGTGACCCTAGACCCAAGCGGTGGCGCGATCGAGGCGAGCGGTTGGCATGCGACGCTCTTACCACAGATGTACTTCTTGCAGCACTCCCCTGGGTTGGTCACCACCAGCTCCTCGTAGGCGGTGCACACGGGCAGTGCCACCACGGGGCACAGGGATTCGTCGCACACTGGGGGGGGAGGGTTTGGGGGTTTGCGGGAGGGTGGCACGGGAGAGCGGACACAGCACAACGGTTTATTGTTGCCATCGTCGATGCGGCACGGCGGTTCCGCGTTTAACCGCACGCCATAGATGCGTTCCCGGAGGGAAAAGCGCCGCGTCAAGCGAGGAATTGCCGAGTCGCTGAAGCACATTTGAACACTTTAAACTTGGCCTGCAGTCACCACCGTACGGCGGGGACCGTATCATTCCGCGTGCGGTATCACAGTAGCGCTCAAGAAAGTAGTTCGTTGACCGTTGAGAAACTGCTTTACAACGGCGCTCGTTACGCGCTGTGCGGAAAGTGTTCCTTCCGATTCAAGAGCCGAATGGCTCACAGGGCTATACCTAATAAATGAATTTGAACTTGAATGGAAGAACTGCGTCGTAGCGAAACCCGCATTATCGTGTGAAGTGAACGTCGCCGCGCTATGCGAGGAGTCACCGTAGCCGGGAAAGCTTCGGTGAGTCGGGACTCTTCAGGAGGGTCGTGCTTTATTTTCGCAGTGTGGGGGGTGGGGGTGACAATTGTCGTGTGTGTGTGAATTGGCGTTGGGCTTCGGTTATGATGCGCGCATTGCGTCGTTCAATACGTGCGTCGAGAAATTGCGTACGAGCTCCCGGACCAGGATAGGGAGCGAGTAGATCGGCGAGAGGGGCGGCAGTTTGCAGCACATCAGCTGGGGCACCCCGGGCCGTACCTACCAGGCACTTGTTTCCGTGTTACCTGACGCTCAACTAACACCATCACCTTGGCGAAACGGACGGTCGTTTATTCGAAATCCTGCCCCGGGGACGACATCGGTTATAACCCGCTCCCCCCCCCCCGGCGGTCGTCTCGTGCGTGCCGAGTTGCCGCTCACCGCACTGGTAGACCTGGCAGCAGTCCTGCACGACGGTGAGGAGGTTCTCGTAGGAGCGGCACACGGGCTGCCTGACGGCCGGGCACTCCTTCGCCTTGCACACGACGCCGTGGTCGCACGTGCACGTGCACACGCTGCACACGTCCTCGGGGTTCACAAACACCTCGCCAACCTGGGGGGCAGGGGGGGCGTGGGGTGTCGTCACTGCAGCCCTGCAATCGATTTGTTCATGCCGCTGTTTGCGGGATGGGTCTTCTCTTTTTATATATATAGCGACGTTCATGCAAATTTCATCTCACAACACCGAGGAACCCACAGGCAGGCTGGAAGGCTGCTGGAGGGTGTTGCCGGCACCAACAATTGCTCCGCAGTTTTCGATTCGTTAAGACGTCTTAAGCCAATTAGCTGTCACGATACATGTGGGAGGTAAACCGGAGCACCCGGAGAAACCCCACGGGTGCGAGGGAGCAACACACTATCCCGCACAGAACCGATAGATTATATCAGCCCTACAGCGCTTTGCCGTCCTGCGCTCTGGTGGCGAGCCAAGGCATTGCACCACGATGCCCATGGCGAAGGGAGTCTCTCTCGCAGCATCTTGTCATCCGTGTGGTGACACACCAACCCTCGCTGCTGCCTCTTGGGTTACATTCCACGTGCACCAACACCGCTCATCTTAACTGCAGAGGGAGCTCTAGAGAACCAAATGTCTTGTGAGTGGAATTGCACACACTTTATCTTTCCAGATTTGAAGTTTTCGTGACTGCAAGGATCCATATACTCTTTGGCTTTTTCGGTAAAGTCACGTGGGTAAAAAATATAAAATAAATAAACATGAAAAATAAATAAATTACTTTTATTTTATTTGATATTTTTTACCTACGTGACTTTACCGAAAAAACCAAAGAGTACACTTTATCCTGACCCTAGTGCAGCCGGGTATGGGTAAGGAATCAAAACCCGTTTGCGACCTCTGCCACCGCTGGAAGAAGAAAAACAACTCGGAATGAAGGAGGTCCTGGCTGTCACGCGCCCCGTGTGTTGGGTGCTGTGCGTTAGACGTACGTAGCGCGACAGTCCCAGCGCGTCGTAGCACGCGGGAGGCTGAGCGACGCAGTAGCCACAGCATTCGCCGTCGGGAATGAAGAGGAATTCGCCCTGGTGAAAAATGACGACGTAAGAATCGCAACGAATCGCCAACATTCGCGTTATCAACATTCACGAGATCTAACCCAACAAGCCCGCAGCACTGTGGACGATGTTGTTCGCGAAAGCCTCACGTGTTTAAATTTACAAGAGGCTCAACCGGTGCAAAGGGGTGAGCTAAAAGCATTTGCTTCTACGAGCCCTGCCCACTTTGCGTCGCCATGCCCACTCGACCACTAGCCCCGCCCACACCGTGAGTGGCTCTTTCCAATATTGCTTTTTATATTCATGAACGTGTTTAATCGTGTCTTTAAACCACGTTCACTGGCTAATCCGTGCGATCTTCTGTCTCCAAGCGTCCACCTCTCCGTGATTATTTGCGAACTTTGCTGTTTTTGTTCCATTTACTTTGTTCGAGACCACATTGTTTTACTTTGTCATAGCGGGGCACAGCGGCGGGGCATTTTTATATCGTCGTCTCAATCATCGCTCGAAGCTGCACAATCCGTAACACAAAGGGGAACCGTCATAGGTTCTGGTGTTTTCAGCCAATGGTGTTTGCATTATGTATGCATGTGGGAAGAGTCCTGGAGACAACCCACGTGTGCAAATGGGGCAACGCTCAATCTGAGGATATTATATTTCGACGCTCATGAGAAGGAAGTTGTGCAACATTTGTGTGTGTGTGATCCGCCAACCCTCGCCGTCTCCACAGTGCTGGATTACAGCCGCCGGCATACACACCGATTTTAAGTGAGTACAGCAAGAGAATAAAGCATAGCCCCTTATTTACGTGCAAATACATTGTAGATGCAATCCATGTGTCGAGTGTTGTATGCATTATGTAAAAAAAGAAGCATTTTAAATCCATGATATTTTTTTAAACAGAAATAAATAACAGAACACCGCTCTGCACCCTTAATGAGCGAAAGAACAGTGATCCAGCCAAAGATTTCTTGGCATTCAAAAAAAAGTGCTGTCAAGCTATCGTGAAGAAAAATTCTGCAACTTTGATGGAAACGTGAAGTTTGGCTTACCGGTGGGCAGGAGGAAACAGCGCACACTTTTGGTGTACATTCAGCAATGCCTTCTATGCAATGGCAGTCAGTGCATCCAGCATCTTCGGTCCAATACGATCCGGGCTGTGAAAGTAGACGCAAGTTGTTAAATGTCTGAAACGATATATGTTTTATTTTACCAGGTAAAGCCCACTAAGCTCTATAGCTAAACGAAGTGAATCATCACGTGGACATTTATCGCAGCCAAATACTCTAAACCGGAGGACCCGGAGAAAAATCCAAGTAACCGCGGGGAGAAAGACACACAAACTCCAAATACACAGCAGCAGGCGTCTGGGTCGAACCCACGACCTCCTGTACACTACGAGAAGTTGTACAAATCAGAATTCGGTGCAAACATGATTAGCAAAGACAATGATGAATTCCATCAAAATACATAATGTAATGTAAAAGATGTTTGTTGCAGTTACCGATTTGAATTTTCCGTTGACAATGCAGGGGCAATCCGCAGGGTAGACACATGTTGTGCCGTCGCAGATTTGGCCAGCTGGACAGGATGCAGGACATCCACTTAAATCGGTAATTCCAGGACAGGCAACAGGGCAGGATTCATTGTAAGTTGTGTAAATTGTAGAAATCTTCTTCACGACAGAAGATGTCTGTGACCAAGATGAACAAACTCCCGCAGTGCACACTGTGAGCACAGCTGGGGATTTCGTCGTTGTTGTCAAATAAATAGGGCCGATGGTGTCACACGGGGCTACGATGCCGCAGGACTGGCAGATCGTGGAACCTTTGCAGACTGAGATGTCGCAAGGAGGAGGCGGCGCACTGGGACCCACGCATGGCACGGTGGTCTTGCATATCGCCTTGTCGTACACGACGGTAGAGCAAGGGACGATGCCAGAGGTGGAGGTCTTGCAAATGTCGCTCCATTGGCATGGAGCCGGTACGGTGATCACGCTGCCTCCGCTGGTGCAGGTGGTGATGACGCCCTGGCCGCCTGGCACGACGCTGCACTTTTCGATCAGTGTGGGGCATGTGGACTTGACGATGTCGCAAGGCTGGTACTGGATGGCTCCGGCGCTGGCACTGCCGCTTCCGACGGCGATGGTGTCACACGGGGCTACGATGCCGCAGGGCTGGTAGATCGTGGAACCTTTGCAGACTGAGATGTCGCAAGGAGGAGGCGGGGCACTGGGACCGACGCATGGCACGGTGGTCTTGCAAATCGCCTTGTCGTACAGAACGGTAGAGCAAGGGACGATGCCAGAGGTGGAGGTCTTGCAAATGTCGCTCCATTGGCATGGAGACGGTACAGTGATCACGCTGCCTCCGCTGGTGCAGGTGGTGATGACGCCCTGGCCGCCTGGCACGACGCTGCACTTTTCGATCAGTGTGGGGCATGTGGACTTGACGATGTCGCAAGGCTGGTACTGGATGGCTCCGGCGCTGGCGCTGCCGCTTCCGACGGCGATGGTGTCACACGGGGCTACGATGCCGCAGGGCTGGCAGATCGTGGAACCTTTGCAGACTGAGATGTCGCAAGGAGGAGGCGGGGCACTGGGACCGACGCATGGCACGGTGGTCTTGCAAATCGCCTTGTCGTACAGAACGGTAGAGCAAGGGACGATGCCAGAGGTGGAGGTCTTGCAAATGTCGCTCCATTGGCATGGAGCCGGTACGGTGATCACGCTGCCTCCGCTGGTGCAGGTGGTGATGACGCCCTGGCCGCCTGGCACGACGCTGCACTTTTCGATCAGTGTGGGGCATGTGGACTTGACGATGTCGCAAGGCTGGTACTGGATGGCTCCGGCGCTGGCGCTGCCGCTTCCGACGGCGATGGTGTCACACGGGGCTACGATGCCGCAGGGCTGGCAGATCGTGGAACCTTTGCAGACTGAGATGTCGCAAGGAGGAGGCGGGGCACTGGGACCGACGCATGGCACGGTGGTCTTGCAAATCGCCTTGTCGTACAGAACGGTAGAGCAAGGGACGATGCCAGAGGTGGAGGTCTTGCAAATGTCGCTCCATTGGCATGGAGCCGGTACGGTGATCACGCTGCCTCCGCTGGTGCAGGTGGTGATGACGCCCTGGCCGCCTGGCACGACGCTGCACTTTTCGATCAGTGTGGGGCATGTGGACTTGACGATGTCGCAAGGCTGGTACTGGATGGCTCCGGCGCTGGCGCTGCCGCTTCCGACGGCGATGGTGTCACACGGGGCTACGATGCCGCAGGGCTGGCAGATCGTGGAACCTTTGCAGACTGAGATGTCGCAAGGAGGAGGCGGCGCACTGGGACCCACGCATGGCACGGTGGTCTTGCATATTGCCTTGTCGTACAGAACGGTAGAGCAAGGGACGATGCCAGAGGTGGAGGTCTTGCAAATGTCGCTCCATTGGCATGGAGACGGTACAGTGATCACGCTGCCTCCGCTGGTGCAGGTGGTGATGACGCCCTGGCCGCCTGGCACGACGCTGCACTTTTCGATCACTGTGGGGCATGTGGACTTGACGATGTCGCAAGGCTGGTACTGGATGGCTCCGGCGCTGGCGCTGCCGCTTCCGACGGCGATGGTGTCACACGGGGCTACGATGCCGCAGGGCTGGTAGATCGTGGAACCTTTGCAGACTGAGATGTCGCAAGGAGGAGGCGGGGCACTGGGACCGACGCATGGCACGGTGGTCTTGCATATCGCCTTGTCGTACACAACAGTAGAGCAAGGTACGATGCCAGAGGTGGAGGTCTTGCAAATGTCACTCCATTGGCATGGAGCCGGTACGGTGATCACGCTGCCTCCGCTGGTGCAGGTGGTGATGACGCCCTGGCCGCCTGGCACGACGCTGCACTTTTCGATCAGTGTGGGGCATGTGGACTTGACGATGTCGCAAGGCTGGTACTGGATGGCTCCGGCGCTGGCGCTGCCGCTTCCGACGGCGATGGTGTCACACGGGGCTACGATGCCGCAGGGCTGGCAGATCGTGGAACCTTTGCAGACTGAGATGTCGCAAGGAGGAGGTGGGGCACTGGGACCGACGCATGGCACGGTGGTCTTGCATATCGCCTTGTCGTACACAACGGTAGAGCAAGGTACGATGCCAGAGGTGGAGGTCTTGCAAATGTCGCTCCATTCGCATGGAGCCGGTACGGTGATCACGCTGCCTCCGCTGGTGCAGGTGGTGATGACGCCCTGGCCGCCTGGCACGACGCTGCACTTTTCGATCACTGTGGGGCATGTGGACTTGACGATGTCGCAAGGCTGGTACTGGATGGCTCCGGCGCTGGCGCTGCCGCTTCCGACGGCGATGGTGTCACACGGGGCTACGATGCCGCAGGGCTGGTAGATCGTGGAACCTTTGCAGACTGAGATGTCGCAAGGAGGAGGCGGGGCACTGGGACCGACGCATGGCACGGTGGTCTTGCATATCGCCTTGTCGTACACAACAGTAGAGCAAGGTACGATGCCAGAGGTGGAGGTCTTGCAAATGTCACTCCATTGGCATGGAGCCGGTACGGTGATCACGCTGCCTCCGCTGGTGCAGGTGGTGATGACGCCCTGGCCGCCTGGCACGACGCTGCACTTTTCGATCAGTGTGGGGCATGTGGACTTGACGATGTCGCAAGGCTGGTACTGGATGGCTCCGGCGCTGGCGCTGCCGCTTCCGACGGCGATGGTGTCACACGGGGCTACGATGCCGCAGGGCTGGCAGATCGTGGAACCTTTGCAGACTGAGATGTCGCAAGGAGGAGGTGGGGCACTGGGACCGACGCATGGCACGGTGGTCTTGCATATCGCCTTGTCGTACACAACGGTAGAGCAAGGTACGATGCCAGAGGTGGAGGTCTTGCAAATGTCGCTCCATTCGCATGGAGCCGGTACGGTGATCACGCTGCCTCCGCTGGTGCAGGTGGTGATGACGCCCTGGCCGCCTGGCACGACGCTGCACTTTTCGATCAGTGTGGGGCATGTGGACTTGACGATGTCGCAAGGCTGGTACTGGATGGCTCCGGCGCTGGCGCTGCCGCTTCCGACGGCGATGGTGTCACACGGGGCTACGATGCCGCAGGGCTGGCAGATCGTGGAACCTTTGCAGACTGAGATGTCGCAAGGAGGAGGCGGGGCACTGGGACCGACGCATGGCACGGTGGTCTTGCATATCGCCTTGTCGTACACAACAGTAGAGCAAGGTACGATGCCAGAGGTGGAGGTCTTGCAAATGTCACTCCATTGGCATGGAGCCGGTACGGTGATCACGCTGCCTCCGCTGGTGCAGGTGGTGATGACGCCCTGGCCGCCTGGCACGACGCTGCACTTTTCGATCAGTGTGGGGCATGTGGACTTGACGATGTCGCAAGGCTGGTACTGGATGGCTCCGGCGCTGGCGCTGCCGCTTCCGACGGCGATGGTGTCACACGGGGCTACGATGCCGCAGGGCTGGCAGATCGTGGAACCTTTGCAGACTGAGATGTCGCAAGGAGGAGGTGGGGCACTGGGACCGACGCATGGCACGGTGGTCTTGCATATCGCCTTGTCGTACACAACGGTAGAGCAAGGTACGATGCCAGAGGTGGAGGTCTTGCAAATGTCGCTCCATTCGCATGGAGCCGGTACGGTGATCACGCTGCCTCCGCTGGTGCAGGTGGTGATGACGCCCTGGCCGCCTGGCACGACGCTGCACTTTTCGATCAGTGTGGGGCATGTGGACTTGACGATGTCGCAAGGCTGGTACTGGATGGCTCCGGCGCTGGCGCTGCCGCTTCCGACGGCGATGGTGTCACACGGGGCTACGATGCCGCAGGGCTGGCAGATCGTGGAACCTTTGCAGACTGAGATGTCGCAAGGAGGAGGCGGGGCACTGGGACCGACGCATGGCACGGTGGTCTTGCATATCGCCTTGTCGTACACAACAGTAGAGCAAGGTACGATTCCAGAGGTGGAGGTCTTGCAAATGTCACTCCATTGGCATGGAGCCGGTACGGTGATCACGCTGCCTCCGCTGGTGCAGGTGGTGATGACGCCCTGGCCGCCTGGCACGACGCTGCACTTTTCGATCAGTGTGGGGCATGTGGACTTGACGATGTCGCAAGGCTGGTACTGGATGGCTCCGGCGCTGGCGCTGCCGCTTCCGACGGCGATGGTGTCACACGGGGCTACGATGCCGCAGGGCTGGCAGATCGTGGAACCTTTGCAGACTGAGATGTCGCAAGGAGGAGGCGGGGCACTGGGACCGACGCATGGCACGGTGGTCTTGCATATCGCCTTGTCGTACACAACAGTAGAGCAAGGTACGATGCCAGAGGTGGAGGTCTTGCAAATGTCACTCCATTGGCATGGAGCCGGTACGGTGATCACGCTGCCTCCGCTGGTGCAGGTGGTGATGACGCCCTGGCCGCCTGGCACGACGCTGCACTTTTCGATCAGTGTGGGGCATGTGGACTTGACGATGTCGCAAGGCTGGTACTGGATGGCTCCGGCGCTGGCGCTGCCGCTTCCGACGGCGATGGTGTCACACGGGGCTACGATGCCGCCGGGCTGGCAGATCGTGGAACCTTTGCAGACTGAGATGTCGCAAGGAGGAGGCGGGGCACTGGGACCGACGCATGGCACGGTGGTCTTGCATATCGCCTTGTCGTACACAACAGTAGAGCAAGGTACGATGCCAGAGGTGGAGGTCTTGCAAATGTCACTCCATTGGCATGGAGCCGGTACGGTGATCACGCTGCCTCCGCTGGTGCAGGTGGTGATGACGCCCTGGCTGCCTGGCACGACGCTGCACTTTTCGATCAGTGTGGGGCATGTGGACTTGACGATGTCGCAAGGCTGGTACTGGATGGCTCCGGCGCTGGCGCTGCCGCTTCCGACGGCGATGGTGTCACACGGGGCTACGATGCCGCAGGGCTGGCAGATCGTGGAACCTTTGCAGACTGAGATGTCGCAAGGAGGAGGCGGGGCACTGGGACCGACGCATGGCACGGTGGTCTTGCATATCGCCTTGTCGTACACAACAGTAGAGCAAGGTACGATGCCAGAGGTGGAGGTCTTGCAAATGTCACTCCATTGGCATGGAGCCGGTACGGTGATCACGCTGCCTCCGCTGGTGCAGGTGGTGATGACGCCCTGGCCGCCTGGCACGACGCTGCACTTTTCGATCAGTGTGGGGCATGTGGACTTGACGATGTCGCAAGGCTGGTACTGGATGGCTCCGGCGCTGGCGCTGCCGCTTCCGACGGCGATGGTGTCACACGGGGCTACGATGCCGCAGGGCTGGTAGATCGTGGAACCTTTGCAGACTGAGATGTCGCAAGGAGGAGGCGGGGCACTGGGACCGACGCATGGCACGGTGGTCTTGCAAATCGCCTTGTCGTACAGAACGGTAGAGCAAGGGACGATGCCAGAGGTGGAGGTCTTGCAAATGTCGCTCCATTGGCATGGAGACGGTACGGTGATCACGCTGCCTCCGCTGGTGCAGGTGGTGATGACGCCCTGGCCGCCTGGCACGACGCTGCACTTTTCGATCAGTGTGGGGCATGTGGACTTGACGATGTCGCAAGGCTGGTACTGGATGGCTCCGGCGCTGGCGCTGCCGCTTCCGACGGCGATGGTGTCACACGGGGCTACGATGCCGCAGGGCTGGCAGATCGTGGAACCTTTGCAGACTGAGATGTCGCAAGGAGGAGGCGGCGCACTGGGACCCACGCATGGCACGGTGGTCTTGCAAATCGCCTTGTCGTACAGAACGGTAGAGCAAGGGACGATGCCAGAGGTGGAGGTCTTGCAAATGTCGCTCCATTGGCATGGAGCCGGTACGGTGATCACGCTGCCTCCGCTGGTGCAGGTGGTGATGACGCCCTGGCCGCCTGGCACGACGCTGCACTTTTCGATCAGTGTGGGGCATGTGGACTTGACGATGTCGCAAGGCTGGTACTGGATGGCTCCGGCGCTGGCGCTGCCGCTTCCGACGGCGATGGTGTCACACGGCGCTACGATGCCGCAGGGCTGGTAGATCGTGGAACCTTTGCAGACTGAGATGTCGCAAGGAGGAGGCGGGGCACTGGGACCCACGCATGGCACGGTGGTCTTGCAAATCGCCTTGTCGTACAAAACGGTAGAGCAAGGGACGATGCCAGAGGTGGAGGTCTTGCAAATGTCGCTCCATTGGCATGGAGACGGTACGGTGATCACGCTGCCTCCGCTGGTGCAGGTGGTGATGACGCCCTGGCCGCCTGGCACGACGCTGCACTTTTCGATCAGTGTGGGGCATGTGGACTTGACGATGTCGCAAGGCTGGTACTGGATGGCTCCGGCGCTGGCGCTGCCGCTTCCGACGGCGATGGTGTCACACGGCGCTACGATGCCGCAGGGCTGGCAGATCGTGGAACCTTTGCAGACTGAGATGTCGCAAGGAGGAGGCGGGGCACTGGGACCGACGCATGGCACGGTGGTCTTGCAAATCGCCTTGTCGTACAGAACGGTAGAGCAAGGGACGATGCCAGAGGTGGAGGTCTTGCAAATGTCGCTCCATTGGCATGGAGCCGGTACGGTGATCACGCTGCCTCCGCTGGTGCAGGTGGTGATGACGCCCTGGCCGCCTGGCACGACGCTGCACTTTTCGATCAGTGTGGGGCATGTGGACTTGACGATGTCGCAAGGCTGGTACTGGATGGCTCCGGCGCTGGCGCTGCCGCTTCCGACGGCGATGGTGTCACACGGGGCTACGATGCCGCAGGGCTGGCAGATCGTGGAACCTTTGCAGACTGAGATGTCGCAAGGAGGAGGCGGGGCACTGGGACCCACGCATGGCACGGTAGTCTTGCAAATCGCCTTGTCGTACAAAACGGTAGAGCAAGGGACGATGCCAGAGGTGGAGGTCTTGCAAATGTCGCTCCATTGGTATGAAGCCGGTACGGTGATCACGCTGCCTCCGCTGGTGCAGGTGGTGATGACGCCCTGGCCGCCTGGCACGACGCTGCACTTTTCTATCAGTGTGGGGCATGTGGACTTGACGATGTCGCAAGGCTGGTACTGGATGGCTCCGGCGCTGGCGCTGCCGCTTCCGACGGCGATGGTGTCACACGGGGCTACGATGCCGCAGGGCTGGCAGATCGTGGAACCTTTGCAGACTGAGATGTCGCAAGGAGGAGGCGGGGCACTGGGACCGACGCATGGCACGGTGGTCTTGCAAATCGCCTTGTCGTACAGAACGGTAGAGCAAGGGACGATGCCAGAGGTGGAGGTCTTGCAAATGTCGCTCCATTGGCATGGAGCCGGTACGGTGATCACGCTGCCTCCGCTGGTGCAGGTGGTGATGACGCCCTGGCCGCCTGGCACGACGCTGCACTTTTCGATCAGTGTGGGGCATGTGGACTTGACGATGTCGCAAGGCTGGTACTGGATGGCTCCGGCGCTGGCGCTGCCGCTTCCGACGGCGATGGTGTCACACGGGGCTACGATGCCGCAGGGCTGGTAGATCGTGGAACCTTTGCAGACTGAGATGTCGCAAGGAGGAGGCGGGGCACTGGGACCGACGCATGGCACGGTGGTCTTGCAAATCGCCTTGTCGTACAGAACGGTAGAGCAAGGGACGATGCCAGAGGTGGAGGTCTTGCAAATGTCGCTCCATTGGCATGGAGCTGGTACGGTGATCACGCTGCCTCCGCTGGTGCAGGTGGTGATGACGCCCTGGCCGCCTGGCACGACGCTGCACTTTTCGATCAGTGTGGGGCATGTGGACTTGACGATGTCGCAAGGCTGGTACTGGATGGCTCCGGCGCTGGCGCTGCCGCTTCCGACGGCGATGGTGTCACACGGCGCTACGATGCCGCAGGGCTGGCAGATCGTGGAACCTTTGCAGACTGAGATGTCGCAAGGAGGAGGCGGGGCACTGGGACCGACGCATGGCACGGTGGTCTTGCAAATCGCCTTGTCGTACAGAACGGTAGAGCAAGGGACGATGCCAGAGGTGGAGGTCTTGCAAATGTCGCTCCATTGGCATGGAGCCGGTACGGTGATCACGCTGCCTCCGCTGGTGCAGGTGGTGATGACGCCCTGGCCGCCTGGCACGACGCTGCACTTTTCGATCAGTCTGGGGCATGTGGACTTGACGATGTCGCAAGGCTGGTACTGGATGGCTCCGGCGCTGGCGCTGCCGCTTCCGACGGCGATGGTGTCACACGGGGCTGCGATGCCGCAGGGCTGGCAGATCGTGGAACCTTTGCAGACTGAGATGTCGCAAGGAGGAGGCGGGGCACTGGGACCGACGCATGGCACGGTGGTCTTGCAAATCGCCTTGTCGTACAGAACGGTAGAGCAAGGGACGATGCCAGAGGTGGAGGTCTTGCAAATGTCGCTCCATTGGCATGGAGCCGGTACAGTGATCACGCTGCCTCCGCTGGTACAGGTGGTGATTATGCCCTGGCCGCCTGGCACGACGCTTAACTTTTCGATCAGTGTGGGGCATGTGGACTTGACGATGTCGCAAGGCTGGTACTGGATGGCTCCTGCGCTGGCGCTGCCGCTTCCGACGGCGATGGTGTCACACGGGGCTACGATGCCGCAGGGCTGGTAGATCGTGGAACCTTTGCAGACTGAGATGTCGCAAGGAGGAGGCGGGGCACTGGGACCCACGCATGGCACGGTGGTCTTGCAAATCGCCTTGTCGTACAGAACGGTAGAGCAAGGGACGATGCCAGAGGTGGAGGTCTTGCAAATGTCGCTCCATTGGCATGGAGCCGGTACGGTGATCACGCTGCCTCCGCTGGTGCAGGTGGTGATGACGCCCTGGCCGCCTGGCACGACGCTGCACTTTTCGATCAGTGTGGGGCATGTGGACTTGACGATGTCGCAAGGCTGGTACTGGATGGCTCCGGCGCTGGCGCTGCCGCTTCCGACGGCGATGGTGTCACACGGCGCTACGATGCTGCAGGGCTGGCAGATCGTGGAACCTTTGCAGACTGAGATGTCGCAAGGAGGAGGCGGGGCACTGGGACCGACGCATGGCACGGTGGTCTTGCAAATCGCCTTGTCGTACAGAACGGTAGAGCAAGGGACGATGCCAGAGGTGGAGGTCTTGCAAATGTCGCTCCATTGGCATGGAGCCGGTACGGTGATCACGCTGCCTCCGCTGGTGCAGGTGGTGATGACGCCCTGGCCGCCTGGCACGACGCTGCACTTTTCGATCAGTGTGGGGCATGTGGACTTGACGATGTCGCAAGGCTGGTACTGGATGGCTCCGGCGCTGGCGCTGCCGCTTCCGACGGCGATGGTGTCACACGGCGCTACGATGCCGCAGGGCTGGTAGATCGTGGAACCTTTGCAGACTGAGATGTCGCAAGGAGGAGGCGGGGCACTGGGACCGACGCATGGCACGGTGGTCTTGCATATCGCCTTGTCGTACACGACGGTAGAGCAAGGGACGATGCCAGAAGTGGAGGTCTTGCAAATGTCGCTCCATTGGCATGGCGACGGTACGGTGATCACGCTGCCTCCGCTGGTGCAGGTGGTGATGACGCCCTGGCCGCCTGGCACGACGCTGCACTTTTCGATCAGTGTGGGGCATGTGGACTTGACGATGTCGCAAGGCTGGTACTGGATGGCTCCGGCGCTGGCGCTGCCGCTTCCGACGGCGATGGTGTCACACGGCGCTACGATGCCGCAGGGCTGGTAGATCGTGGAACCTTTGCAGACTGAGATGTCGCAAGGAGGAGGCGGGGCACTGGGACCCACGCATGGCACGGTGGTCTTGCAAATCGCCTTGTCGTACAGAACGGTAGAGCAAGGGACGATGCCAGAGGTGGAGGTCTTGCAAATGTCGCTCCATTGGCATGGAGACGGTACGGTGATCACGCTGCCTCCGCTGGTGCAGGTGGTGATGACGCCCTGGCCGCCTGGCACGACGCTGCACTTTTCGATCAGTGTGGGGCATGTGGACTTGACGATGTCGCAAGGCTGGTACTGGATGGCTCCGGCGCTGGCGCTGCCGCTTCCGACGGCGATGGTGTCACACGGCGCTACGATGCCGCAGGGCTGGTAGATCGTGGAACCTTTGCAGACTGAGATGTCGCAAGGAGGAGGCGGGGCACTGGGACCGACGCATGGCACGGTGGTCTTGCATATCGCCTTGTCGTACACGACGGTAGAGCAAGGGACGATGCCAGAAGTGGAGGTCTTGCAAATGTCGCTCCATTGGCATGGAGACGGTACGGTGATCACGCTGCCTCCGCTGGTGCAGGTGGTGATGACGCCCTGGCCGCCTGGCACGACGCACTTTTCGATCAGTGTGGGGCATGTGGACTTGACGATGTCGCAAGGCTGGTACTGGATGGCTCCGGCGCTGGCGCTGCCGCTTCCGACGGCGATGGTGTCACACGGCGCTACGATGCCGCAGGGCTGGTAGATCGTGGAACCTTTGCAGACTGAGATGTCGCAAGGAGGAGGCGGGGCACTGGGACCGACGCATGGCATGGTGGTCTTGCATATCGCCTTGTCGTACACGACGGTAGAGCAAGGGACGATGCCAGAAGTGGAGGTCTTGCAAATGTCGCTCCATTGGCATGGAGACGGTACGGTGATCACGCTGCCTCCGCTGGTGCAGGTGGTGATGACGCCCTGGCCGCCTGGCACGACGCTGCACTTTTCGATCAGTGTGGGGCATGTGGACTTGACGATGTCGCAAGGCTGGTACTGGATGGCTCCGGCGCTGGCGCTGCCGCTTCCGACGGCGATGGTGTCACACGGCGCTACGATGCCGCAGGGCTGGTAGATCGTGGAACCTTTGCAGACTGAGATGTCGCAAGGAGGAGGCGGGGCACTGGGACCCACGCATGGCACGGTGGTCTTGCAAATCGCCTTGTCGTACAGAACGGTAGAGCAAGGGACAATGCCAGAGGTGGAGGTCTTGCAAATGTCGCTCCATTGGCATGGAGACGGTACGGTGATCACGCTGCCTCCGCTGGTGCAGGTGGTGATGACGCCCTGGCCGCCTGGCACGACGCTGCACTTTTCGATCAGTGTGGGGCATGTGGACTTGACGATGTCGCAAGGCTGGTACTGGATGGCTCCGGCGCTGGCGCTGCCGCTTCCGACGGCGATGGTGTCACACGGCGCTACGATGCCGCAGGGCTGGTAGATCGTGGAACCTTTGCAGACTGAGATGTCGCAAGGAGGAGGCGGGGCACTGGGACCGACGCATGGCACGGTGGTCTTGCATATCGCCTTGTCGTACACGACGGTAGAGCAAGGGACGATGCCAGAAGTGGAGGTCTTGCAAATGTCGCTCCATTGGCATGGAGACGGTACGGTGATCACGCTGCCTCCGCTGGTGCAGGTGGTGATGACGCCCTGGCCGCCTGGCACGACGCTGCACTTTTCGATCAGTGTGGGGCATGTGGACTTGACGATGTCGCAAGGCTGGTACTGGATGGCTCCGGCGCTGGCGCTGCCGCTTCCGACGGCGATGGTGTCACACGGCGCTACGATGCCGCAGGGCTGGTAGATCGTGGAACCTTTGCAGACTGAGATGTCGCAAGGAGGAGGCGGGGCACTGGGACCGACGCATGGCACGGTGGTCTTGCAAATCGCCTTGTCGTACAGAACGGTAGAGCAAGGGACGATGCCAGAGGTGGAGGTCTTGCAAATGTCGCTCCATTGGCATGGAGACGGTACGGTGATCACACTGCCTCCGCTGGTGCAGGTGGTGATGACGCCCTGGCCGCCTGGCACGACGCTGCACTTTTCGATCAGTGTGGGGCATGTGGACTTGACGATGTCGCAAGGCTGGTACTGGATGGCTCCGGCGCTGGCGCTGCCGCTTCCGACGGCGATGGTGTCACACGGCGCTACGATGCCGCAGGGCTGGCAGATCGTGGAACCTTTGCAGACTGAGATGTCGCAAGGAGGAGGCGGGGCACTGGGACCGACGCATGGCACGGTGGTCTTGCAAATCGCCTTGTCGTACAGAACGGTAGAGCAAGGGACGATGCCAGAGGTGGAGGTCTTGCAAATGTCGCTCCATTGGCATGGAGCCGGTACGGTGATCACGCTGCCTCCGCTGGTGCAGGTGGTGATGACGCCCTGGCCGCCTGGCACGACGCTGCACTTTTCGATCAGTGTGGGGCATGTGGACTTGACGATGTCGCAAGGCTGGTACTGGATGGCTCCGGCGCTGGCGCTACCGCTTCCGACGGCGATGGTGTCACACGGGGCTACGATGCCGCAGGGCTGGCAGATCGTGGAACCTTTGCAGACTGAGATGTCGCAAGGAGGAGGCGGGGCACTGGGACCCACGCATGGCACGGTGGTCTTGCAAATCGCCTTGTCGTACAGAACGGTAGAGCAAGGGACGATGCCAGAGGTGGAGGTCTTGCAAATGTCGCTCCATTGGCATGGAGACGGTACGGTGATCACGCTGCCTCCGCTGGTGCAGGTGGTGATGACGCCCTGGCCGCCTGGCACGACGCTGCACTTTTCGATCAGTGTGGGGCATGTGGACTTGACGATGTCGCAAGGCTGGTACTGGATGGCTCCGGCGCTGGCGCTGCCGCTTCCGACGGCGATGGTGTCACACGGCGCTACGATGCCGCAGGGCTGGCAGATCGTGGAACCTTTGCAGACTGAGATGTCGCAAGGAGGAGGCGGGGCACTGGGACCGACGCATGGCATGGTGGTCTTGCAAATCGCCTTGTCGTACAGAACGGTAGAGCAAGGGACGATGCCAGACGTGGAGGTCTTGCAAATGTCGCTCCATTGGCATGGAGCCGGTACGGTGATCACGCTGCCTCCGCTGGTGCAGGTGGTGATGACGCCCTGGCCGCCTGGCACGACGCTGCACTTTTCGATCAGTGTGGGGCATGTGGACTTGACGATGTCGCAAGGCTGGTACTGGATGGCTCCGGCGCTGGCGCTGCCGCTTCCGACGGCGATGGTGTCACACGGGGCTACGATGCCGCAGGGCTGGCAGATCGTGGAACCTTTGCAGACTGAGATGTCGCAAGGAGGAGGCGGGGCACTGGGACCGACGCATGGCACGGTGGTCTTGCAAATCGCCTTGTCGTACAGAACGGTAGAGCAAGGGACGATGCCAGAGGTGGAGGTCTTGCAAATGTCGCTCCATTGGCATGGAGCCGGTACGGTGATCACGCTGCCTCCGCTGGTGCAGGTGGTGATGACGCCCTGGCCGCCTGGCACGACGCTGCACTTTTCGATCAGTGTGGGGCATGTGGACTTGACGATGTCGCAAGGCTGGTACTGGATGGCTCCGGCGCTGGCGCTGCCGCTTCCGACGGCGATGGTGTCACACGGCGCTACGATGCCGCAGGGCTGGTAGATCGTGGAACCTTTGCAGACTGAGATGTCGCAAGGAGGAGGCGGGGCACTGGGACCCACGCATGGCACGGTGGTCTTGCATATCGCCTTGTCGTACACGACGGTAGAGCAAGGGACGATGCCAGAGGTGGAGGTCTTGCAAATGTCGCTCCATTGGCATGGAGCCGGTACGGTGATCACGCTCCCTCCGCTGGTGCAGGTGGTGATGACGCCCTGGCCGCCTGGCACGACGCTGCACTTTTCGATCAGTGTGGGGCATGTGGACTTGACGATGTCGCAAGGCTGGTACTGGATGGCTCCGGCGCTGGCGCTGCCGCTTCCGACGGCGATGGTGTCACACGGGGCTACGATGCCGCAGGGCTGGCAGATCGTGGAACCTTTGCAGACTGAGATGTCGCAAGGAGGAGGCGGGGCACTGGGACCCACGCATGGCACGGTGGTCTTGCAAATCGCCTTGTCGTACAGAACGGTAGAGCAAGGGACGATGCCAGAGGTGGAGGTCTTGCAAATGTCGCTCCATTGGCATGGAGACGGTACGGTGATCACGCTGCCTCCGCTGGTGCAGGTGGTGATGACGCCCTGGCCGCCTGGCACGATGCTGCACTTTTCGATCAGTGTGGGGCATGTGGACTTGACGATGTCGCAAGGCTGGTACTGGATGGCTCCGGCGCTGGCGCTGCCGCTTCCGACGGCGATGGTGTCACACGGCGCTACGATGCCGCAGGGCTGGTAGATCGTGGAACCTTTGCAGACTGAGATGTCGCAAGGAGGAGGCGGGGCACTGGGACCCACGCATGGCACGGTGGTCTTGCATATCGCCTTGTCGTACACGACGGTAGAGCAAGGGACGATGCCAGAGGTGGAGGTCTTGCAAATGTCGCTCCATTGGCATGGAGCCGGTACGGTGATCACGCTCCCTCCGCTGGTGCAGGTGGTGATGACGCCCTGGCCGCCTGGCACGACGCTGCACTTTTCGATCAGTGTGGGGCATGTGGACTTGACGATGTCGCAAGGCTGGTACTGGATGGCTCCGGCGCTGGCGCTGCCACTTCCGACGGCGATGGTGTCACACGGGGCTACGATGCCGCAGGGCTGGCAGATCGTGGAACCTTTGCAGACTGAGATGTCGCAAGGAGGAGGCGGGGCACTGGGACCGACGCATGGCACGGTGGTCTTGCAAATCGCCTTGTCGTACAGAACGGTAGAGCAAGGGACGATGCCAGAGGTGGAGGTCTTGCAAATGTCGCTCCATTGGCATGGAGCCGGTACGGTGATCACGCTGCCTCCGCTGGTGCAGGTGGTGATGACGCCCTGGCCGCCTGGCACGACGCTGCACTTTTCGATCAGTGTGGGGCATGTGGACTTGACGATGTCGCAAGGCTGGTACTGGATGGCTCCGGCGCTGGCGCTGCCGCTTCCGACGGCGATGGTGTCACATGGGGCTACGATGCCGCAGGGCTGGTAGATCGTGGAACCTTTGCAGACTGAAATGTCGCAAGGAGGAGGCGGGGCACTGGGACCGACGCATGGCACGGTGGTCTTGCAAATCGCCTTGTCGTACAGAACGGTAGAGCAAGGGACGATGCCAGAGGTGGAGGTCTTGCAAATGTCGCTCCATTGGCATGGAGCCGGTACGGTGATCACGCTGCCTCCGCTGGTGCAGGTGGTGATGACGCCCTGGCCGCCTGGCACGACGCTGCACTTTTCGATCAGTGTGGGGCATGTGGACTTGACGATGTCGCAAGGCTGGTACTGGATGGCTCCGGCGCTGGCGCTGCCGCTTCCGACGGCGATGGTGTCACACGGCGCTACGATGCCGCAGGGCTGGCAGATCGTGGAACCTTTGCAGACTGAGATGTCGCAAGGAGCAGGCGGGGCACTGGGACCGACGCATGGCACGGTGGTCTTGCAAATCGCCTTGTCGTACAGAACGGTAGAGCAAGGGACGATGCCAGAGGTGGAGGTCTTGCAAATGTCGCTCCATTGGCATGGAGCCGGTACGGTGATCACGCTGCCTCCGCTGGTGCAGGTGGTGATGACGCCCTGGCCGCCTGGCACGACGCTGCACTTTTCGATCAGTGTGGGGCATGTGGACTTGACGATGTCGCAAGGCTGGTACTGGATGGCTCCGGCGCTGGCGCTGCCGCTTCCGACGGCGATGGTGTCACACGGGGCTACGATGCCGCAGGGCTGGCAGATCGTGGAACCTTTGCAGACTGAGATGTCGCAAGGAGGAGGCGGGGCACTGGGACCGACGCATGGCACGGTGGTCTTGCAAATCGCCTTGTCGTACAGAACGGTAGAGCAAGGGACGATGCCAGAGGTGGAGGTCTTGCAAATGTCGCTCCATTGGCATGGAGCCGGTACGGTGATCACGCTGCCTCCGCTGGTGCAGGTGGTGATGACGCCCTGGCCGCCTGGCACGACGCTGCACTTTTCGATCAGTGTGGGGCATGTGGACTTGACGATGTCGCAAGGCTGGTACTGGATGGCTCCGGCGCTGGCGCTGCCGCTTCCGACGGCGATGGTGTCACACGGCGCTACGATGCCGCAGGGCTGGTAGATCGTGGAGCCTTTGCAGACTGAGATGTCGCAAGGAGGAGGCGGGGCACTGGGACCCACGCATGGCACGGTGGTCTTGCATATCGCCTTGTCGTACACGACGGTAGAGCAAGGGACGATGCCAGAGGTGGAGGTCTTGCAAATGTCGCTCCATTGGCATGGAGCCGGTACGGTGATCACGCTCCCTCCGCTGGTGCAGGTGGTGATGACGCCCTGGCCGCCTGGCACGACGCTGCACTTTTCGATCAGTGTGGGGCATGTGGACTTGACGATGTCGCAAGGCTGGTACTGGATGGCTCCGGCGCTGGCGCTGCCGCTTCCGACGGCGATGGTGTCACACGGGGCTACGATGCCGCAGGGCTGGCAGATCGTGGAACCTTTGCAGACTGAGATGTCGCAAGGAGGAGGCGGGGCACTGGGACCGACGCATGGCACGGTGGTCTTGCAAATCGCCTTGTCGTACAGAACGGTAGAGCAAGGGACGATGCCAGAGGTGGAGGTCTTGCAAATGTCGCTCCATTGGCATGGAGCCGGTACGGTGATCACGCTGCCTCCGCTGGTGCAGGTGGTGATGACGCCCTGGCCGCCTGGCACGACGCTGCACTTTTCGATCAGTGTGGGGCATGTGGACTTGACGATGTCGCAAGGCTGGTACTGGATGGCTCCGGCGCTGGCGCTGCCGCTTCCGACGGCGATGGTGTCACACGGGGCTACGATGCCGCAGGGCTGGCAGATCGTGGAACCTTTGCAGACTGAGATGTCGCAAGGAGGAGGCGGGGCACTGGGACCGACGCATGGCACGGTGGTCTTGCAAATCGCCTTGTCGTACAGAACGGTAGAGCAAGGGACGATGCCAGAGGTGGAGGTCTTGCAAATGTCGCTCCATTGGCATGGAGCCGGTACGGTGATCACGCTGCCTCCGCTGGTGCAGGTGGTGATGACGCCCTGGCCGCCTGGCACGACGCTGCACTTTTCGATCAGTGTGGGGCATGTGGACTTGACGATGTCGCAAGGCTGGTACTGGATGGCTCCGGCGCTGGCGCTGCCGCTTCCGACGGCGATGGTGTCACACGGCGCTACGATGCCGCAGGGCTGGCAGATCGTGGAACCTTTGCAGACTGAGATGTCGCAAGGAGGAGGCGGGGCACTGGGACCGACGCATGGCACGGTGGTCTTGCAAATCGCCTTGTCGTACAGAACGGTAGAGCAAGGGACGATGCCAGAGGTGGAGGTCTTGCAAATGTCGCTCCATTGGCATGGAGCCGGTACGGTGATCACGCTGCCTCCGCTGGTGCAGGTGGTGATGACGCCCTGGCCGCCTGGCACGACGCTGCACTTTTCGATCAGTGTGGGGCATGTGGACTTGACGATGTCGCAAGGCTGGTACTGGATGGCTCCGGCGCTGGCGCTGCCGCTTCCGACGGCGATGGTGTCACACGGGGCTACGATGCCGCAGGGCTGGCAGATCGTGGAACCTTTGCAGACTGAGATGTCGCAAGGAGGAGGCGGGGCACTGGGACCGACGCATGGCACGGTGGTCTTGCAAATCGCCTTGTCGTACAGAACGGTAGAGCAAGGGACGATGCCAGAGGTGGAGGTCTTGCAAATGTCGCTCCATTGGCATGGAGCCGGTACGGTGATCACGCTGCCTCCGCTGGTGCAGGTGGTGATGACGCCCTGGCCGCCTGGCACGACGCTGCACTTTTCGATCAGTGTGGGGCATGTGGACTTGACGATGTCGCAAGGCTGGTACTGGATGGCTCCGGCGCTGGCGCTGCCGCTTCCGACGGCGATGGTGTCACACGGCGCTACGATGCCGCAGGGCTGGCAGATCGTGGAACCTTTGCAGACTGAGATGTCGCAAGGAGCAGGCGGGGCACTGGGACCGACGCATGGCACGGTGGTCTTGCAAATCGCCTTGTCGTACAGAACGGTAGAGCAAGGGACGATGCCAGAGGTGGAGGTCTTGCAAATGTCGCTCCATTGGCATGGAGCCGGTACGGTGATCACGCTGCCTCCGCTGGTGCAGGTGGTGATGACGCCCTGGCCGCCTGGCACGACGCTGCACTTTTCGATCAGTGTGGGGCATGTGGACTTGACGATGTCGCAAGGCTGGTACTGGATGGCTCCGGCGCTGGCGCTGCCGCTTCCGACGGCGATGGTGTCACACGGGGCTACGATGCCGCAGGGCTGGCAGATCGTGGAACCTTTGCAGACTGAGATGTCGCAAGGAGGAGGCGGGGCACTGGGACCGACGCATGGCACGGTGGTCTTGCAAATCGCCTTGTCGTACAGAACGGTAGAGCAAGGGACGATGCCAGAGGTGGAGGTCTTGCAAATGTCGCTCCATTGGCATGGAGCCGGTACGGTGATCACGCTGCCTCCGCTGGTGCAGGTGGTGATGACGCCCTGGCCGCCTGGCACGACGCTGCACTTTTCGATCAGTGTGGGGCATGTGGACTTGACGATGTCGCAAGGCTGGTACTGGATGGCTCCGGCGCTGGCGCTGCCGCTTCCGACGGCGATGGTGTCACACGGGGCTACGATGCCGCAGGGCTGGCAGATCGTGGAACCTTTGCAGACTGAGATGTCGCAAGGAGGAGGCGGGGCACTGGGACCGACGCATGGCACGGTGGTCTTGCAAATCGCCTTGTCGTACAGAACGGTAGAGCAAGGGACGATGCCAGAGGTGGAGGTCTTGCAAATGTCGCTCCATTGGCATGGAGCCGGTACGGTGATCACGCTGCCTCCGCTGGTGCAGGTGGTGATGACGCCCTGGCCGCCTGGCACGACGCTGCACTTTTCGATCAGTGTGGGGCATGTGGACTTGACGATGTCGCAAGGCTGGTACTGGATGGCTCCGGCGCTGGCGCTGCCGCTTCCGACGGCGATGGTGTCACACGGCGCTACGATGCCGCAGGGCTGGCAGATCGTGGAACCTTTGCAGACTGAGATGTCGCAAGGAGCAGGCGGGGCACTGGGACCGACGCATGGCACGGTGGTCTTGCAAATCGCCTTGTCGTACAGAACGGTAGAGCAAGGGACGATGCCAGAGGTGGAGGTCTTGCAAATGTCGCTCCATTGGCATGGAGCCGGTACGGTGATCACGCTGCCTCCGCTGGTGCAGGTGGTGATGACGCCCTGGCCGCCTGGCACGACGCTGCACTTTTCGATCAGTGTGGGGCATGTGGACTTGACGATGTCGCAAGGCTGGTACTGGATGGCTCCGGCGCTGGCGCTGCCGCTTCCGACGGCGATGGTGTCACACGGGGCTACGATGCCGCAGGGCTGGCAGATCGTGGAACCTTTGCAGACTGAGATGTCGCAAGGAGGAGGCGGGGCACTGGGACCGACGCATGGCACGGTGGTCTTGCAAATCGCCTTGTCGTACAGAACGGTAGAGCAAGGGACGATGCCAGAGGTGGAGGTCTTGCAAATGTCGCTCCATTGGCATGGAGCCGGTACGGTGATCACGCTGCCTCCGCTGGTGCAGGTGGTGATGACGCCCTGGCCGCCTGGCACGACGCTGCACTTTTCGATCAGTGTGGGGCATGTGGACTTGACGATGTCGCAAGGCTGGTACTGGATGGCTCCGGCGCTGGCGCTGCCGCTTCCGACGGCGATGGTGTCACACGGCGCTACGATGCCGCAGGGCTGGTAGATCGTGGAACCTTTGCAGACTGAGATGTCGCAAGGAGGAGGCGGGGCACTGGGACCCACGCATGGCACGGTGGTCTTGCATATCGCCTTGTCGTACACGACGGTAGAGCAAGGGACGATGCCAGAGGTGGAGGTCTTGCAAATGTCGCTCCATTGGCATGGAGCCGGTACGGTGATCACGCTCCCTCCGCTGGTGCAGGTGGTGATGACGCCCTGGCCGCCTGGCACGACGCTGCACTTTTCGATCAGTGTGGGGCATGTGGACTTGACGATGTCGCAAGGCTGGTACTGGATGGCTCCGGCGCTGGCGCTGCCGCTTCCGACGGCGATGGTGTCACACGGGGCTACGATGCCGCAGGGCTGGCAGATCGTGGAACCTTTGCAGACTGAGATGTCGCAAGGAGGAGGCGGGGCACTGGGACCGACGCATGGCACGGTGGTCTTGCAAATCGCCTTGTCGTACAGAACGGTAGAGCAAGGGACGATGCCAGAGGTGGAGGTCTTGCAAATGTCGCTCCATTGGCATGGAGCCGGTACGGTGATCACGCTGCCTCCGCTGGTGCAGGTGGTGATGACGCCCTGGCCGCCTGGCACGACGCTGCACTTTTCGATCAGTGTGGGGCATGTGGACTTGACGATGTCGCAAGGCTGGTACTGGATGGCTCCGGCGCTGGCGCTGCCGCTTCCGACGGCGATGGTGTCACACGGGGCTACGATGCCGCAGGGCTGGCAGATCGTGGAACCTTTGCAGACTGAGATGTCGCAAGGAGGAGGCGGGGCACTGGGACCGACGCATGGCACGGTGGTCTTGCAAATCGCCTTGTCGTACAGAACGGTAGAGCAAGGGACGATGCCAGAGGTGGAGGTCTTGCAAATGTCGCTCCATTGGCATGGAGCCGGTACGGTGATCACGCTGCCTCCGCTGGTGCAGGTGGTGATGACGCCCTGGCCGCCTGGCACGACGCTGCACTTTTCGATCAGTGTGGGGCATGTGGACTTGACGATGTCGCAAGGCTGGTACTGGATGGCTCCGGCGCTGGCGCTGCCGCTTCCGACGGCGATGGTGTCACACGGCGCTACGATGCCGCAGGGCTGGTAGATCGTGGAACCTTTGCAGACTGAGATGTCGCAAGGAGGAGGCGGGGCACTGGGACCCACGCATGGCACGGTGGTCTTGCATATCGCCTTGTCGTACACGACGGTAGAGCAAGGGACGATGCCAGAGGTGGAGGTCTTGCAAATGTCGCTCCATTGGCATGGAGCCGGTACGGTGATCACGCTCCCTCCGCTGGTGCAGGTGGTGATGACGCCCTGGCCGCCTGGCACGACGCTGCACTTTTCGATCAGTGTGGGGCATGTGGACTTGACGATGTCGCAAGGCTGGTACTGGATGGCTCCGGCGCTGGCGCTGCCGCTTCCGACGGCGATGGTGTCACACGGGGCTACGATGCCGCAGGGCTGGCAGATCGTGGAACCTTTGCAGACTGAGATGTCGCAAGGAGGAGGCGGGGCACTGGGACCGACGCATGGCACGGTGGTCTTGCAAATCGCCTTGTCGTACAGAACGGTAGAGCAAGGGACGATGCCAGAGGTGGAGGTCTTGCAAATGTCGCTCCATTGGCATGGAGCCGGTACGGTGATCACGCTGCCTCCGCTGGTGCAGGTGGTGATGACGCCCTGGCCGCCTGGCACGACGCTGCACTTTTCGATCAGTGTGGGGCATGTGGACTTGACGATGTCGCAAGGCTGGTACTGGATGGCTCCGGCGCTGGCGCTGCCGCTTCCGACGGCGATGGTGTCACACGGCGCTACGATGCCGCAGGGCTGGTAGATCGTGGAACCTTTGCAGACTGAGATGTCGCAAGGAGGAGGCGGGGCACTGGGACCCACGCATGGCACGGTGGTCTTGCATATCGCCTTGTCGTACACGACGGTAGAGCAAGGGACGATGCCAGAGGTGGAGGTCTTGCAAATGTCGCTCCATTGGCATGGAGCCGGTACGGTGATCACGCTCCCTCCGCTGGTGCAGGTGGTGATGACGCCCTGGCCGCCTGGCACGACGCTGCACTTTTCGATCAGTGTGGGGCATGTGGACTTGACGATGTCGCAAGGCTGGTACTGGATGGCTCCGGCGCTGGCGCTGCCGCTTCCGACGGCGATGGTGTCACACGGGGCTACGATGCCGCAGGGCTGGCAGATCGTGGAACCTTTGCAGACTGAGATGTCGCAAGGAGGAGGCGGGGCACTGGGACCGACGCATGGCACGGTGGTCTTGCAAATCGCCTTGTCGTACAGAACGGTAGAGCAAGGGACGATGCCAGAGGTGGAGGTCTTGCAAATGTCGCTCCATTGGCATGGAGCCGGTACGGTGATCACGCTGCCTCCGCTGGTGCAGGTGGTGATGACGCCCTGGCCGCCTGGCACGACGCTGCACTTTTCGATCAGTGTGGGGCATGTGGACTTGACGATGTCGCAAGGCTGGTACTGGATGGCTCCGGCGCTGGCGCTGCCGCTTCCGACGGCGATGGTGTCACACGGGGCTACGATGCCGCAGGGCTGGCAGATCGTGGAACCTTTGCAGACTGAGATGTCGCAAGGAGGAGGCGGGGCACTGGGACCGACGCATGGCACGGTGGTCTTGCAAATCGCCTTGTCGTACAGAACGGTAGAGCAAGGGACGATGCCAGAGGTGGAGGTCTTGCAAATGTCGCTCCATTGGCATGGAGCCGGTACGGTGATCACGCTGCCTCCGCTGGTGCAGGTGGTGATGACGCCCTGGCCGCCTGGCACGACGCTGCACTTTTCGATCAGTGTGGGGCATGTGGACTTGACGATGTCGCAAGGCTGGTACTGGATGGCTCCGGCGCTGGCGCTGCCGCTTCCGACGGCGATGGTGTCACACGGCGCTACGATGCCGCAGGGCTGGCAGATCGTGGAACCTTTGCAGACTGAGATGTCGCAAGGAGCAGGCGGGGCACTGGGACCGACGCATGGCACGGTGGTCTTGCAAATCGCCTTGTCGTACAGAACGGTAGAGCAAGGGACGATGCCAGAGGTGGAGGTCTTGCAAATGTCGCTCCATTGGCATGGAGCCGGTACGGTGATCACGCTGCCTCCGCTGGTGCAGGTGGTGATGACGCCCTGGCCGCCTGGCACGACGCTGCACTTTTCGATCAGTGTGGGGCATGTGGACTTGACGATGTCGCAAGGCTGGTACTGGATGGCTCCGGCGCTGGCGCTGCCGCTTCCGACGGCGATGGTGTCACACGGCGCTACGATGCCGCAGGGCTGGTAGATCGTGGAACCTTTGCAGACTGAGATGTCGCAAGGAGGAGGCGGGGCACTGGGACCCACGCATGGCACGGTGGTCTTGCATATCGCCTTGTCGTACACGACGGTAGAGCAAGGGACGATGCCAGAGGTGGAGGTCTTGCAAATGTCGCTCCATTGGCATGGAGCCGGTACGGTGATCACGCTCCCTCCGCTGGTGCAGGTGGTGATGACGCCCTGGCCGCCTGGCACGACGCTGCACTTTTCGATCAGTGTGGGGCATGTGGACTTGACGATGTCGCAAGGCTGGTACTGGATGGCTCCGGCGCTGGCGCTGCCGCTTCCGACGGCGATGGTGTCACACGGGGCTACGATGCCGCAGGGCTGGCAGATCGTGGAACCTTTGCAGACTGAGATGTCGCAAGGAGGAGGCGGGGCACTGGGACCGACGCATGGCACGGTGGTCTTGCAAATCGCCTTGTCGTACAGAACGGTAGAGCAAGGGACGATGCCAGAGGTGGAGGTCTTGCAAATGTCGCTCCATTGGCATGGAGACGGTACGGTGATCACGCTGCCTCTGCTGGTGCAGGTGGTGATGACGCCCTGGCCGCCTGGCACGACGCTGCACTTTTCGATCAGTGTGGGGCATGTGGACTTGACGATGTCGCAAGGCTGGTACTGGATGGCTCCGGCGCTGGCGCTGCCGCTTCCGACGGCGATGGTGTCACACGGCGCTACGATGCCGCAGGGCTGGTAGATCGTGGAACCTTTGCAGACTGAGATGTCGCAAGGAGGAGGCGGGGCACTGGGACCGACGCATGGCACGGTGGTCTTGCATATCGCCTTGTCGTACACGACGGTAGAGCAAGGGACGATGCCAGAAGTGGAGGTCTTGCAAATGTCGCTCCATTGGCATGGAGACGGTACGGTGATCACGCTGCCTCCGCTGGTGCAGGTGGTGATGACGCCCTGGCCACCTGGCACGACGCTGCACTTTTCGATCAGTGTGGGGCATGTGGACTTGACGATGTCGCAAGGCTGGTACTGGATGGCTCCGGTGCTGGCGCTGCCGCTTCCGACGGCGATGGTGTCACACGGCGCTACGATGCCGCAGGGCTGGTAGATCGTGGAACCTTTGCAGACTGAGATGTCGCAAGGAGGAGGCGGGGCACTGGGACCCACGCATGGCACGGTGGTCTTGCATATCGCCTTGTCGTACACGACGGTAGAGCAAGGGACGATGCCAGAGGTGGAGGTCTTGCAAATGTCGCTCCATTGGCATGGAGCCGGTACGGTGATCACGCTCCCTCCGCTGGTGCAGGTGGTGATGACGCCCTGGCCGCCTGGCACGACGCTGCACTTTTCGATCAGTGTGGGGCATGTGGACTTGACGATGTCGCAAGGCTGGTACTGGATGGCTCCGGCGCTGGCGCTGCCGCTTCCGACGGCGATGGTGTCACACGGGGCTACGATGCCGCAGGGCTGGCAGATCGTGGAACCTTTGCAGACTGAGATGTCGCAAGGAGGAGGCGGGGCACTGGGACCGACGCATGGCACGGTGGTCTTGCAAATCGCCTTGTCGTACAGAACGGTAGAGCAAGGGACGATGCCAGAGGTGGAGGTCTTGCAAATGTCGCTCCATTGGCATGGAGCCGGTACGGTGATCACGCTGCCTCCGCTGGTGCAGGTGGTGATGACGCCCTGGCCGCCTGGCACGACGCTGCACTTTTCGATCAGTGTGGGGCATGTGGACTTGACGATGTCGCAAGGCTGGTACTGGATGGCTCCGGCGCTGGCGCTGCCGCTTCCGACGGCGATGGTGTCACACGGCGCTACGATGCCGCAGGGCTGGCAGATCGTGGAACCTTTGCAGACTGAGATGTCGCAAGGAGGAGGCGGGGCACTGGGACCCACGCATGGCACGGTGGTCTTGCAAATCGCCTTGTCGTACAGAACGGTAGAGCAAGGGACGATGCCAGAGGTGGAGGTCTTGCAAATGTCGCTCCATTGGCATGGAGACGGTACGGTGATCACGCTGCCTCCGCTGGTGCAGGTGGTGATAACGCCCTGGCCACCTGGCACGACGGTGCACTTTTCGATCAGTGTGGGGCATGTGGACTTGACGATGTCGCAAGGCTGGTACTGGATGGCTCCGGCGCTGGCGCTGCCGCTTCCGACGGCGATGGTGTCACACGGCGCTACGATGCCGCAGGGCTGGTAGATCGTGGAACCTTTGCAGACTGAGATGTCGCAAGGAGGAGGCGGGGCACTGGGACCCACGCATGGCACGGTGGTCTTGCATATCGCCTTGTCGTACACGACGGTAGAGCAAGGGACGATGCCAGAAGTGGAGGTCTTGCAAATGTCGCTCCATTGGCATGGAGACGGTACGGTGATCACGCTGCCTCCGCTGGTGCAGGTGGTGATGACGCCCTGGCCGCCTGGCACGACGCTGCACTTTTCGATCAGTGTGGGGCATGTGGACTTGACGATGTCGCAAGGCTGGTACTGGATGGCTCCGGCGCTGGCGCTGCCGCTTCCGACGGCGATGGTGTCACACGGCGCTACGATACCGCAGGGCTGGCAGATCGTGGAACCTTTGCAGACTGAGATGTCGCAAGGAGGAGGCGGGGCACTGGGACCCACGCATGGCACGGTGGTCTTGCAAATCGCCTTGTCGTACAGAACGGTAGAGCAAGGGACGATGCCAGAGGTGGAGGTCTTGCAAATGTCGCTCCATTGGCATGGAGACGGTACGGTGATCACGCTGCCTCCGCTGGTGCAGGTGGTGATGACGCCCTGGCCGCCTGGCACGACGCTGCACTTTTCGATCAGTGTGGGGCATGTGGACTTGACGATGTCGCAAGGCTGGTACTGGATGGCTCCGGCGCTGGCGCTGCCGCTTCCGACGGCGATGGTGTCACACGGGGCTACGATACCGCAGGGCTGGCAGATCGTGGAACCTTTGCAGACTGAGATGTCGCAAGGAGGAGGCGGGGCACTGGGACCCACGCATGGCACGGTGGTCTTGCAAATCGCCTTGTCGTACAGAACGGTAGAGCAAGGGACGATGCCAGAGGTGGAGGTCTTGCAAATGTCGCTCCATTGGCATGGAGACGGTACGGTAATCACGCTGCCTCCGCTGGTGCAGGTGGTGATGACGCCCTGGCCGCCTGGCACGACGCTGCACTTTTCGATCAGTGTGGGGCATGTGGACTTGACGATGTCGCAAGGCTGGTACTGGATGGCTCCGGCGCTGGCGCTGCCGCTTCCGACGGCGATGGTGTCACACGGCGCTACGATGCCGCAGGGCTGGTAGATCGTGGAACCTTTGCAGACTGAGATGTCGCAAGGAGGAGGCGGGGCACGGGGACCGACGCATGGCACGGTGGTCTTGCATATCGCCTTGTCGTACACGACGGTAGAGCAAGGGACGATGCCAGAAGTGGAGGTCTTGCAAATGTCGCTCCATTGGCATGGAGACGGTACGGTGATCACGCTGCCTCCGCTGGTGCAGGTGGTGATGACGCCCTGGCCGCCTGGCACGACGCTGCACTTTTCGATCAGTGTGGGGCATGTGGACTTGACGATGTCGCAAGGCTGGTACTGGATGGCTCCGGCGCTGGCGCTGCCGCTTCCGACGGCGATGGTGTCACACGGCGCTACGATGCCGCAGGGCTGGTAGATCGTGGAACCTTTGCAGACTGAGATGTCGCAAGGAGGAGGCGGGGCACTGGGACCCACGCATGGCACGGTGGTCTTGCAAATCGCCTTGTCGTACAGAACGGTAGAGCAAGGGACGATGCCAGAGGTGGAGGTCTTGCAAATGTCGCTCCATTGGCATGGAGACGGTATGGTGATCACGCTGCCTCCGCTGGTGCAGGTGGTGATGACGCCCTGGCCGCCTGGCACGACGCTGCACTTTTCGATCAGTGTGGGGCATGTGGACTTGACGATGTCGCAAGGCTGGTACTGGATGGCTCCGGCGCTGGCGCTGCCGCTTCCGACGGCGATGGTGTCACACGGCGCTACGATGCCGCAGGGCTGGCAGATCGTGGAACCTTTGCAGACTGAGATGTCGCAAGGAGGAGGCGGGGCACTGGGACCGACGCATGGCACGGTGGTCTTGCAAATCGCCTTGTCGTACAGAACGGTAGAGCAAGGGACGATGCCAGAGGTGGAGGTCTTGCAAATGTCGCTCCATTGGCATGGAGCCGGTACGGTGATCACGCTGCCTCCGCTGGTGCAGGTGGTGATGACGCCCTGGCCGCCTGGCACGACGCTGCACTTTTCGATCAGTGTGGGGCATGTGGACTTGACGATGTCGCAAGGCTGGTACTGGATGGCTCCGGCGCTGGCGCTGCCGCTTCCGACGGCGATGGTGTCACACGGGGCTACGATGCCGCAGGGCTGGCAGATCGTGGAACCTTTGCAGACTGAGATGTCGCAAGGAGGAGGCGGGGCACTGGGACCGACGCATGGCACGGTGGTCTTGCAAATCGCCTTGTCGTACAGAACGGTAGAGCAAGGGACGATGCCAGAGGTGGAGGTCTTGCAAATGTCGCTCCATTGGCATGGAGCCGGTGCGGTGATCACGCTGTCTCCGCTGGTGCAGGTGGTGATGACACCCTGGCCGCCTGGCACGACGCTGCACTTTTCGATCAGTGTGGGGCATGTGGACTTGACGATGTCGCAAGGCTGGTACTGGATGGCTCCGGCGCTGGCGCTGCCGCTTCCGACGGCGATGGTGTCACACGGGGCTACGATGCCGCAGGGCTGGCAGATCATGGAACCTTTGCAGACTGAGATGTCGCAAGGAGGAGGCGGGGCACTGGGACCGACGCATGGCACGGTGGTCTTGCAAATCGCCTTGTCGTACAGAACGGTAGAGCAAGGGACGATGCCAGAGGTGGAGGTCTTGCAAATGTCGCTCCATTGGCATGGAGCCGGTACGGTGATCACGCTGCCTCCGCTGGTGCAGGTGGTGATGACGCCCTGGCCGCCTGGCACGACGCTGCACTTTTCGATCAGTGTGGGGCATGTGGACTTGACGATGTCGCAAGGCTGGTACTGGATGGCTCCGGCGCTGGCGCTGCCGCTTCCGACGGCGATGGTGTCACACGGGGCTACGATGCCGCAGGGCTGGTAGATCGTGGAACCTTTGCAGACTGAGATGTCGCAAGGAGGAGGCGGGGCACTGGGACCGACGCATGGCACGGTGGTCTTGCAAATCGCCTTGTCGTACAGAACGGTAGAGCAAGGGACGATGCCAGAGGTGGAGGTCTTGCAAATGTCGCTCCATTGGCATGGAGCCGGTACGGTGATCACGCTGCCTCCGCTGGTGCAGGTGGTGATGACGCCCTGGCCGCCTGGCACGACGCTGCACTTTTCGATCAGTGTGGGGCATGTGGACTTGACGATGTCGCAAGGCTGGTACTGGATGGCTCCGGCGCTGGCGCTGCCGCTTCCGACGGCGATGGTGTCACACGGCGCTACGATGCCACAGGGCTGGTAGATCGTGGAACCTTTGCAGACTGAGATGTCGCAAGGAGGAGGCGGGGCACTGGGACCGACGCATGGCACGGTGGTCTTGCAAATCGCCTTGTCGTACAGAACGGTAGAGCAAGGGACGATGCCAGAGGTGGAGGTCTTGCAAATGTCGCTCCATTGGCATGGAGCCGGTACGGTGATCACGCTGCCTCCGCTGGTGCAGGTGGTGATGACGCCCTGGCCGCCTGGCACGACGCTACACTTTTCGATCAGTGTGGGGCATGTGGACTTGACGATGTCGCAAGGCTGGTACTGGATGGCTCCGGCGCTGGCGCTGCCGCTTCCGACGGCGATGGTGTCACACGGGGCTACGATGCCGCAGGGCTGGTAGATCGTGGAACCTTTGCAGACTGAGATGTCGCAAGGAGGAGGCGGGGCACTGGGACCGACGCATGGCACGGTGGTCTTGCAAATCGCCTTGTCGTACAGAACGGTAGAGCAAGGGACGATGCCAGAGGTGGAGGTCTTGCAAATGTCGCTCCATTGGCATGGAGCCGGTACGGTGATCACGCTGCCTCCGCTGGTGCAGGTGGTGATGACGCCCTGGCCGCCTGGCACGACGCTGCACTTTTCGATCAGTGTGGGGCATGTGGACTTGACGATGTCGCAAGGCTGGTACTGGATGGCTCCGGCGCTGGCGCTACCGCTTCCGACGGCGATGGTGTCACACGGCGCTACGATGCCGCAGGGCTGGTAGATCGTGGAACCTTTGCAGACTGAGATGTCGCAAGGAGGAGGCGGGGCACTGGGACCCACACATGGCACGGTGGTCTTGCATATCGCCTTGTCGTACACGACGGTAGAGCAAGGGACGATGCCAGAGGTGGAGGTCTTGCAAATGTCGCTCCATTGGCATGGAGCCGGTACGGTGATCACGCTCCCTCCGCTGGTGCAGGTGGTGATGACGCCCTGGCCGCCTGGCACGACGCTGCACTTTTCGATCAGTGTGGGGCATGTGGACTTGACGATGTCGCAAGGCTGGTACTGGATGGCTCCGGCGCTGGCGCTGCCGCTTCCGACGGCGATGGTGTCACACGGGGCTACGATGCCGCAGGGCTGGCAGATCGTGGAACCTTTGCAGACTGAGATGTCGCAAGGAGGAGGCGGGGCACTGGGACCCACGCATGGCACGGTGGTCTTGCAAATCGCCTTGTCGTACAGAACGGTAGAGCAAGGGACGATGCCAGAGGTGGAGGTCTTGCAAATGTCGCTCCATTGGCATGGAGACGGTACGGTGATCACGCTGCCTCCGCTGGTGCAGGTGGTGATGACGCCCTGGCCGCCTGGCACGACGCTGCACTTTTCGATCAGTGTGGGGCATGTGGACTTGACGATGTCGCAAGGCTGGTACTGGATGGCTCCGGCGCTGGCGCTGCCGCTTCCGACGGCGATGGTGTCACACGGCGCTACGATGCCGCAGGGCTGGTAGATCGTGGAACCTTTGCAGACTGAGATGTCGCAAGGAGGAGGCGGGGCACTGGGACCGACGCATGGCACGGTGGTCTTGCAAATCGCCTTGTCGTACAGAACGGTAGAGCAAGGGACGATGCCAGAGGTGGAGGTCTTGCAAATGTCGCTCCATTGGCATGGAGCCGGTACGGTGATCACGCTGCCTCCGCTGGTGCAGGTGGTGATGACGCCCTGGCCGCCTGGCACGACGCTACACTTTTCGATCAGTGTGGGGCATGTGGACTTGACGATGTCGCAAGGCTGGTACTGGATGGCTCCGGCGCTGGCGCTGCCGCTTCCGACGGCGATGGTGTCACACGGGGCTACGATGCCGCAGGGCTGGTAGATCGTGGAACCTTTGCAGACTGAGATGTCGCAAGGAGGAGGCGGGGCACTGGGACCGACGCATGGCACGGTGGTCTTGCAAATCGCCTTGTCGTACAGAACGGTAGAGCAAGGGACGATGCCAGAGGTGGAGGTCTTGCAAATGTCGCTCCATTGGCATGGAGCCGGTACGGTGATCACGCTGCCTCCGCTGGTGCAGGTGGTGATGACGCCCTGGCCGCCTGGCACGACGCTGCACTTTTCGATCAGTGTGGGGCATGTGGACTTGACGATGTCGCAAGGCTGGTACTGGATGGCTCCGGCGCTGGCGCTGCCGCTTCCGACGGCGATGGTGTCACACGGCGCTACGATGCCGCAGGGCTGGTAGATCGTGGAACCTTTGCAGACTGAGATGTCGCAAGGAGGAGGCGGGGCACTGGGACCCACACATGGCACGGTGGTCTTGCATATCGCCTTGTCGTACACGACGGTAGAGCAAGGGACGATGCCAGAGGTGGAGGTCTTGCAAATGTCGCTCCATTGGCATGGAGCCGGTACGGTGATCACGCTCCCTCCGCTGGTGCAGGTGGTGATGACGCCCTGGCCGCCTGGCACGACGCTGCACTTTTCGATCAGTGTGGGGCATGTGGACTTGACGATGTCGCAAGGCTGGTACTGGATGGCTCCGGCGCTGGCGCTGCCGCTTCCGACGGCGATGGTGTCACACGGGGCTACGATGCCGCAGGGCTGGCAGATCGTGGAACCTTTGCAGACTGAGATGTCGCAAGGAGGAGGCGGGGCACTGGGACCCACGCATGGCACGGTGGTCTTGCAAATCGCCTTGTCGTACAGAACGGTAGAGCAAGGGACGATGCCAGTAGTGGAGGTCTTGCAAATGTCGCTCCATTGGCATGGAGACGGTACGGTGATCACGCTGCCTCCGCTGGTGCAGGTGGTGACGACGCCCTGGCCGCCTGGCACGACGCTGCACTTTTCGATCAGTGTGGGGCATGTGGACTTGACGATGTCGCAAGGCTGGTACTGGATGGCTCCGGCGCTGGCGCTGCCGCTTCCGACGGCGATGGTGTCACACGGCGCTACGATGCCGCAGGGCTGGTAGATCGTGGAACCTTTGCAGACTGAGATGTCGCAAGGAGGAGGCGGGGCACTGGGACCGACGCATGGCACGGTGGTCTTGCATATCGCCTTGTCGTACACGACGGTAGAGCAAGGGACGATGCCAGAAGTGGAGGTCTTGCAAATGTCGCTCCATTGGCATGGAGACGGTACGGTGATCACGCTGCCTCCGCTGGTGCAGGTGGTGATGACGCCCTGGCCGCCTGGCACGACGCTGCACTTTTCAATCAGTGTGGGGCATGTGGACTTGACGATGTCGCAAGGCTGGTACTGGATGGCTCCGGCGCTGGCGCTGCCGCTTCCGACGGCGATGGTGTCACACGGCGCTACGATGCCGCAGGGCTGGTAGATCGTGGAACCTTTGCAGACTGAGATGTCGCAAGGAGGAGGCGGGGCACTGGGACCGACGCATGGCACGGTGGTCTTGCATATCGCCTTGTCGTACACGACGGTAGAGCAAGGGACGATGCCAGAAGTGGAGGTCTTGCAAATGTCGCTCCATTGGCATGGAGACGGTACGGTGATCACGCTGCCTCCGCTGGTGCAGGTGGTGATGACGCCCTGGCCGCCTGGCACGACGCTGCACTTTTCGATCAGTGTGGGGCATGTGGACTTGACGATGTCGCAAGGCTGGTACTGGATGGCTCCGGCGCTGGCGCTGCCGCTTCCGACGGCGATGGTGTCACACGGCGCTACGATGCCGCAGGGCTGGTAGATCGTGGAACCTTTGCAGACTGAGATGTCGCAAGGAGGAGGCGGGGCACTGGGACCGACGCATGGCACGGTGGTCTTGCATATCGCCTTGTCGTACACGACGGTAGAGCAAGGGACGATGCCAGAAGTGGAGGTCTTGCAAATGTCGCTCCATTGGCATGGAGACGGTACGGTGATCACGCTGCCTCCGCTGGTGCAGGTGGTGATGACGCCCTGGCCGCCTGGCACGACGCTGCACTTTTCGATCAGTGTGGGGCATGTGGACTTGACGATGTCGCAAGGCTGGTACTGGATGGCTCCGGCGCTGGCGCTGCCGCTTCCGACGGCGATGGTGTCACACGGCGCTACGATGCCGCAGGGCTGGTAGATCGTGGAACCTTTGCAGACTGAGATGTCGCAAGGAGGAGGCGGGGCACTGGGACCGACGCATGGCACGGTGGTCTTGCATATCGCCTTGTCGTACACGACGGTAGAGCAAGGGACGATGCCAGAAGTGGAGGTCTTGCAAATGTCGCTCCATTGGCATGGAGACGGTACGGTGATCACGCTGCCTCCGCTGGTGCAGGTGGTGATGACGCCCTGGCCGCCTGGCACGACGCTGCACTTTTCGATCAGTGTGGGGCATGTGGACTTGACGATGTCGCAAGGCTGGTACTGGATGGCTCCGGCGCTGGCGCTGCCGCTTCCGACGGCGATGGTGTCACACGGCGCTACGATGCCGCAGGGCTGGTAGATCGTGGAACCTTTGCAGACTGAGATGTCGCAAGGAGGAGGCGGGGCACTGGGACCGACGCATGGCACGGTGGTCTTGCATATCGCCTTGTCGTACACGACGGTAGAGCAAGGGACGATGCCAGAAGTGGAGGTCTTGCAAATGTCGCTCCATTGGCATGGAGACGGTACGGTGATCACGCTGCCTCCGCTGGTGCAGGTGGTGATGACGCCCTGGCCGCCTGGCACGACGCTGCACTTTTCGATCAGTGTGGGGCATGTGGACTTGACGATGTCGCAAGGCTGGTACTGGATGGCTCCGGCGCTGGCGCTGCCGCTTCCGACGGCGATGGTGTCACACGGCGCTACGATGCCGCAGGGCTGGTAGATCGTGGAACCTTTGCAGACTGAGATGTCGCAAGGAGGAGGCGGGGCACTGGGACCGACGCATGGCACGGTGGTCTTGCATATCGCCTTGTCGTACACGACGGTAGAGCAAGGGACGATGCCAGAAGTGGAGGTCTTGCAAATGTCGCTCCATTGGCATGGAGCCGGTACGGTGATCACGCTCCCTCCGCTGGTGCAGGTGGTGATGACGCCCTGGCCGCCTGGCACGACGCTGCACTTTTCGATCAGTGTGGGGCATGTGGACTTGACGATGTCGCAAGGCTGGTACTGGATGGCTCCGGCGCTGGCGCTGCCGCTTCCGACGGCGATGGTGTCACACGGCGCTACGATGCCGCAGGGCTGGTAGATCGTGGAACCTTTGCAGACTGAGATGTCGCAAGGAGGAGGCGGGGCACTGGGACCGACGCATGGCACGGTGGTCTTGCATATCGCCTTGTCGTACACGACGGTAGAGCAAGGGACGATGCCAGAAGTGGAGGTCTTGCAAATGTCGCTCCATTGGCATGGAGACGGTACGGTGATCACGCTGCCTCCGCTGGTGCAGGTGGTGATGACGCCCTGGCCGCCTGGCACGACGCTGCACTTTTCGATCAGTGTGGGGCATGTGGACTTGACGATGTCGCAAGGCTGGTACTGGATGGCTCCGGCGCTGGCGCTGCCGCTTCCGACGGCGATGGTGTCACACGGCGCTACGATGCCGCAGGGCTGGTAGATCGTGGAACCTTTGCAGACTGAGATGTCGCAAGGAGGAGGCGGGGCACTGGGACCGACGCATGGCACGGTGGTCTTGCATATCGCCTTGTCGTACACGACGGTAGAGCAAGGGACGATGCCAGAAGTGGAGGTCTTGCAAATGTCGCTCCATTGGCATGGAGCCGGTACGGTGATCACGCTCCCTCCGCTGGTGCAGGTGGTGATGACGCCCTGGCCGCCTGGCACGACGCTGCACTTTTCGATCAGTGTGGGGCATGTGGACTTGACGATGTCGCAAGGCTGGTACTGGATGGCTCCGGCGCTGGCGCTGCCGCTTCCGACGGCGATGGTGTCACACGGCGCTACGATGCCGCAGGGCTGGTAGATCGTGGAACCTTTGCAGACTGAGATGTCGCAAGGAGGAGGCGGGGCACTGGGACCGACGCATGGCACGGTGGTCTTGCATATCGCCTTGTCGTACACGACGGTAGAGCAAGGGACGATGCCAGAAGTGGAGGTCTTGCAAATGTCGCTCCATTGGCATGGAGACGGTACGGTGATCACGCTGCCTCCGCTGGTGCAGGTGGTGATGACGCCCTGGCCGCCTGGCACGACGCTGCACTTTTCGATCAGTGTGGGGCATGTGGACTTGACGATGTCGCAAGGCTGGTACTGGATGGCTCCGGCGCTGGCGCTGCCGCTTCCGACGGCGATGGTGTCACACGGCGCTACGATGCCGCAGGGCTGGTAGATCGTGGAACCTTTGCAGACTGAGATGTCGCAAGGAGGAGGCGGGGCACTGGGACCGACGCATGGCACGGTGGTCTTGCATATCGCCTTGTCGTACACGACGGTAGAGCAAGGGACGATGCCAGAAGTGGAGGTCTTGCAAATGTCGCTCCATTGGCATGGAGACGGTACGGTGATCACGCTGCCTCCGCTGGTGCAGGTGGTGATGACGCCCTGGCCGCCTGGCACGACGCTGCACTTTTCGATCAGTGTGGGGCATGTGGACTTGACGATGTCGCAAGGCTGGTACTGGATGGCTCCGGCGCTGGCGCTGCCGCTTCCGACGGCGATGGTGTCACACGGCGCTACGATGCCGCAGGGCTGGTAGATCGTGGAACCTTTGCAGACTGAGATGTCGCAAGGAGGAGGCGGGGCACTGGGACCGACGCATGGCACGGTGGTCTTGCATATCGCCTTGTCGTACACGACGGTAGAGCAAGGGACGATGCCAGAAGTGGAGGTCTTGCAAATGTCGCTCCATTGGCATGGAGCCGGTACGGTGATCACGCTCCCTCCGCTGGTGCAGGTGGTGATGACGCCCTGGCCGCCTGGCACGACGCTGCACTTTTCGATCAGTGTGGGGCATGTGGACTTGACGATGTCGCAAGGCTGGTACTGGATGGCTCCGGCGCTGGCGCTGCCGCTTCCGACGGCGATGGTGTCACACGGCGCTACGATGCCGCAGGGCTGGTAGATCGTGGAACCTTTGCAGACTGAGATGTCGCAAGGAGGAGGCGGGGCACTGGGACCGACGCATGGCACGGTGGTCTTGCATATCGCCTTGTCGTACACGACGGTAGAGCAAGGGACGATGCCAGAAGTGGAGGTCTTGCAAATGTCGCTCCATTGGCATGGAGACGGTACGGTGATCACGCTGCCTCCGCTGGTGCAGGTGGTGATGACGCCCTGGCCGCCTGGCACGACGCTGCACTTTTCGATCAGTGTGGGGCATGTGGACTTGACGATGTCGCAAGGCTGGTACTGGATGGCTCCGGCGCTGGCGCTGCCGCTTCCGACGGCGATGGTGTCACACGGCGCTACGATGCCGCAGGGCTGGTAGATCGTGGAACCTTTGCAGACTGAGATGTCGCAAGGAGGAGGCGGGGCACTGGGACCGACGCATGGCACGGTGGTCTTGCATATCGCCTTGTCGTACACGACGGTAGAGCAAGGGACGATGCCAGAAGTGGAGGTCTTGCAAATGTCGCTCCATTGGCATGGAGCCGGTACGGTGATCACGCTCCCTCCGCTGGTGCAGGTGGTGATGACGCCCTGGCCGCCTGGCACGACGCTGCACTTTTCGATCAGTGTGGGGCATGTGGACTTGACGATGTCGCAAGGCTGGTACTGGATGGCTCCGGCGCTGGCGCTGCCGCTTCCGACGGCGATGGTGTCACACGGCGCTACGATGCCGCAGGGCTGGTAGATCGTGGAACCTTTGCAGACTGAGATGTCGCAAGGAGGAGGCGGGGCACTGGGACCGACGCATGGCACGGTGGTCTTGCATATCGCCTTGTCGTACACGACGGTAGAGCAAGGGACGATGCCAGAAGTGGAGGTCTTGCAAATGTCGCTCCATTGGCATGGAGACGGTACGGTGATCACGCTGCCTCCGCTGGTGCAGGTGGTGATGACGCCCTGGCCGCCTGGCACGACGCTGCACTTTTCGATCAGTGTGGGGCATGTGGACTTGACGATGTCGCAAGGCTGGTACTGGATGGCTCCGGCGCTGGCGCTGCCGCTTCCGACGGCGATGGTGTCACACGGCGCTACGATGCCGCAGGGCTGGTAGATCGTGGAACCTTTGCAGACTGAGATGTCGCAAGGAGGAGGCGGGGCACTGGGACCGACGCATGGCACGGTGGTCTTGCATATCGCCTTGTCGTACACGACGGTAGAGCAAGGGACGATGCCAGAAGTGGAGGTCTTGCAAATGTCGCTCCATTGGCATGGAGCCGGTACGGTGATCACGCTCCCTCCGCTGGTGCAGGTGGTGATGACGCCCTGGCCGCCTGGCACGACGCTGCACTTTTCGATCAGTGTGGGGCATGTGGACTTGACGATGTCGCAAGGCTGGTACTGGATGGCTCCGGCGCTGGCGCTGCCGCTTCCGACGGCGATGGTGTCACACGGCGCTACGATGCCGCAGGGCTGGTAGATCGTGGAACCTTTGCAGACTGAGATGTCGCAAGGAGGAGGCGGGGCACTGGGACCGACGCATGGCACGGTGGTCTTGCATATCGCCTTGTCGTACACGACGGTAGAGCAAGGGACGATGCCAGAAGTGGAGGTCTTGCAAATGTCGCTCCATTGGCATGGAGACGGTACGGTGATCACGCTGCCTCCGCTGGTGCAGGTGGTGATGACGCCCTGGCCGCCTGGCACGACGCTGCACTTTTCGATCAGTGTGGGGCATGTGGACTTGACGATGTCGCAAGGCTGGTACTGGATGGCTCCGGCGCTGGCGCTGCCGCTTCCGACGGCGATGGTGTCACACGGCGCTACGATGCCGCAGGGCTGGTAGATCGTGGAACCTTTGCAGACTGAGATGTCGCAAGGAGGAGGCGGGGCACTGGGACCGACGCATGGCACGGTGGTCTTGCATATCGCCTTGTCGTACACGACGGTAGAGCAAGGGACGATGCCAGAAGTGGAGGTCTTGCAAATGTCGCTCCATTGGCATGGAGCCGGTACGGTGATCACGCTCCCTCCGCTGGTGCAGGTGGTGATGACGCCCTGGCCGCCTGGCACGACGCTGCACTTTTCGATCAGTGTGGGGCATGTGGACTTGACGATGTCGCAAGGCTGGTACTGGATGGCTCCGGCGCTGGCGCTGCCGCTTCCGACGGCGATGGTGTCACACGGCGCTACGATGCCACAGGGCTGGCAGATCGTGGAACCTTTGCAGACTGAGATGTCGCAAGGAGGAGGCGGGGCACTGGGACCGACGCATGGCACGGTGGTCTTGCAAATCGCCTTGTCGTACAGAACGGTAGAGCAAGGGACGATGCCAGAGGTGGAGGTCTTGCAAATGTCGCTCCATTGGCATGGAGCCGGTACGGTGATCACGCTGCCTCCGCTGGTGCAGGTGGTGATGACGCCCTGGCCGCCTGGCACGACGCTGCACTTTTCGATCAGTGTGGGGCATGTGGACTTGACGATGTCGCAAGGCTGATACTGGATGGCTCCGGCGCTGGCGCTGCCGCTTCCGACGGCGATGGTGTCACACGGGGCTACGATGCCGCAGGGCTGGCAGATCGTGGAACCTTTGCAGACTGAGATGTCGCAAGGAGGAGGCGGGGCACTGGGACCCACGCATGGCACGGTGGTCTTGCATATCGCCTTGTCGTACACGACGGGAGAGCAAGGGATGATGCCAGAAGTGGAGGTCTTGCAAATGTCGCTCCATTGGCATGGAGCCGGTACGGTGATCACGCTGCCTCCGCTGGTGCAGGTGGTCGTTTCATATTGTACTGAACATGGAATATTAAGTTCAGCTTGAGTGCATATCGTTGTTGCTGGTAGTAACCCTTTTTCATTCTGTATGGCCTGTGATGAATCACACACTGTGATTGTTGTTGGTTGAGGAATAACCACTGCTGGGTTGTAGGGTGAACACTGTGATATGCATGCAATGTCTGTTATCTTGGTTAACAGACTTGGAGATATTGCTTCCGTGCACGTCGTGTTTATGCCTGGAATGCACCCTTGAATGTCATACTCCTTAAGTTCATTGTTCCAACAGTAATATCTTCTGCACGTATCCCAGTCAGACACCATTCCTGAGGGCTAAATAGAAATCCAGCGTTATACAATCAGTCAGTATCACAAATAAATATGCTCTCTATGCCCCGTCTCCTTTGTTAAAGACGCAGCAGATCATGACCTTCCCTGCCTTTTGGTCTGTCCATGATATTTCCGCAAGAACATGCCGTTAGATACTCCCATTTGCATCCAAATGTTCTCATTGCTTACATTCTTCGTTGGCTGTCTTTCCCCAGCTTCTTGTTCCAGACAAAACACATTTCATATTAAGTCTTGTTTTCTCATTGCGTGTCCAAGAAATCTAACTTCTCCTTTCTCTAATTATTCTCATAAATGTTCTCGTTCTGAACCCTGCTATTATCCGTAACAAATTCACGTCACTTAACATGTCATTTAACATCCTATTTCTTAAAAAAAAACACACACATTTTTGTTGCTACTATTTAGCAAATATTATTTTAAACATAAAATCTACAAGAGGTTAAATGTGCTACTTTAACAAAACTGTTAAATGTGTATGTATGCTTTAATTGTTGATATATTTTAGAAACAAGTGTAATTTTACTGTAGGATTAAGGTGTATGATATTAATGATGTAAATGTTTTGATCCATAAGAGGTTTTTTGAGTAAGATCGCGTAAATATAAATGCGTCGTTCAAACCGCCACCACTCGACACAGCCAATTGTCATTTAAACAGAACGTGCCAATTCGTCACTAGTTGAGTACACCGGTGTGTTGGAGAGTAAACCCACAACATTTTCAATTGTTGGTACTCGAATTGTACAGAATTCAGCCACTTCATTGAGCTATCATTTGTGGCCAGGTCACTTCTGAAAAAGAGCTACATAGCTCAAGTGGGCTTTACCTGATTAATAATAACAACAATGTATCTCAGTTTCTTCTTTTCATTTCTAGAAAAGTGTTGCTTTCTCAGAGGTCCTAGAGCGCTGAGCCGGAAGTGGTGAGTTTTCTTGGTTGGAACTGAGTTTCAGCCACCTGCAATTAAACCAGGTTCTCAAGTACAGCGAATTGATGGCCTCAGCCAGATCACCAATGACTTACATAGACACCTAAAGGCTCTAAATAGAGGGACCAGAGACTCACAAAAGACAAGAGCCACGATGAAACCGGGTTTCTCGACTGCTGATGGTCTAAGCCTTACCGGGATCACGGTCCCGTTGGGCAGGCGGCATTGGCAGTCGATGGGGTCCACGCACTGCGCGTCGACCGTCAGGAGCTGCCCAGCGTCACACTTGGTGTAGTTGCCGCAAACGTCGATGCACGTGGAGCAGTCTCCGCCCAGGCAGCCCGGCACAAGCAGCTGGTACGCCTGGCAGATGCCGCCGCACGTGTAGGCGCAAGGCACCAGCTGGTCGGGCGGGCAGTCGGCTGCGAGTGGAAGGGGGGGTTGAATTCGGGTTAGTTCGCATTAATGATGATGATGATGATGATAGTTTGGGGCTCGTAATGCGCGCATCGCTCGCTCGCGTAGAGGGCGGGAACGACTCGAAGGCTCAAGAAACCACAGATGAGCGGGAAGGCGGCCGCCTGGTGAGCTGGCGCCAACAATTGCCCAAGCTCTGCGATCGTTCTTTATATCAAGGTGCTACCGGCCAAAACCCATACGAGCTAGGGGGCAAACGCTCAATGCCATACAGACAAAGCAGGTGAGGTCCACATTTGCTGTCTACGCGCTGTGCGTGGCCGACGATGGGCAAACTGCAGTGAAGGTCTCCATCTCAATGCGGATCGGCACTCTCTGCGTTTCGGAGGGACGTCTTTACCAAACCATCAGGCCTCGTGCAGCGTAGAATCAGTTGATTTATTTTGGGACACGGATGATTGGTTGACAATGGTGGTTCAGAAGGAATTAACTTTGGGGAGGCCTGAAATAATACACCGCATGAGAGGTCTATCCCATACAGATGGAACAGGTGGATTCAAAAAAATCTATTCCTTTGTGAACGCCCTCCAAACGAGTTTGAAAAAACGAGGATGCAAGCGTGAGTCGGCAACCCGTGTGGCACCAGAGCCGCGTGCGACTCTTTCAGGGCCGCTTCAAGACTTTATTTTTTATTAAGGACCCACCGTCTCGTATACACCACGGTGCATTGCGGCTCGTGAAATATTGAGGGTTTCTTTGAGTAATTTCGGACGAAAATGGCCATTGTTGTTATTCTGTTAGCCGACCCCTGCTCCAAGACATAAGCTAAAGTAGCATTACAATTAATGGCATTACGTTAAACTCTGAGGTGTCACTTCCTGCCACGCTGATGACATCGTCGCCACCTATTTCAGGCCCAAGACTGGAGGGAATTTTCACAATTCTGGCAACCACCTGATGATGCCGGTTGCAACTATCGGCAAAACGTCCGCACCCACCTGTTAAACAAGCGCGTGTGGATCACTCATCACAACCACCGCCACTGCCCTGTGGTGCTTCTGAAGCAGTCATAAATTGGCACTTTTGTTCCCGTGACAACTTTTATTTATTGGTTTGTGTCAGGTGGATGAGGGTGTACAACGCACATTTCAAATACGAATCGTCAATAAGCTGTCCGTAAAGGGAGGTCACTATATCTCTCGTAAAGATGAACCAATCGCGATGCAATTTCACTACATAGCTGTGTTGTACGTATGTATGTTGAACTTTTTTCGCAATGCACGGAGCCAACCGTGCTAATAGCAGGTGCGGGTGAAGGACAACAAACTAAACACAAAGCCGTTCTAAAGAAATTAGTTCTCAATCTAGATGATTTTAAAGTGCATAGCTCACAGTGGCTGCCTAATTCGGAAGGAAGAGCATTCCAGACAGCCGCAGAAGCGCGTCTGAAAGCGCCGCGCAATGCGGCGACCGTCTTTGTTTGACGGTTAGCCTTCAAGCCGCTGTGACAATGACCGAAGTTCGCGATTTTTCGATGCGTGCTTCGTAATCACAGGTCTCAATTTCAGCCGTCGCTTTGTTTCCGATGCCGGTGCCGTCCACTCACCGTTGGGAGCGATGAACGGGACGCCAAGGAGGCCGCTGGCCACAGCGCTGAGCGGCTGGCTGGCCGGCGCGTCCCACAGCAGGCCCTGGGGCCTGGCTCCACCATACAGGTCGCCGGGCAAGCCGTACAACAGATCCACTGTCGGCAGAGGGGGAGGAGGAGAAGAAGGTCACGTTAATTCGTTTCGACGTCGTCCCAAATCCAAAGTATCTTCGTGCACGACCGCGTTGGTTTTTGTTTGCGGTCGCGTTGGACGGTTTCTCCGATGTGTTTAATGCTGAAGGTGCTGAAGGTGCTGAAGGTGCCGAAGGGCTTCTTCAGGAAGTGAACTGAGCAGCTCACTTATGCGCTCGGTTACATCGCCTCGGTGGCTCGTGCTGGCGCTATTTGGTCTGAACCAACCGGCGCTTCGGGAACTGGCAGCGCCAGGTAGCAACCGGCAACACCACGCGATCGAGGGAGAGAAAAGGGAAGCCCCTCGATTAAGTTCCTGAAGCCGAAGCTCCCAGGCACGTGCTACGAAACGTCGGACGTTGTGCAGGACAGCGCGTGATCCAGCCAGATTGGTGAGAACCAGATTGGTGAGCTCCGAAAGGCATGGTCGTGTTAGCGGGGCCAGCTGCGATTAACCGACTGTTCACGATGATCGGACGCCGCGTATAGTACGGACGTATGTTCAACTTCTCTCGCGCCGTACGTGGCCAACCGCGCTGATCAGAGGTGCGGAGTGTACCTACCGAACGCAGGGGGAATGCTCAATTCACCGAACACGTCATCGGCAACACTCGCCGGACTCGTGAGATGTTGCTCTTCTTCACGCAGGCGACCCTGGTGTCACTGACACTACTAAATGCTAAGGATCCTAGAGGTGCCCGATTCCAGCCAGGCCGAGCCCTTCAGAGCTTCAACTTCCTGGGTTCGCACGTGTCTTGGCTACCCAGAGTATGTATATGTATGTACGTCGAACTCATTTCGCACGGTACGTAGCCAACCGTGCTAACCGGAGGTGCGGAGTGGCAACATCGGCGGCCGTACCTGCGTCTGGAGCTTTGCCGAATCCGGGCAGACCGATGCACTGCACCTCATTGTCGATGCAGTAGCTGTTGGTGAGACACGACACGAGAAAAATTCAAGTCGCCGTGACAAAAAATAAACACGGAAGGTCAAACGTTTAAATTCACTCTGGAGATTGCCAGCGCCACTACCGTTGCACTGCGACGCAGAGAAGCGAGAATCGCGTGATCGGGGTCCTCTATTGAGGGGCTAGGGTGGCCTGAGTTCCTCGAGAGGTGCCCGCACGTTTTAGTATTCTCTGCAGTCGTCAGGGCTTGGCCAGAGCACAGCCCGGGTGTCCCAAAACTATCGGGATTTTGTCGCGAGTTAAGAATGTTCCGGCTTCACGACTCGACTCAAGAAACGGGGGCAAGATTCGGGGGCCACCTGAGCAGAGGTCGCAACCGGGTACCCGATACCCGTACCCTACCCGATACCCGTACCCTACCCGATACCCGGCTACTCGGCCGGGTACGGGTACCTGTTTGCAACCCTGGTGCGGCCGGGTACGGGTAAGGGTAAGGAATCAAAACCCGTTTGCCACCTCTGCACCTGAGTAGTGGGTCTGAGTTGCCAAATGAGTAGGCGGGGCCTATGAGCAGTAGGCGTAGAGTGAGGTAGGCGTGGCTATGTAAAGGTGGGCGGGGCTGATGGAGGGAGGGGCTGCCGGCCGACCACGTGTCTCAGTTGACCTTCCTGGAAATTTGGCAGCTTTATTTGTGCCCACCACGTAGGACGTTATACGTTTGCCGTCGGCTGACATGCGGGCTGGTAACTCACCAGCTTCGGTACTGGTCGGACAGAATCTGGATTTTGTCTCCATCCATGAAGGCAACTCCATCGATGTACTTGCACACGCAGTCGACGGGGTCGATGCACTTTTGCGAGTACTCATCCAGAACCTGCATATCACAGCCGTGAGAGAGGTACACACATAGCAAGGGATCAGCGTTCATTTTGTTAACAAAGTTTTGTCTTTCTTATCGTGACCCTCTAAAAATAAACTCTCGCACTCAGTTGTCCCCCCGACGACCGTGAGCGTACGAGCATCGTCACGACAACTACGTGCGTACGTATGTACACGTGTCGAACTTATTTCGCGCCGTACGTAGCCAACCGTGGTCATCGGAGGTGCGAATACAACGACTGCCACTTCCCACTGGTGATCTCATCGTCACTGGCCATGGCAAGACGACATCAAGGAGTCTGACCGAAGGCGCGGATCCGAGATACTCACGGCAGTCGACATTGCGGTGGCTACATACGAACATTAAGAGATTGACTAGGGTTGGCGAGACTAAGAGAATTAAAAACTCCCAACCTTAACCCATAACCACAATCCTACTCCTAACCAGTAACCCTTTAACCTGATCATAACTCCACCAAACCCAAACTCCAAACCTTAACCCTAGTCCCAAAGCTAACCCTAATTTATAAACGTCAACCCTCACCCTCGTTCCGAATCGAAGCCTCGTCTCGAGCCAAACACTCCCGACTGCTAAAACGCTGACACTAGTGCCGAGTCCGAGTTGACGTGCATGTGCACGCATGCGTGTACGTGCGTGTGCACACATGCGTGTGCGTGCGTGTACGTGCGCATGCGCGTCCTCACAAAGTCGTGCAGGCAGGAGCAGCCTTCCACGCAGGTGTCGTTGCAGTTGGCGAGGACCTCGTTGTAGTTGTGGATGTTCCGGCACGTCATGGGGCACGCGGACACGCACGGGTTGTACTCCATGCAGCCGTCGCACTGCATGGCTACGCATGGAACAAAGACAAAGGTCCCCCGTATAAACTTTGCAAACTTTCGGGGCAAGTGCTGTTGGCGAGCATTTATTAAGGCCGGCCAAGCACACGAGGAGGTGGGAGGCCAGCACCGCACCCGACCGCCTTTGTCTCCCCAGTGGCAATGTTTACACACTGCACCAGGTACTCATTTGAGGCTGAGTCGACCTAGGGGAGGCCCAGGACCGGTTCAGATAACGTCGGCGTTGGCCGTGATCTCGGGTCGCCAGGTTAGTAGCTAATCGCTGCACCGCCCCCTGACGCACCCACACACATGCAAGACACATACCAAACGTACGCAAACTCGCGAACGCAAAACGATGTGGTCAAGTCCCAGTAAACGAGGAAACGCCGAGGCAAACGTCGGCTCGGCGGTTTTTGCGCCTAAGTCGGCCAAACGTTGCGTGGATACTGGGGTGTGCGGCGGCGTCACTCACGGCAGAACTCCTGGTTCCTCCAGTAGATGTAGACGCCCTTGCGGTTGCACTCCTGTCCATAGGCCGCCACGGCCGTGCACAGGCACTCGCAGTCGCCGCCCGTGTCGCACGAGCACGCGTCCTGCACGCAGTTCTCGTAGAACGACTCCCAGCTCACCTGGGGGAGGCAGTGGGGGAGGTGGGCGGGGGGGGGGCGGAGGGTCAAGGAGGGAGACGCGGGGTCACGTGGCGTCGCGGTCGACCCGCGCCGTGCCCACGGACGGATCTGCCGGAGTGACGACCGCGACTACGACCCGAGTCTCGTCGGGGTCGGCGACCCCTGGAGAATAGCGTCGGGCACCCAGCACGCACCACGTCAAGCACGGCTCTCGCTACGGCCGCGGCCGCTACTCCTCAACGCGCCATCTTACTGCCCCGGCCTACCAGTGACTCGGAAACAAACCCAGAAAGCGATCAGATTATTAAAACAATAAAAATACCATTTATCTCAGGAGTAACTGACAAATTAGCCCGTGTTTTGCAAAAGCAAAACATTACAGTAAGATTTGGTACAGTACACAAAATTCAACAACTAGTAACGTGCACTAAAGACGAATTACCTAAATTATCAACAGAAGGTGTATATCGGATTAATTGTGTATGTGGCAGATGCTATATTGGACAGACAGGGCGTAACGTTAGTGTAAGACTAAAAGAACACCAGAGAAATATTAAACTATCGCAAACACAACTGTCGGCAGTGGCAGAACATGCTTGTCAACAGGGACACTCAATTGATTTTGACAACGTTGAAGTGTTGTGTAAAACTAGTTACTACTGGCAAAGACTAATTAAAGAATCCATTGAGATTGAGAGAAACAGAAATAACTTTAATCGCTCAGACAGCTACAGGCTTAGTGCGGCCTGGAAGCGTATTATTAAATAAGATGCATTACAATTCCTTATAAGGGAAACAAGCACTAACTGATTATTAATGTAGCATAATCACAATAGAACATGATAGTAGGTTTTTACCCTTTTAACTGGTACAAAACTGACACCTTTATTCAAGGCATCATGTTTGCAATGACCACAACACAAGTAGTCAAAAAAGCAAACAAAAAGAAGCAACTCTGATAAGGATGATAATATGCACTGTCCTTGAAGTTGATTAGCCCACTCCCGAGACGGCTTTCTTTAGAGCCTAGTCCCCATTGGTGTAGGGCCAGATGACACCAGAAGGCGTACAACTCAAACACAGTGCAATATCAGAGTATTGAGAGCTCGGGGTAAGCATTTACACTATGAGATCTCTTTTACCAGTGGCAAAATATGATAGTAGGTTTTTACCCTTTTAACTGGTACAAAACTGACACCTTTATTCAAGGCATCATGTTTGCAATGACCACAACACTAGTCAAAAAAGCAAACAAAAAGAAGCAACTCTGATAAGGATGATAATATGCACTGTCCTTGAAGTTGATTGGCCCACACCCGAGACGGCTTTCTTTAGAGCCTAGTCCCCATTGGTGTAGGGCCAGATGACACCAGAAGGCGTACAACTCAAACACAGTGCAATATCAGAGTATTGAGAGCTCGGGGTAAGCATTTACACTATGAGATCTCTTTTACCAGTGGCAAAATATGATAGTAGGTTTTTACCCTTTTAACTGGTACAAAACTGACACCTTTATTCAAGGCATCATGTTTGCAATGACCACAACACAAGTAGTCAAAAAAGCAAGCAAAAAGAAGCAACTCTGATAAGGATGATAATATGCACTGTCCTTGAAGTTGATTGGCCCACACCCGAGACGGCTTTCTTTAGAGCCTAGTCCCCATTGGTGTAGGGCCAGATGACACCAGAAGGCGTACAACTCAAACACAGTGCAATATCAGAGTATTGAGAGCTCGGGGTAAGCATTTACACTATGAGATCTCTTTTACCAGTGGCAAAATATGATAGTAGGTTTTTACCCTTTTAACTGGTACAAAACTGACACCTTTATTCAAGGCATCATGTTTGCAATGACCACAACACTAGTCAAAAAAGCAAACAAAAAGAAGCAACTCTGATAAGGATGATAATATGCACTGTCCTTGAAGTTGATTGGCCCACACCCGAGACGGCTTTCTTTAGAGCCTAGTCCCCATTGGTGTAGGGCCAGATGACACCAGAAGGCGTACAACTCAAACACAGTGCAATATCAGAGTATTGAGAGCTCGGGGTAAGCATTTACACTATGAGATCTCTTTTACCAGTGGCAAAATATGATAGTAGGTTTTTACCCTTTTAACTGGTACAAAACTGACACCTTTATTCAAGGCATCATGTTTGCAATGACCACAACACAAGTAGTCAAAAAAGCAAGCAAAAAGAAGCAACTCTGATAAGGATGATAATATGCACTGTCCTTGAAGTTGATTGGCCCACACCCGAGACGGCTTTCTTTAGAGCCTAGTCCCCATTGGTGTAGGGCCAGATGACACCAGAAGGCGTACAACTCAAACACAGTGCAATATCAGAGTGTAAATGCTTACCCCGAGCTCTCAATACTCTGATATTGCACTGTGTTTGAGTTGTACGCCTTCTGGTGTCATCTGGCCCTACACCAATGGGGACTAGGCTCTAAAGAAAGCCGTCTCGGGTGTGGGCCAATCAACTTCAAGGACAGTGCATATTATCATCCTTATCAGAGTTGCTTCTTTTTGTTTGCTTTTTTGACTACTTGTGTTGTGGTCATTGCAAACATGATGCCTTGAATAAAGGTGTCAGTTTTGTACCAGTTAAAAGGGTAAAAACCTACTATCATATTTTGCCACTGGTAAAAGAGATCTCATAGTGTAAACACAATAGAACACATTCCAAATGATTACTAACCTACAACTCGCATCGTAACAATAGCCTTATTACTAATCAAGTATATAATTACAATAACCCCCCCCTCAAATCTTTGCACCTGATGAGTTAATGAGTTAATGATGACGTCACCCTGCTGCTGCTCTATATAAGAACGGGAGACACAGCAGAGCCTCACCATTCTGGCGAATTGCCCGATGATGCTGGATGCAATTACCAGCGAAACGTCGTACTACTCAAATTGTAAATGTTGTGGTTTCACGCTTCAACACACCGGTGGGCTAAAGCAGTGAACTATTTGTCTTTTGTCAACGTGACACTTTTTTTACTGATTGGCCGTGTCGGGTGGTGGAGGGTTACGACACATTTATAAATAACGCGATCTAAACCCAAAAATCGTTGATTATAAACCCAGCCTGTGACTAAATCACCGTGTGATCACGCATTGAACTTCTTTTGCACCGTACGTAGCCTACCGTGCTAATCGGAGGTTCGGGGAAGGACAACAAACACTAAACAGAAAAAAGCAGCAAGTGCTCGCACCGCATGTGGGCCTCCCCTGGGCTGACTCCATCTAACATGATAAGCCGGTTCAAGTGTGCAATCGTCGGGGCACTGCGGCATGGTAGCTGCCGGCCTTGGTTAGGCGCTGCTACTCGCTACTAACGCCACTTGCCCCGATATATTTTCTTTTATAGATTTTTTTTCTCTACACAGAACGTTGGGCGGCAGAAAACAACTCGGAGAAGGCGGAGGGAGAGAACCTATCAGCACACTTACGAAGAAAAATCGCGACGATAGAACGTTGGTTATTTTTTGTAATGGGCGAGGATAGTTGCGTGTCTTTGTCACTGCGCGCTCACGTGGTCGTGGCAGGGCTTGAAGGTCTCTGACTGGATGATCCCGCACTTGCGCTGGGCCCACGCCTGCCTCAGCGGGTTGGTGCACGTGTCTCCCAACACGTACGAGTCCGCGCAGTAGTCGCGTACCTGCGGGGGGAGGGGGGGGGGGTCAGCGGCAGGGAGAGGGCGGCAGCGAGGGCGGCATCCATCAACGTCAGAATCGGCATGTTTTAGTTAATACTGCAGGAGGAATCTGATGAGCTATAAAGCTCTTGTTTTCACAGATGTCCAGTTGGGGCACGAGGTCAGAGCGTTACGACAAACAAACGTCAGATCTGGCGGTCGGCAAGACCGCCGGCGTGGACGCTGCCACCACGCGCCATCACTTCCTTCCCTCTGCCACGAACCCCACGAAATATTAGTTACGACGGATGTGAGCAGAATAATTATTGATGACAACTTGTCACGCTGCACCGCCACCGCCACGATCTTTGCTCAATTCTCGTACAGAGAGAGAGAGAAGAGGGGATGACTCAGGGGCGCGAGGAGGAACTATGGACGACCGGCACCAAATTCCCCTCAAGCTCTGCGGTCCTCTGTACATTGAGGTGTTCTCGGCCAATTGGTGAGCGTTTACTTGTGGGAGGAAACCGATTCACCCGTAGAGAAAACCCACGCGTGCGAAGGGGCAACGCTCTATCCCGTACAGAGGGAACAGGTGGAGTCCACATTCTCCTGGCGAGCCAGGGCCACGGGCGCCTCCTCAACGCACACGGGAAGGGAGTTTCATAACATTTGTGCGAGAGATCTGCCAACCCTCAATGCTGCCCCCCCCCCCCCCAGAGTGCCGGGTTACGGGACCACGGTTGCGTAGACACTGCCGCCCGGCTGCTTTACGGCGGATGGCGCAGATCCCGTGCGACAACAACGCTTGCTGGCAGACCACTGGACATCTGTGAAGCTACTGGACATCTTCGTAGTGTAGGTTTTGGGTTAGAATAATATTGGTCGCGAAAGCCGACGTGTTATACTGGACATCTGTAAGAAAGAGCTTCACAGCCCATCAGATTCCTCCAGGATAGATAAAGATTCTGATCCTGGCGATACCTGCCTGTGAAACGCAGGCACCTATATGAACGGCTTGAATGCGAAATGCACTTATTATTATTTTTATTACTCGGACGACAACGACGATGATGTTAATGCGAGAGACGGCGGCATGCGCATGTGGGTGCGGGCGGGCAGGCGGGCGGGTGGACGTTTGTGTTGTCACCTTCCAGCTGTTCCCGAACGTGGATTCTCCCTGCACGACGAATCCCTGTGGCGTGCGGAAGTCGTTTATCTGGTCGCCATCAAAGTTTCCGCACAGACCTTCAGCCTGTATGGGGTGGGGGAGGCGGGGGGGGGGAATGGACGACAATCAGAGCGAGCGACCGGCCGATCGATCGGAGTCAGCGGGCGGGACCCGGGGCTCCGTGTTTCGCGTACAACGGCGTGCCGTCTACAACCCGCGGAGGAGGTCAAACAAACGATCCCGCGGCCAGCCGCCGCTCTTCCGATTGGCATTCGTGCATGGGCGGCGCCGCTGACTTCGGATCACGGGGCCGTGACCCCAATTCCACGACACGACACGGCTGCGGGATGATCACGCGTCTCTCACTCTCTATCCATTCGAACGAATCACGTGCGTAACTTTTAATAACCAGCGCTTAATTTCAACCGGGAACAAGTGCGAAAAAACGCTGCTCCGCGAACAAATTTGGCGCGCAACGTCCATCTCCCCATGTTTCGTGCTCGTAAAATCATAGAAGCTGCTACAGTCATATCGGATTACTACGGAGAGGCGTAGCTCGTTCTCTCGCGAGCGTGCATTATGCCACGGTGGCTAGGAGATGTTAACTACCTCGCCTGGTATGCAGGAGGCCGTGGGTTCGATCCCAACCCTGGCACCTGCTGTATATTTGGAGTCTGCGTGTCTCTCTCCCTGTGGTCACGTGGCTTTTTCTCCGGATCCTCCGGTTTTTTTCGTCCGCATTTAGAAACGTGCCTTTTAGAGTATTTGGCTGTTAGAAATATCCACGTGGTAAGCCACTTCGTTGAACATTTGTGGCCAGGTTGCTTCTGAAAAAACGCTATAACATAGCTCAGTGGGCCTTACCTGGTAAAATAAACAAAAAATTTGTTATAAAAATATTGAAAACTCGACCCCGAGCCAGCCGCCAGAGCGGCGTTCCACAAAAAACATCGAGCGAGCAGCGAATCCCGAGCCCTAGGGGGTCTCCGTCCGTGTCCCATCTCAGCTGCCGTTGCTCACCATGCCCCTCCACTGGGGCTCCACGCGCAGCCTCAGGCTGGTGCCCTTGTCCCACGACAGCACGACGCCCAGCGGCGTGTCCACGAACACCCAGAGTCCCGCGTAGCGGACGCCAAAGGGGGAGCCGCGCTCCATCATGATCGGTTGCCCGCGCACCATGCGCAGGGACCAGTCCTGCACGCGCGGACACACGCACGGAGAATTCAACACCCCCCTCGCCCTCGATTGGTCGGCTGGCAAGCCGGCCCGGCGAGTTCCGTCAAGGCAGGGGTGGCGTCGCGTAGGGGTGGCATGTATGTACGTTAAAGGGCCCAAGACTGGAGGGGATTTTCACAATTCTGGCAGCCGACTGATGACGCCGGTTGCAACCATCGGCGAAACGTCCGCACCCGCCTGTTTGAATCGCGCGCGTGCGGATCGCTCAGCACCACCACCACCGCCGCCGCCACTCCCCCGTGGTGCTTTTGAAGCAGTCACAAATTGGCACTTCTGTTCACGGCTGTCAGGGCAAGTACTGTTCGCCAGCACCTGTAAAGGCCGGCGCCGCGTTCGACGGGCGTGGCGTGGCCAACACCGCTACCGGACGCCTTTGTCTCCCTAACACTGATGTTGGCACCCTGCGTAATCATCATCGGGTACTCAGTTTGCTTTGACTAAGGGACCTGGCTGGTGATGCTCGCCAGGCACGCGCCTTCATCCGGCATCGGCTCGGCAAAGGAGCACCGCGAGGTCACCGCTCTTGCTGCCCGGCGCCACCGGCCTGTGCGGCACAACCGGCGGCACAACCGGCGGCACCGGCAGCGACGTGGCCAGCATTGGAAATGGGGCCGGATCGACCCGGAAATGCGTGGTGGTGGCGGCGATCGTGGTGGTGGGAGTGAACGTTCGAACGCGTCTGCGTCGTTCCGGAAGGAAAGCGTAGTCGTGGCGGGCGGTGTGTGTGTGTGTGTTTACAGGGTAGCACAAAAGTCAGGACACGTTGGGTTCTTGTTATTAGTCTCTCCCGACCCCCTCCATCGAATGCCCAGCCCCGGTCACCACACCTTGCCGCGCGAGTCGGTGGCACGGAAGGTGATGGCCTTGGTGCAGGTGGTTCCCATGGAGCCGCAGGGCACGTTCTCGATGGTGACGCTCCACGCGGGCGCGGCGCCGGTGGCCGCGGCGCCGACGCCGCGCGCCAGCACGTACTCGCACGAGCCCTGGAAGCGGTAGAGGCGCCCGTCGAAGGTGGTGACGTGCGAGGCGCCGTACGCGCTGCACACCGCCGCACACTCCTTCGACTCGCACTGCCACTGCTGGGAGAGGCACATGCTGTGGGGGGGGGAGCGGGCGGGGGAAAGGGAGAGGAGAGGTTTGTTTTGTTAAAGTTCCGAGTGGAGTTGCCGCCACCATAGAGGACGAAGCCTCGCGCTCCCGCAAGGCGCCGGACCACGGGAGGGAGACGGCAACACCACATGGGCTCCCTCCCTCCCTCACCCCCTCCCTCCCTCACCTCCCTCCCTCCCACCCTCCCTCTCTCTCTGCGTGACCAACAGCAGCAGCAGCGGAGGCAGACGTCAAACAACGGCTTTGTGCGTTTTTGCGTCGTTTTCCGTCCCCCCCCCCCCCGTACCTCCGATTAGCAAAGTTCAACGTGCGTGTGTGTGTGCGTGCGTGCATGCGTGTGTGTGTGCGTGCGTGTGTGCGTGCGTGTGCGAGCGTCGCGTGCGTGCGTGTGTGCGTGCATGCGTGCGTGTGTGCGTGTGTGCGAGCGTCGCGTGCGTCGCCACTCTGGCGACAGAGCGGACCAGGGGTGCCGTGCCGCTCACCAGGTGTTGCAGTCGATGGACATGGTCTCGCCCTCATTATAGCTCTTCCCGCCGTGGTAGCAGGGGCAGTGCTCCGGGAGGACGCACAGCCGGTTGTAGGTGTCCCACACCGTGCCGTTCGCACACCTGCATCAGGACACGGACACGGGGGGGGGGGGGGGGGGTGGCGGGGGGAGGGGGAAGAGCGGCGCAGCAAGCTTCGCGTCATCTCCGGGATAAATGAATATTATGATTATGACAACAACAACAAGAACGTCGATCATTTCACAAATGGAACATTAAAGACAGAAGGCGCGGAAGTGTGGCCACGAAACCCAAACAGTGGACAGTTCATTGGCCCGCCATAGTTCTCGTGCCCGATTCCACAGGGTGCCCTTTAAACATTCTGGCCGCCCCCCGAAGGCGAGAAGCCTCCAAACGAGTCGCGCCCAGCGCGGCGCAGCCACCGACGACGACGACGTCACCAAGACCGCCCCCCTCCCCGTTAACTCCCCCCTATTTTGGTGATATCTGATTTCCCATGATATCTGATTTCCCGTGAGATCTGATTTCCCGTGAGATCTGATTTCCCGAGCAATCCAAGCGATGGCCGGTCGAGCGAGCGAGCGAGTTAGCGAGCGACCGCGTGAGCAATCAGCACCGCAGCCCGGCGACAGTCCGCGGTGAGCGAGCGACGCGACACGTGTGTGTGTGTGCGATCGTGCGTGCGTCGTGCTCACTGGCAGCCAGAGTAGCATCGCTCGACGGGGTAGACTTTGCGTGGCAGGTGCATGTTGTCGCACGTCACCACGTTGGGGTCCAGGCAGGACACGAACTCCTGGTTGGGGCCGCACGTCATGTTGGCGCTGCAGTCGTTCTCCGTGCACACCCATTGGCCCAGGTGGCACTCGCTGTGGCGGGCACGCGGCGAGAGGGAGGCAGAGGGAGGGAGAGGGAGGGAGGGTCATTGCACTGCGTGTCATGCGTTTGTAGGCGAGTGCGCGGGTGAGCGAGCGAGTGAGTGGGTGAGCGGACAATCAAGCGGGTCATCAGTGAGTGGGTGAATGGGTGAACTGGTAAGTGAGCCTGCGAGTGTGTGAGCGGGCGAATAGGCGAAAGAATGAACATGCAAGTGAGCGAGTGTGCAAGTGAATGAGTGGGTGAACAGTCGAGCAAAATAGATGAGCGTGTGGGTGAGCATCCAAGTCAAGAGGTGAGCGAGCAGGCAGACGACCGAGTGGGTGAACGAGCGAGCGGGTGGGCAGGCGAGCGAGTAGGAAAACAAGCGTGCGAGTGATCGTGAAAGGTTTAGCGGGCGAGCGAGCGAGCGAGCAGGCAGACGGGCGCTCGCACCAGACGTTGCAGTCTTGGAAGCGCGCGTCTCCGGCGGGGAAGACCTCTCCGCGCCACACGCACGGGCACTCCTCGGGTGGCACGCAGAAGCCGCTGTAGTCCTGCACGAGCCCCGCGGGGCAGGTGCAGCCCTCCACGCACTGCTCCGTGCAGTTCGCGAGCGACGGGTCGGCCAGCGAGCCGCACGACGCCTGGCACGCCGGCGCGCACTCCGAGAACACCTTGTCCGCCGGACACGTCACCGCTGCGCGGGCGGCGGACAGGGTTAGGGGGTCAGGGGCGGAGAGTTTGGGTTAGGGTTCAGGATTAGGTTAGAGCGGTTGGGTATAGGGTTAGGGAGTTGCGGTAGGGGGTTAGGATAAGGGTAAGGGTTCGGGTAGAGGGGTAGGGTAGAGGGTTAGGGTTAGGGTAGGGGGTTAGGGTGAAGGGTTAGGATAGACAGAGTTCGAGGTGCACCATGAGGACACCTTGACCAGTGGGCATGAGACCACTGCACCGGAGCAGGGTCAGGGTTCGGGTTTGGCTTGGGGGGAACCTCAAGGGTGCAAGCCCTGCAATGGCTTCCTGATTACGAGCTCGGTGTCAGATCGCGTCGCGAGGTTCCGGGGAGAACTCGGTTAAACGTCGAGCTCTAGAGATGCGCCTTTTAGGCGGGTTTTGAATGAAGAAAACGATTGATCGTTACGGACGTGAACAGGGGACGGCGTTCCAAATGACGTGGGGGGCCGTGACGGAGAAACGGCGACAAGCAATGACGATCCTTGCTCGGGGAGTTTCGAGGAGGTTCTGCGATGCACTGCGAGGATTTCTACGATAAATTGAAGCGTTTGAGGCGCCGACAGAGAACTTAGGTACGGTGGGTTGCCGCATTTTAGGGCGCGGTAGGGAGGCAAGCGATCTTGAAGGTAGTCCAGGTCGAAATGGGCAGCCAAAGAGACTGCTTAGCCACCGTGTGGCCGGGGGGGGGGGGGCCCTCACCGCACTCAGGGATGGAGCTCCTCCAGCTGTCGAGCAGGACGCCGGCCTTGGCGCAGAGGAAGGAGTAGGTGGAGAAGGCGTCGCACATCCGCTGGACGGGCTTCATGAGGTCGGAGCAGACTTCGACGAGGCACGACTCGTAGTGCGCCGCGTAGCTCACCGCCTCGTGACACTCTGCGCACAGGCGGAGGAGAGGGGGGGGGGGAGGAGAGGGGAATGGGTGGGTGGCGTGAGTGAGTGATTAGGCGCGGCGAGGAGTGGGGCGGAGAGAGTGGGGGAGCAGCAGAGAAGGGAGATGGGCAGGAGACGGGGAGAAGAGGGGAGGAGAGGGGAAGAGGAAGAGAGGGGAGTAGGAGAGAGAAGGGGAGGAGAGGGGAGGAGGCGAGAGGGGACGTCCCGAGACAAGGCGAGGAGAGGGGAGAGGAGGAGGAAGGCAAAGAGGGAGAGAGTGGAGAGGAGCAAAGGCCACGTGGGAAGAGGCAGGGAGGAGAGCAAAGTGGAGAAATCACGCAACCCATTGGCAGTCATGTGACCTTTGACTGTGATCCGATTGGAAGTTGTCATCCCAATAACGCTCACGGAAAAGCAGCGATCAGACAGCGTATATATATATTTAGCTGTTCTACAAGATGTGTGCAGCCACGAACATTCCGTTGTAACAACAAAAACCACGGTCCACTTGGCGACGATTCCCGGCCACGATCGCCCTGAAGTTTGTTCGAGCAGCATCGCCGCCGCCCTGGGCTTGCCCGCCCCACCGGCCTGCGTGCCGCTTGTACTCCCGCTGTCGGGTGGACACTTCCTCACCCTTCCCACGGTCCCGAGGTCGCACGCACGCACGCACCGGGGCCCCCGCGGCTTCCCGGATCGCCGGCCACCACTTACTAGTGAACGGCGCCAGCAGAATCTTGCCGCACTGGGAGTGCGCGTAGGCGCGGCTCTGGGAGTTGAGGTCGCACGGGTGGCTGTACGGCTCGATGCCGACGTTGGCGCACGACGCCAGCGCCTTCCAGCGGTTGCCGAAGTTCACCGAGTTGCTCTCGATGTCGCCTGCGCGCGCGGAGGGAGAGACGCGACGCCGTGAGCGGGCGAGTGTGTGCGCCGCCGACAAGCTCGGAGAGCACGCGTGTAACCTTTGAGACTTTTTTTGGGTTTCGTACGGCTGCTGATGCAGAGCAACGATAACGACAATTTCACATTCAGGTGGTTAAGCCCAGATAACCGCGTCAGCAGGAGCAGCGGAGTAGCGTATCGTCATCGCTGCGATGTTTCCTTCGAATTTGTGGATCGGGGCATTGGATCGTTTCCACCAGGGGTGGGGAACGTCCGGCCTGCGGGCCTTATCATTTGGTCTGGCCCTACCAAGGCAACCGCAGGCGGGACTCGAAATTCAACAAATCTAGGAGCAAACCTGGAAAAGCAGTTGCGAGTAGCAACATCGTCAACACCAGCTAACATCACACGCCTCGCCAAAGAGAAGCAGTTCCAGCCATCGCATTAGGGGTGAGTTAATTAAATGTTTGACCAAATATAACAGGCTAATTTTTAAGTTGATAATTTTGTATGGCCCGCGAATGATGTTATAAGTATCCAAATGGCCCTTGGCAGAGAAAAGGTTCCCCACCCCTCGTTTACACGTTGCACGGCCTCTGTTCTGAATAATCACAGGGTGTCCGCATCCGCTGATACCATGGTTGGTGCAGTGGATGTGGCTAGATGTTAACTACCTCGCCTGGTCTAGAGGAGATCGTGGGTTCGATCCCGACCCTGACGACGCCTGCTGTATATTTGGAGTTTGCGTGTCTCTCTCTCCCCGTGGTCGCGTGGATTTCTCTCCGGGTCCTCCAGTTTTTCCCTCCACATTTAGAATCAATGTCACGCGTTTAGAGTATTTGGCTGCTATAAATCTCCACGCGATGATACAGCCACTTCGTCCGGCTATCATTTGTGATGGCCAGGCGGAGCTACACAGCTCAGCGGGCACCTTACCTGGTCAAATAAAAATAGTTTCTAATTTCGTTTTGGTTTGAGCGATCCCCGTTTTGTCTACGCCCCTCCCCCCCCCACACACACACGCGGCCGATCTCGGACACCTTCGGGGGTGAGGAAGTCGTCCATCTGCACGCGGTTGAACGTTCCGCACAGGCCGAGGACGCGTCCCATCATGACGCTGGGCGCGGTGATGTAGAGGGTGGAGCGGCCGTCCCACAGCATGAACACGCCGTTGTCGAGGGTCACCTGGGATATACGCCGCGCACAGAGGGGGGTGGGGGAGAGATGTACGTATGTACATCGGACTTCTTTCGCGCCGTACGTTAGCAACAGCGCTTATCGGGCGAGCGGGGCGAGCGGGCGGGCGAGCGGGCGGGCGAGCGGGGCACACCTTCTGGAACTGCTGCGTGACCGACTCCACGTAGATGGAGCCGCTGCGGAAGGGCAGATAGTTGGGGTAGTCGGCGGCCGTGATGATGAGGTCCTGTGTGAGCGTCACCGTCTTATCTCCCGCCGTCACGTGCACCGCATTCAGCCGCTTGGCTCCCGAGCTGGGGCGGCAACGGGTTAGAGTCTCGGTCATCATCGCCGCCATGGCCACCACCACCGCGATGGTCGTCATTATTATCGCAGCGCGAGAGTCCTTGCCGAGTCTGGAGATGCTATCTATAGGGGACCTTCTTTGCCGGTATCAAAGTGTGAAAAATAAGAAGAGGTTTTTACCCCTTTATGACTATAAAACAGGAGTTGTGCTAAGACGTCCAAACGCCCAGTAAGATGCCTTTTGCAAGGGAATCGAGCCTGCATTAGCCGCACGTACTTGTGGCAAAAACATGCAAACGAGCACGCTCCGAAAATAATAATAATATAGATGCGTTGTCTTTGAAACTGATTGATCAACACTGCCCGTGGTGGACACTGCCCGTGGTTGACACGGGTCATGATGAACACTGGTCATGGTTGACTCTACCCACGGTGGACACTCGTAGCATTTTCCACCCCTAGTGGTCCCGACCAGTAGAAGTACGCACGCACACACAAACACACACACACACGCACGCACGTTGAACTTCTTCCGCACCGTACGCAGTCCCCCGTGCTCACCTGCACTGGTAGTACTCCACGTCGATGTTGAAGGCCAGGTCGTCGGGCGCCAGGTTCCTCACGGCCGTGTACGTGCAGTCGCCGAAGAAGTCGTACGTGCGCCCGTCGAACGTCAGGTAGTGGCCTCCGCCGGTCACCGAGCAGACAGCTGCGTGGGCGGAGGAGGCGGCGGAGGAGGTGGTGGAGGTGGTAATGGAGGAGGTGGCGGAGGTGGGAGGAGGTGCAGGAGGTGGGAGGAGGTGGGGGTGGGAGGAGGAGGTGGGAGGAGGTGCAGGAGGTGGGAGGAAGTGGGAGGAGGTGAGGGTTTAAGGAGGTGGAAGGAGGAGGTGGGAGGAGGAAGTGGAGGAGGCAGGAGGAGGAAGTGGAGGAGGTGGGAGGAGATGGAGGAGCTGCTTAGCTTGTGCGAGATCCGACACCATCGGGGAACACTCAAGGGGAGTTTCTAATTGACGCTGACGTAGTCGCGAGTTAAAATCCCCCCCCCCCCCTGGTGCCTGGCGCGCTCCTACGAATTACGATGAACACTCATAGTAGTAGTAGCCATCATAGTAGTAGAAGTAGTCATCGAAGAAGCACTCGAAATAGTCATAGTAGTAGTCGTAGTAGAGTAGTCGTAGGCTTTCGCGACCAATGTTATTCGTAATATGTGGGTTAGATCGCGTAAATACAAATGTGTCCGTTATCACACCGGTAGCTGATTGGCACGTTTTGTTCACGTGACAAACCTTCACTCATTGGCTGCGTCGGGTGGTGGCGGGTGAAGGACACATTTACATTAACGCTCTCTAACCAACAACAAAATACTTGATTACGGACGATGTGAGCACGACTTTCAGATTAATCACTCTCCACTCACCGTCGCAGATGTTTTGGGTGCAGTGCCAAATTCCGTACATGCACACGCTGCGGGGACACACGCACACGCACACACACGAACACACACACGCACACACACGAACGAACGCACACGAACCCAAGTTAGTGCATATTTCTCCGGCTCCAACTTCGCACATTAGTTTGCCGTTGTTCTTGTCTTACATAGATCAAGGGCTGTAGGCCACACGTGCACATAGCCTGGCGCACGCGCCGTGTTGACATCGCCTAATGGCGCTTGTTGTTGATGGTTTACGCTCTGTGACTAGATCAGCAAGGTGGAGTGGGGGGAGGTGGGGAACTCACCACTCGTTGCAGTCCTGCGTGACGCGTGAGCCGGGCTGGTACTCGGTGCGCATGAGCAGGCAGGGGCAGGACTCGCGCACCACGCAGGCGCCGTCGTACAGGAAGGTGCCGTTGGGGCAGTGGCAGCCGTCCACGCAGTGGTCGTCCTCGCAGTCGTACACCGTGTCGAAGCAGGTCCGCGGGCACGCCGAGCCGCACATGTCGTACACCATGTCGGCCGGGCACACCATGGCTGGACATGGGGGGGGGGGGGGGCGAGGGTGGGAGAGGTTCGCGCATGAGGACACGGGCGGTGGCGGCAGGCTCGTGGTCTCGCCTGGCCGGACCTCCAGTGTAAATAGATATTCTGATTTTGATGATTCTCACGGCCTGGCGGTTGGGTGGTTTGTTGGAGGAGGTGGGGGGGGTCACGATTGCTGTGGTTGTCGGAGACACTGAGCCAGCACCGCTAGGAGCCTGGATTTAAGCCCTGAGACTGGCCGTCTCTCTCTCTCAGGAAGTTCATAGAGGCCATGTTGGAGGCAGTGAGCAATCGTGGCCGAGACCGTGAGATATAATCTCTTGGACTCGGTTGTGTTCCACCTCTGTCCAGGGGGGGTTCACGATGCCCGTGTGGGCCACCACTGCTGAGACGCTGGGTTTAAAACTCTGAAAACCGGGCATCTCTCAAGTCTTTGTTTGCCGGGGCTCACGGTGACCGCGTCGTAGCAGCGGGGCGCGACAAATACGACCGAGGCTCCTCGTTTCAAAACTCTGGTTCTCAGAAGAGGCTCACAAATAGCCGCGTCCGAGACGCCGAAACCGTAACCGCTGAGCACCCGGCTCCGAATCACAAGAACAGCGAGGAGCGCAGAGCGGGGCAACTTAAGGGACAGTGTACGGGACAGCGAGTGGGACAGCGAGTGGGACACCATATGGGACAGCGTACGGGGCAGCGAGTGGGACAGCGAGCGGGACACCATATGGGACACTGTATGGGACACCGCACGGGACAGCGTGTGGGACAGCGTGCGGGTCACCGTACAGGACAGCGTACGGGACAGCGAGCGGGTAAGGCGAGGACGGTGCGGGGAAGGTGGGGGGTAATCCGAGAGGCGCCGATCGGCACTCACGGCATCGATCGGTCGCCCTCCAGTCGATGTAGACGCCGAAGCGCGTGCACTCCTGGAAGTAGGCAGCCATGGAGGCGCAGGCGCACGGCTGGTTGCCGGAGCACGCGCACACGTCGTCCAGACACGCGTCGTAGTACGGGATCGAGTCCACCACCTGGGCCACGCACGTGGACACACGCACGGATGAACACACTTGGGAATGGATCGTTTTTTTTACTTTTTTTACTTTACTGGGACCAGCGTCATTAGCTTAGAGCCAACATGAGACTGGGGCCAGTGGCATAATACCAAGAGGAACGCAAGACGCTGACGAGAATCGGACGGGGACCAGTGTTAGCCTGTAAGCAGCGTGAAGACTGAGACCAACGTGAAGCTTGGACCGCAGTCAGACTGGGACTGCCATAACAATGCAACGACCGGGACTAGTGCTGGACTGGGATCAGTTTTACACAGGAACCAGCTTTAGCGTAGAACCAACTTTAGAGTTGGGGATCAATGTTAGGCCGTGGCCGCGTGGATTTTTTACTCCGGGTCCTCCCCCTCCGCATTTAGAATCAACGTCGCGTGTTCAGAGTATTTGGCTGCTAAAAATTTCCACGTGATGAGCCACTGAAAAAGAAACCAATAGCTCAGTGGGGCTTCACCTGCTAAAAATAAAAAAATAGTTTAATTTGTATATTCTTTCAGTGATTCACTTGCCATTCCTATACTTTGCACTCTTATCGTGCTTGTGTCCTGTTAATTGTCGTGACGTTCTGACCCCGTGCCCTTGACTGGACATGTGTGAAAAAATAGAGCTTCGTAGCTCATCAGATTCCTCTGAATAAATATTCCGATTCTGTTCCGCTCAGGCTCTTACTGGACCGGACCCGGGGCAGCGGGGGGCAGCATGGGGGCAGCGGGGGAGGAGGGGGCAGGGTAGGCCCCGCGCCGTCTCACCTCCTGGCAGGGCGTGTTGAGCAGGTAGAGGCAGTGATTGACAGCGCTCCTCGCCAACTCGGCCGACTGGACGCTCAGTCCAGTGTTGCAGGAGCTGAAGCCGCAGTAGTTGGTCTCACGCCCGGCCATGCACACCTCTGCACGCGCGCACGAGACGACACGGAGATGACACGGAGACACCAGAGGTCCCTCCCGTCAAGGCCAGAGCGGCGCGCGTGCGGACGACGATGACAACGACGATGACGACGCGGAAGAGGTGGGGGGGAAGGAGGAGCGCGAGATCTGAGCGGACGTCAAGCGGTGGTACAGGACGGTCACAAGACGCGATGACGGGCAGGCAGCCACGGGGAGACATCGCAAGGAGTTACCGGTGAATAAAACAGAGTTATCGGTGAAAGAAATGGAGTTATCGGTGAATGAAACTGAGTTGTAGGTGAATGAAACTGAGTTATCCGTATAGGAAACTGAGTTATCGGTGAATGAAACAGAGTTATGGGTGAATGAAACTGAGTTATCCGTAAAGGAAACTGAGTTACAGGTGAAGTAAACAGAGTTATCAGTGAATGAAACAGAGTTATCGGTGAATGAAACTAAGTTATCGGTGAATGAAACTGAGTTACCGGTGAATGAAACTGAGTTATCGGTGAATGAAACTGAGTTACCGGTGAATGAAACAGAGTTATTGGTAAATGAAACGGAGTTATCGGTGAAGGAAACTGAGTTATCGGTGAATGAAACTGAGTTACCGGTGAATGAGATGGAGTTATCGGTGAATGAAACTAATTTATCAGTGAATGAAACGGAGTTATCGGTGAAGGAAACTGAGTTATCGGTGAATGAAACTGAGTTATTGGTGAATGAGACTGAGTTATCGGTGAATTAAACTGAGTTATCGGTGAAGGAAACTGAGTTATCGGTGAAGGAAACTGAGTTATCGGTGAATGAGACGGAGTGAAGGAAACGACCTAAGAAGAAAGCGACGAGGGGAAAAGGAGGAACCTAGTGGGTAGGGGCGGTGGGGGGCCACCGCGCGGAGTGAGGTGGGGGGGCAGGCCTCACCGCCCACGAAGGGCTCGATCCACGCGTTGGCGAAGGTGATGACGGACTGCAGCGTGAGGCCATGGCGCGTCGAGAAGTCGTCGGCCTGGTCGCGGTCGAACTTGCCGCAGAGGCCGCACGTCTTGCCGTACATTTCCTCGCCGACCTGCGCTCACGGACCCAGCGCAGCGGCAGCGGCAGCGGCGGCAAGGCAGAACTTTTGAGATCCTGCGCCCTCTGTGTACGCGTGTGCGTCGACCTTCTTTCGCCACCGAACGTAGCCGACCGTGCCCGTCGGAAGTGAAGGGAGAAGGTGCGGGGGACGACACCGCCGTGCGGAAAGGCGGCGGTTCGATTCCATCTCCCGGAGCGGCAGTTGTGACAATGGGCGGGTGGGGGGGAGGCGGTGGGGGAGCAGGGGGGGCGGGGTGGGGGACTACGACCCAGTTTCTCAGTTTTTTTTACCCGCGGTAATAACCACACAGAGCTGCCCGCGTGGCCGACGGTGAGAACAATGAGGAAAGGTGATGACGATGGCAACGACGACGATAAAATTGATGACATGACAATGACGGACTGTGACGAGTTTCGGCCTAGGACCAGCGTTAGCCTGGAAGACTGAGACCAACGTGAAACTTGGATTGCCATAATAATGGAACGACCATTAGACCGGGACTAGTGGTGGACATTTTTATACATGAACCAGCTTTAGCCTGGAACCAACATAAGAGTGGGGACCCACGTTAATCCGTGTTCGTGTGGATTTTTTCTCTCCGGGTTCTCCGGTTTTTCCCTCCGCATTTAGAATCAACGTCGCGCGTTTCGAGTATTTGGCTCCTGCTATAAATTTCCACGCGATAAGCCACTTCGTTGAGCTGTCATTTGTGGCCGGGTCGCTTCTGAAAAAAAGAAGCCAATAGCTCGGTCGGCTTCATGGCCAACGATGAGAACAATGACGACGATGGCGATGACGATGATATTGATGATATTGATGATATTGATGATGACCGCGACAATGGCCACGACACAACGACGATCACGACGACGACGACGATGGCGGCGCCGCCGACGATGGGCGGCTACCTTGAGGTAGATCGCCTCCGAGCCGTCCCACTTGAGGTCGAAGCCCAGGGAGGAGCGCACCATGATGTAGCTGCTGGACTGCTGGAACACGAACCCGTAGATGGTGGAGGGCAGCGCCACCACCTCGCCGTTGGACATCACCGAGGGGACGCCGTTGGGCTGGCGCCGGAGCTCGAAGCTCAGCAGCCCCACGTGGATGGAGAGGGCGCGGTCGCACGGCGCCCCGCCGGCCGGGCAGTCGCGATCGTTGTGGACGACGATCTGGAAGGTGTTGTCGGTGCAGTCGCCCGCCAGCAGGAACGAGCAGCGCCCGTCGAAGCGGAAGATGCGCCCGTCGAACGTGCGGTAGTGGTGCTGGCCCCAGCTGGTGCAGTAGCCCGTCATGTAGGGTGGCACCGAGGCGCTCTCGAACACGCCCGACCAGAAGCCGGTGCCCGACGGGACGATGGCGCTCGCCGACACTGTTTTTCACGCGGGATGCACGCGAGCGAGCGTGAGCGCGCGCGTGTGAGCACGTGAGCGAGCACGCGCGGAAGACCGCGTGAGTTTTCGTTTCTCTATCCTGCTTGCCATCGAAGGCCGTCCGAGGCACCATGGATTGGCTTGGCCAGCGCTCTCCGCCCAGGTGAGAGTTAGGGAGCGTGGACTCTTGATTGGTTTATCAAATTTTTGTTTGCATGTTCACCACAAGTATCTGTGGTTAATGCAGTACCATGATACCTCGCAAAAGGTTTCTGTTTGATGTTTTAACATCTTAACACAACACCTGTTTTATTGAAAGGTTAAAACCTATTGTTATATTTTGACACTGGCACGGTCCCGTATTGGGATCTATAATGTCCACGCACGCGCCCACCGCAGTATTAACCGGTGCCGCCGCCGATCCGGCACCACGAGCCCTTGCCGCCGCGGCGAGCGGAAAACGCGATAAGAGTACCGATTCATCGAGGGATAATCGCCGCGTCTCATTCATTGGCAAGCGAACCGATGGGATCGAGTCATCCCTTTGGTTGGCGTGACGTGGCGTCGTGTGAAACGCCGCCCCCCCTTCTTTCGCGATTGGCTAATACCCGCCACGATCGGCGACTCGCTTGCGCGGTCCGTCATGGTCGCGTCACGGCGCCAGCAGCGGCAAGAGAGAGACAGAAAGAGGCGGCGGGTACTCACGGACGCAGTCGGGGATACCGCCGGGTGGGTACCACTGCCCGCTGACGCAGCTGTAGACGGGAGCCACGTAGTAACCCTCGGCGAAGCTGTAGCTGGCGTCACAGCTGCGGAGCGGAGGGGCAGGGGGGGCGCAGGAGAGGACATTGCTAGGAGGCTCGATCGGGACGCGGGAGCAGTGGAGAGGGAGGAAGGAGATCGCGCGACTCACGTCACCGCTCGAGCCCATCGGCCGACAACGTCGCCGGCGCTCTACGAGATTTCTAGGAGGCTCTATGGGTACGCGGGGAATGTGGGGGCGGAGGAGGGCGGAGGAGGTGTCGGCCGCGCTCACGTCGGGAAGCACTGCTGGAGCCCGTCGGCCGACACGTTGCACGCCATCTGGCCGTTGAGCGGCGCCTGCGGCTGCTCGCACGAGTCGGTCGTGTTGAGGCAGTCGGGGAACGCGGAGGCGTCGCCGGGCAGCTGGGGGGTCCACGCGCCCGTGGCGTGGTCGCACACGTAGACGCGAGAAGATGCCAGGCGGGTGCCGCCGTCGCACGCCAGCGTGCAGATCAGGAAGTCGCCGCCGTCGTCCAGGCAGCTGCTGCGCCCGCCCAGGGGCGAGGACGGCGCCTGGCAGAGCGCGGCTGACGGTGGGAAGAGACGGGGGGGGGCGAAGGACGGGAGAGGAGAGAGCGGGTCAAGCTACGCGCTTCCAAGTCGTCGTAGCCGTCGTACCACACGGCCGAGGAGCGTCAGCTCGTTCGCGCATACGTCAGTGACGCGAGCTTGAAAGCTCGTCTCGCGTGTAGCGGTGCACCGGTGCACTCGTTACGGAGCTGCTGCTCGTGCCGACGCAATGACTGCTGAAATTGTACTCTCCCGGAAGGCCGCGGAGGCCGATGGGTTACGTTAAAAAAAAATGAAGCGTACTTTTTTTCGTTTGTTAAGTTTTGGTTTTACGTGCAGAGACGGACATGAGCGTACACAACGGTCCGCTCATCTCCGACGTCATCCGGCGGGGGGGGGGGGGGGGGCGAGGTCCCGCGTCGCCGCCGCGCCGCGCTCACCTTTCTCGCACTGCGACCCCTCGAAGCCACGGGCGCACCGACACGTGTCGGGCCACACGCACGTGCCCCCATTCTGGCAGCCGTCCAACGAGCCGAAGCACAACGCTGCCGAGGGGAAGGGGCGGCGGGGTGGGGAGCAGGAGGCGGGGGGGAGGCACAGAGAGGGTTGGCACCGTGGTTAGAACCCGTGGTAGACACCTCGCCAGGATCGTCCATAGATGGGGGGGGGGGGGGGGGTGCGGGGCCCGGGGCAAGCCACACCGCGTGGGCACTCGCTGCTTTAGAAGGTCGCGCTCGCCACACACAAAGCACGACACCTTGGCTGATCTCGTCAAGGAGCGTAAACCACCATCATCATCATCGCGCGCGAACTCCGGTCATCGTCCCAGCGGCAGCGGCTTCTGCCTGGCCGTCGAACAATGACGGCCGCCGGCATCGCCGCGTTTTCAGACGCGCTGCTTCTGCTAGAACGCTCTTCCGCGCACCAACGATTAGCGCGGTTGGCTACGTACGGTGCGATAGAAGTTCAAAATACACACATACTGCCCATAGACTAACACTACCCATTGACTCAACACTGCCCTCTGAAAGCGCGCGTCGCGTCCTTAGTTCGATGGCCGAGCCAAAAGCCGCCACTGCTGCTGCTGCTGCTGCGAGGATGACCGGAGTTTGCGCGATGATGATGATGATGGTTTATGCTCCTTGACGTCAGCGTGCGTGCGTGCGTGCGGGTGAGAGTGCGTGCGCTTACGCAGGCACGACGGGAAGGTGTCGGATGGGTACCAGACGCCCTCCGCGGTGCGGCACGTGTAGCGCGTGGCGGCCGCGTTGGGGTCTAGCACGAAGCCGGTCCGGCATGCCGGGGAGCACACTCTACAAGGGGCAGCAGGGGGGGGAGGGGGGGGAGTGTAGAGTCCACGAGCACCATCAGCATCGCAACCGCCAGTAGCGCCAGGGGCACCAGATTCAGGTGCAGCAGCAGCAGCAGTGGTTGTCGTCGTGACAATCGAACTCAAGTTCGATTGTCAGGGATGGGACTGTCCATCCGTCCCTCTCTCCAGCCACCCAGCCATGTGTGTGTGTGTGATGCTATGTGTGTGTGATGCTGTGTGTGTGTGATGCTGTGTGTGTGTGAAGCTGTGTGTGTGTGTATGTTTGGCCTCTGTGGAGAAGTCTCGTGAAGGACGCTACTGGGCAGTTGGAGGCAGTCGCCCTCCAACAACAACGGAGGGCGGAGGAGCGACGCTCACAACAACGAGCGGAGCGCCGGGTGGCTAAAGCACAGCAAGTTGGTACAGTAGGGGGCACAGGTGGTGCATCAGCCAGTCATCTCAGTCAGTCGACCCGTGGCACCTGGGTCTGCCCCGTGACCTCCTGCCAGCGGGCGTTCGACACTTCACCTGGCCTCAAGGTGCACATGGCCTGGCACAAGCGTCGTGGTGACGTCACCGCCACTTAGTGGCGAATGGCGGTTGTTGTTGTGCGTGATGGCGTTAGCTGTCAGCTGGAGGTCACTCACTTCTCATCGACAGTGATACGACACTGGACGCTGCCGTTGGAGGGAGGAGCCAGGTTGGGACATGATACGTCGGCTGAAAAGACAGACGGGAGAAGACCACGATGAGAAGGCCGTATCTGGTGTAGGCCAATCAGTTTCAAAGACAATGCATACATTTTTATTTGGGTCTTTCGGTAAAGTCCTCCTGATGACGATTGCTTGTGATCTTGATTTGAAGCTTTCGTGACTGCAGGAATCCAACTCTTTGGTTCTTTCGGTAAAGTCACGTGGGTAGAAGAATAATAGATCATGACGTTTCGATCGCAACACAAGCAATCGTCATCAGGTGGGACAGCCACAGCAGTTTTTGCTTGCTGTGGTAGTCCCACCTGATGACGATTGCTTGTGTTGCGATCGAAACGTCGTGATCTATTATTCTTCTACCCACGTGACTTTACCGAAAAAACCAAAGATGATTGCTTGTGTTGCGACCGAAACGTCGTAGTTTTTTGTTAATTTTTTTATTATATTTTTTTGTTCTACTTGACTTTACCGAAAGACGCAAAGAATATGAATTCCTGCAGTCACGAAAGCTTTAAGTCAAGATTGAATGCAGACATCATCAGAGCATGTCTGTTTGCATGTTCACCACAAGTACTGTGTGGTTAATGCAGACTTGATGCCTCGCAAAAGAGTTTTATTTGGTGTTCGAACATCTTAACACAACTCCTGTTTTATTGCCAGAAAGAGTGAAACAGCTATTCTTGTTATTTCATCAAGAGCAATTTTTTTCGAATTGGGTAAAAAAAAACCTCAAATATCCAAGACGGTGTCCTTAACGAAGAACGTCGATAAGCGGTCCTTAAAGACACGAGGTCGGCTGTCGCCACCAATATAATCCGTAATAAGTTGTTTGTTGTTTGTTGGGTTAGATCGCGTAAATATCAATGCGTCGTTAAACCCACCACCACCCGACACGGCCGAATCGTAAGGTTTGTCACGTAAACAGAACGTGCCCAATTCGTTTCTGGTTCAGCACTACACCAGTTGTGTGTTGGACAGTAAACCCACAACGACATTTACTATTATAGTGTAATGTATAGTGTAGTGTATAGTGTAGTATACTAGTTCAGCACTAACCGGTTGTGTGTTGGAGAGTAAACCCACAACGATATGTACAATTATAGTGTAGTGTATAGTGTAGTGTATAGTGTAGTATACTAGTTCAGCACTACACCGGTTGTGTGTTAGAGAGTAAACCCACAACGACATTTACAATTCGAGTAGCCGTGAAGTTTTGTGGGTAATTAGCCGCGCGCGGTTTTGGAGTCACGGGATGCCGACCTTCCTGGCTTAGGGGATCGGAGTGAATGAACGGCAAGACCGGAGTGGAACGCAAGAGTTGAGCAGTGAATTCAATTCAGAGTACTCACCACTCTGTAGGGTTGTTGTGGTTATCGTTGTAATGGATCTGCAAGTCACAGAAAATAGCAAACGATGGCAAATTAATATCTGTGGGACCTTTCTCTGCTAGGATCAATGTGATGAAAAAAATGTGTGGCGGACACAGACTTGATGCCTTACAACAGTTATCTATTTGGTATTTTAACATCTTAACACTTCTTCTTGGTTATTTCGGTAAAGTCACGTAGAAGGGAAGTAACGCAAGCAGCCGTCCTCAGGTGAATAATGTTTGTTTTCATTCTTCACCTGAGGACGACTGCTTGCATTGTGGCCGAAACGTCGTAAGAATTATTTTATTATGTTTTATTAGTATTATTTTATTACTTCCCTTCTGCGTGACTTTACCGAAAGAACCAAGAAGATGAATCCCTGCAGTCACGAAAGCTTTAAATTGAAATTTTAACACTTGTTTTATTGCCATGAAGGGTAAAGCCTATTCTTATTTTGTTCAGCAAATTAGTACACCGCTACGTATCATCATCATCATCATCACCCATGGTCAATCGACTGCTGGATGAAGGCTTCCCCAAGCCGCCACCATCTCTCGTCCAGCAGTGCACAGAGAATGGATTATAATGCCGCGTTAATTGCAGCATGGGGCCTTCACTGTGAGTGTTGTGCTGTGAAGGCCACGGTGAATTGTGGCACACGTCCTTACCCAGTGCTTGAAGAAAATGGAATGCTGTAGGGGAGACACGCACACACGCACACAGTGTCAGTGACTGTCATTGCGTAGGGAAATCTGTGGACAAAAGTCTATGGCTTGGTTCATATACACTGCTCGTCTGATTGTCGAACAAGTTAGGATGAGGTGTGATTTTTTTTTTCCATAATAGAGGTTTTTTGGGTTAGATCGCGTAAATATATAAATGTGTCGTTAAACCCACCGCCACCACCCGACACAGCCAACTAGTAAGGGTTGTCACGTAAACAGAACGTGACAATTCGTCACTAGTACAGCACTAACCGGTGTGTTGAAAAGTAAAGCCATAACATTTATAATCTGAGTACGACGTTTCACCAGTAATTACAACCAGCTTCATGTGTTAAGATGTGTGATTTTTTAAGTAAAAAACATTTTTTAAATGCCTGCGGCCTCGCGCACAATATTTATCGCGGAAAAAAAACTCTGCGGAAGAACTAGGGGGGAAAATCCAGAGGAATCTCCCCTGTGCGTTCCTCGCAGCCAGAGACCAGGTAGGGAGTGGGCAAGCGTTCGCTTTGTCCATCACATTAAGACTTGCGGGTAAACATAACGAATTTTTTAATTGCAAACTACTGAAAATAAATTCAAGATTGTCCAGTTACGGTTTGGCCATGTTTGCTTGTTGTAGTACAGAGTTAGACTGATGGCCTTAATCTAAGTTGTCTTGTGGTTGTTGTTGTTTGACTTGCATCCCACTGGGATTTTTGCACACAGTGTTGGTGTACGGTGATTTTTCTGCAATATTTTGTTGTCTTTTCTTGGATTTTCTGTTTGCACATAGTCACTTCAAGATGTTTTCTTGTTCATCTTTTTGTTTTTTTGTTTGTTGCGGTTGCACCCGATTCAAGAGCCGAATGGCTCACAGGGCTTTACCTAATAAATGAAACTTGAAAATTTGAAACTTGAAACCGAATCTTCAGTGCAGCGACGTGAGCAGTTGAGGCTCAGGCATGGTTCTACCTCCGGTGAGCCACGGCTCGGAGCCCACACCCAACTGGGGACTACGACGCGATATACATCGACACGAGGTGATATTCACAGCGTTACAAGGGAAGTCAATTCGCTGCTGCCGACCCTGTCCAAAGGGACGTTCAGTGGGCGGCAAAAGTAATAACGACGTCATACTCTTAGGCTTTTTCGGTAAAGTCACGTAGGTAAAAAATAAAATGTATAGAAGTAATAATAGCAATCAAATAATATAAAAAATCACGACGTTTCGGAGGCAACACAGGTCTCCGTCATCAGGTGGGACCGTCACAGCTAAAATTACTGCATCAAGTGATGCCGACGTCAAGTGATGCAGTCATTTTCACTTGATGCGGTAATTTTATCTGTGACGGTCCCACCTGATGACGGAGACTTGTGTTGCCTCCGAAACGTCGTGATTTTTTATTTTATTTTATTGCTCTTATTACTTCTATTAATTTTATTTAAAATTTTTACCTCCGTGACTTTACCGAAAAAGCCTAAGAGTATGAATCCTTGCAGTCACGAAAGCTTCAAATCTAGAATTAATAACGACGTCGCCCTTGAATTACCCGGGAAAGCCTCGTTGAGTCTCGAGACGCGGTTGTCAGGACGGGGTGCTGCTACGTTGGGATCCTTCCCCAAGTTCCATTTAAAGCAAAGCAGAGAAGCCGGAGAAACCCCACGGCGCTGTAACACTCCAGCAATGTCACCTCCTGGCCACGCGAGACAAGCGAAGATCGCCCCCCCCCCCCCCCCACGTGTAGCCTAAACAGACTGTTGGGGCAAGTGCTGTTAGCGAGTAGCACCGACGAAGGTCGGCACGGCACACGAGGGGGTGGGTGGCCAGCACCACGGCCGAACCGCCTTTGTTACCCTAGTGATGATGTTTACACACCGCCCCAGGTACTCATTTGAGGCTGAGTCGACCTACGGGAGGGCCCAAGACCGACGACACCAGACACAGCCAATCAGCAAGGTTTGTCACGTAAACAGAACGTGCCAATTCGTAACTTGTACAGCACACCAGCGTGTTGGAGAGCTGTACTCGTAACGAATTGGCACGTTCTGTCTACGTGACAAACTTTACTCATTGGCTGTGTCGGGCGGTGGCGGGTTTAACAACACTTTTATATATTTTCGCGATCTAACCCCCACAAAAAAACCTGTATTATGGATGATATTGGTCGCGAAAGCCTACTGCGTATTAAACGGTTCAGGTAATAATCGCTGTGTTTTGCTGAAAGTGGGAATCGAACTCGGGTCCTAGACGGCGCTGACAACCTCTGCGCCACCGCTCGGCACTGCTGGCCACACGTGGCAGTGGCCGCACCTGCAACACCTGGTGGTCAAGCCATCCAGGTACGGCTGCTGAGCTTTCGCGATCCCAAGAGACGGGACGCATTCGGGGCGACATGATCATGGGGAACCCTGTCAAATGTCAAGTTTGGCTCAGCTATCGAAGCAAGGATGGTCACCGCCATCGCACGCTTTCCGATGCACTTCTGCGGCCGTCTGGAACGCTCTTCCTTCCGATATTAGGAAGCCACCGAAGCTATGCACTTTTAAGTAATCATCTAGATTGACAAACTCATTTATTTAGAACTGCTTTTTGTGTTTAGCGTTGTTGTCCTTCCGCCGCACCTCCGATTAGCACGGTTGGCTACGCACGGTGCGAAAGAAGTCCAACATACATACAAGTCGAAGTCTGTCTCGAAAACTCGCCTCTGTAAAGTGCCCGTTTACCCTGCGCAGGTTCTGTTTATTTCCTGGCTTTCCATACACGGCGGTGGCGCAACGGTGGGATCTACGGATTAAATGCGCCACCTTACAAACGTAAATTAATATTATTATTAAACTGGCGGGGGGAGAACATTCTCCCTCCTTTCCGATCCAACCTTCGGCTCTCTTGAGGTATAGTCCCTTGGCCAGTGCGTGTGTGTGCGTGTGTGTGTGCGTGCGTGTGCACGAGCGAGGCCCCTTCCCCTCTCACCTGCCCGAAGCTCTCAGCACGAGCAGCTCCAGCACCAGCCAGGCAATGGTCGCGCCACCGCGGGGCGCCATGGCCTCTTGTCTCGTCGCCTCCTCTCACCCTCTGGCTCGATCGACCTCACCACGTCTTCCAAGAAGGTCACCCGCGCCGGACGATGCTGCCCTCGTAGCTTACGCCTGCTCGCCTTCGCTCGCTCTCTCTCTCTCGCTCACTTACTCTCACGATTCACCCGACGTGGCAGGCAAGGAGATCCTTCTCTGCCTCGCTGACTTGGGTGCTCATCGCATCGAGGTTTTATACCGGCGCTGGGCAAGGTGGGCTGGCGGGACGATCGGGGGTTGGGCTTGGACCTCGAAGAGCCCTCCCACGCCAACCACGTCGTCTCGAACGTCGATACGGCGACGGCAGAGGGGGGGGGGTCTCCACATCCCGGGCCTGCACGCAACGCCCCTCACACGCGGCACATCCTGAAATTGATTTTCGTCAAAAAAACTTTTTTTTTCCATCTTCCCCAATTAACGTTGTCCGTTAAAGGGCCCTCTCGGTTATTCTGAGGGCGCAGAGAGACCTCCAGAGCTCTTCGCAAGTGAACGAGTGCCCTTTCCAGAGTGGATTTGCAAAAGTGCACTTTTTTTGTGTGCGAGGTTAATTGAGGTTGATTGGGACACCAGAGGAAGATAAGATGCTCCGGTCCGTGTTTTTACAGAGTTGGCTCATCCCCGTTACAAACACGGTTGCCTAGCCTGGAGTGTGGAATCACTCACCACAGTTTGCTTTGTCAGTTGTTCTGCCAAACAGCCGATATATCCGCTCAGATGTATCATCATCATCGTCATCAGCAGGAGCAGCAGCAGCAGCAGCCAGGGTCAACCCACTGCTGGATGAAGGGCTCCCAGAAGCCGCCACCACCGCCATATTTCACGATCCAGCGGTGTAATAGTCCAGCCAGTGCCTGCTGCACGCACGAGCTGACCACCACGCTCCATCTCCTGTGGCAGACCTCCCCCAGCAAGCGTTCCATCCCATCGGCAGCCGCTCCGTAATCAATCTGGACATACGCAAGAATAGAGAACCGATTTTTGATTTGTTTAGAGTTGTTGTCCTTCCCCCCCCCGGCACCTCCGATTCGCACCGTTGCCTACGTATGTTGCGAAAGAAGTTCAACATGCGTGCGTAGAATAGGTGGCCACAGATTCCAAGAACACAGGATGGGATGTTACTATCCTTTGTGCAAGCACTTCCAAGAGTTCATGAACAGTGAGCCTGGTGAAATTTGGGGAGCGCATCGTCAGTAGTGAACCTTTGGTTCCTAGGGTGTTCCGGCCTTTCACACTATACACCCTCCCCAAAGGCGGCCAGCGACAGGGTGATCAATCCTATGCTTGCGTCCCATCCCAATTAGTCATAGGAGTTGCCTTGTTGTTGATAGCCAACATCCCATGGGATTAACTTAATAATAATAATTCACAATGTTCATACACTTCACAACATTTTACCTCGGCAAAAAACCCCACTTCACTATATTCTGGACAATGAGATATTATTTCTTTTTGGTGGGCTGTTAAGTTGTTCTCGAATGTACGTTGTAGGGTATCGGGTTGGAAGCTCATGTCCCCCAATTGAGCCGTGCCAAAATAAAAAAAAATCGCAATAATTTTCGTAGTCGAGTCGACTCACGATTATCCGCGTGCAGTTTATCCGATTTGCGGATTAGCCGCGCACCTGAGATTTTTGTACATGAATGAATAACCCACGGATTTTCCCTTCAGCACAATTGAACAATCTAAAAACAATTGTACGTTGTTATTCTTGGAAATGTTTATTAAAAGTCACTGGCTTAAACCGAACAAATATCTTGCATCCGGTTAAACCGAAATCCACGTGATTGCCTCTACAGTACAGTAGTTGCATATCTTTACAACTGTGGGCGCAGTTTGATTGATGTTTGTGGCGTGGCTCTGCTGCTGTCATCAACTTAGCGGTCCGAGTCTTCTGTGCAGGAGCAGGAAAGTGTTATCACTGAACGTGCGCATCGATCGCTCGATTGTTAGTTTTCGTTCTAAATGGAACGAGTACCAATTAAAAATATTTTCCTAACTTAAACAAAATTATCATGGGACTTTTTGCCAGTATCAAAGTATGAAAAGTAAGAATAGATTTTATCCTTCCTGGAAATAAAACAGGTGTTAGGATATTCAAACACCAAGTAGATGCCTTGATTTCCTTGCGAAACACCTCCTGTTCTATTGCCAGAAAGGCTAAAACCTCACCATTGGAACCTCATTTGCCAGTAGCAAAATATGATAATTTTTGTTGCCAGATAAAAGGGTAAAAAAACAATTATCAGGCTAAAACCTATTCTTATTTTTTTTATCTTTGATACTGGCAAAAAGCTATCCCATGATATCGCTGCTCATGCCGAGCTAGAAGTGCTTTGCTCGTGTTGCATGGTCGTTGTGCTGTTCGCCTTTTGGCGTTAGTCTCTGGTCTGACACTGGTGGTGAGACTGGGCCATGAAGGAGGCTGCTCTCTCTGATGTAGGCCAATCAGTCTCAACGACAATGCAAATATTATCAGAGCCACGTGTTTGATTGCATGTTCACCACAAGTAGTTGTGGTTAATGCAGACTTTATTCCTTCCAAATGATTTCTATTCGTCGTTTGAACATCTTAACGCCTCCTGTTTTATTGCCAGAAAGGGTACAACCTATTCTTATTTTTCATACTAAACATCTACATTAGTGTTTTTTGGAATAGAGATCCGCAGAAAACGGTTATATTCTTGGATTATCCGCGATTTTCAATCATCCTCCCCGTCATTAGCACGGATAATCGAGAGTCTGTCTAATTTAAAAATTAAACTTTTTGCACAACAATATAAAAAAAGACAATCTTATGCCTCTATTCCAGGCAAGTTAGTTAACATCTCACCACAGAGAGAGAGACACGCAAACTCCAAATATACAGCAGCAGGCGTCAGGGTCGGGATCGGACCCACGACCTCCTGTAGACCAGGCGAGGGAGTTACCATCTCGCCACTGCGGCGCTAACTACTTCACAAGCAGGAGAGTCCTGTATTGGGATGTTTAGCCACATGCTGTGAGAGTCAGGCTTCCCCAGAACCCCGAGAAAATGAGACCACCGCAAATACGAGGCGACGCTCAAAGCTCCGCACAGATAGATTCAACAATCCACCGCTACACTGCCATCTCGTGGCCGCACCTCGCAGCCCAAGCGGGCTCAACATCTCACAGGGCGCAACGATCTCTGCGCGATCCGTCAAACCCGGCCCTCCGAAGCATTGATTTAGCGACAAAGCACTCGAAGGTCAACATCACTTTTGAGTGCACTTGAAGATTTCGTAACGAAATGTGCCAAATTAACTTGGGTGCAAGTGAGCCGGCTACACAGTGTCCCCTGTAGGGAAAATCCTCGCCGAACGCGCGGCGGCGTTCACGCTACAACGTGCGGTGTTTGCTCTCACGCGCTTCTTCCGCAAGGGAACACGTTTCGCTCAACACAGAGCACGGGACCCGTGCCGTCATAACGCGGGACGCGCACACCGTTATAACGCAATTTCTGAGCGGTCGTTGACGAACTACTTTCTTAAGCTGCACGGCTGAGCAGTGCTGTGATGCAGTAATGCGGCGGAGTAGAGATTCTCATCGTAATCGTGAATGTTGATGGTTGGTACGAACATGAATCCTCACACCCCTAGATTCGATAAATTGTCACGAATTAATTTGATTAACTACTTGTATGTACCTTGAACTTCTTTCGCGCCATACGTAGTCAACCCACCCACCCCCCGTACATGACGCTGCTTCTGTGTGGCCACTCCCACTCTGAACTCCTCTCCACTCCACGCCCACTGTGGAAACGGACGCCGCTCCGAGCAGCAGCGTCGAGAGGGCCTGATGCTGCCACCCATCCTCATCTCTCCTGACCCTTTGGCTCCTTTTCCTATCCTCGTCTTAGCTCACGTAGATTTATATAGCAGCGCCTTGGTGCAAGGCGCTTTACAATAATTATAAAATTGTACACAAGATGACAGCGGTGAAAATAAAGAGTGGGGGTTGTTGTTGTTAAAAGTGGTTGTGTAGTTGTGGTGACAGTTGTGACGACAGGCAGGGGTGGTGGTGAGCCACCAGGGGTAGTTTACTCCTGCCTTACATGTCCTATCGGTCTCGTTTGTCCCGTCTTGTTCGAACTGTCTCGTTTGTATTGTCTGCCTCGATAATACTGTCAGAATCATTTGTCTAGGCACGTCTAATTTTTTTACCCCATTAGCCTGATAGGTGACATTTGCCCACACCGTAATTTGCATGAATCGTAACGGTACGGACCACAACACAACCGATTTTAATCCACGAAGAAGCGATTCGTCATTACGCGCCTCCTGTCAAAGACATCATCACTAACGTCTCTGTCAACAACTCCCGTGCCCTGCTACTGATACCGATTCTGCCACCGCTGCCGATGCTGTTGCTGCTGCCGATGGCGATGCTTATGAATTGTTCACACTTAACGCGACTCACGATCCATCTCGAAACAATTTCCACGAGCGGTTGCCGTTTGGCGTGGAGAGGGCATCGCGTGCCACCTCCAAGTGTCGAACGCCCTCGATCGCTCCCGAGGGCCCTTGCCGCGCCTGCCAAGAGCCCTTCGCCCCATCAAGAGGTTGGGGTGAAGACACCCGTACGTGGCCACGAGTGGAAGAGGCGTCTCTGCAAAGTGTCCGATGGACCACCGATCAACAAAGCCCTTGACCCTGGGTGACTCGAAGACACAGAGCTTGCCCGAGTGCATCTTTTAAATGAAGCACCCTGTTTGTTCCGCTTGTGAGCAGGCTGTTGTTTTACGATGCCGCTACGGAGCGGGTGGACTGGGCAATGCTCTTGTTATTAATTATTTATCTGAATCTGTTCGTGCGGCTTTAGATTTACAGCTGGTTTCTCGACTCACCGATTGGTTAAATCTTGATTTAAAGCTTTCGTGACTGCAGGGATTTATATTCTTGGTTCTTTCGGTAAAGTCACGTAGAAGGGAAATAATAAAATAATATTTATATATAATAAAATAATATTTATATAAAAATATTATTTTATTATTTCCCTTCTACGTGACTTTACCGAAAGAACCAAGAATATGAATCACCGATTGGTTGTTAAGTTGGTCGAAAAGTATGCGTGCGTCAACGTTTTTTATTGTTTAAACTCACCTTGGTTTACTTTGGGTTTGCACACGATGTTGAGACACTCTCTCCCCTCTGGGTGTCTCAGCAGGGACACAGAACTCTGGCATAGCAGCAGCGCATCACGACACGTTAGAGAACACCCCCCCCCCCCCCGCTGAAGCAGATATCACAGAACTACTTCAGAGATTCCTTAAAGTGACCTCTCATTCATTCACACCGCGAGCACTGCACTTTCCCGTACACGTTTGTCTGCAGCTGCTGTGCACTGCGTGTCAGTGAAGCGCAAACAAACACACGTGGTAGGAGGCTTTCGCGACCAATATTAACCATGAGGCTTTTTTGGGTTACATCGCGTGAATATATAAATGTGTCGTTAAACCCGCCACCACCCGACACAGCCGAATTGGTAAGGTTTGTCACGTGAACAAAATTTGGCCAATTCGTCACGAACATTTCCCTTTCACAGCTGACATATTTGCCGAAGTGAAAACCTAAGTAACAAAAATATATATACGTTTGTTTTTTTAATGCAGTTCATTCGTGACCAGGCCGAGTCCATCAACTCGCATACGCTTGAGAACCCAGTTGAATAGGTTAATCACGGGAGACTGAGAACCAAATATCGAACCCAGGAACTAAGCGGTGCTGACTCAGATACCTGGGTAGCAGAGTAGTCGGTGGAGCTACCCCAGTAGTGGGAGAAGTGATGCCACCCACCCATCTGTACCATCACAACACCTTCTCTCATCCGGTACAGACCATCAATCACCCTGAGTGATGCCACCCACCCATCTGTACCATCACGACACCTACCCTCATCCAGTACGAACGGTCAACCACTCTAGCTGAGTGATGCCACCCATCCATCTGTACCATCACAACACCTACCCTCATCCGGTATATACGGTCAACTACTCTAGCTGAGTGATGCCACCCATCCATCTGTACCATCACAACACCTACCCTCATCCGGTATGAACGGTCAACTACTCTAGCCGAGTGATGCCACCCACCCATCTGTACCATCACGACACCTACCCTCATCCGGTACGGATGGTCAACCACCCTAGCCGAGTGATGCCACCCATCCATCTGTACCATCACAACACCTACCCTCATTCTGGACGGACCGTCAATCACCCTAGCTGAGTGATGCCACCCACCCATCTGTACCATCACGACACCTACTCTCATCCGGTACGGACCGTCAATCACCCTGAGTGATGCCACCCTCATCCGCAGCGCACCCCAGTCTCTGCCCAACTGAAGCCCGCTCGGCCATTCATTTCACGTAAATAATTTCATCCGTGCCACAGATATTGCCCCACCTGTGCCACCACAATCCGCCCACGACGACGATGCTGTCGTTAGCTCCGGCGGGAACACTTTGCACGGACATTCGGGTTCAATTGAAGACTCTGAACGGTTGAATACTGTGACCTTAAAAGGAAACTGATATTTTAAACTGTAAAGCGATGATTAAATCTTAACTTAAAAGCTTTCGTGACTGCAGGAATTCATATTCTTTGGGTCTTTCGGTAAAGTCACGTAGATAGGTTCAAAGAAAATATCAAAACACTATGACGTTTCGATCGCAACACAAGCGGTCGTCTTCAGGAAAAGGGGCTAAAGATGACCGCTTGTGTTCCGATCGAAACGTCATAGTGTTTGTTTTTTGTTATTTTCTTTGAACCTCTCTACGTAACTTTATCGAAAGACCCAAAGAATATAAAGCGATGATTGTTTACAACTTTACACACACATACGGTGCAATGGTGGTTGTATGTGTGTTTGTGCGTTGTTAATCGATTAGTTTATGAATGTAGCGATTTGATTAAAAATCGGATGCACGCTTGCGATTTGATTATATAAAGAGCAATTGTGAGGAGCAGTGGAGTTTCGGTTAGCGCTACGAACCCGGCGACCTGAGTTCGATTCACACTCACGGCCAACACCGGTGACGATTATCTGAACCGGTCCTGAGCCTCCCCTAGGTCGACTCGGCCTAAAATGAGTACCTGGTGCGGTGTGTAGTAAACATCGCCACTGGGGAGACAAAGGCGGCCAGATGTGGTGCTGGCCACCCACCCCCTCGTATGCCGTGCCGGCCTTCATAGGTGCTGCTCGCTAACAGCACTTGCCCCGACAGTCTGTTCTTCTTCTTCTTTCGTATGGCATTGTGAAAAGTAACAGTTTTTATTTTTTCTTAATGATCGTCATAAATGAATGCAAAGGTTCCTCATCCAGTCCACTGATGTGGTTGACGCAGTGTGGATTTCAGCGATACCGCCAGAATGTGCATGGATGGAGAGCATTCATCGGTGATGCGCTTGATGGTTTGGGACTTCTCCACAGTCGCAGTTGGGCAATTCTTTGATCTTCCATTTATTGAACGTGTACGCGCATCTGCCGTGTTGTGTTCGAGCGTGGTACAGCGTGGTCCATAGTCGTCGTGGAAGAGAGAGTCCCGGTACTTCCACCGTCGGATCGCGAATTATGTTTTTGTTTGCCACGTCTGTAGCCGCCCACGATTCAAAGCACCGAGTAGCCGTGTCTTTATTTACGGCTGCTAGAACAGAGGCACGTATCCAGAACGCTTCCCTGGATTTTAGCCTTGGGCAGCGTGGGGGTTCCTTTAGATGTTGAGCGACAGAGTGAAGTTCTTCATTATCTTGTCGTACTCCCGGATCGTCGCATCATCGCCTCGGATGTTTGCCGGAGCGATGTTCGCCAGCAAGGGAAGCCACGGGAGCGGAGTAGACTTTAGGGAACCGCCGATGACACGAAGCGCGTTGTTCATTTCGGCATCGACAAGGTTCGTGTGAGGGCTTGCACTAGGCCTCGGCAAGGTAAGGTAAATTACCCTTTTACCTTACCTTGCCGAGACCTAGCTTGCACCCCACACCGGGGCACGGTACTCCGCAGTGGAGTGAACAAGAGCCTGCGTCGATATCTTTAACGTGCTGCCATCGCTTCCCCAGGTTGTTCCTGCAAGTTTCTGAATAATATTCACTCGTGCTTTCGTTGTAGCTTTCGCTTGTTTGAGGTGGTGATGGTAGTTAAGCGTCCGATCCAGGGTAACTCCTAGATACCGAGGGTGTTCATCATGCCTTAGCTTCGCCCCGCAGAAGTTAACGTTTTCGAAGCTTGTCTGTTGTTCATGTGGAAGGCAGAGACGACGCTCTTCCATGGGTTTTGGCTTAAGGCGCCAATTCTTGAAGTATTCATCTTCTTGGTTCTTTCGGTAAAGTCACGTAGAAGGGAAATAATAAAAATGTAAAAAATATATATATATTTTATTTTCTTATTTCCCTTCTACGTGACTTTACCAAAAGAACCGAGAAGATGAATCCCTGCAGTCACGAAAGCTTTAAATCTTGAAGTATCCTTCCAGAGTCTTCAGATCTATTCCGAGGACTGCCTCCGTGTCCTCCATCTTCCGTGCTTGGGTTGCGAGTGCGATATCGTCCGCATATGTGAACATATGGCAAGATCTTCTTGGTTCTTTCGGTAAAGTCACGTAGAAGGGAAGTAATAAAATAATAAAAATAAAACATAATAAAATAATTATCACGACGTTTCGGCCACAACGCAAGCAGCCGTCCTCAGCGTCTTTCCGACAGCCCTGTTCTTCACCTGAAGACGGCTGCTTGCATTGTAGCCGAAACGTCGTGATAATTATTTTATATTTTTATTATTTCCTTTCTACGTGACTTTACCGAAAGAACCAAGAAGATGAATCCCTGCAGTCACGAAAGCTTTAAATCGAAATATGGCAATCAAGATGTCGCTGCACTGTCGCTAGTATAGAGACTGAACAGCGATGGTGCAGGACTGTCCATTGTTCAATCTTCGTGTAGCTGCTGGCAGCTTCACCAAGGTGGACGGTGAACCATCGGTTGCTCAGCATTTCGGTGATTCGTCTAATTGTCGGGCGGCAAGGCACGGCTTTCGCAAGCTTCAGCAGAAGTCCCTTCCGCCATACGGTATCATAAGCTGCTGCAGAGGTCGGCTCGATGAAAGCTGTTGCTGTTTTGAGCTGGCGTTCGAAACCGGCTTCGATGTGACTTGTTAAGGCAAGCACCTGGTCGCAACAATTTCGACCAGATTCTGCTTACTCTTTGGTTATTTCGGTAAAGTCACTTATAAATATAAAATAATAAATTAAATACTAGCATACGACGTTTCGATTGCAACACAAGCAATCGTCATCAGATATAAATGAAATAGAAACACAAATCTAGTATACTTAGAAATGGAATGTAATACAACAGAGAGTCGGATAACATAACAGTCGACACCCTACCTGCTTGATTACGTTCTTCCTGAGAATGCTAAATTTGAGAGAGAATAAAACACAGAACCAGAGACATATAGACAGACATATAAGCATACAGATATCACAGAGATACACAGAGAGAGAACAAACATAGGCACACAGAGAAAGCCACGTCTCTGTGTCGAGGCCTTAAAGCAGCAGCAGCAGCAGATCCTGCTTGTTCCCCGGGAACTATTTCATCAAGCGTGGCCATCATCAGCCTCTTGAGAGGAAGCCGCTCCATTCGTTTGTAGCAGACACTGAGTCGGGAGAAAGGGCGGGAGTTTTGAGCGTCCCATGCGTCCATGCCTGGTTCCAGAATGGCTATTATCCTTGCCTCTGTCCACTCCTTGGGAACGATGCTTGTGGAATGGATTAAAGTGAAGAATGTGGCTAGACATTGTCTTGCTCTTGGTCACAAGTTATTGATTAATTCTGGATAAATAGCGTCAAGACCTGAGGCTTTTCCGCATTCAGTCTGTTAAGGCTATACGGTTGATCTGTGTGATGTTAATCGATTCGTTTATAAATGTAGCGAGTCGATTAACATTCGGACGCTTGTTCTCGATTCGATTATTTAAAAAAAAATCGATTATATTTTTATCTTGTGAATGTAGCGGCCTATAATGACCGGCTGAAGGGTTGATCGTTGAACCTATTACAGTGCGAACACGCGACACAAGACGGAGCCGAACTCATCGATTGTAAAACCGCTCGAATCGATTCACGTTATCGATATCAATAATCGACGCCCAACGCTTTCACACTGCGTGTAATCTTTACGACAGTGTTTTGTTGTTCAAAAGCGACGGACGTCGTTTGACTTTACGACCTTTACGGCTGAGGACAGGGGGATGTGACTTATTTATTTATATAAATCTTGCTTTACGACAAACGGTCGCTCGTCAGCTGGCGTGTTGCCCCTGGCAACCCGCGGGCGAGCCAGCGTTTGAAATCCGCGGGCGATCATCCTCGCGGATAATTAACTCGTTAAAGATTAATTAACTCCTAATTAACTTGATTAATTAGCGCGCGAGATGTCGCGCGAGGTGACGACGGCGACCTCGCTGTCGCTGAGCGAGTTCGACTCGGAGGATCTTCTGAGCCTCGAGAGCTCGGGCCCAGTAGCAGCAGCAGCGGAGGCTTCTGCTGCTGCTGCTGCTGCAGGGCCCGAGGTGAGGGCCGCGCTTCAACTGTGCCGCGTGCGGCTCTCTCAGAGCAGGCTGGCGGTGGAGACACTGCAGGCCAGCAGGGACGTGCAGGTGAGGGGCACCACGGGGGGAGACACGGGGACACGGGGGGGACAGGGACGCGCAAGGTGAAGCCACACGGGGACACCCAGCGAGGTGTAGGTGAGACCATACGGAGACACAGGTGAGACACGGGGAGACACGGGGACACAGGTGAGACCACACGGAGACACGGGGACACACAGGTGAGACCACACGGAGATACGGGGACACACAGGTGAGACACAGGGAGACACGGGGGAGACACAGGTGAGACACGGGGGAGACACGGGGACACACAGATGAGACACGGGGAGACACGGGGGAGACCGCACGGAGACACGGGGGACACATGGGGAGGTACACGTGAGACCACACGGGGACACACAGGTGAGACACGAGGACACAGGTTAGACCACACGGTGAGACCACACGGTGAGACCACACGGTGAGACACAGGGACACATGGGGAGGTGCACGTGAGACCACACGGGGACACACAGGTGATACCACACGGAGACACGGGGACACACAGGTTAGACCACACGGAGACACGGGGACACACAGGTGAGACACGGGGAGACACGGAGACAGGTGAGACCACACGGTAAGACACGGAGACAGGTGAGGAGACACGGGGACACATGTTAGACCAAACGGAGACACGGGGGAGACCACACGGGGAGACACGGTGAGACACGGAGACAGGTGAGGACACACGGAGACACGGGGACACAGGTGAGGACACACGGAGACACGGGGAAACACGGGGGAGACCACACGGAGACACATGGGGAGGTGCACGTTAGACCACATGGGGACACACAACTGTGCAGAGTGCATATCTCCTGGAACAGACTCGTCGTAGCGATCCTACAGGCTAGCAGCGACGCACAGGGGAGACACGGAGACACAGGGACCAGCAAGTGAGACACAGGGACACACACAGACACGTGGAGATAGGGAGGAGACAGCTGTGCAGAGTGCGATTCTCCCAGAGCAGGCTAGCAGTGGAGACCAAAGACAAAGATCCCCCGTATAGCCTGAACAGACTGTTGGGGCAAGTGCTGTTAGCGAGTAGCACCTGTGAAAGCCTGCACGGCACACGAGGGGGTGGGTGGCCGCCTTTGTCTGCCTAGCGGTGATGTTTACACACCGCACCAGGTACTCATTTTAGGCCGAGTCGACTTAGGGGAGGCCCAGGACCGGTTCAGATAATCGGCTCGCCGGGTTCGTAGCGCAGCGCGCTACCCGCTACAACTAGCACAGTGGAGACCCTACACACACTCACACGCGTGGCTGTTTATCCTCGTTGCATTGTGCAGGTGGAGGAGCTGGAGGAAAAGCTGAGCGATGCACTCAACGAGAAGAAGCTGCTGCAGGCTCGCCTGGAGAGCCAGCTCCAGCTGCAGGAAGAGGAGGCGAGGTACCGTGGTGGAGCGACCTCCTCGAGATCTCCTCCCCCCGCTCGCTGTCGCCCAGCGTCCTTGTGCCCAGTGCTCCCATCCCTACCGCATGGAAGTCCATTCCATGCGTGTGCACCGGGGCAATCTTATAGCATTCGGCCCACGAGAAAACACTCATTAATTGGCAGCTAACATCGTAATGTATCCTGAATGTAGCAGAGCAATAAACTGAACAATTTTTTATTTGAACAGGTAAAGCCTACTGAGCTGTACAGCATAGATCTTTTTCAGAAGCGGCTTGGCCACAAATGATAGTCCAACGAAGTGGCTTATCACGTGGAACTTTATAGCAGCCAAATGCTCACAACGCGTGACGTTGATTTTAAACGTGGAAGGAAAAACCGGAGGAGGACCACGGGTAGAGAGAGCGAGAGAGACATGCAAACTCCAAATATACAATGGGCGTCAGGGGTCCGGATAGAGAGGACCGCAAAGCTTTAGCAATTGTTAGCTCCGTCTCACTGCCTGGCTGCTGCTGCTGCTGTCGCCTTCCTGCTCGTGTGTCGTTCCTCCTCGAGCCTGCCGAGTCGTTCTTCGTACGAGAGCGCCGAGTGAACACCGCACGGCGTAAACGGTGACCTGAAGTCGTTCCAGAAGCGACGGCGTCGCGCCTACCCAACGAGATCCCTCACGCTGGTGCCCGCGCTCGCGCCCCTTCCCCTCCGCCACCCGCCGCAGGGTTCGGCAGGAGCGCACGCAGCGTGAGGTGGACGCCATCGTGACGCGGCTGCGCGAGGTGGAGGAGCGCAACCGCGAGCTGAGCGACCGCGGTGGAGCGCTGCGCCGGGGCCTCGTCGACCTCGAGCTCACCCCCGAGCAGCGCTCGGCGCTCGGAGCGCTGCCCGCCGAACAGCGCAACCTTCGCGAGCACATGCAGGTGCCGAGATGACACCCGCCCTCCCTCCCCACCCTGACGCTGACCGCCGCCGCCCCGACCCTAACTGTGCCGTTGCCCGTCTCTCACGGCGGCAGGTGCTGCTGTTCGACGCGGTTCACCCGCTGCGGGAGGAGTGCCGGAAGCTGAGCGAGCTGAAGAGCCGGCTGGGCGGCGAGCTGGGCGCCTGCCGCGCCGAGGTTTACAGCCTGAGTCAGGTGCGCGCGCGGGCGGGCGCCACGGCGCGCACAGCGGACGCCGCAGGAAGACGGCGGAGATCTATTTGCGTGGGCGGGGGGAGTGGCGGTGCGGCGGTTAACGCTCCACGCTCCGAGCCCGGCGACCCGAGTTTGATTCCCGCTCGCGGCCGATAACGGTGGCTAATATGTAAACTGGCTTTAAGTGAGTATCTGGTGCGGTGCGTGAATGTAAGCGCTGGGGAGACAAAGGTGGCCAGACATGGTATTGGCCACCAACCTCCTTGTGCGCCTTGCCGGCTTTCATAGGTGCTACTCGCAAAGAGCACTTGCCCCAACAGTCTGTTAGAGGCTATACAGGGGATCTGTTTATGTGTGTGGTGAGGGCTTGGAGGATGAGCGGCGTCGCCGTGGCGACCTGGAGACCCGTTGCCAGCGACTACTGTTGGAGCTGGAGGACGCCCGGCAACAGCTGGCCCTCGGGGACCATCGCCGTGACAACTACGACCGTGTCAAGCAGTGAGCACACCTGCATACAAGACAAAGACATAGTTCCCCCGTATAACCTTTAACAGACTTTTGGGGCAAGTGCTGTTAGCGAGCAGCACTTATGAAGGCCGACATGGCACACAAGTGGGTGGTGTGGCCAACCCAGTGGCGATGTTTAGACACCGCACCAGGTACTAATTTCAGGCTGAGTCAACCTTATGAAAAAATAAGCTAATAGCTCTGTTGGCGTTACCTGGTCAAATAAAAAAAATGTTGGAGTTAGTTAGTTGCTTACCTTTTCGATACTTTGCGCTCCTATCGTGTTTTTGTTGTAACTTTTTGACCCGCCCCTACCGTGGACATCTGTGAAAAAGAGCTTCATAGCACGTGGGATTCCTCCTCCAGTATAAGTAAACTTTGTGATGATACTGTGTAGCCGTGTCCGGTGACGCCGTAGCTTCCTCGCGCCGGCGGTGTCGTCCTCTCGTGCCAGCGAGCGGGACGCGCTGGAGCAGGACAGCGAGGCCTCCAAGCGGCGGCTGCAGGAGCTTGAGATGATTTCGGCGGCGGTTACCAAGGAGCGGAGCGAGCTGGCCTCCGAGGTGGGCGTCCCGGCAAGCGGTGCCGTCGTGGGGGGAGGAGGGGGGGGGGGGGTCAGGGGGAGACAAATATGGTCGGGCTCCATGTAGTGTTGTCACCTTTCCTGGTTTTCCCAGCATTGCCCAGTTGTCGAGGGCAGCTGCTGTCCCGGGAAATCTCCGCGTGTTTTTCCTAGACCTGGTTTTGCCACCTTCGTATGCACGTACGTACGTTTAACTTCTTTCGCCCCGTACGTAGCCAACCCGTGCTAATCGGAGGTGCTAATCCTTCGCGATAACGACAACAATAACACGCCGCGCCAGACAACTTGTTATCTCCTCTTCCGGTATCGTGAAATATTCTCTCTCTCTCTCTTCCCATGATGCATCCTAGCTTGTAGCTCAGCGGTGGCAACCCTAGCGTTAGTGCTGAGCCTTACCAGCAGGTGTCATGGTGGTGTTCAGTGCCCATGGTTACGGATTGGAGATGCCTGCAGCTTTCCCCTTGCTGCTACGAGATGCTTCCATGTGTAGGCGCTCTTGTCAAGTAGAGTTTATTATTTTTATTCTTGCCTTAGTTGCCATCCTGCTGCTGCAGAAACGTCCGCAGTTTTTGTCCATTTGCTGCAACGCAAATGGATTGGGGGCCGTCCATAAATGACGTCACGCACCTGGGGGGGGGGGGGGTCAGACATTTGTGACGATGTGTGACGAGGGGGGGGGGGGGTTTGAGAAATGTGACGTCACATCAAAATGCGCAACTTTAAATAAATATAGACAACACATTCTACTTAATTAAATAGACTTTTTAATAAATGTTTTCTCCTACAACATCAGAGTGCAGCGCCACATTAAATACGCACTACAATGACAATAGTTTAAATAGATTTAAAGCATGTTTTATTTTCAAAATGGAAATATGGTTTGGGGGGGGGGCAGAGCTTTGTGACGTCATATTTGAGGGGGGGTCTGACTTTTTGTCACGCCGTGTGATGAGGGGGGGGGTCAAAAATCGTCCAAAATCGCGTGACGTCATTTATGGACGGCCCCTTGTTTGCTATCGCCATTCCCGCCCATCACCTCGGCCGTGCTAGCACCGCTGTGCGCCGTCCGCTGTTCCAAACAACAGCAGCTACTGCTGCTGCCGCCGTACGACTCGCAGACCAAACGAGACGGCACCAACCAGACCAAACGATACCAACGAGACGGACAGCCACCCACAAAGGGGGCGAAAGAGAACCGGTTTTAGAATCCACTCACGACCCTGCGTCGTCACAGGTCATGCCACCTCAGGCGACTGAATCGGCGACCTTTCTCCCACCAGTGCCTGTTCTCAGGCCGACAGCACGGGGGCGATGTTTGTGCCACGTGTGCCTCTGCGTGTGCGCGTCTGCGAGTCGACTCGGCCTCGAAAAAGTACCTGCTGTGCGGTTGTGTAAAACATCGCCACTGGGGAGACAAAGGCGGCCGGGCGTGGCGCTGGCCACCCACCACCCCCTCGTGTGCCGTGCCGGCCTTCATAGGCGCTGCTCGCTAACAGCACTTGCCCTAACAGCGTGCTGAGGCTATACGGGGGGGGGGGGGGATCTTGTCTTTGTTGTCTGCAGGTGGCCGCTCTGCGCCAGACGGTCTCGCTGCTGCAGAAAGATAAAGACTACCTGGCGAGGAAAGTGTCGGAGTTGGAGGCACGCAGCTCGGTCGAGTCAGAGCGAGCAGAGAGAGCACAGGCTAGTGCTGGCCATCCATCCTCTATACGCGGGCGTGTGTGTGTGTGTTTATACATCTGCCAGTCATCTCAGTCGGTCAACCCGTGGGAACCTGGGTCTGTCCCATGACCTCTTGCCGGCGAGCCTTCGACACTTAACATGATGGCCTCAAGGTGCACATAGCCTGGCACAAGCGCCGTGTTGACGTCGCAGCCACTTAGTGGCGAATGGCGGTTGTGTTATGCATAAATCTGTTGTGTTATTTTGGTTGTTTATTTAGCAAAGGCATACTGAGTCAACCTGACTCTTTCTGGACGGTCCTGCCAAGTGTTCGCAGTAGTGGCTAATGATTGAGGTGTACATCTTCTTCTAGATTTGAAGCTTTCGTGACTGCAGGGATTCATACTCTTGGGTTTTTTCGGTAAAGTCACGTAGGTAAAAAAAAAAATCACGACGTTTCGGAGGCAACACAAGTCTCCGTCTTCAGGTGTGACGGTGGGTCTATGCAAGTCTGTGGATCTGTCTGCAAGCCTGCGTCCGTGTCCCTGCATAGATACCCATAGACTCGGTGGGCTAATGCCTGTCTCGAAGTCCAACCCTGTGTCTGTCTGCGGTGCAGGCACAGCTGGAGCTGGCAAAGCACGGGCGTGAAGAGGCGTACGAGAAGTACCTGAGCGCCCGGTGGGTGTCCCAGAACCCCCCGGCGCGTGCGCGGTTCGTTAGCCGGCGTCCCGGTGACACCGGGCCCGGAGGGTTTCCCCGGACGTGGGTGTCGCGGCGGCGAGATGTTGACCGCCTCGCCTGGGTGGGGCAGCGCGGGGGGGGGGGCCCTGCTACCCTTCCGCCCCTTTCTCGTGGTTCCGCCGCGCTGCAATAGATGCTTGCGGATTTTTTGTTGTCGTTATGTATCCTGTCGTTGGGACCTTTCGGTGTGGCTTGCCTGTTGAGAAACTGTTATGCGATCGAATCGATAATCGGTTGGTAAAACGATTACTTAAGTTATATCGCAACAACAACAAAAAAGCCTTTAGGGGTGCCACGGTGGCTAGGAGATGTTAACTACCTCGCCTGATATGCAGGGGGTCGTGGGTTCGAGCCCGACCCTGACGAAGCCTGCTGCTGTATATTTGGAGTTTGTGTCTCTCTCTCTCACCGTGGACGCGTGGATTTTTCTCCTGATCCTCGGTTTTTCCGTCCACATTTAGAATCAACGTGCGTTCTGAGTCTTTGGCTGCTGTAAATTACCACGTGATGACAAGCCACTTAGTTAAGCTATCATTTGTTGCCACGTCGCTTGTGAAAAAGAGCTAATAGCTCAATGGGCTTTACCTGGTAAAATAAATTCAAAATTTTTTTTTTGTGGGTCCCATGTTCTTGAAATGCATCCCAGACAGTCCAGGGGAGCTGTCATCGTTGTCATCGTGGTCATCGTTGTCATCATTGTCATCGTTGTCATCGTTATTTCGGCGAACGGGATTTGCCCCGCTGAGGCTGCGCGTGGGCGCGGTGTCGCGAGCAGGGAGCAGTACAAGTCCGAGTACGAGATGAGGCTGCGGGACGAGATGGACGCAGTCCGCGCGCAGACCAACCAGGAGATGGAGCGGCTCAGGCTCAACGGCAAGGAGATCTACGAGCGGGAGAACAGGTGGCCACGCACGCGCGCGTTGTGACGGGAGCGGCCGGATCTTTTGGAACTCGCGCGCAGTGCCGCGTGCCGGCGCTGTCGACGCACGCCATCGATCCCGAGACGGTTCATCGCGGTTGACGTTCGCGTAGCGCTGCCCAAGCGCATCTGCGCCGTCTCCGCGAGGGGGGGAATGGCACGATATCCCTGTGCTCGTGAACACAAATCAGGACTCAAGTCTCCACTTGTACAAGGGCAGCAGCCGAGGCTGAACTGCGCGAGAACGTTCATGCACAAGGTGGTGGTGGTGGTGACTGCTAACCGGGTGTCGTGGTCGACTGTTACGGTTGACGCCCTCCAGGAGCCTGCGGGAGGCTCGTGACGGAGCGATCGCGGAGAGGGACCGGGCGCGCGAGACCGAGAGGCAGGCGACGGAGAAAAACGATGCGCTCATGGCGCGGTACGGAGACACGCACGCACGCACGCACACGCGCACAAGGCAAATACAGAGATCCCCCATGTAGCCTTAACAGATTTTTGGAGCAAGTGTTGTTAGCGAGTAGTGCTTATGAAGGCCGGCACGGTACACAAGGGGGTGGGTGGCCAGCACCACGCCCGGCCGAGTTTGTCTCTACCAAGTAACCATTTCACCATAACCCTCGGAAACGTCCAGAACCATTACAGATTTTCACGATTGTCCACGCACACACGTGTGCGTATGCGTCACGCATGCGATGACACGCGTCCGAGTTTGTGCGCGTGCGTCTCTGCATGTTTTGGGTCACGCACGCGGCTGCACGTGCCCGCGCGCACTGGTCATCGTTACGATCGTACGAGCGTGCACGTGTGTGTGTTTGCAAGCAGCCTGGCGCAGGGGCAGCACGTGTGGGACACCAAGGCGGCGGAGCTGGGAGGGCAGCTCAAGGTGAAGACGTTCGAGGCGGAGAGGGCGCTGCTCGTGCAGGAGGAGACCCAGCGGACGCTGGGCCTCTGCCAGCTGCAGTGCGACAAGTTCCAGGCCAAGGTGGAGGTGGGTGACCAGCGGAGACTAACGACGCTCCGGTCCCCTCTTCAGCCGCACAACCGATCGGCGCACGCTGCTGTTAGCGAGCACCGACTAAGGCCGGCGCGGCGCACGAGTGGGTGGTGGGTGGCCAGCGCCACGCCCGGCTGCCTTTGTCTCCCCGGTGGCGATGTTTACACAGCGCTGCGTCGACCTAAGGGAGGCCCAGGACCTGTTCAGGGCCGGATTAAGGCACGGGGCTTTAGTTGCTGCAGCCCAGGGGCCTCCGCCAGCTGGGAGGCCTCTAGAGATGAAGTGAAAAGTTATTTCATTTGTGAACGCTGAATTTTATTTGTTGTTAGCCTTGTAAAAATTCATTGTATTTTTCTTTAACTTTGTTTTCCTTTTGAAAATATCACTGGGGGCCTCACGGTACCCGTAGCCCAGGGGCCTACACAATCTTAATCCGGCCCTGGATGGTGGCCATGAGCGGGAAATCGAACTCGAGTCGGCGGGTTCATAGCGCAGCGCTAACCGTTGCACTACCGCTCCCCACACACGACACGCCACAAAGACAAAGATCCCTGTATGGCCTTTAACAGACTGTTAGGGCAAGTGCTGTCAGCGAGTAGCACCTATGAAAGTCTCCCTAGTGGCCATGTTTACACCGCACCAAGTACTCATTTCAGACCGAGTCGACCTAGGGGAGGCCCAGAACCCTTTCAGATGATTGTCACCGGTGTTGGCCGTGAGCGGGAATCGAACGCAGGTCACCGGGTTCGCAGCGCTAAGGGCTCGGCGCACGCACGGCTCACCCGGCCGCCCCCGTCGCCCCGTGTCTGTGCGCGAGCGAGCAGCTGCTTACGAGGGAGTTCTACGCGCTACAGGCCGCCAGCGAGCGGCGCGCCACGGAGCTGAGCTCCCAGAATGCCGAGCTGCGAGCGCGCGTCGACACCTACGAGCGCCTGGAGGCGGAGCTGGACGACGTGGTCATGCAGTCGGCGCAGAGTGCGGCACTCGCACACACGGCACTCGCACACACGGCACTCGCCTGCACTGTGCCACACCGGCACTAGCAGGGGCACTGTGACACTTTCCAATACCGCGCAACACCAGTACTAGCGCAGGCATCATGACACTCGCCAACACTGTGCCACATCGGCACTAGTGCGGGCACCGTAACACCAGCCAAGACCACACCAGCACTAGCACGGCCACTGCTACACTCGCCAACACTGCTCCACACCAGCGCTAGCAGGGGCACCGTAACACCAGCCAACACTGTGCAACACCGGCACTAGCGCGGACACCGTGACACTCGCCAACACCGTGCCAGCGCTAGCACGGCCACTGCTACACTCGCCAACACTGCTCCACACCAGCGCTATCAGAGGCACCGTACACTTGCCAACACCGCAACACACCGGCACTAGCGCAGGCACCATGACACTCGCCAACACCGCGCCACAACCAGCCGACCTTCATAGGTGCTGGCTATGAGCGCTTGCCCCCAACAGTCTGTTAAAGGCTACGCGGGGGATCTTTGTCTTTGTGTGGCGTGCGTAGTGGAGAGCGAAGAGGAGGCGGAGAGGGTTCTCTTCTCGTACGGTTACGGCGCAAACGTCCCCACCACCGCAAAGAGGCGCCTCAAACAAAGGTACGGCACGCACGCCGTGTAGCCTGCGTAGACTGCTGGGGCAAGTGCTGTTAGCGAGCATTTACGAAGGCCGGCACGGCGCACAGCTGCCTTTGTCTCCCCCAGTACCTGATGTTTACACACCGCGCTAAATACTCATTTAAGGCCCGAGTAAACAATGCAGGAAGGCAACGATTGCCGACATCACTAAGATGGAATACAGCACCCAGAGAGAGTGCGAGAGAAAAACCTGAGGGGAGGCCCAGGACCGTTTCGGATAAACTCGTCGTGACCCGGCTAAAATCAATCCTGGGCCAGCGAGCGCGTAGCGCGGTGCGCCGACCGCTCCACTACCGCTCGCGGCAAAACACCGCGGTCGCCACACGGTCGCAGCGGCAGGGAAGGCACGCGGCGGGGGGGATCACCGCTCGGCGTGTTGTTGCGTTGCAGCGTGCACCTAGCCCGGCGCATCCTGGCGCTGGAGAAACAGAACACGCTGCTCCGGAAAGACCTGGAGTCTCACCAGCAGCAAGCGCAGGCCATCGCCAAAGAGGTAACGCGCCGGGACGGAGCGCCACCACCGGCACGCTAGGGGGCGCCGTTCGGCAAGCGTGTATCGTATGTTGTATGTATGTTGAACTCCATGCATACACAAGCGTGTATGCGCGTCGTACGTAGCCAATCGGAGGTTGCGCGACTGGCGTCAGCGACACGGTCCGGCGGTCACGCGCCGCTCGTCGCATCGAAGCCTCGCGGTTCGAATTCGGCGGCCGCCCCTGGCCAGACGCCACGGCGTACAGCAGCGACACGGCGCCGTCTGCTGCGCGGTGGACGTTGGAGATCCGCCCCCCCCCCCCCACGACGTCATTCGCAAGAGGAGGGCATCGTGTGTGCCTGGCGCCACGGTCCACCTTTGTGTCGTCGAGCGCCGTGATCCAGCGGCGTCGTTGCGCGTGTCCCCCCCCCCCGTCCTCCCCGTCCCCCCCACATCGCCAGCTGGAGAGCGCCAACTCGCTGCTGAGCGGGGTCCAGCAGCCGCACGCCTACCTCGTGGAGCGCCTGCGGGAGCGGGACCACCAGCTGCGGGACCTGGCCGACAGGGCGGCCAAGCTGGAGGCGCAAGTCGGGTGCGTGCGGCGTCGGCGGGCAAACTCGGCAGGACGTCTCGCGCCGTCCGGGGGTTTCCGGTTCAGTGTCCAGGGGGTGGAGACTCTTGCGTGTCGTACGCAGGCAACGGCGAGTGTCCGTGTTGCCGCGCAGAGCCGTCGAGGCACCGGGCAGCGCTAGGGAACGGTGGCTGCAGCTGTGCCGATTTTCAGAATCGCCGCAATCGGAATATTTATTTCATACCGGAGGAGGAATCCGATGAGCTTTGCAGGTCTCTTTCGCAGATGTCCAGTAGGGGGCACGAGAGTTAGAACGTTTACATCAATCAACAACGCAAAAATACGATGGGAGTGCAAAGTATAGGAAAGCTAAATAAATCGCTTAAAAATAAATACAAATAATACGAAGTCATGTTTATCTTACCAGGTAAAGGCCACTGAGTTATACAGCTCTCTTTCATAAGCGACCTGGCCACCAATGATAGCAGCTTAACGAAGTGGCTTACCACGTGGAAGTTTATAGCAACCAAATACTCTAAAAGGCGTGATGTTGTTTCTAAATGTGGAGGGAAAAACCGGAGGGACCCGGAGACAAATCCACGCGACCACGAGGCTCGAACCCACGACCCGAGTTCGATTCCCGCTCACGGCCAAACCCAGTGACGATTATCTGAACCGGTCCTTGGCCTCCCCCAGGTCGACACGATGAGTACCCGGTGCGATGTGTAAACATCGCCACCGGGGAGACAAAGGCGGTCGGGCGTGGCGCTGGCCACCCAACCACCTCGTGTGCTACTGTACCGGCCTTCCTAGGTGCTGGCGCTCGCTATAACAGCACTTGCCCCAACAGTCTGTTAAGGCTACACTGGGGTGGGGGGGTGATCGTTGTCTTTGCTTGATGCGCGCGCCGTTCAGTGACCTCCGCAAGGAGCGCGCCACCCTGCAGCGCACGCGGGACCACATGTCGGCCGACCTGGAACGACTGCTCAACCAGAAAGAGGTCGGTGAAGAATTACAAAAAAGATCCACGCACACACCGGGGTCGAACCGGGAATCGGGAGCTCTCCACCCCCGCCTGGGGACGCCAGAACAGACCGCAACAACGCATAACGACGCAACGCTCGGTCCACAGATACCAAGGAGACGTCGCAGCGATGATTCACTCCGGGGCGCCTGCTGACGCAGTTGTCCGACTTGACCACCCGAGCGTGAAATTGTAGTCGTCGTCGCTCTGCATCTACATCAGCAGCCGTACTAACCCGAGCGCTCTTTAAGCCCGTGACCCCTGGCCCCGTGACCCCTGCAGGAGCTGGCCGTGATGCGCCAGGTGGTGCTGGCCCTGCAGCAGCGTCGCGGTGCCGGCGGCGGCGGCGGAGACGCGGCCACCGTCCTCGGCGGCGCGGCGGCGCTGCGGGGGGCCCGACTCTCCGCTCCGTCCGTCTCCAGGGCCGAAGGGCCGTCGTCGCCGCACAAGCCGCGGCCCACGGTGTTTGTGAGTTCCCACGCACGCACGGCGACACCGGTTCACACGCAAGCACAGAGGTGGCCCGACCCGACTTGTACGTACGTAGAACTTCTTTCGCGCCGTGCGTAGCCGACCGTGCGGGGGAAGGGTAACAACGTCGCCTCCCCCAGACGTTTGTCGTCGCCGGCCCGGCGGATGTTTTGTTCCCACTCGTGGATATTTGGACGCCAAGGGTTAGTTGGGTTTGGGGGTTCGTTTTTTGTGACCATGGTTTGTGGTTACTGTTAGCATTAGAAAAGCTGCATTGGTTAGGACGAAGGACCAAACAGATGGTGGGTTTTCTCCGGGCGCTCCGGTTTCCTCCCACGTGTAAACACTCATTAATTGGCCGATAACATCTTACTACATAGAGGACTACAGACCTTGGGCAATCGTTGGTAGCGCTGGGTTCCTCACCACCACATGGCGGCTGCTGCTGCCTTCCTGCTCCACGTCTATGGTTTCTCCTCCCTGCACCGCCGAGTCGTCCTCTCTCTCTCGCTCTCTGAGTCGTCCCCTCACTCCCTCTCTGAGTTGTCCCCTCTCGCTCTCTGAGTCGTCCTCTCTCCCTCGCTCTCTGTGTGTGCGATGCCACCAGACGAAGCCCAGGAAGGCGCCGTCTAAAACAGCACCCACGCTGTGAGCTCCTGCGGCGACCGCCCGCTCCGCCACGCAGCGGAAGCCGTGCGGGGGCTCCCCTTTAAACCCCCGCACACACATACATACACACATACACACACACACATACACACACATACACACACATACATACAAACCCTTGCTGCGTGGAGCGTGGCACGCTCGCAACTCGCCCAGCCGCTAGCGCGGTGGCATTGACGCGGTGGGGTAGCCACTGGTGGTGCCTTACAGCCACAAGAGAGCTGAGTTCGGTTCCTGACCAGGGCGCCTTTTTGTGTGGAGTTTGTTTGTGCTCCCCCTGTTCTACAGTGTGAGTGTGGAGTTTGTATGTTACTCCCTGTTGTACAAAGTGTGTGAGTGTGGAGTTTGTATGTTCTCCCCCTGTTCTACAGTGTGAGTGTGGAGTTTGTTTGTGCTCCCCCTGTTCTACAGTGTGAGTGTGGAGTTTGTATGTTATCTCCCTGTTCTACAAAGTGTGTGAGTGTGGAGTTTGTATTTTCTCCCCCTGTTCTGCAGAGTGTGTGAGTGGAATTGTAATGTTCTCCCGCTGTTCTACAGAGTGTGCGAGTATAGAGTTTGAGTGTTCTCCCGCTGTTCTGCAGAGTGTGTGAGTGTGGAGTTTGTATGATCTCCTGTTCTACAGAGTGAGTGTGTGGAGTTTGTATGATCTCCTGTTCTACAGAGTGTGTGGAGATTGTGTGTTCTCCCCCTGTTCTGCGTGGGTTTCTTCCCATAGCTAAACCCACAAACACAGTGGAACTGGTATTGGCCACAACATCCGCAATGCTGAAACGTGACCTGCAAATCGCTCAATTGGGATTGCACACAGCAGTAGCAGCACCAATCACCGGCCCCTTACTCCGAAAACTTGGCAGGACCCTCCTGAGAAGGAGTCTCAAGGCTCTGCGATGCTTCCCGGGTGGAGCTCAGTGCTTTGTGTGTTACTCGCTTGTGTCGTCGTCGTCGGTAATGTGCTGCATCCGCCGCCTTTGTGCGTCGTCAATTCTCCGTCGTCGATTGCGATGCGTCCTATAATGCACATATTTTGTACAATCGGAATGTAATTTTTTTATTTAATAAACGTGCTTTGTATAACAGAATCTTTTTTAATTTTTTTCTAGTCCACTGTCCCAACAGAGCGGTTTCATTTCAACGTACATTGCAGTTGGAGTTACATTGTCCGTTATTCAACCATCTGGCAAGGCCATTGACGATTGATTGTCGTCGCTTACTTGCACGTTGTTCGCTCCTCACTCTCGACGGGAGAGGACGACTCTGAGAGGCGCCACGAAGAGGAGGGAGGAGGAGCGGCAAGGCGGCACCACCAGCTGCCCAAGCTTTGCGGTCCTCTATATATCAACCCTTTCCCGTTCCGAATGACGGTACGTGTGTGCACATCATCTCAGTCGGTCAACCCGTGGCACCTGGGTCTGCCCTGTGACCTGCCAGCGGGCGTTCGACACTTTACGTGGCCTCAACGTGCACATAGCCTGGCACAAGTGCTGCGGTGACGTCACCGCCACTTAGTGGCGAATGGCAATTGTTGTTGTACGTCATCGGAACAGAATCGGAAGGGAAACTAAAATCAAATGACCGTATCGGGGTACGTCTTTGCGTCGGAGGATTAGCACAGGTTGGCTACGTACGGTGCGAAAAAGAAGCTCAACGCACATACGAAGATGTACCGAGGCTCCCACAAGGCCGTGCTGGGTGGGCGTGTTGGTCGAGTTTGGTGCCGGCTATCACGGGGTGAGGTCGTGTCGCTACGGTTCTCTGCGCTGTGTTCAGTTTTGTCGTCCTCTCCGCACCTCCGATTTGCACGGTTGGCTACGTGCGGTGCAGAAGAAGTTCAACACGCAGAGATGATTGCGTCATTTCTCCAAGTTGTTGCTGAAAATGGTCGGCGAAGAGGGGGGGGGTAAGGGTGGTTGGGAGGGGGGGCGGTGAGTTGCAGTCCTATCACGAAATCGCACTTCTCGGAAAGGAAGCAGAATTAAGCAAGCGATGGCGATAGCGCCATAGGTTGAATTGTTTCCTCTTTGACAAAAACCGCGGGACTGCAGAGTCACCCTCTCTTGAGTGTTGACGCTGCTGCCCGCTGCCGCCACTCCACAACCCTCTCCTCCCGTCGTTCGCCTGCCGTGCGCCGGGCCAGCGCTCGCTCCACATCATCACCCGGGTGAGAAGCTACGCCACAGTCGGTACAACGCCCGGGGAGTGACCCAGCAGCGTCTGTAGCGTGTCGTCTGCAGCTTGACGAGGGATGCGGCACGGCTAGTGTCATTGATGTTTTGCCGGTGAACGAAATCAGTTTCGGTGGCGCGTCCGACGTCGAAACCCTGCTGAAGGCTCAGCAGGGTTTCTTTTTTATTGGGGGACCCTGGATCGTGCTTTGGTGGGTGACCGGCAGCGTGCATGGAAGATCGTGTGATACAGGGTTGGCCCAAAAGTCAGGACACATACGGGTTTTTAATAAAAATTAACTCTTATTATTATTACGTGCTCATGACTGCCGCCAGCACCCAGTGCGTGGTTCGAGTACGGTCGGATTACCCCCAGAAAACAAACCGGCGGCGTCGGGAGACCTTCATCTAGCAGTGGATTGGCGGAATGACTCGATTGAATGTGCATGACTAGTCCTACAATAACTGTGAATATTAACAAAGAGCATGCAGCTAAATGTAGCTGTGTGTGTACTATAAATATAGAGATATGGCAGGTCAACTCACCCTCAAATGAGTACCTGGTGTAGTGGTGTGTAAACATCGCCGCTGGGGAGACAAAGCCGGCCGGGTTTGACGCTGGCCTCCCACCCCATTCGCGTGCCGTGCCGGCATTCAGAGGTGCTACTCGCTACCAGCACTTGTCCCAACAGTATATTGAGGCTATACGGGGGATTTATTTCCCTTTATATCTGCCGGTTATCTGTCAGTCAACCCATGGCACCTGGGTCTGTCCCTTGACCCCGTCCGTGCCAGCGAGCCTTCGACACGTCACGTGGCCTCAAGAATGCACCTAGCCTGGCACGAGCGCAGTCGTCGACGTCACAATCACTTCGTAGTGAATGGCAGCTGCTGCTGCTGTTGTTGTGTCGGTGGCATTTGGAGCAGGGGCGGTTTCTTCATTAGGGCGATTGGGTGACGCACCACCAATGTCATTCAACCACAGAGTCACGCTAGCCGTCACTGTGCCTCTGGATATAGTCCAATCAGCGACATGTCACGTTTTGTGGAGTACCGCCTCTTTTTGGGCGATTTCACTCCGGCTGAGAATCGCCCCGAGTGGCCCCATAGACTTACATTCAAAGATGTTTTTTTTCGAACGGGGGGCGCTGCAATGCATTCTCTATGGCTTCCGGGAGGGCTCGCACTAACGTGCTTACGTCATCATACGTAAGCACGTTTCAGTCAACAATTTTATTTGTCGCCACCTAGTGGAATCTTTAATAAAAGAAACTTGAGTGGATTGTATTAATAGTGAGTATAGAAACAAACAAGATGTATTGTAAGAGTCACTTTATTTTTCATTAATATTAAAGAAGTGAAGTTGCCTTTACATGCTTAAGCTGTTAATTTATCCTTTGCATGGGTGGACCTTATCCTTATAAATCATCCAGACATTTGCCCCCCCTGAGAGATTTAGCAGGAGCCGCCACTGATTTGGAGGAATGGAAATATTTCTTGTTCACGTGCACGGACGTGACTTGGCCTTCATAGTCCAGCAGTGTGTCAACCACGGCTCACGGTGATGGTGGTGGTGATCGTGGTGATGGTGATGATGGTGGTGAAGGTGATGGTGATGATGGTGGTGAAGGTGATGATGATGGTGATGGTGATGATGGTGGTGATGATAGTGGTGATGATGGTGGTGATCGTGGTGGTGGTGATGATGGTGGTGAAGGTGATGATGATGGTGGTGGTGATGGTGATGATGGTGGTGATGATAGTGGTGATGATGGTGGTGATCGTGGTGATGATGGTGGTGAAGGTGATGATGATGGTGATGATGGTGGTGATGATAGTGGTGATGATGGTGGTGATCGTGGTGATGGTGATGATGGTGGTGAAGGTGATGATGATGGTGGTGGTGGTGGTGATGGTGATGATGGTGGTGATGATAGTGGTGATGATGGTGGTGATGGTAATGAAGGTGGTGGTGGTGATGGTGATAATGGTGGTGATGATCGTGATGATGGTGGTGAAGGTGATGATGATGGTGATGATGGTGGTGAAGGTGGTGCAGCGTGGCGTGTGGTTGGTAAGGCCGCGAACACCAGCCGAGTGTAGGTGAGCTGGTGGTGCAAAGTGCTCCGTTCTCAAACACGTTCTGACATAGGAGGAGAGAGGTTGGAGAGTGCGTCGAGGGGAGTAGAGTGAGATAAGAAGGGAGATGTGGGAGAGTGCGTGGAGGGGAGTAGAGTGAGATGAGAGGGGAGAGGTAGGAGAGTGAGTTGAGAGAGGAGAGGTGGGAGAGTGCATGGAGGGGAGTAGAGTGAGGAGAGAGGGGAGAGGTAGGAGAGAGCGTGGTGGGGAGTAGAGTGAGAGGGGAGAGGTAGGAGAGTGCGTGGAGGGGAGTGGCGTGAGATGAGAGGGGAGAGGTAGGAGAGTGAGATGAGAGAGGAGAGGTAGGAGAGTGAGTTGAGAGGAGAGTAGAGTGAGATGAGAGGGGAGAGGAGAGTAGAGTGAGATGAGAGGGGAGACGTTGGCACGGGCTAGTCCCTGGATGATCTTGCAGGCGCTGGGTGAACGCAGCTCCCTCTCTGTGACCTCACCCTGCCTCGCCACGTGCAGGTCCCAGACACTGCCGGTCGACGCGTTGAGGGGGGTTCTTGCGATGTGCGCCCTCGCCCTGCTGCTGCTGCTGCTGCTTCTGCCGCACGAGGTCCCGGGTGAGTTTCTGTGCACGTGAAGGGGCAGGGCTGGCGAAGGGAATGGGTGTTCGAGCCATCGCCACCACCACCACCACCATTGACCGTCACGTGGCACGTGCGTGAAACTGTGATTGGTCGTTACGGCCTTTGTGACGTAAACCGCTTGCTCGGGCGTGAAACCACCAGGCCCCTTCGCCCTCTCACACAGGTCACGACATCCTTGAAGGAGGGGCCAAACTTACGGTCTCATCATCACCAGCGCCATGCGCCACCACCACCACCACCTCCACCATCTGGTTTCAGGGTTTCCCCTTTGTCAGTGGCCTCTGGGTTGCCACTCCGAGGCCTGTCTCAGAGGGTTCACAACGGCCGCGGCCGACCCGACCACTCAGGGCTTCGCTTCAAATGCTGGTTGCTGCCGCCTTCCCAAGCGCGAGAGAATCGATGGACTGAATCGCCCCCACTGACGCAATGGACTGTTAACCGATGCGTACGTACGTAGAGTTGAGCTTTTTTCTCACCGTACGTGGCCAAGGGGCCGTCCATAAATGACGTCACGCACCTGGGGGGGGGGGGGTCAGACATTTGTGACGATGTGTTACGAGGGGGGGGGGGGGTTGAGAAATGTGACGTCACATCAAAATGCGCAACTTTAAATAAATGTAGAATTGTTATAACAACACTAACTGTTATAACACTCCTACAACATCAGAGTGCAGCGCTACATTAAATACGCACTACAATGACAATAGTCTAAAGCGATTTGAAGCATGTTTTATTTTCAAAATGGAAATATGGTTTGGGGGGGGGGGCAGAGCTTAGTGACGTCACATTTGAGGGGAGGTCTGACTTTTTGTGACGCCGTGTGACGAGGGGGGGGGCCAAAAATCGTCCAAAATCGCGCGACATCATTTATGAACGGCCCTCAACCGGAAATAGATTCTGAGGCCACGAATATCACCGGATGAGCCTGAAAATAAATCAGAGAACCACGGGGCCGTCTTTGCGATCCCACAACAGTGGGGACAAAGGTCTCTTCCGTGAAAGTAAAAAAAAAATCTTCGTCGATTTAAATGTTTCTTCCAGGCACAGAATCTCCCCCGGCGGTTTGGATGAAGGCCACTTTGACAAATCCCGCTGCAGCTCATACGGACGACCGTGGACGCGGTCGGCCCTCTCCGCCGGCGTCGATGAACCATCGCCACCAGCACGGCGGTAATCGCTTGTCGCGGTCGCTTCGGATATTTGACTCGCTGGGACCGCGCTCCGTCGCTGCGTTTGGCCTCGTTTCTCGGTGGCAGGGCTAAGGGTGCAGAGGCGCTGCTTCTGTGGCCGTCTGGAACGCTCTTCCTTCCAATATTAGGAAGCCAATGGGAGCTTCGCATTTTTAAATCATCATCATCATCTAGATTGACAAACTCATTCCTTGAGAACTGATTCTTGTGTTTAGATTGTTGTCCTTCCCCCGCGCCTCCTTTTAGCGACGTTGGCTACGTACGGTGCGAAAGAACATCAACATACAAACTGTTGTTTCTATTTTAGCACGTCAGGCCCACTGAGCTATTTAGTTATTTTTCAGGAGCGACCTGCCCACAAACGATAGCCCAATTAAGTGGCTTATCAAGTGAAAATGTATACTCTAAACGCGTGACGTTGATTCTAAATGTGGAGAGAAAAATCCACACGGCAACGGGGGAGAACATGCAACCTCCAAATATACAGGTTTGTACACACACGCGTGTCGGTTCGTACGCACACACGTGTCGGTTCGTACGCACACGCGTGTCGGTTCGTACGCACGTGTCGGCTCGTACACACACACACGTGCCGGTTCATACGCACACACGTGTCGATTCGTACACACACACACGTGCCGGTTCATACGCACACACGTGTCGATTCGTACACACACGCGTGTTGGTTCGTACGCACACACGCGTGTCGGTTCGTACACCGGCAGCAACAATGATACCGGGGCGGCCGCACGAGTGATACCAACCACAACCTCTCGGCAAACGCGCCCCACCACGCGGCGATGTCACCACCAGCCCCAGATTTGGACGTGAAAAACGAAGACGATGACGACGAAGTTGAGGAGGAGAAGTTGGACGAGGCGGGCTACGACTATGGCTCTGCTGATGGTTTCAAAGTCCGAACGGACCTTCCTTCAGAGGGTCCCAAAGCAGCTCACGTGCCCTCGTCGCATCCCACACGGAACTCCTCTTACAAACCAGCTCCAGCTGACGGTGGGTATCATTCTACTGCTGCTGCTGCTGGTGATGATACTTGTGGGGAGCGGTGGTGCAGCGGTTAGCGCTACGCTGCGCTCCGAACCCCGGCTACCTGAGTTCGATTCACCGCTCACGGCCAACAACCGCTGACGATTATCTGAACCGGTCCTGGGCCTCCCCTAGGTCGACTCAGTCTTAAAATGAGTACCCGGTGCGGTGTGTAGTAAACATCGCCACTGGGGAGACAAAGGCCACTCACCCCCTTCGTGTGCCGTGCCAGCCTTCATAGGCGCGTCTACTCCGCTAACAACAATTTGGGCTGTCCGGGTGAATCTTTGTCTTTCTGAGTCTCTTGTGTTGTTGTATCGTCTGGCGCTGTGCCCGCAAAGATGGTGGCAGCTGCTGGGGGACTGGCTCCTGCAGGGCCGGCATCGCCACCTTCGTGGCGATCTCCTGCTTCACGCTCCTCTTCCTCCTCGTCTCCGTCACCTTCTGGAGGAGGTGGCTCTGCTTCGGCAACGAAGGTGGCGCGCTTCCCTCGGGCAGTCCCCACTGCAGCTCCACAAGCGACACATTCGGACGAAGGCTGGAATCCTGCCGCCACGGTGGCTTGGAGATGTTAACTCCCTCGCCTGGTGTGCAGGAGGTCGTGGGTTCGGGGATACCTGAGTGGTGGGCGGGGCTACCTGAGTGATGAGCGGTGGCTACGTCACTAGTGGGCGGGGTTACTTGAGTGGTGGGCGGGGCTACGTGCGTAGTGGGCGGGGCTACCAGAGTCATGGCGGGGGGGGCTACCTGCGCGATGGGCGGGGCTACCTGAGTGATGAGCGGTGGCTACGTCACTAGTGGGCGGGGTTACTTGAGTGGTGGGCGGGGCTACGTGGGTAGTGGGCGGGGCTACCAGAGTAATGGCGGGGGGGGCTACCTGAGTGGTGTGCGGTGGCTACCTGAGTGGTGGGCGGGGCTATCTGAGTGGTGGGCGGGGCTACCTGAGTGGTGGGCGGGGCTACCTGAGTGGTGTGCGGTGGCTACGTCACTAGTGGGCGGGGCTACCTGAGTGGTGGGCGGGGCTCGTAGTCGAGTGGGCGTGTCCATGTGAGGCAGAGGGAGGGGCTTGCCAGCTGACCGTGTCCAGGTTGAGCCGTCCATGAATTCGGCCGCTTTAGAAGTCCGTTCAGAAATTCGTTTTTTTTTATTTTTCACGAAATTATCGAACGAATTTCCTTCGCTTTGTTTTTGCGCCAGGGAGCTGCGCCGCTTGGAAGCATCGAGGAACAATGGTTGTGTAGCGCGTGGGGACGACGACACCTCTCCATTCATCCCACGTCACTCAGGTACCCGCACACAGACAAAGATCCCCGACCCCCGTGTAGCCTTTAGAGGTTGTTGGGGCAAGTGCTGTTAGCGAGTAGCACCTACGAACGCCGGTGACGGCGGCCAGCACCCCGCCTCGGTCACCTTTGTCTCTCCAGGATGATGTTTGCCCGCCGTACTACAAACCTGTCAACCCCTTCTCAGTGCCCCACCTTATTACAGACCAAGTCAGACCTTATTGGTCACCCCGTGCCCCTTATACATCTCAACGTTCATCCCACAAAGTCCCATCACAAGGGAGAAACACAAACAAAGAGACATGTTTGTGCCCGTATTGAAACGGCTGAACGCCGTATGGAGCTGAAAACTCAATTTCCCTGTACAAGAATACGGGGTAAACCGTACGCGTTGACAGGTATGGTACCAGGTACTAATTTAAGGCTACATAAACCTAGGGGACAGCCCAGGATCAGTCCAGATAATCGCCGTGAGCGTCAATCACGACGGTGAATAATCGTCGAAATTGTTGTGGGCGCGTGCCGTGGAGATCCGCGGACGAAACTGCACGTTGGAAAGTGTGACGGGAATCCACGCAAAGGCACGATTTTTCTTCCTCGCTTTTGTTTTTGCAGGTCACGAGTGTGAGCGACGCTGGAGAGAGAAGGGGGGGGCACGGTGCCCCCCACCCAACGCGTCGTCGGATAACGTTCTTGCACTCGCGGTCACGCACGCACACACGCACGTACTCCTGTACGGACACACGCAAGCACACACAGACAAACACGCGCACGAGTACACACATGCACGCACACGTACAGACACACGCACAGACACACGCACACGCACGCACACGCACGCACACGCACGCACCCACAAGCACACGCAAAGACAAACACGCACACACGCACGCACCTCCGATTAGCTTCAAATCTAAAGTTGAACATAGTATTCACGGTAAAGTTATTTTCCTGGAAAGTCTCACGACTGAGTCTCAAGATTCGAATTCACGAGGGTCTTGCCTTGGGATGTTTGGCACCTTCCATATTTAAATTAAATGCTAAAAAACTCTTTTTAATTTCACCAGGTAATGCCCACGAAAGCTATAGAGCTCTTCTTTTTGAACTGGCCAGAAATTATATCTCAACGAAGTGGTTTGTCATGTGGAAATGTATAGCAGCCAAATACTCTAAACGCGTGATGTTTATTCTAAATGTGGAGGGAAAACCCGGAGGACCCGGATACAATTCAACGCGACCCAGGGAGAGAGACACGCAAACTCCAAATATGCAGCAGCAGGCATCGTCCGGGTCGGGATCGAACCCACGACCTCCTGTAGACCAGGCGAGGTAGTCAACATCTCACCACGGGGAGAGAGAGAGACACGCAAACTCCAAATGTACAGCAGTCGTCAGGGTCGGGATCGAACCCACGACCTCCTGTAGACCAGGCGAGGTAGTCAACATCTCCGAGCCACCAAATGGTGCTGGAGAAAACCCAGCGTACAAAGTGGATGACGCTCAAAAGGTCTGCAGGGATGTGTTTATTTAACCACGTGTCTGTCCTGTCATCGCTGAGCCACCCTGGCGCTTTAATCTTGATGGTTAAAAGTTAAATTGTGTATTTAGGTAACAAAAAAGCGATGTGGATCTTGTGATCATTATGGTCTTCATCAGAATTGGCCACGGTCTATTCACTCCTTCCTCCACACCGGTACCATTGCTCATGGCGAGACTGCAATTGTGTAATCCGTTTCGCGTCCGTGGTTTGGTCGGAGCTAATCTTATCACTCCACAATACCTCGTTTCGCGGGGGGGGGGGGGGAATTATGCAAGGTGTAAGCTTAATCTAACGATATGCTAAATATGGCAGGTGGTGGCGGAAGCGGTTTTGCGCAGCGGTTCGTGCACTGCGCCGGGAAAAAACCTCACACGCACGAACCTCTGATGAGCGCGGTGGGTGCTACGCGCGAGAGAAGTCCAACGTGCAGACGCGCGCGCGCGTACGAGGAGGGGCAGAAGGGAGCTGGCGCGGAGGAGCGGCGTCGGTTTTCACAGCGGGCCGCGGTGGGGGAGAGGGGGAGGGATTCAGAGTTGGGGGGGGGGGCACATAGGAGTCACGTGGTTTATGGGAGGTTTGAGCTGGTTTAGAGAGAGAGAGATGAGTAGATGAGAGATGTTCAGGGTGGGGGGTGGCTCACACCGAAGTCAAGTGGTTTACGGAAGGTTTTAACTTTTATATACTGTACACTATATATAAATATCATGGGACCTCCTTTGCCAGTACCAACATGTGAGAATAGGGTTCCCCCTTTTATCTGGCAACAAAACAGCTTTGTTAAGTTGTTAAAACACCAAACTGAAACCTTTTACAAGGAATCATGTCTGCATTAACCACAATGCTTGTGGTCAAAATGCAAACAAAAAACATACTCTGGTAATATGATGGCATTGTCTTTGAAACTGATTGGTCCACAACAAAGACAGCTTTCTTTTGAACCTCGTCCTCTGGTCTACGGGCAACACAAACAATGTTTGTGTCTCTTTGTTTGTGTTTCTACCTTGTGATGGGACTTTGTGGGATGAACGTTGAGATTTATAAAGGGCACGGGGTGACTAGTAATGGTCTGAAGCGGTCTCTAATAAGGTAGAGGCACTGATAAGGGGTTGACAGGCATGCGAACTCCGACTATACAGCAGTCGTCAATGTCGGGATCGAACCCACCGACCTCCTGTATACCAGGCGAGGTAGTTAACATCTCCGAGCCACCGTGATGATGATGATGCGAGATTTTTAGGGCACGGGGGTGACCAATATGCAATTGAGTCGTCACACATTGCATGCAATGCACAGCAAGTTCAGAAAACATCGCCCCCTACCGCCGGGCAGCAGACGAACGATTATTATCTGAACCGGTCGGCTGACCCTCCCCTAGGTCGACTCAGCCTCAAATGAGTAGCTGGTGCGGTGTGTAGCAAGGCCGTAGCCATGGAGTCAACATTGGGGGGGACCAAATCTTCCAGGGGGTCTGGGGGTCCCCCCCCAGAAAAAAAAATCTAAATTTGAAAACGTATTTCCTGCCTAAAATATTAAAAAAATCCACTAACACATGGGATAGTCTTTTTTTATTTATTTTGTACAATAACGTCTAATAGTGTATTGTATTACATTGCTCTGTTTTTTCTTTTTTTACCTTTTCTTGTTTCATTGTTTGTAATGGCAGAGATTAGGGATGATTAAAGTACAACCATAACCACAATCATATAAACAGCAATCTATGCATTGTTATATGAAGACACGTCCAGATATTGTGGCCAAGGTTTAGCAAATTATTATTTTCATTTACATGGCATAGCAAATTTTTTTTATAGCAATATATTGGGGAGGGGGACATTTTGAGCATATTTGAATATTGGGGGGGGGGGGGGGTGTGTCGTCGTCCCCCCATATATATTATGACGGCCTTAGTGTGTAGTGAAATCGCCACTGGGGAGACAAAGGCGGCCGGGACGTGGTTGCTGGCCACCCCCACGCGTGCCACAGTGCCGGCACTTGCGCCAACAGCCTGGTAAAGGCTACACGGGGGATATTTGTCCTTGCGTAGCTCAGGAAGCGTGCCCGTGGTCCATCTGTGAGGAAGTTGATAAGCGTTGGCAGCAGATTTGCGGCGAACAATTGTATATTTATTTTGTATTGTAAGTGTTTATAAAGGCGCAGCAGATCCAACAAAGGGCTTTCACAGTTCCGTACAGAAAGTAAAAAAAAAGCATTTGTAGTTTACTGAACATATCCTAGGAAATAAGAACGAGGGGGGTTTTAGCGGCTTTCTAAACGGGCAGGAATCTCAGCGGAGAGCGTTCCAAATCTGGGGCGCGACAAAAGGCGCTGGAAAAGGGCCGAGCCCCGAAACGTTTAATGTTGTCCCGAAAAGCGGTGACCGACAAGCGGCGCGAGTGACGAATTCTTGAACCGATCCTCGGGTCCCTCCCCCCCCACCGCCCCCCCCTTAGGTCGACTCAGCCTAAAATGAGTGCCCGGTGCGGCGTGTTGTTAAACGTTGCCACTCGGGGGGGGTCCAGGCCCGCTCGTCGTCATGTGCCGGTTCCGGCGGCCTTCAAAGGCGCCGCTGCTATTCGACAACGGCGCTTGCCCCCGCACGGTCTTCGTAGCCCGGGATGGGCAGCAGTTTCCGCAGTAGCAGCCCAGGAAGGGCAGCCCGGGCTGGGCAGCCCAGGAAGAGCAGCCTGGAGTGGGCTGTAAAAGCGTGGTCGAGTTTATCGGTCAAATAAATGTTGGAGGCGATTGCTTGAGCGCGTGCTTTGTGAGTTCAAGCACCGCCATTTTAACTGCACCTCAGGTTCAGGCCAATCGGTTTCAAGGACCACGTGTTGTACATTTGTGTGTGTGTGTGATCTTGGTATCACAATAAATGTGTGGTGAATGCAGACTTGATGTATTTACCTAATTGATGTGTATTTGGTGAATTGCTTGAGGTGCGCCGATGTGTCGTGGCATTTTAAAGCTCTGATTAAAGTAATAATCATTATTGGATTTCCATGAGAACTGGTGAAATCGTGAATCTGTTGTTAGCTACGCTCGCTTGCCCGGGCAGAGCCCTCGCTTACTCTGAAGACTCCTCTTCTTTGCAGCAAGGTCCTGACAAAGTGTTCGCAGTCGTGGGAGGGTGGAAGATGATTTCCTGTGCACCTACGTACGGTGCGAAAGAGGTTCAACGTACATAGCCCTCAGCCCATACGGCTTACTCCGTATTCCTTATTGGTCACCCCGTGTCCCTCATAAATCTCAACGTTCATCCCATCACGAGGGAGAAACACAAAGACATTTGTTTGTGCCCGTATAGAAACGGCTGTACGCCGTGTGGACCTGAAAACTCAATTTCCCTGTACAAGAACACGGGGTAAACCGTGATGGGTTGACAGCTGTGATGATGATGATGATGAGACATCGTCTCTGGCTGAGTTGTGGGATGTCTGTGCAAGCCGGCCGGATGTATCGGCTGCGCCCTGGTCCACTCCCCGAGACAGATTTGCACGAATAAGGTTTTTATTCCTTCTTCCAATTCCTGTTTTAAATAATTAATTGTCTGTGTAATGACGAATTGAGATGGCACTTTATTGAAGACACTTCACTTGACATCAGGCGGAGACTCCATTGCAACAGCCCCGAGTCTCCCACGCATCTCCCTTGTATACCGACCGAGGCCACGCCCCCCTTCTCGATCATTCTCGCCAACTCTGGACGCTCGCTCCACCGGCAGACTCCACCGTCCTCTTCCGTCGCCTGACCACGCCCCCTTCTCGATCATTCCCGTAGCCACCAGTCCCTTCGCATTCACAGCTGACTCCCCTGTCACTACCTCCCGTGGCCACCAGTCCCTTCGCATTCACAACTGACTCCCCTGTCACTACCTCCCGTGGCCACCAGTCCCTTCGCACTCACAGCTGACTCCCCTGTCCTTACCTCCCGTGGCCACCAGTCCCTTCGCACTCACAACTGACTCCCCTGTCACTACCTCCCGTGGCCACCAGTCCCTTCGCACTCACAGCTGACTCCCCTGTCCTTACCTCCCGTGGCCACCAGTCCCTTCGCACTCACAACTGACTCCCCTGTCATTACCTCCCGTGGCCACCAGTCCCTTCGCACTCACAGCTGACTCCCCTGTCATTACCTCCCGTGGCCACCAGTCCCTTCGCATTCACAACTGATTCACCTGTCATTACCTCCCATGGCCACCTCTACCGCCACTTTCGGCACGTGCCCTTGTCCTGGCTTCACCCGGGATTGTTCGTCCACAATGTTGCCCCTGGGGAAGAAGAAAAAAAAACACCAAATCTGTTCAATCTTCCCAGGACGTGAGAAGTGCCGGTGGTTTTTATTTCGTCACCGTAATGACACCGCTCGAGACGATGCATTTACACGTTCGTATTCATGCACCGTATGTGGAACTTCTTTCGCGCCGTACGTCGCCGACCGTGCTAATCGTCTTGTGGCACCGTGAAATATTTCTCCATCCATGGTGTTGCCCTGGGTGGGGGGTGTGGGGTTTGTTCCTTTGTAAATCAGACGTAGGCAACCCTGAACCCCAGGGCCGCCCCGAGCGCGTGGCTGGGCAGCCCAGGTGGTCACCCCACGCTCGCGCTCAAGAGGACCTCGACCCCCAGATTCACCGGCTCTGTCAAACTCGCCGATCTCGTGGTTTGGCTGTGAGGTTCACTCCGAGGATTCTTCTCGTGAGCGCGTGGTGCATTGGCAGCGAGAACATTTCCACGAAACCGAGAATTGGGCAACGCGGGTTGCCGGCATGTGGCCGCCGCAAAATTGACACACGGAGGAAGCGAGCCGGAGCGACACCACCACCACCACCCCCGCCCCGCCCCGCCAGCGATTTTCTGAGATTCGTTAGCGACCAAACGCAGCCCGTCGCAAACCAAGCCGGCTACTCGGTCCGCAGCGGTCGCAGAGCCTCTCTCCCCGCCTCGTCTCAGCCGCGATGATCGCGCGGATGGAAGATGTCGCCCTGCTGCTGGCCACGTCCTTGTTGAGCTGCTGGCAGAATGGTGAGGACTGTGTGTGTGTACGTGTGCGTGTCTGTGTGTACGTGTGCGCGTGTGTGTCTGTGTACGTGTGTTTTCTCATTTCTAGTTCTCCGCTCAACAATCGAGGGCTTGCGTGCGCTGGGGCGCTCAATGCCCCGGCGTCTGAAAGCGCCTCCCAACCATCACGCCTCGTCCCCTAGGGGACCCCCCCCCCACTAATGGCAGCTGTCCCTGTGCAGCACAAGGTGGAGGTGTACAGGGCACGCGTGTGTGTGTACATTGTACGTGCGTTGAACTTCGTTCGCACAGGTACGTAGCCAACCGTGCCAATCGGAGGTGCGGGAAGGGGGGAAGGACAACAAGCTAAACACAGAAAGCAGTTCTAAAGGAACGAGTTCGTCAATCCGGGTGATGTTTTAAAAGGGTGTGTCTCCAGCGGCTTCCCAACATCGGCAGGAAGAGCGTTCCAGACGGCCGCAGAAGCGCATCTGAAAGCGCCGCGCGACAATATGCAAGAGGTCGTGGGTTGGATCCTGACCCTGACGAAGCCTGCTGCTGTGTATTTGGAGTTTGCGTGTCTCTCTCTCTCATCATCATCACGGTGGCTAAGATATGTTAACTACCTCGCCTGGTACGGAAGAGGTCGTGGGTTGGATCCTGACCCTGACGAAGCCTGCTGCTGTGTATTTGGAGTTTGCGTGTCTCTCTCCCTCCTCATCATCATCACGGGGGCTAAGAGATGTTAACTACCTCGCCTGGTACGGAAGATGTCGTGGGTTGGATCCTGACCCTGACGCCTGCTGTATATTTGGAGTTTGCGTGTCTCTCTCTCTCCGTCGTGAGATGTTAACTACCTCGCCTGGTATGCAGGAGGTCGTGGGTTCAGTCCTGACCCTGACTAAGCCTGCTGTATATTTGGAGTTTGCGTGTCTCTCTCTCTCTCTCATCGTCATCACGGTGGCTAGGAGATGTTAACTACCTCGCCTGGTACGCAGGAGGTCGTGGGTTGGATTCTGACCGTGACGACGCCTGCTGCTGTGTATTTGGAGTTTGCGTGTCTCTCCCGTTGTCCCTTGCATGTTAGAAACGCGCGTTTCGAGGTATCAATGTCCACGCGGCGGTGAGCTGTCGTTTGTGGCCTGGTCGCTTCTGAATGAGAGCTCCGTAGCTCTGCGTCGCCTTGCGTGGTGAGATAAAAATGAAGAGTTTAGTTTTAAATAATAAATTACATGACAGGTGACGTTTTGGGATGTGGTCCTTCTTCGTTGCACATGATGGAGAAGTGAAAACACCCACGGATGCATCCGTATATGAGCAATGCTAGTCTATGGGCTGTGTTAGTCTATGGGTAGTGTTGAGTCTATGGGCAGTGTTAGTCTATGGGCAATGTCAGTCTATGGTGCAATGTCAGTCTATGGGTAATGCTAGTCTATGGGCAATGGTAGTCTATGGGCAATGTCAGTATATGGGCAATGCTAGTCTATGGTGCAATGTCAGTCTATGGGTAATGCTAGTCTATGGGCAATGTTAGTCTATGGGCAATGTCAGTCTATGGGCAATGTCAGTCTATGGGCAATGCTAGTCTATGGGCAATGATAGTCTATGGGCAATGCTAGTCTATGGGCAATGTTAGTATATTAACAATGCTAGTCTATGGGCAATGTGAGTCTATGGGCAATGTTAGTCTATGGGCAATGTTAGTCTATGGGCAATGCTAGTCTATGGGTAATGTTAGTCTATGGGCAATGTTAGTCTATGGGCAATGCTAGTCTATGGGCAATGCTAGTCTATGGGCAATGTTAGTCTATGGGCAATGTTAGTCTTTGGGCAATGTTAGTCTATGGGCAATGCTAGTCTATGGGCAATGCTAGTATATATATAAAAACAATGCTAGTCTATGGGCAATGCTAGTCTATGGACAATGCTAGTCTATGGGCAATGCTAGTCTATGGGCAATGCTAGTCTATGGGCAATGCTAGTCTATATAAACAATGCTCGTCTATGGCGAGCCGAGCCAACTCAAGCCGAGCCAGCCGCCGGCCCACGGGGATGAGAACGCTCACGTTGTGTCCCCCCCCCCACAGCCTACTTCCTCCAGATGGTGGTGAAGATGCGCAGGAAGTACAACATCAAGCATCCCTTCGTGACGGGCAACACCGAGCTGGAGATCGTCTACAGGGCCAAGTGAGCCACCCCCCACCACCACCACTCCACTACCGCCTCCGTCTGCCCCCCCACCTCCCAACCTCTGCTCTTAGCTCATTATAACAGTGCAGTCTGTTCTCCTATAAAGCTGTCGTTGCGTTCCCGTTGTGGAATAATCGCGTTGTGATGAGTGATAACACGTGGATGTAGGGAGTACAGCACAGCCCGCGATAACACGTGTGTGTGCGTGCGTAGCCAAAACCTGCAAGACTACTACCCCATCTTCCTGGTGACGATGTGGACCGCCGGCCTCTTCACCAGCTCTGGTGCGACCTCCCGACGAGCCCTGACCACCCACAGGGGCACCGAGGCCACGTGCCACACACACCACGACACCACGTGACCACGTGTCACACACACCACGCACACGACACCACGTGACCCACCTGCCACAAACACCACGACACCACGTGACCCACCTGCCACACACACCACGACACCACGTGACCCACCTACCACAAACACCACGACACCACGTGACCCACCTGCCACACACACCACGACACCACGTGACCCACGTGACCCACCTACCACACACACCACGCACACGACACCACGTGGAGGGGTGGGGAACCTTTTTTCTGCCAAGGTCTATTTGGATATTTAGAACATCATTCGCGGGCCATACAACATTATCAACTTCAAAATTAGCCCGTTATATTTGGTCAAACGTTTAATTAACTCGCCCCTAATGCGATGGCTGGAACTGCTTCTCTTTGGTGAGGCGTGATGATGTTAGCTGGTATTGACGATGTTGCTGCTACTCGCAACTGCTTTTCCAGGTTTGCTCCTAGATGTATTGAATTTCGAGTCCCGCCTGCTGTTGCCTTGGCATGGCCACACCAAATGATTTCGCGGGCATTGTACGGCCCGCGGGCCAGACGTTCCCCACCCCTGAGTCGTACGGCAACGCAGTCCGTGCCGGTGTCGTACCAACCCCATGCCCGTGCAAGGGACGTCGCGTCAATGTGTTCTTTTTGCTTGTCGCTTGAGTGATTCGTCTTCGCTTTCCGGATGCTTCGCACTCCGATCGTGTGTTTTGTACCGTTTGTGGTCGTGACCTTCTGACCCGCCCCCCTGCCCCTTCACGTAGCTCATCGGATTCCTCCGGTAGAAATCAAAGTTCCCACTCTGGTTCCATCGTCGCGTTCGCCGCCGTTGTCCGCGGCCGTTCGTGAGTGGGAATCGAACTCGGATCCGGAACCGGGTTCGCAGCTCGGCGCGCTAACCACTGCGCCGCCGCTCCACCGGATCGCTGCGTCGAATGCGTCGCATGCGTCGCGTTGACTGTGAATGGAGGTGGAGCAGAGACTGATTTGGGGAGCGGTGGTGCAGCGGTTAGCGCTACGCTGCGCTACTGAACCCGGCGACGCGAGTTCGATTCCCGCTCACGGCAAACACTGCCGGTGGCGATGATCTGAACCCGTCCTGGGCCTCGCTAAGGTCGACTCTGCCTCAAATGAGCACCTGGTGCGGTGTGTAGCAATCATCGCCACTGGGGAGACAAAGGCGGCCGGGGGTGGTGCTGGCCACCCACCCCCTCGTGTGCCGACCCGACCTTCATAGGTGCTACTCGCTAACAGCACTTGCCCCAACAGTCTGTTAAGGCTACACGGGGGATCTTCATATTTGTTTGCTGGGATTGATGGAAACGTTCATGATGTCCTCCACGTGTTACAAAGCTGACAATTCTCAATAACGTCTTCATTATTATTATATGCCTCCTTGTTTGGTCCCGAGTAAACACGCCAAAGTTGGCACCAACCACATGCCACCAACGTTGGCCAACGTTGGCCCAACTTTGGTGGCATGTGGTTGGTGCCACCGTTGGGGGCATGTGGTTGGCGCCACCGTTGGTGACATGTGGTTGGCGCCAACTTTGCGTGTTTCCTGTCTGCAGCCGCCGCCGCCTTCATCGGCCTCATGTACATCGTGGCGCGCTACAAGTACTTCAAGGGCTACATGGGAACGGACAACAAGCGGTGAGCGTGCGACACCGCGGCCCCCAACGCACGATCGCCCCAACGTCGGGTCAACGTTGCGGCCGACGTTAAACTCGACGTTCAACGGACGTCAACCCACGTGCCAACGCAAATGACAGCTCAACGGAGCGGCGTATCGTCACCGGTTGGGAATGTTTAACAGCGGCCGCATACTCACTCCTTAGACACGCGGCGTTGATTCTAAATGTGGGAGGGGAAAACCGGGAGAAGAACCCGGAGAAAATCCACGTAACCACCGAGAGAGAGAGACACGCAAACTACAAATATACAGCAGCAGGCGTCAAAGAGGATCGAACCCACGACCTCCTGTAGACCACGCGAGGGAGTTAACATCTCACCACGGAGAGAGAGACACGCAAACTCAAAATATACAGCAGGCGTCGTCAGGGTCGGGATCGAACCCACGACCTCCTGTAGACCAGGCGAGGGAGTTAACATCTCATAGCCACCGCGGCTCACTGCGGTGAACTCATTGGAGGGGGGGGGGGGGTATTGAAGTAACTGGACCCCCCCCCCATTGTTTTCACAAAACTGCGAGCGCGCCGGGAGTTGGAATCGAACCCGGCCCCCGCTGCCGCCGTGCCATGTGACCGTTGCGTCACAGCGGGAGCTGTCCCTGGGCACGTGGCGAATGATCATGGTCATGATAATCATTTCGACGACGATGATGATGATGTCATCGTAATTATGATTGCACCATCATCATTACGTGTCGGATTTTGCGAAAAAGTCAACGAGCCCACAGGCGGGGAGGCAAAGCTGAGGGCTGCTCGACAGCCCTGGCCCAGACAGGCAGAGGAGGAGGCCTTGAGGTGTTGTGGATATGTTTAGTAGTGTAGTGTATAGTGTAGTGTATAGTGCATAGTAGTGTAGTGTATAGTGTATAATAGTGTAGTGTATAGTGTAGTGTGTATAGTAGGGTAGTGTATAGTGTAGTGTATTGTAGTGTAGTGTATAGTAGTGTAGTGTATAGTAGTGTAGTGTATAGTAGTGTAGTATATAGTGTAGTGTATAGTAGTGTAGTGTATAATGTAGTGTATCAGAGGCCTTGAGATGTTTCTTCAAAGTCCGAGTGTCGTCATCTCCTCCTCCTCCGTCTTGTTGTTGCAGAGTCCCCGGCTATTTCCTGGCCAAGCGGTTGATGTTCTCGCTCTCGGCTCTCTCCGCCGTTGGGCTGCTCAACTTCGCCCTGTGGTGGTACTACCAAGTCAGCCTCCTCGACCACCTGAACCTCGTGGCCAAGGCAGCCTCGGCCCTGCTGCTCTTTGTATGAACGTGGCCTCGACCACGTGGCCTCGACCACGTGGTCGAGTTGCAGAGGTCAGGGCGCTGAGACGCCAACGGTGAAGGCCCGGGTTCGAATCTGGGCGATTGCCTGCGATTAAGGGGCCGTTCGTAAATGACGTCACGCACCTGGGGGGGGGGGGGGGGGTCAGACATTTGTGACGATGTGTGACGAGGGGGGGGGAGGTTTGAGAAATGTGACGTCACATCAAAATGCGCAACTTTAAATAAATTTAGACGAATATATTCTTAGGTTTTTTCGGTAAAGTCACGTAGGTAAAAAAAAATTAATGAAAGTAAAATAAAAATAAAATAATTTTACTTTTATTAATGTTAATGTTAATATTTTACCTACGTGACTTTACCGAAAAAACCTAAGAATATGAATCCTTGCAGTTACGAAAGCTTCAAATGTAAAATATAGACAACACGTTCTATTTAATCAAACAGACTTTTTAATAAATGTTTTCTCCTACAACATCAGAGTGCAGCACCACATTAAATACGCACTACAATGACAATAGTTTAAAGCGATTTGAAGCATGTTTTATTTTGGGGGGGCAGAGCTTTGTGACGTCATATTTGAGGGGGGGGGGGTCTGACTTTTGTGACGCCGTGTGACGAGGGGGGGGGGTCAAAAATCGTCAAAAATCGCGTGATGTCATTTATGGAGGCCCCTAAGCCGGCTTCTCAAATTGTTAGTGAGTTCATGACCTCGGCCTGGTCACGAGTGACTGCACACAACAACAAACAACAACAACAAACAACAACAACAAACAACAACAACAAACAACAACAAACAACAACAAACAACAACAACAAACAACAACAAACAACAACAAACAACAACAACATATTCGGTGAAATGTAGCCGTGCACTAAATTTGGCTAAATTCCAGCTCTGAGAATGAACAATATCGACAGATTCGACTCTCACGCGACGAACATGACAACATGCACGTGGGCGAGTGCTGCCCTCTGCTGTATGGAGCAGGGATCTCAGACGTAGCTCCTTGGTGTACACTTCCACTGGCCGCTCTCCGACACGGGAGGAGTGGTGTAACTGCTCTGCGAAAGTTCCAAAAGGTCAAACAATAGAATAATACAATGTAATAATACAAGATAACAATACAATGTAACAAGACAAACAATATAGCAATACAATAGAAGAATAAAATATAACAATACAATGTAATAATACAAGATAACAATACAATGTAACAGCACAAACGATATAACAATGCAATAGAAGAATAAAATATAACAATACAATGTGATAATACAAGATAACAATACAATGTAACAAGACAAACAAACAAAACAACAATAGATAACATCTAAGCAAATATATATTTAAAGGAATAAAATGTTTCAAATTGAATAAGTGGCTTTTAACCCCAACCCAATGTCCCCTCTCCCCCCACTGATGCTTCGTCACATGACCACGTGGTACGTGTGCCTAAAATAAATAAATAAAAACTCTCAACACGTGTGCTGTGACGACTGTTGTTCTTGGTTCTTTCGGTAAAGTTACGTAGAAGGGAAATAATAAAATTATAAAAATAAAACATAATAAAATACAATTCTCACGACGTTTCGGCCACAACGCAAGCAGCCGTCCTCAGGTGAAGAACAGGTCTGTCGGGAAGACAGCGTCTGAATGAACACCACCAGGCTTGGAGCGTATATTTAAGCTGAGTTGGAGGGGGAAGAGCGCCTTGACAAAAACAGGTCCCTGCGGGGTGGGCTGGTAGGAACGAACAAATACGATACGAAGGGAGAGTTTGAGGCCTAGTTCTAGGCTTTAGGCCTAGCTGTAGGCTTTAGGCCGCTGTGAGTTAATTTTTAATGTCAATGTTTTAATTTAAAACTATCTCAGGGAATTAAAAAACTATCTCAGGGAATTATAAGGGAATGTTACACTTGTTTAGCCAGGAAAGCCTCACTGAGTCTAAAGGTTTTTGTAGGGTCCTGCCAAGTGTTTGCAGTAGGGGGCGATCTTGCTACACCTAATCGGACATCGGACGGACGGACGATATAATCTATTGTAGGCTGGTTCACTTCGTTCCTACCAGTATAATTTGCATCTCTTACCTTATTAGTGAAACACGAAGGTTTTGGCGACCAACATCATCCTTACTAGAGAAGAGCGCACAAGACGTGGTGGTCACCACACCGACGCCTCAACACAAGGCACGAAACAGACGGACTTCTCCACACATCTGTCTGCGGACCTCCTGATGAAGCCGGTTGTGATTGCTGGCGAAACGTCGTACACTCGGATTGCAAATGTTGTGGCGTCGTGTTGTACGAGTAACCAATTTGCCACGTTCTGTTTACGTGACAAACCTCACTAGCTGGCTGTGCAGGGTGGTGGCGGGTTTAACGACACATTTATATATTCACGCAATCTAACCCCCTCCCCCCCCCCCCAAAAAAACAACAACTCTATTATCTTTCGATTTAAAGCTTTCGTGACTGCATGGATTCATCTTCTTGGTTCTTTCGGTAAAGTCACGTAGAATGGAAATAATAAAATAATAAAAATAAAACATAATAAAAATAATTCTCACGACGTTTCGGTCACAACGCAAGCAGCCGTCCTCAGGTGGAGAACAGGTCTGTCGATAAGACAGAGTCTGAATGACACACCCCAGGCTTGGAGCGTCTATTTAAGCTGGGATGGAGGGGTGCTTGCGTTGTGGCCGAAACGTCGTGAGAATTATTTTATTATGTTTTATTTTTATTATTTTATTATTTTCCTTCTACGTGACTTTACCGAAAGAACCAAGAAGATGAACTCTATTATCTCACTTTTATTAATACATATTTCGAAAGTGATTTGTTTACATATCCTATACTTTGCACTCCTATCGGTTTTTTTTAGTATTGTTGTTTTAACCTCCCGCCCTATCCAGACATCTGTGATCAAGAGCTTCATGGATAATCGGATTTCTTCCTCCAGTATATCATAAATTATGTTTATGAGGCTTCCACCACACATACCATATATGGTAAGGGGGGTCTGATCGCTGCGTCACGAGCCTGCCAGCCAATCAACGCGCGCCGAATTGAACTAGCGGACGAGTCTACTTGGACCGGTAATAACAGGGGCGTTCGCCAAAGTTCAACTCTCTCGTCCGCTTCGACGAAGGCGCTTTGCGGCAATCAATCATCGCTACAAACGCCGTCGTCTTCGGCCGAGGCGGTGCGGGCGAGCGAGCGGTTTCGTGCAAGTCTCGCTCTTCGTTATCAACCTCGCCCGCTACTTGGTATCGCCCGACGCTTGATAAACAACACGGTGATCTGGAGCAAACACCCCCCCCCCGCTCAATGGAGGAGGTGGTATTGCTGCTGCTGTGATGTAAAAAAAATGTCCCTTACGCTGAAACATCATCGCTCATGAATCGCGGCCGCTCCAATCGACTCGTCTAGAAACGCCGCGAGAGAGCTTCACGCAGCGGCGCCGACTCGAACGTAGGTCGAAGCACCACGTCCGTGTTCACGCTGACAACAAGGCGGCGTCTCTCTCTTCAACACCAACACCCCCAACCACCAACACCCACCACCACCTTCACCCCGACCACCCCGGGGTGTGTGTGGTAGTCCTAGTAGGGGGTGAGAGGGGTGTAACAAGGCCCTCCAGTGGCTCTGCGTGGTGTCAAGTGTTGTGAGAGGGGTGGTGGTGGTAGTGGTGGTTAGCGGTGATGGTGTTGTGGCTAAACTGGCGTGTGAAAGGGTTTAAAGTGGAGCTTTAAAAGTTAAAAGTTTTGCTCGGAACGGCCTCCTACGCTGCGTGTGCGCTCGCTGGCGACGGCTGCTGCTGCTGCCGAAGGCGCCAGGCCGTGCAGACGTGACGCTCGTGAGAGTTGGAGCGCCGTGGGCTCGGGCCGTGGGCTCGGGCCCTCGGCAAGGCCTGCGCGCTTAGGCCGCGGTCGTGTTGATGATGCGGGGACGGGGGGCGGTCGGCCCCCGGGCTCACGCTCCGGCGGGCGGGGTGGGGGAGGCCTCACGCATTGGGAGTGAGGCCTCATTAAGAGTGAGGCCTCACGCATTGAGGGTGAGACATTGTGAGTGAGGCCTCACGCATTGTGAGTGAGGCCTCACGCATTGGGAGGCCTCATTGTGAGTGAGGCCTCACGCATTGTGAGTGAGGCCTCACGCATTGTGGGTGAGGCCTCACGCATTGTGGGTGAGGCCTCACGCATTGTGGGTGAGGCCTCACGCATTGAGTGAGGCCTCACGCATTGTGAGCGAGGCCTCACGCATTGTGAGCGAGGCCTCACGCATTGTGAGCGAGGCCTCACGCATTGTGAGCGAGGCCTCACGCATTGTGAGCGAGGCTTCACGCATTGTGAGCGAGGCCTCACGCATTGTGAGCGAGGCCTCACGCATTGTGAGCGAGGCCTCACGCATTGTGAGCGAGGCCTCACGCATTGTGAGCGAGGCCTCACGCATTGTGAGCGAGGCCTCACGCATTGTGAGCGAGGCCTCACGCATTGTGAGCGAGGCCTCACGCATTGAGGGTGAGACCTCATTGTGAGCGAGGCCTCACGCATTGGGGAGCGAGGCCTCACGCATTGAGGGTGAGACCTCATTGTGAGCGAGGCCTCACGCATTGGGGAGCGAGGCCTCACGCATTGAGGGTGAGACCTCATTGTGAGCGAGGCCTCATGCATTGTGAGCGAGGCCTCACGCATTGGGGAGCGAGGCCTCACGCATTGAGGGTGAGACCTCATTGTGAGTGAGGCCTCACGCATTGGGAGGCCTCATTGTGAGTGAGGCCTCACGCATTGGGAGTGAGGCCTCACGCATTGGGAGTGAGGCCTCATGCATTGTGAGTGAGGCCTCATGCATTGTGAGTGAGGCCTCACGCATTGGGGAGCGAGGCCTCAAGCATTGGGAGTGTGGCCTCATTGTGAGCGAGGCCTTGCGCTTTGTGGAGTGAGGCTCACGCTTTAGAGAGAGGCTCACTCATTGAGAGTGAGGCCTCACGCATTGTGGGTGAGGCCTCACGCATTGAGGGCGAGGCCTCACGCGTTGTGGGTGAGGCCTCACGCATTGTGGGCGAGGCCTCACGCATTGTGAGCGAGGCCTCACGCATTGTGAGGGAGGCCTCACGCATTGTGGGCGAGGCCTCACGCATTGTGAGCGAGGCCTCACGCATTGGGGAGCGAGGCCTCACGCATTGAGGGTGAGACCTCATTGTGAGTGAGGCCTCACGCATTGTGAGTGAGGCCTCGCGCATTGTGAGCGAGGCCTCACGCATTGTGAGCGAGGCCTCACGCATTGTGAGCGAGGCCTCACGCATTGGGGAGCGAGGCCTCACGCATTGAGGGTGAGACCTCATTGTGAGTGAGGCCTCACGCATTGTGAGTGAGGCCTCACGCATTGTGAGTGAGGCCTCACGCATTGTGAGCGAGGCCTCACGCATTGTGAGCGAGGCCTCACGCATTGTGAGCGAGGCCTCACGCATTGTGGGCGAGGCCTCACGCATTGTGAGCGAGGCCTCACGCATTGTGAGCGAGGCCTCACGCATTGTGAGCGAGGCCTCACGCATTGTGAGCGAGGCCTCACGCATTGTGAGCGAGGCCTCACGCATTGTGAGCGAGGCCTCACGCATTGTGAGCGAGGCCTCACGCATTGTGAGCGAGGCCTCACGCATTGTGAGCGAGGCCTCACGCATTGTGAGCGAGGCCTCGCTCACGCATTGTGAGCGAGGCCTCACGCATTGTGAGCGAGGCCTCACGCATTGTGAGCGAGGCCTCACGCATTGTGAGCGAGGCCTCACGCATTGTGAGCGAGGCCTCACGCATTGTGAGCGAGGCCTCACGCATTGTGAGCGAGGCCTCAGGCATTGTGAGCGAGGCCTCACGCATTGGGGAGCGAGGCCTCACGCATTGGGGAGCGAGGCCTCACGCATTGAGGGTAAGACCTCATTGTGAGCGAGGCCTCACGCATTGTGAGTGAGGCCTCACGCATTGGGGAGCGAGGCCTCACGCATTGAGGGTGAGACCTCATTGTGAGCGAGGCCTCATGCATTGTGAGCGAGGCCTCACGCATTGGGGAGCGAGGCCTCACGCATTGAGGGTGAGACCTCATTGTGAGCGAGGCCTTATGCATTGTGAGCGAGGCCTTATGCATTGTGAGCGAGGCCTCACGCATTGGGGAGCGAGGCCTCACGCATTGAGGGTGAGACCTCATTGTGAGTGAGGCCTCACGCATTGGGAGGCCTCATTGTGAGTGAGGCCTCACGCATTGGGAGTGAGGCCTCATGCATTGTGAGTGAGGCCTCACGCATTGGGGAGCGAGGCCTCAAGCATTGGGAGTGTGGCCTCATTGTGAGCGAGGCCTCATTGTGAGTGAGGCCTTGCGCTTTGTGGAGTGAGGCTCACGCTTTAGAGAGAGGCTCACTCATTGAGAGTGAGGCCTCACGCATTGGGAGTGTGGCCTCATTGTGAGCGAGGCCTCATTGTGAGTGAGGCCTTGCGCTTTGTGGAGTGAGGCTCACGCTTTAGAGAGAGGCTCACTCATTGAGAGTGAGGCCTCACGCATTGGGAGTGTGGCCTCATTGTGAGCGAGGCCTCATTGTGAGTGAGGCCTTGCGCTTTGTGGAGTGAGGCTCACGCTTTAGAGAGAGGCTCACTCATTGAGAATGAGGCCTCACGCATTGGGGAGTGTGGTCCACGCTCATAGACAAGAGGGAGAGGAGACCGGCGCTTCGTGGCCTTCTGTCTTGTAATGGTCACTTGTCAAGGCCTGTGGCTTCAACGTCTTTGGGTCCCCCACTCTTCGTGGTGTGAGATTGACATGCGTGTTGTTGCTGCTGCTTCAATGAAACTCAAGTCCCCGTGGCATTGGCCTGATGTAGATGCAGAGCAACAAGAACGACAATTTCACATTCAGGTGGTCCAAGCCCAGATAACCGCATCAGCAGCGGAGTAGCGTATCGTCATCGCTGCAATGTCTCCTTCGAATTTGTGGATCGGGGCATTGGTCCGTTTACACGTTTCACGGCCCATGTTCTGGATGACCACAACCGGCACACTGCTACTGGAGAGTTTTAAATTTTGCATTTGTGCATCGTCAGGGGTTTACGCATCCGCTGCTACCATGGTTTGTGCAGTGGATGCGGTTTAGGGTGGATCCCAAGGCGTTTCGTGGAAGATCAATCCGCCGGGGATCATCTGCGTTGGGTCTTTCACAACAAGCCGGTGGTTGTTCGCGAGTTCTTTTGAACTCCATTCAGCGCTCCAGGCTTCAACAGGAGGTTGAACTCGTGTTGTTTGAGGTCAAGCGCATTGGTGGTGGGGGGGGTCCAACAGGGCTTTGCGTGACTTGAAGCGATGCCGAGGGGTGTTATCGAGGTCCTGGTGCTCGTGGAGTTGAGACTCGTCGCCGAGTCTCGTGTGGCAGTGACACCCGCCTGGCCCATGTTGGTGTGGGCCCCTGTGGGTCCCTCTGTGGGAGGGGGAACTTTCAAGGTGATCTCGCGCATTGCATTGCAGCGACTCCTATCAACAACATCTGTGCCAGAGGCCCCCTGCGGGAGATGGCTGTGGGATGTTCACAGCCTCGCCGGGTCTACAGGAGGTTGCGGGTTCGATCCCAACCCTTTGACGCCTGTTGTATATTTGGAGTTTGCGTGTCTCTCGCCCCATGGTCGTGTGTATTTTTCTGCGGGTCCTATGATTCCCCCCCCCCCTCATTTAGAAACGACGGTGCATTTCCACGTGAGAGAAGCCACTTCCCTGGGCTATTGCTTGTGGCCAGGTCGCTTCTGAAAAAGAGATATATCGCTCGGGGTGGGCCTTACCCATTAAAAAATTTATCTTGTTTTATCTCCGTTCTTACACACGGAGAGGGAGGTTCACCCGTTGTGGAGTGAGACGCCTTGAATTGTGGGTGCTCCTGCCTCGTGCGTGTTGTCGAAGTGATATTAGTCTGTCCCTCGGACTCCCGTGGGAGGAGGAATATCAAGGAAGGCTCTCGGCTATTCTGAGCGGGACTTGCGCATTGTGGTGTCAGTCAATAGTCTAGCTTGGGCTCCTGTGGATTGGCTGCTGCGGGAGGGAAGGCTCAACTCATGCTAGGGGTGCGAGGCTCGGGCATGTATGGCGGGACTCGACACTTGTCAATGTATTATGTAGCTTCTTTCCCTGTGTGTTCCTACTGGCATTTGGATCAAGCCAGCAGTGGATTAATCATGGCTAGGTGCTGATGATGCTGTTGTGGTTGTGTTGCAGTCGTCGCCCGAAGGAGACTGCTGCCCCGAGATGGCGTCAACGTTGGTGGAGCAGGGCAGCCTGGCGTTGGAGCTGCCCAGCTCGGCACCTGCGGTGGCCGCAGAGGAAAAACAGGTTGGTCTCACGCGTTCGCTTTGGCCCATGAGTCCCAACGGGAGTCGGTGGGTACCACCTGGGGTGGAAAATTGGACCAGAGTCGGGGCCGCGGGCAAAGATCTTAGCGTCGATACCACCATCAGTTTTATAGAAACATACCCTCTCGTTTCTTTTCACATTCTGCGGATCTTTCGTGTCGCATTCGTTTTCCCCAATAACCGTCCGCCACGGTGACCTTGCCAGCGTGCGTATTTTTGTTCGAGAGATCACGTTCCTCGTGAGGGGCATTGTTAGCAGTTTGCCGATCGGCCGTTTGTGGCCCAATGGCCGGCGGACCTTTGTGATCTGGCCGATGCGCCGTGGCGAGTCTGTGCCGACACCAGTGCACGTCTGTCGGCTTCACAGTTAAAATCCGGGCCTACACTGATGAACCTCCAGCCACTGCCCCGGCAGTGTTGTGTATGTATCATGGCAGCCTTTATTTTGCCAGTATCAAAAGTATGAAAAAAATATAAATGGGTTTGAACCCTTTCTGGCAATAAAACAGGTGTAAAGATTTTGATTTAAAGCTTTCGTGACTGCAGGGATTCATATTCAATTGTTTTATTTGTATTATTTTTATTATTTCCCTTCTACGTGACTTTACCGAAAGAACCAAGAATATAGGTGTAAAGATGATCAAACACCAAATCAAGTCCGCATTAACCACACGTATTCATGGTGAACATGAAAACAAACATGCTCTCATATATGGCAACTGATTGGCCTACACCAGAGACAGCCATCTTCATGGCCTTGTCTCACCAGTGTTAGACCACAGTGTTGTGTCTGTGTTATGCTTTTTGCACTAAACGAAAACCCAAATTTGATCGAGAGCATCCTTGCCTATAAACAACTAGTAGTTCACCAGCATTTTGGGACAAGAAAGCCTGGCTGCTGATGTGAGACACAAAATGTGAATGCCGGTCCAGATTTTTCAACAGCATTGGGACAAGCAAGCCTGACCGCTGATGTGAGACACAGAATGTGAATGCCGATCCAGATTTTTCAACAGCATTGGGACACGCAAGCCTGACCGCTGATGTGAGACACAGAATGTGAATGCCGGTCCAGATTTTTCAACAGCATTGGGAACAAGCAAGCCTGACCGCTGATGTGTGAGACTCTGAATGTGAAAGCCGGTCCAGATTTTTGCTTGTGTTGAACCAGTGCCATTGAAATTACGCACTCCCAGAAGGCCGTGTGTGCGTGTACGTTGAACTTCTTTCGCACCAACCGTGCCAATCGGAGGTGGTGGGATGCGGAAGAAATATTTGTGTATTTTTTTTGTTTTACGTGGAGCGACAGGTAAGAGGAGGGTGGGGGGAGGCGTATCTACCAAAATATTAATTTATTTGGAAAAAAAACCATGTAAGGTGGCGCGCACGCTCCGTACCGCGACTCGATCGTTCGTTTTGCTCCCGCAGGACGATTTCCCTGCCGTGGTGGTGGAGGCCCTGCCCACGCTGGACGGGAGTCTGTGCTACGCCGCGTACAGCGGTGGCGGCGGCGGAGGAGGAGGAGGTGGAGGAGTTGAAGGAGGAGGTGAAGGGGGTGGAGGCGACTCGACCATGCCCTGCGGGGAGGCGCTCATCGTGGCCCAGGAGCAGGTCATCGAGGATGCCCTCGTCGTGTGCTGCGGTAGGGACTCGCGAGTCGGCGTGCGGGGAGCCACGAAGCCTCGCTCGGAATCGGCATCTGCCGTTGGTCATGGACAGAGGTCGCAACCGGGTACCCGATACCCGTATCCTACCCGATACCCAGCTGGGTACGGGTACGGGTAGCCGTTTGCGACCCTGGTGCGGCCGGGTACGGGTACGGGTAGGCCGTGAGTCACTGGTGAGTAAATGTTTGTCACTCATTTCGGGTAGGGTACGGGTACGGGTAGGGAACGGGTACCCGTACCCGGTCGGGTACCCGTTTGCGACCCTGGTGCGGCCGGGTACGGGTACGGGTAAGGAGTCAAACCCCGTTTGTGACCTCTGGTCATGGCGAAATCCGATGAGTCCGTGAAGCTCTTTTTCCACGGATTTCCAGTAGGGGTCGGGGTCAGAAAGTTACAGCAACAAATTGGACAAAAACAACACGATGGGAGTGCAAAGTATGGGAACGGTAAGCAAGTCGCAAAAAATAAATACGTAAAATAAAAGAAGTATGTCAGTTCAAATTGCACACCCAATTCCCAAGCTCGCGGCCACCATCATTGGTGACGATTATCAGAGCCGTCCCTGGGCTTTCCCTAGGTCGGCTCGGCCTAAAATGAGTACCTTGTGCGGTGTGCAAATGTCGCCACTGGGGGAGACTAAGGTGGCCGGGCGTGGCGATGGCTACCCACCCCCTCGTGTGCCACAGTGCCGTCCTTCGTATGTGCTCGCCAACAGCGCTTGTCACAAAAGTCTGTCAACGGCTATACGTGGGACCTCGTGTGTTGCCTGCTTCCTCTGCTATCATTCCACTCGCGTATGGCAGCAATATGTCCAGGGGCTCGATGTCGACGTTGATCGGACTTCAGGAGAGAGAGTTTGTGTCGAACAACGGGCGTCACATCGTCTGCCCCAGCGTGCATCTTGCGCTGGTCCTACTACTCTACTCGTTTCTCGCAACTTGTTTTGAGTATTGTTATTCTATTGTAAGATATATGATGGATTTTTCCATGCGATGTGTATAAAAAAAACTGTTTGTCGCTTTCTCATTTGTGATTGTCATCACCGTCTTGGGGCCAAATATCTTCCATAGGAACGCATCTCCAATTCGGTAACGGAAGTCAATGGGTAATTTTGGGCTCGATAAAAATGGAATTTCACTTTCCAGACAACTTTTCGGGAAGGTATCTTTTGCGTCCACGTCGACGGACGCCCGTATTTGTGCGATCCACCAAACCTTGCCTCCATGTGATTTATTTGTGTGTTGCTCATCAGAATGGCAATATTTATTTCTACTACTGGAGGAATCCGATGAGCCATGAAGCTCTTTGTTGTCACATGATGCTGAAATCAGCCCAACTTTGCGGCCCGATTCAAGTTCTACAGTCATTCCTTGTCGTTAATTTCCATTGGCGTTATTACGTCGGATAAGCAAAAACATGAAACCTTGAATAATAAATAATAATTAGGGGGCTTCGTGCCCCCGTGTGTTTGCAAACGACGCAATATTATCGCGTAATTCTGACTTACTGGAGTTTAATTCTTACTTCCGTGATCTTTGTCGTCATGTTTGATGCGGTTTTAAAAATGAGAAGTATCATTGTCAAATTTGACGGTTGTAATTGTTCTCCAGCCCAATAATAATTATCGGCGCGTTAAGCCGCGTGACAATTTCATCTGGGCGCCGTGGTGGCCGGGAGACGTCAACTCCCTCGCCTAGTGTGCAGGAGGGTCGTGGGTTCGATCCCCAACCCTTTGACGCCTCTTGCATATGTGTAGTTTGCGTGTATCTCTCTCCGTGCTTGTGTGTATTTTTGTCCGGGTCCTCGGGTTTTCCCCTCCACAGTTAGAATCAACATCACGGGTTTAGAGTTATTTGGCTGCTAGAAATCTCCACGTGATAAGCCACTTCGTTGAGCCATCGTTTGTGGTGGCCAGGTCGTTTCTGAAAAGAGATTCAAAGTCTTAGTTTTTTTCGGTAAAGTCACGTAGGTATTTAAGAACTTGCATCTTGGAATCCCTGCCTCACTTGATACAGCAAATCTGGCTGTGACGGTCCCACCTGATGATGGAGACTTTTGCTTCCTCCGAAACGTCGTGATTTATTATTGTTTTATTTTTATTAATTTTAATTTCATTGTTTACCTACATGGTGACTTTACCGAAAAAACTAAGAGCATGAATCCTTGCAGTCACGAAAGCTTCAAATCTAGAGTCATAGCTCAGTGGGCCTTACCTGGTCAAATAAAAAGCTTACTAATTTCTAGTTTTCACTACCTCGCCTGGTATACAGGAGGTCGTGGGTTCGATCCCAACTGTGAGGCCTGCTGCTGTATATTTGGAGTTTGCGTCTCCCCGTGGTCACGTGGATTTTTCTCTGGATCCTCCGGTTTTATTCCCCTCCACATTTAGAATCAACATCAACGTCGCGCGTTTAGAGTATTTGGCTGCTTTACATTTCCACATCATAAGCCACTTTGTTCAGCTACCATTTGTGGTCAGGTCGCGTCTGAAAAATACCTCTATAGCTCAGTGGGCCCTGAACCTCGTCAAAACAATATATAGTTTGGCTGCCGGGTGGCGGGAGAGAGTCTTAACACATATTTTGTCTAAAATCGTTATATCGGTGGCTGCTAACAAAAAAACTGCATGTTAAAGTTTACACGATGTAATGTTTGGTCAAACGTCACGCGATACAATTTTTAGCTGTTCGCAAACAAGAATCGCCTTCTTGCTGTTTACAGAGGCCCTCGGACATTTGTCTTCACCGATGGTCTGCGCTGATAGACATGCACCACCAATCGACCACTGTCTCTCTCTCTCGCTATACATGGCACACCTGGCGCATGCACAGGATAGCCCGTCCGTTAACCCCCACTGCGTCTGCCACACCCGCCAGTGCAGGTGGATGGGGAGCCACGGAAACACAGCAACGGCACTCGCGCCACGGCTGTGTGGGAATGAGGAATTTCCACCACTCGTTGAGGGCATGCTTGGGAGATCCATGTGTGTATGTGTATGTCTGTGTGTGTTTCTGTGTGTGGGAGCGGTTGTGTCGCGGTTAGCGCGTTTCGCTACGAACCTGGCGGCCCGGTTTCAATTCCCCGCTCACGGCCAACACCGGTGACGATTATCTGAACCGGTCCTAGGTCGACTCAGCCTCAAATGAGTACCCAGTGGCAATGTTTACTGTTCACTGGGGAGACAAAGGCGGCCAGGCACGGGGTTGGCCAACCACCCCCCTTCTTTGTGTGCCGTGCCGGCCTTCATAGATGTTCACTTAACAGAACTTGCCCCGACAGCCCCTTAAGGCTACGCAGGGGAACTTTGTCTTTGGCGTGCTGCAGTGAGTGGTCGGTGCACTGTGCTCCAAACCTGGACCCCCAAAGGGTCAAGTTGGTGTCCGCGGCTTGCAGTGGGCGGAAATTTATCTGAAGTGCCTCTGCTGGGTCGACACGGCCCTGAATGAGCGCCCGGTGTCGTGTGTTAATATATCGGCACCGGGGAGACAAAGGCGGCCGGGCATGGTGCCGATCTCACACACCTCTCATCTCACATGCAAAAAGATCCCCCGTATAACCTTAACATACTGTTGGGGCAAGTGCTGTTAGCGAGCACCGATGAAGGCCGGCACATCGCACCAGGTATTCATTTGAGGCTAAGTCAACCTAGGGGAGGCTCAGGACGGGTTCTAATAATTATTGCTGGTGTTGGCCGTGAGCGGCAATCGAACCCGAGTTGCCAGGTTCATAGCGCGGCGTGCTAACCGCTACACTACCGCTCCCCACACACACGCACACACATCTCTGATCGCACATCTCTCATCGCACACACTTGGACTCTGTTTGCATGTGCAGCCTTATCGCCGCATTTTTGCGATTCGGCAGAAATGTCCAGCGCTGTGCTACATGCTGCAACAGGGCATGCAAACGGTCCACTCGGTCGTATGTGTTTTTGTTGAACTTCTTTCGCACCGTACGTAGCCGGACGTGCTAATCGGAGGTGCAGTGTTGAGTCTGTGGGTGGTGTTGAGTCTGTGTAGTTGTTAGTCTATGGGCAGTGTTGAGACTATGGGCAGTGTTAGTCTATGGGCAGTGTTAGTCTATGGGCAGTGTGGAGTCTATGGGCAGTGTTGAGTCTATGGGTAGTGTTGAGTCTCTGGGCAGTGTTGAGTCTATGGGCAGTGTTGAGTCTATGGGCAGTGTTAGGTCTGTGTAGTTGTTAGTCAATGGGCAGTGTTGAGTCTGTGTAGTTGTTAGTCAATGGGCAGTGTGAGTCTATGGGCAGTGTTGAGTCTATGGGCAGTGTTAGTCTATGGGCAGTATATGTGTACTTTTTTTCTTTTTTCGCACCATATGTAGACAGCCGTACTAATAGGAGTCGTCAGGATCGAGAATGGTGGTGCGATTCAAGAATGGATTCCTAATCTGCCTTTGTGGTGCTTTTAGTGTTATTGAGAAATAAAAATATACTGCAGAATGTATTCTGGTGGTGGGGATTGATAGCATCGGGCAATAGAATGCACAGTGGCGATCATCTTGAGCATTTATTCCATAGATTGCAAATTGGTCTGAGTCTTTAGCATTGATTATATATAGTGAATATTTGACATTGATTCTATATAATCTACTGCAATGAATATTTGACATTGATTCTATATAATCTAGTGGAGTGAATATTTGACATTGATTCCATAAAATCCAGTGGAGTGAATATTTGGCATTGATTCCATAAAATCCAGTGGAGTGAATATTTGACATTGATTCCATAAAATCCAGTGGAGTGAATATTTGACATTGATTCCATAAAATCCAGTGGAGTGAATATTTGACATTGATTCCATAAAATCCAGTGGAGTGAATATTTGGCATGGATTCTACAGAATCCAATGGAAGTGAATATTCATCATTGTTGCTAAAGAATCGAAACAAGCAAATGTCCCACGCATGAATCGATGATGTCAGTATCTTTAATAATCGATTAATCGTTATATTCCTAGCACAGGAGTTAGCGTATGCAGAGAATATAAACAAATCTCTTAAAAGTATGTGATTGATTGCCTTACGCAATAATATTAATTCGTATGTATTGCTAGAAAATAAACGATTCCTACGCTCACAAATCGGTATCAGAATCGCATGCGGAGATAATCGACGACCGTCGGAATCGAATCGAAACCATCTGTGCGGGAGGCAAAAAAATAAATAAAACCGGTGCGGCGGTGCACTTGGCGGAGCGATACACAAGTCGGAAGTGCGCTCCCATTGGCCGGGCCCCTCGCGCAATGCCGCGCTGTGATAGGTCGTCGCTTCCGGTTGAGCGCGCGCTCGCCCCCCCCGCCCGTCGCCCCCCCCCCCGCCTAACGGAAACGAAGGGGGGGGGGTGCGCGTGCCAACGGGGGCAACAAGAGACAAAGGTCCCCCGTGTAGCCTTTAGCAGACCGTTGGGGGCAAGTGCAACAACAAAGACAAGACAAAGGTCCCCCTCGTAAACCTTTCGCAGACTGTTGGGGGCAAGTGCTGTTAGCGAGCGGCTATGAAGGCCGGAACAGCACACGAGGGGGGGGGGGGGTGGCCAACACCACGCCCGGCCGCCTTTGCCTCTCTCACCCGGTGGCGATGTTCTACGAACCAAACCGCGTCACCCATTTAAGGCTGAGTCGACCTTAGTGTGGAAGGGCCCCAGGACCGCTTCAGATAATCGTCACCGGCGTCAGGCCGTGAGCAGGAATCGAACTCTGCTCGCCGGGTTGGAAGCGCGCTTTGTGGGGGGGAGGAAGAGGGGGAATGGTGGTTTGGGATTCATTCGCGACGGCGGCGGCTGTGGGTGGTAGTGCTGGTGGGTGGGTGGGGGGCAGTGGAGGCGGTGACGCGGCCCCGCGCACGCGCACGGATACCGAGCGAGGGAGAGAGTGAGCGCGCGCTGCTGGGGGCAAGATGGCGGCGAGCGTGTCTCGCTGGGCGGGCGGGAACCAACTGGACCTGCTCCTCAAGGCCGGTACGGGGACCTTGGCCGACACTGGCGACCCGAGCGAACCTCGCTCGCCTCCACGCACACACACACGGGAGGGGGGAGGGGGTCACGACGATATCGACAGCAGCCAAAGCGAGACGCAGCAGTGGGGTACATTGGCTAGCGGCGGCCGCCATAAGTCTTGCATTGCGATCTCAGTGTCGTGGGGTTTTTTCTTGTTGTTGTTGCTGCTGCGAGGGAAGGTGGTGAGGGTGATGGCCATGTTTGTGGTGAAGGCGCAAGGAGGAGAGGCATGGGGGGTGGGGGTGGATCGCGCGCGCGCCATTTGTGGCGCTGCGTGCTTTTCTTTATCCCCGTGCTGCTGCTGCTGTTGTGTTTCGCGTGGTTCTCCGTACGGCGCCGCCGTTGTTGTTATTGTTGATCACCTATGGGGGGGAGCGGGCGGGTAACAGGAATGATTGCTGGTTTGGCTTCCCCCCGCCCGCGCGAACAACCACCACCACCCCATGTGGCAGACGCGTTCGCCGTGTGGACCATGTGGGCCATGTGGTCGCGTGTGCTGCTGCTCCTGGGTTGCTGCTCCTGGGTTGCTGCTGCTGCTTCTGGGTTGCTGCTCCTGGGTTGCTGCTGCTGCTTCTGGGTTGCTGCTTCTGGGTTGCTGCTGCTGCTTCTGGGTTGCTGCTCCTGGGTTCCTGCTGCTGCTTCTGGGTTGCTGCTGCTGCGTGTGAGAGTGTTTGTGTGTACGGCAGAGCCCAAATAAGCCACGCACAACACTCGCGTTCTGTTACCAAGATGGGTCTGCCCTGCCAGCCGGGACGTTCGACACTTTTAAACTTTACTTGTCCTCCAGGTGTACCTAGCCTGGCACCGAGCGCTGTGGCGACGTCATGTTGTGTGGTCGCGCGCACACACGTGGCGCTTGTGTAAGACACGTGCTCGCGCCTTGTGTGCTCCGTGTGTGTCTGTGTGTGCGCTCCTTGCTAGAGTGTATGTGTGTGCTCCTTGCTAGAGTGTGTGTGTGTGCTCCTTGCTAGAGTGTGTGTGTGTGCTCCTTGCTAGAGTGTGTGTGTGTGTGTGTGCTCCTTGCTAGAGTGTGTGTGTGTGTGTGCTCCTTGCTAGAGTGTGTGTGTGTGCTCCTTGCTAGAGAGTGTGTGTGTGTGTGTGCTCCTTGCTAGAGTGTGTGTGTGTGTGTGCTCCTTGCTAGAGTGTGTGTGTGTGTGCTCCTTGCTAGAGGGTGTGTGTGCTTGCTAGAGGGTGTGTGTGTGTGCTCCTTGCTAGAGTGTGTGTGTGTGCTCCTTGCTAGAGTGTGTGTGTGTGCTCCTTGCTAGAGTGTGTGTGTGTGTGCTCTTTGCTAGAGTGTGTGTGTGTGTGCTCCCTGCTAGAGTGTGTGTGCTCCTTGCTAGAGTGTGTGTGTGTGCTCCTTGCTAGAGTGTGTGTGTGTGTGCTCCTTGCTAGAGTGTGTGTGTGTGCTCCTTGCTAGAGTGTGTGTGTGTGTGTGCTCCTTGCTAGAGTGTGTGTGTGTGCTCCTTGCTAGAGTGTGTGTGTGTGTGTGCTCCCTGCTAGAGTGTGTGTGTGTGTGTGCTCCCTGCTAGAGTGTGTGTGTGTGCTCCCTGCTAGAGTGTGTGTGTGTGCTCCCTGCTAGAGTGTGTGTGTGTGTGGGCTCCCTGCTAGAGTGTGTGTGTGTGTGTGCTCCCTGCTAGAGTGTGTGTGTGTGTGTGCTCCCTGCTAGAGTGTGTGTGTGTGTGTGCTCCCTGCTAGAGTGTGTGTGTGTGTGCTCCCTGCTAGAGTGTGTGTGTGTGTGCTCCCTGCTAGAGTGTGTGTGTGTGTGCTCCCTGCTAGAGTGTGTGTGTGCTCCCTGCTAGAGTGTGTGTGTGTGCTCCCTGCTAGAGTGTGTGTGTGTGTGCTCCCTGCTAGAGTGTGTGTGTGTGTGTGCTCCCTGCTAGTGTGTGTGTGTGTGTGCTCCCTGCTAGAGTGTGTGTGTGTGTGCTCGCTGCTAGAGTGTGCGTGTGTGTGCTCGCTGCTAGAGTGTGCGTGTGTGTGCTCCCTGCTAGAGTGTGCGTGTGTGTGCTCCCTGCTAGAGTGTGTATGTGTGCTCCTTGCTAGAGTGTGTGTGTGCTCGTGTGTGTGCTCCCTGCTCGAGTGTGTGTGTGAACGCGTGTATCGCTGCCGAGGGCGCGATTCGCCATTGGGCGCGAATACGGAAGAGGAAGAAGTGGGGTGGTGGGCGACACGCGGCCGTGTTGTTATTGTCTTTGTGTTGTTGTTGTTGTCTTTGTGTTGTTGTTGTCTTTGTGTTGGTGTTGTTGTTGTTGTCTTTGTGTTGTTGTTGTTGTCTTTGTGTTGTTGTTGTTGTCTTTGTGTTGTTGTTGTCTTTGTGTTGTTGTTGTCTTTGTGTTGTTGTCTTTGTGGTGGGCGAGGGGTCTACTTGAGCGTGCGCGTCACGTGACAGACTGTCGGGGCAAGTGCTATTCGCAAGCAGCAGCAGAAATCCCTTCTTGTGGCACATTGGGGGGGGGGGGGGGGTGGCCAGCACCACGTCCGGGCCGCCTTTGTCTCCCGAATGGCGACGTTTGACGTTGACACGCAGCACCGGCTTCTCGTTTGAGGCTGAGTCGACCTAGGAGGGGGGAGGCCCAGGACCGGTTTGGGTATTCGTCAGCATTTGTTTGAACCGTGAGCGGGAATCTGAGCTTGGGTTCGTAGCGCAGCTATAACCGCTACACTCAACAACAACAAGCACCACTAAGTGGCGGTGACGACGCTTGTGCCAGGCTAGGTGCACGTTGAGGCCACGTGAAGTGTCGGAACTCCGGCCGGCAGGAGGTCACGGTGGCAGCAGCCCCAGCAGGTGCCACGGGGCCCCACAGATACACACGGAGTCGTGTTTGTAGACGCACACGGTACAAATACCCCTCCCCATGGCATTGGGGATGTGAGCGAACGCCTAATTAGGGACTGCACACGAGGTGGTGAGGTGGCCAGCAATCCGCGGCCGCCTTTGTCTCCCCAGGTGTGCCATGTTCACACGTGGCACCGGGTTACCCACTCGAGGGCTGACTCGACCTAGTGAAGGCCCAGGACCGTAACTCTTTGATTGACTCGCACACTCGGGGCCCGACAAATCCACCACGTGTGAGTGTGTGAGTGAGTGTGGAGCGGTAGTGTAGCGGTTAGCGCGCTGCGCTACGAACCCGGTGACACTGGTTCGATTCTCGCTCACGGCCAACACCAGTGACGATTATCTGAACCGGTCCTGGTCCTCCCCTAGGTCGACTCGGCCTCAAATGAGTACCTGGTGTGGTGTGTAAACATCACCACTGGAGAGACAAAGGCGGTCGGGCGTGGTGCTGGCCACCCACCCCCTCGTGTACCGTTCCGGCCTTCATAGGTGCTACTCGCTAACGGCACTTGCCCCTACAGTCTGTTAAGGCTACACGGTGGATCTTTGTGGCCACGCGCGCTCTCGACTCGGCATGCTTCCGGTCTGCGCGTGCACTGCCCCGCTCTGCGTTTCCGCACTCGAGATGACTTCCCCTGCAGAGGAGGAGGAGGGAGTCCCCCGGCAGTGTTCACCAGGCCCGCAGTGATCACCAAGCCCGCAGTGTTCTCCAAGCACGCATTGTTAGAAGCGTTGTCCTGAAAACCTCGTGTGAGACGTTCTTCATCCAGCATTGGATTGACCGTGCTGTACACGCTTGTGTTTGTATACGCGCCATACAGTACCGTCAGTTTAACACGTAGGCTTTCGCGACCAATATTATTATGGGTCACATCGCGTTATTTATAAATGTGTCGTAACCCTCCACCACCCGACACGGCCAAACAGTAAAAAATGTGTCACGTTTTTCAAAGGACTAAATAATTCACTTCTTGAGCCCACCGGTGTGTTGAAGAGAGGATCAACAGCATTTTAAGTGAATTATTTTGTCCTTTGAAAAACGTGACACATTTTTTTACTGTTTGGCCGTGTCGGGTGGTGGAGGGTTACGACACATTTATAAATAACGCGATCTCACCCAAAAACCTTTATTATGAATACGGTACCGTGTTGCTTCTCTAACGATGCCTGCTTCTATCTATTTGGGGTTTGCGTGTCTCTCTCCCCCCCCTTCCCCCGTGGTCGCATGGATTGTTCTCCGGGTCCTCCGGTTTATTTCTTTGACGTCGCCACGCGTTCCGAGTGTTTGGTTGCGGTGACTGTCCACGCGATGAGAAGCCACTTGCTTGGGCCATCATTGGTGGCCAGGTTGCTTCTGAAACGGAGCTCTATTGCTCAGTGGGCCTTACCTGGTTAAAATAAAAAGTAGTTTTCTAGTTTGATCATTGTAATTGCAGGACTCTAATGATAGTGTGCATGACTGCACTGGAATGATAATGTACACGTGTGTAGGATTGTATGAGCACTGAGGCCGCCCATCAAACTCCCGAGACGGACCGATGTATGAACTGTAGACTCGGTACACGTCTGAAGTGTGTGGTATAGGCACATGCCGTTTGGAGTTTGCGTGTCTCTCTCCGTGGTGAGATGTTAACTACCTCGCCTGGTCTACAGGAGGTCGTGGGTTCGATCCCGACCCAGACGCCTGCTGTATATTTGGAGTTTGCGTGTCTCTCTCTCTCTCTCTGGCGAGATGTTAACTACCTCGCCTGGTCTACAGGAGGTCGTGGGTTTGATCCCGACCCTGACGACGCCTGCTGCTGCTGTGTTTTTGGAGTCTGCGTGTCTCTCTCTCTCCTTGGTCGCGTGGATTTTTCTCCGGGTCCTCCGTTTTTTTCCCCCTCCGCTTTTAGAATCGACGTCACCACGCGATTAGAGCGTTTGTCTGCTGCTGTAAATGTCCACGTGATGATGATGATGCTCAGCCACTTGGTTGAGCTGTTAGTTGTGATGGTCGCGCCGCGTCTGCACAAGAGCTACACAGCACGGTGGGGTTTACCTGGTGAAGTACAACGCAGTTTAACATAGTTTAGTTGTGTCCTTCACTACACACGTGTGGTGCTGCAGTTGGCCTCCAGTGACGCGTTTCCCTTTGCCTGCACGTTGCACTGCTGTCGGTGCGTGTTGTGTTGTGTTTGTCGTCGTTGTGACCTGCTGACCCCGTGGGGGGGGGGGGAGAGCATCGTAGCATATCGGATTCATCCTCCGCCAGTCTACATAAAGATTCTGGGTCTCTGTGCGAGCCTGTGGGTCTCTGTGCGAGTCTGTGGGTCTCTGTGCGAGTCTCTGTGGGTCTCTGTGCGAGTCTCTGTGGGTCTCTGTGCGAGTCTCTGTGGGTCTCTGTGCGAGTCTCTGTGGGTCTCTGTGCGAGTCTCTGTGGGTCTCTGTGCGAGTCTCTGTGGGTCTCTGTGCGAGTCTCTGTGGGCCTCTGTGCGAGTCTCTGTGGGCCTCTGTGCGAGTCTCTGGTTGCCAGTGACCTCCCCCATTCCCCTCCACCCCCTCCCCAGCTGCTGCTGCTGCTCGGTCACTGCCTCCCCACCCCACCATGTCTCCCCCCCCCCCACTTCATCTCCCACCGCCGTCTCTCCTCCCACTGTCTCCCTCCGCCGCTTCTCTTCCCTTTCCCCCTCTCGGCCTCCTTCCACCCTCGCGAGACGAAACCAACTCCGTGTCTTCTCATCGGCTGTACCCATCGTCTGGTCCCGTGACGCCCGCTCCCCATTTACACACCCGGGCCTCCGTTTGCTTGAACAGCAGCAGCCGTGTCGGTGACCCCACGATCTCTTCATTACGTCTTTTATTTCTTGAGCCATCTCTTCGAGTCTTTCGTCACTTCCGTGCTCGCAGTTAGGACGCAGATTATCATATGAATAATTTCCCATGTGCGGTTGAGTGATTTCCCCTCCCGGTCACGAACGCGGTGAGTGTCGCTGCATCACCGCTGTCGTGCCGCATATAAAAAGCCAGCGGTGGGATGTCAAAGGCCCCGGCGTGAGACTGTTTAGCGGCGACCGAGCGCGCAACAACCGCCGGCGACGATTTCAAATGGCTGTGCGCGTGAAGCCGACGCGTACCGCGCGCTGTGTCGCACTCTTCACAGAGGAGGGGGGCTAGGCCGCCGTGCATCTCGATACGCGACGACGACGACAAAAATGAAACCACTCGGCAAGAAGCACCTTTTGCGTAGCGTTCACAAATGACACGAGCCTCTTGGCTCTTCAACTGGCCCCCCCTGCAAAATATTCACTGTGTAGCGCCTTGTGTATTGGCGAGCCGCGCGTGTTTGTGTGTCGTGGCAAGTGTTTGTGTCGCGTTGGGGCACGCGTGGTGTGGCGCGTGGTGTGGCGGTGGGTTCGCGTAAGCTGCGCCGTCGACTCGGGTTCGATTCCTGGCCACGGCTGACGTGGGTGGCGAGGAGTGATATCTGGACAGGCCCCCCCCCGCCCTCGGGCTTACCCTAAGTCCGTGCATGATGAGTAAACATCAGAACTGGGGAGACAAAGGTGCGTGACACTTAACGCAGCGCTCCCACGGGCGTTGTTTCGGCTTCAATAGGTGCTTGCTAACAACACTTTCCCCAATCATTTATATGCCTCTACAGGGATATTTTCTTTGTTTATATTAGAGCAGCATATTTACGTAGTTTATTTGACGTGTGTGTACATGATCAAGGGCTTTGTTTATGCACGTTGCTACCTAAACACGTGTGCGCCTAGGTACCACAAAGCGGTGTGTGTGCGAGTGCATGTAGTGTGAACATGAGCGCTTTGGGAGACAAAGGTGGCCTGGCGTGATGGTGGCCACCCACAGGCCTCGTGTGCCGTGACCAACCCTTTTGACAAGTGGCCGCTGAGTAAAACGGCGCTTGCCCCAATAGTCTGTGAAGGGTGTACGGGGAGGGGGGGGCGTCTCGGCCTTTCGAGCAGAGCGATATCTGCACGCGCACCACACACGCGCTCCTAGCAGACGACTTTCAAACACAAGGACTCTCACTGATAGAGAGAGAGAGTGCTAAACACGGAAATGTAACACGGAAGTGGATGCCCCCCCCTCCTGCACCCCCCTCCCTGCCTAGCGGGGCCTCTGCTGCCTTTCCGCCCTCCCTCGCCAGGGTGTGCTGTTGACACGTGCTGGGAGGAATGCGCTTGGATAGCGTGCGGCGGTGGTAGTGCTTGGCTAGCGTGCGGTGGTGGTGGTATTGGTTGGCTAGGATGCGGTGGTGGTGGTAGTGGTTGGCTAGGATGCGGTTGCGGTGGTGGTGGTGGTGGTCGTGATTGGCTAGCATGCGGTGGTACATGTGGTGGTGGTGGTAGTGGTTGGCTAGCATGCGGTGGTGGTGGTGGTTGGCTAGGATGCGGTGGTGATGGTAGTGGTTGGCTAGGATGCGGTTGCGGTGGTGGTGGTGGTGGTCGTGATTGGCTAGCATGCGGTGGTACATGTGGTGGTGGTGGTAGTGGTTGGCTAGCATGCGGTGGTGGTGGTGGTTGGCTAGGATACGGTGGTGGTGGTGCCTGGCTAGCATATGGTGGTGGTGTTTGGCTAGGATGCATGCGGTGGTACATGCGGTGGTGGTGCTTGACTAGGATGCATGCGGTGGTTGTTAGTGATGCTTGGCTAGGGTGCGGTGGTGCCGTTACACAACCCTCGATTCACGTTCATAAATCTGTTACAAAGCTCTTCACTTTCGTATAGCTATTACACAGACCTCTTTTCACTTTTATGGAGGCCGATTATGCTGACCTATTCACTATCGTAGATAATTATTCGACGAGTATCTAAAAAGGTTAGCCAGTACAGCATGCGGTCACAAGGCAGTGGTGATCGCAGGGTGTTTCAAGTTCGTCTAATGTGGGTTCATCATGCGGCATTTTCGCACCCCTTGCGTGTGCAGGCAGAGTAGCTGGTGGTGAGTGTGCGTGTGTGTCTGCGTGTGTGTCTGCGTGTGTGTCTGTGTGTGTGAAGGGGAGCGGTAGTGCAGGGGCTGGGCGACGTTGCGCTACGAAACTGTCGATCAGAGTTCGATTCCCGCTCTCGGCCAACACCAGTGACGTTTATCTGAACCGGTCATGTGCCTCCCCTAGGTTGACTCAACCTAAAATGAGTGTAAACATCGCAACTAGGATAACAAAGGCGGCCGGGCGTGGTGCTGTCTACCCCACCCCCTCGTGTGCCGTGCCGGTCTTCATAGGTTCTCGCTTAACAGCACTTGCCCCGACAGTCTGTTAAGGCTACACGGGGGATCTTTGTCTTTGGCGTGCTGCAGTGAGTGGTCGGTGCACTGTGCTCCACCCCCAAAGGGTCAAGTTGGTAGCCACGGCTTGCAGTGGTCGACAATTTATCTGAAGTGCTCCTGTGCCTCTGCTGGGTCGACACGGCCCTGAATGAGCACCCGGTGTAGCACCGGGGAGACAAAGGCGGCTGGGCACGGTGCCGATCTCGCACACACACTCACGCGCATACCTCTCATCCGCCTTGCCGGCAGTACGCGCTCGCTCACGGCACTTGCCACGATGGCCTTTGTCGACTGCGCCGGTGGTGGGGGTGGGGCGGTTGATGGCCGCGCCCGCGTCTTTTGTGCGGCGTGTAGCGGGTAGCGTATTCTGCCCATGTGCCCTGAAACAGCCTTTCGTAACGGACGCGCGGGCTTGAGGGTTTACTATCCGGCCCCCCCCCCTCCACCCCCCCCCCCCCCGCGTGTAATTTGTTGTCGTTGTGCTGATTTGTTAATTAGCGCAGGTCGTGTTGGCAGGCCGCGCTTCCGAGTATAAACTGGCATCTTGTTCTCCCGTCGCTCGGAGTTCCCATTGGACCCGAGATTTCTTTTTAACGCTCTTTGGACCAAGCGACCGTGAATGTTGGAACATTGTTTTTCCCCCGGCGACGCCGCGCCCACCCAGCGTGTCGTTTGGGGGCGGGGGGAGAGGTGACTCTGCGTATGGGAGCGCTCAGCTCGCACCGTTTGAGTCTCTCATCCTCCACTGGTGTGGGTGGAGGTGGTCAATCGATCCTCTTGGCAGAAATGCTGCGTATGTATACTTGGCCTCCGAGCGGTAATTCTGGCTCCAATGATGTGGCATTTAGCACCGTTTGATAATTCTTCGTAGGAGCACAGGCTGGTGCTAAGACAAGCAAGACGAGGACAAAGATTCTCCCCCACCCATATAGGACCGGGTTGACGTATTCGGCGCTGTTATTGGTCGTGAGCGGGAATCAAACCGGGGTTCGTAGCGCACTGGCGCCGATGAACCACTGCGCCACCGTTCGCTGCGTGGTTCATAGACTCACAGCAAACAAACAAAGATCCCCCGTGTATCCTGAGCAGGCTCGTAGGACAAGTGCTGCTAGCGAAAGTCCGGCACGGCACACGAGGGGGTTGGTGACTAGCACCACGCCCGGCCACCATCGTCTCCCCGGTGGCCATGTTTCCTTACACACCGCACCGGGTACTCGTTTGAGGCCGAGTCTGCCTAGTGTAGGAGGCCCAGGACCGGTTTCGGATGATCGTCTCAAAAAGTGTTGGCCAGTTTTTAAAGAGGCGAGTTTTCAAGACGGCACTTAAATCTAGCTCGCGACTCCCGGCGGCCGTACGTCAGCACAGGGCAAAGCGTTTCGGAGCTCGAGAGCTGCACTTGCCAAATGCCCGGTCACCCCGGTTGAGCCCCCCCTTGCTTTGGTTCTGCGAGCCATGTGGGTAGCTCAATGTGAACCCTGCGAGCATCGGCTCCGTTGGTTGGCAAGGTGAGAACAGTTTCCCGCTGGCCGTGCGCGTGCCGTGCGCGCGACGCCGGTTTCTTCTATCGCGAAGCCTTGGGAGCTGTTCCCGCGCCGAATGCCCTTCAAGGAGACCTGAAGGGTCTTTAATTATTACTTTTAGGCTGTGATCCAACAAATACACGTGATTAATTGGGTGATATAGCTCGTGTACTTACAGCTGAAATTATTGTGTTCGCGAATAATTCGTGGGAAATTTGTGTAACAATTTGTAATGCAGACCGTACGATCGTCACGGAATTAGTATTGTCCGGTTCAACGTAACGCAGCAACCCGACTCGTCATTTTATTTTGTACCGTACGCTCGTCTTGCTGAACCAGGCAGCAGCCTTCTTTATCAGCGGTTTGGAGTCTACCTTAGTCCACCTGAGCGCACCTGAGTCCACCTGAGCCTGCCGCCAACCGCATCAATAGAGTTGGATGGGGCCGGCGCGGTAGCGCAGAGGTGCGTCGGGCGCCGGTTAAACTTGAGAAAGCGCAAGCGGGCCGCATACACTCCAGCTGCTGCTGCTGTGCAGCTCCCGTCCTGGACGCTTGCCGTTGTCTCGAGAATCGGCCGTGTAAGCGTCGGCACCGCTTCCGTGGAGGCGTGGCACCTTCCGTAGACCTCCGCCGTGTCTACCCGAGGCCAGCTTGTCCGTGAACACTTGCCTGTGAGTTGCTAAGACGACTTGCGGTGTGCGTGACGTTGCCCTCTTGTGTGGGGAGCGGCGGCGTAGCGATCGACGCGCTGCGCTACGGAGCCCGGCGGCCCGAGTTCGATTCCCAACACCAGTGACGAATGTCTTGAGCCGGTCCTGGGCCTCCCCTAGGTTGACTCGGCCCCGTGAGTACCTGGTGTGGTGTGTCGTAAACATCGCCACTAGGGAGACAGGCAGCCAGGCGTAGCGCTAGCCTTGTGCTGTGCCGGCCTTCATCGGTGCTGCTCTCGCTAACAGCACTTGCCCCTGCGGCCTGTTCAGGCTATATAGGGGATCTTTGTCTGTTACTTGTAACCGTGTATTTCTTGGCATACCCCCCCCCCCCTCAAGCTGTGGGTGTTACTTCGCCATACTTCATGACATCGGGCAGTGCGGATTTTGTAAAGGTGGGGAGCACAGAAGTATGGTGCAACGACGTTCATTGTATGCAGTTGACGATGATGACGATGATGACGAGGACGATGACAATGACAACGGTGACTACAATGATGACGACGATGGTGGCGGTGGCCGGCCGTGTCTCTGCAGTGGAGGTGTCGGCGAGCAGCCCAGAGGGCATGGAGATGAACGACGAGGTGTCCGAGCCCGCCGAGGAGGTGGTGGGCCCGAGCGAGGAGGGCGGAGGAGGTGGCGCCGAGGCTATGGAGGCGGCGGAGACGTTGCTCCACATGGAGGCCCCAGACCCCAACTGCGACGCTCACCACATAGGTGAGTCAGCAGGCGCTGAACAAGGACAACGGACGTTTCCATCGTGGTCATCGACATCATCGTACGTCCATCGCTCCATGCCCGCAGTGGACATCCTGATTCGGCGTCGTTATCTGCTTTGGCATCCACTCCATCGTTAGTCTCGACCCAGCGGCTGTAGTCCTGCCTAGCGACCTGTCAGTGACTGAATCGGCATTGCACGCCGCGGCAGTCAACACCCTCGATTGGCAGCCTTCTGACGCTCCAGGTCGCTCTGGCGAATACGAGAGGCTCCCTCCGCGTCTCCCTCGAGTTCTCGCCACGGTTTTAAACAACATCAACCGAAACGACTTGACGGGCGTACGCCTTTCTACGAGTTTCAGCCGCGGATTGCAATCGACCGATCGTCACTCTCCGTTCCTGCGTGCCCCCCCCCACCCCTCCGTGTCGTCATCGTCGCTGCAGTGGCGGCCGAGGTGGAGGTGTTTGTGCCGCCCGACTCCCCGGGATCGTTCGACAAATCTCCGTTGGACGACGGCGCCCAGTCCCCGCGGAAAAAGAAAGGTGATGCCCCCCCCCTTCCCCCACCTGCGTTCATCGACAGCAGTGCGCTTGCTTGCAGTTGCTTCACAGCAGAAAGGCGTTGCCAGTGATGATTGCCCCCAGCGACTGGTCGCCTCTGCAACTGCCCTGGTCGTTCTGCTGGTGTGCCGTGTGTGCCGTGTGTGCCGTGTGTGGTGTGCCGTGTGGATGTGGACGTAACGGCCGCGTCTTCGCCGTTTCAGGGCGGAAAATCAGGACGACTTGGCCGTGCTCCCCCTCTCTCAACCCGGACACGCCGGCCAAGAAGAAGTCGCGAGAAGGTAACGAGAGACTTGCAGAAGTTGGGTGCCCGCGATTGCACGTTCGCTCGCCCGATTAGTCGTTACGCCCGCCCGCTGACTCGCCCGCCCGCTCACTCGGTCGCCCGCCCGCTCGATCGCCTGTCCGGTCCGCCCACTCATTCGTTCGCCCCCCCCGCTGTGAATGCGTACTTAGACGTCGTCCCCGCCACCACCCCCCCCCCTCCCCGTGCCTTGCCCCGCTTGGCCCCCTGGACCACCTCCTTGGCCCTGTGCCAGGTTCGGGTGCGGCACGTGAGGCCATCGCATCGTCGCTGTCGGGTACGCCCGGCCTGGCTTGGGTTCCTGCCTGACTGGGAAAATAGCCACGTGGGGGTGACCACCCCATTACCACCATACCCTGAGAGTCCTGCGCTGGCTCTCGGCGTTTTTGGAGAAGGGGTTCACGAGTCTCATCGGCACCTCCGCTTTGGCACGGTTGGCTATGTACGGTGCAAAAGAAGTTCAGCGTACAGAGCCAGGCCTTTGAAACACAACGCTGCTCTGTTGCCGTGTGTTAGTTATAGGCAAGAGGCATTTCTTAATTTGTTTATACATTTTTTATTTTGCTTGGTAGAAAGTAGTAAGGTTTTTATTTGCTTGGTATGTATGTGTGCGTGCGTGTGTTGGGCTTCTTTCACGCTCTACGTAGCCAACCGCGTGTCCGCATAATGAATGTACAGATTTGTGGGAAAGCCGTTGGCATGAATGATGCTGCTGTCTAAAATGAAAGCGTTTATTTTTGTAAGTGTTATGACCGCCGCGGAACCTCAATGATCGAGCAAACTTGCGCTGACGTGTCGACCCCCCCCCTGCCCGCCCCCCGCCTGCGCGCAGGCCACACCGTGTACCTGTGGGAGTTCCTGCTGTCGCTGCTGCAGAACAAGAGCACGTGCCCACGCCTCATCAAGTGGACCGAGCGAGAAAAGGGAATCTTCAAGCTCGTCGACTCGAAGGCCGTGTCGCAACTCTGGGGCAAGCACAAGAACAAGCCCGACATGAACTACGAGACGATGGGTCGGGCGCTACGGTGAGCCCAGGGTCGGGGGGGGGGGGGGTGCCGGTTGATTCTGCCCCGTCCCGTGGGCTCGGGGGAGCCTGATGATTGGTCCCGGTGGCTCGTGTGGTTTTTGACAGCCGCGCGAGTGTGTGTCCCTGAGACTGCCCGGACGCTAGGCCGAGGTCGCGCAGACGTAACCCTAACCTGCACCTTAAACCCAGTCTCACACAGACTACTCGGTGGCACCACGGAGACACGAAGTTTACTACCTTGCCAGGTATGCAGGAGGTTGTGGGTTCGATCCCGATCCTAACGCCTTCTGTATATTTTGAGTCTGCACGCTCTCTCCGTGGTCGCGTGGATTTTTCTCCGGGTCCTCCGGTTTTTCCCCTCCACATTTAGAAACGACGTCACGCGTTGAGAGATTTTGGCTGCTGTGAATCTCTCCACATGATCGGCCACTTCTTTGAGCTATCCTTTGTGACCAGGTCGCTTCTGAAAAAAGAGCTGTGTAGCTCAGTGGAGCTTATCTGGTAAAATTAATAAAATACTCTGACCCTATCCATATTCTACCCCAAACCTACCCTAATGTTTGTTGTCTTGCCCTGAACCTCCGATTAGCACGGTTTGGCTTCGTACGGTGTGAAAGAAGTTCTACATACATACGTACAGCAACAACACCCGCTATTCGCCACCAAGTGGCGGTGACATCACCACGGCACCTGTGCCAGGCCAGGCGCACTTTGAGGCCACGTGAAGTGTCGAACGCCCGCTGGCAGGAGGTCACGGGGCAGACCCAGGTGCCATGGGTCAACTGAGATGACTGGCCCGATGCACCACCTGTGCCTCCTGCTGTATCAACTTGCTGTGTTTTAGCCGCCCGGCGCTCCGCTCGTTGTGAGCTCCCCACGAACTCTCACACACGCACAACAACGACCGTGGCGAGAACAGCGTCGCGATGTTTTATCGGGACATTCCCCCCCCCCACCCGACCCGCGGTGGTAAACTCACGAGGCAGAGAATAAACGGAGCCACTAGAGGGCATGAGAGCCACTTGGACCGGCACGAGCTTGGTGGGGTTTTCGCTGGGAGCACAAGTCGGCAGAGGGAGTCTCGATCGTGCTCCGCATGCGATGGTGGGGCTAGGCAGCTGCGCCTGCTTTGCTAGTTGGGGGTCAATCCGTTTTTTCTAGCCAATTGGTCAAATCTGTCACGCAAATTAGTTGCTGCTTCGGCACGCCGGCGTTGTTGGAGAGTAAACCCAGCATTTATATTTACTCGGTCTTAACTAACTTTGCAAAGGATAATATTGGTCACGAAAGCCCCAAGTGTTCAACTCCGTAATAACGATCTGGCTGGCTGATTGTGGCGAGTGTTGTGCGGGGAATCGGCGCGATGCCAGCGGCCGTGCCCCCCTCAACTCGCAGCTGATCCCATACTCCACCCACAACCGTACCAACAAACCATTCCCCACTCCACCCGCATCTGTGCCCACCTCCACCCGCAGCTGATCCCATACTCCACCCACAACCATACCCCCCTCACCCACAACCATACCCACCTCCACCCACAACTGTGCCCACCTCCACCCACAACCGTGCGTAGCCCCCCTCTTTTCCCCTCTTTTAACTCGCCCTCCCCCCCCACCTCTCTGTCTGCCGCCGCAGCTACTACTACCAGCGCGGCATCCTGGCCAAGGTGGAGGGCCAGCGCCTCGTGTACCAGTTCAAGGAGATGCCCAAGGGCTTCCTGGACGACCTGGGCGACCCGTCTGACGACTCGGGGCACGAGTCGGTCATCGCCTCGCTGAGCGCCGAGCTGCAGCAGGGCACCCCCCCGCCGCTGCGAGTCAAGGCGGCGGCGGCGTCTCCCGCCAGGCCCAAGAAGATGGGTGGGACGCCGTGCGTGACGACCGTCCGGTGGGTGGCGCGCGTCGACGGGAAAACTAAAATAATGATAAAAAAAAATGCACGTAATGTGAAAATGTTAATACGTAACACGAGAAGGATTTCTCCGCAAATCTGGCTGTCGCCTGATGAAGCTGGTTGTAATTACTGGCGAAACGTGGTACTCGGATTGTCAATGTTGTGGATTTGCTCTCCAACACACTACTAGTATACTACACTATACACTACTACACTATACACTACTACACTATACACTACTACACTATACACTACTACACTATACACTACTACACTATACACTACTACACTATACACTACTACACTATACACTACTACACTATACACTACTACACTATACACTACTACACTAGTGCTGTACTAGTGACGAATTGGCACGTTCTGTTTACGTGACAACCCTTACTAGTTGGCTGTGTCGGGTGGTGGTGGCGGGTTTAACGACACATTCATATATTTATGCCATCTAACCCAAAAAACCTCTTAAGGACAAAATAATGTAAACTATTAAACTATACATTTTTATTTTGCCAGGTAAGGCCCCCACTGAGCTGTGTTTCTGACACAACGCCCGCCATCACGAATGAGAGCTGGAGGCAGTGGGCGTATCTTCACGTTGGCAATTAACAGCAACCAAAATACTCTTGGAACGAGTTTAAGTCTTCTAAATGTTTGAGGGAAAAACCGGAGGACCCGGAGAAAAATGGACGCGACCACGGGGTGCAGAAAGAGCGAGAGACTCCAGCTCCAAATGTTCAGCAGGCGTCAGGGTCGTTATTAGACCCCACGACCTCCTGTAGACCAGGCGAGGTAGTTAACATCTCACCACGGAGAGAGACACACAAACTCCAAATATACGGTAGACGTCAGTGTCGTTATCAGACCCCACGACCTCCTGTAGACCAGGCGAGGCAGTTAACATCTCGCCACCGTGGCGGCATGATCACGTGACGTTATTACGCCGCTGCGACACGCGCAGTTTACGCGTCGCACCGTGCGTACCCCCCGTCCTTCTCGCGTGTCACCTCGCCGGCCTCATCTCTTTGTGTCGACGAGGGCCGATTCACGGGCCTTCCTCTTGCGGGGGGGGGGGGGGGGCGGGGTGGCACGCCAGTTGAGAGCCGCCGATCTGCGAGATGTCCCGAGTCGCTGGCACCGTCTCCGATTGTCGCTGACGCGCCGTCGCGCGCCCGCGCGTTCTCGTCCGCAGCGCGGTGCAGATGCCTTCGGTGATCTCCATCGACACCGCCTACCGGCAGTCGGTAGCGCTCTCCTCCGGCCAAGTCATCAACCTCTCCGGCGGGGGCGGCGGCGGCGCCGGCAGCCCGAGAATCCTGCTGCAGACGGCGGGCGGCGGCGCCCTGCACGACCTGCCGCCCGGGACCGTCATCGCCACGACGTACGTGAGCGACGCGGGCGCCGTCGGCTCGGCCGCCACTCCCGCCATCGCCGTGGGGGGGCAGCATCACCACCAGCAGCACCACCAGCCGCACGAGTACATCCTGGTGCTGACGCCCGTCGCCAACGGGGAGCACGGAGAGGCGACGCAGCTGCTGTTCTCGCTGCCGAGCGAGCAGGCGCAGACGGCGCCCGGCGCCGCCGCTCCGACGGCGAGCGAGGAGGTGCCGCTGCACATCGTGCCGCACTCGGATGTGGTCGTGTCGGAGAGCCCCGAGGTGGAGGTGGTGACTATGAAGGAGGAGAGGGTGTGACGGGTGGTTCGGGGGGATTGGGGGGGGGCGGCACGGCGCGGCCGCTGAACCCGTCCGCCCCCTTGTCGTCCTCCTCTTCCCGCTACACCCCCCCCCCCCCTTGACCCCGCGTGCCCGGCGGGCGTCACGTGGGTGTACATACCGCGAAAGGGATCAAAGTGGACTCGGGAGAATATACAAAACTAAATGACAATCAATTTATATGCTTCTCAAAGAAGAGAGTTGTTGTTTGTTTTGGTTTTCTGTTTATTTTGTTGTTGATTTCTTTCGTTTTATCTTGTTTGTTTTTGTAACTTAAAGCACCGTTGGAGCCCGCCAAAGCTGTCGCTTCCGTCGTAGTAAGTGCCATGACACACGCAGGCCTCCGCCCCCATCGGTTACCCCCCCCCGCCAATGAGGACGGTACCGTCGCCTGTACCGACGGACGTTCTCCCGTAACGAAAACAAGCATCCGCCGCCGCCACCTAGTTTAGACCAAAACAAATGTTTACCCCGCCTCTGGGCAACGGGGAGCGAACGACGTTTTTTTTGCAGTGCATCAAAACACTTTTTTCTTTCTTTTTAAGTGACACGGACTTCCGACCGTTGCCGGGGAATGTTGGCGCAGGTTTTGTCGGCCGCTGTTCATATTGTATAGAGCCTGGTATGTTGAAATTACCAGTATATTTTTGAATTCCCGACGACCCTTCTTTGTCTCGTACCTTATCGGTCGTTTCACGACGGCTTTAAACAAAAACAAACACGTCCTTCCGTTGCGTTATTGCGGCCAGCACCTCGGGCAAAATCAAATTCCCGTGTCCGCCGTTGTACCTGAAAACTTATGGCCAGCGCTCTCTTGTATCTCTCGCTGGTGTACAAATGCAAACTCAAACACTACTACCCCGGAGTTGCGTAACAGCGGGCTCGATTCACCGTCACTCTCCCCCACCGTCTCTCTCTGCCTCTGCTACAAATCGAAGAGGAGCTGTTTGTTGCTGCTCCCTCGTCCTCGGCCGCCGTGGTCACACGACCGCCCTCCTCGCCCCCCCCCCTCGCCCTCCTCCGCGTGTCACCGTGTCACCGCGTCCCCCGCGAGCTACGGGGCAGCGGCCACCTTGGCACCGGCGCGACATCCGGGATCGCAAGTCGCCGGTGTCGCTCGCCGGTTAGCAGCCACTGTGGCAACCCCCCCCCACCACCCCGGTGGAGAGTTGGGAAACGTTTTAATAATGCCGATGAAATTTCGGCAAAAATACTCGGGCGTGACCCCCCCCCCCGTTGGCTTGCGCAGAGAGAGCGGCTTTGGGTTTGCCCAGCCGCTTGACCCCCGCCCCCCCCCTCCCAAATTAATTTTCTCACCGCCGCTTAAGGTCGCCCGGCACTGCGGTGTCTCGCGTCTCGCTCCCAACGAGTACGCTGTTGAGTGGGCAGGTCCACGCCGATTGTTCGCATTTATAGAAACGTCCGGAGCAATAAACGCAACACGGTTTCTTTTCTTTTACCGAGAAAACGAAGGGAGCTGTCGTGTGGTGGGTGTATCGGTGTTGGCACGCGCTGCATCCAACCAGAAATCTGGGATAACGGCCAACGTAGCTGCGTTGCCTGCTGAAAGATGAAATACATTTTTTGTTTATTAGCTGTCGCGGTAAATAAGAGCCTGGATTTTAATTTGAGATTGGGACCCGGCGAATTTCTATTCGCTCAATTTCTTGTCCTCGCGGAATGCGCCGGCCTCGACCGCTGTGGCCTCGCGTGCCGCTCATTCGGCCGCCTCGCGGCCCTCAAGCAGCTTGGTCGCATCGACGAAGACCAGTTGTTGCTGTGGGGAGGGCCCATGCCACCTCCACCCCCACCCCCCCCCTTGCACGGTCTGTAACAGCCTCAGCCGCCGCCGTCAGACGGTGCACGGCACCTCCAGCAGACGCCGGCGGAGCGAGATGAGCGTGGTGAGGAGCCGTCGTTCGGTCATCGGCGGCGGCCGAAATCATTGATCCGTGACGACGGCGGTTTTGGCAAAATACGCAACCCCAGTCGATTACGCAACCCAATACGAGAAGTAGTGGCATTCCGGACCATCTTGACGCAAGCGTCATTGAAGCTTCCGATTGAGAAGAAAATTTTACTTTTCAGTGACTCTGGCGAGCCGCCGTGAGTACAGCCTCCTAGCGACACGATGGCGTGGTGGCTTTGTAGCTCGGCTGCTGTGAGTTTCGGGTTGTCGCTGCTGTGCGCTGCTGTGCGCTGTTGAAGGTGATCTCACGTGCAGCCCTGGGTAAGGTGTCTGTCCGACATCGACTCTACATCCGGTTGGATCTTCGTGATTTAAAGCCTGTCCCTTAAATTTCGATTTAAAGCTTTCGTGACTGCAGGGATTCATCTTCTTGGTTCTTTCGGTAAAGTCACGTAGAAGGGAAATAATAAAATAATAAAAAGAAAACATAATAAAATACAATTCTCACGACGTTTCGGCCACAACGCAAGCAGCCGTCCTCAGTTCATTCAGACGCTGTCTTCCCGACAGACCTGTTCTTCACCTGAGGACGGCTGCTTGCGTTGTGGCCGAAACGTCGTGAGATTTGTATTTTATTACGTTTTATTTTTATTATTTTATTAAAGCCTCTCCCTTCTTTTACCCCCCCCCCTCTCTGGTCCTTTTTGGTTGCCGATGAACACGAATTTGATGGGGGGACGGACAATAACGCAGTTTAGCGCCGAGCATAACGCGCGGGGTTTTTATGGTTAGAGCGTGAATGTAAGCGTGCCGTTAAACCCGCCACCACCACCCAACACAGCCAATTGGTAAGGTTTGTCGCGTGAACAGAACGTGCCGATTCGTCACTAGTCCAGCACTAACCGGTTGCGTTAGAGAGCAAAGCCACCCAACGTTTACAATCGGAGTCCGACGTTTCGGCAGTAATTACAACCGGCATCATCAGGCGGCAGCCAGACTTGTGGAAAAATCCTCCTCCTGTTTCGTTAGTTAAATAGAGGGATAGATGTGCGACATCTACTCTCCTTACTGATTGGCCGTGTCGGTGTTGGCGGGTTTAACGACACATTTATATTTACGCGATCTAATCTAATAAAAACCTTTGTTTATGGATAATATTGGTCGTGAAGGCCTCTTACTCTCTGCGTGTGGAGCAGACACGCCCTGTCGTCACCCACTGGGTGCTGACCATCCCTGGCCACACCGACGATGACATTGTATGTTTACAATTTCTTTCATTTAAAAAAAACTAAAATTCTTAGTTTTTTAAAGGTTTCTTAAAAGTCACCTTTTTGTGCGTTCACAGCAACCGTATACCCCCCCCCCCCCCCCCCCGCGAACTCTTCTTAAAGTGTCCCCGAAGTTTCTAATCGCCGCTCGTTTTCAAATAGGGGTACAAAAACACCCCGCACACGCGAAAACACAACTTGTTGTTCCAGGAGACCTGGGAGGGCGCCGGAGAAATTTATTTTTAAAGTGTCGAAGCGTGCCAGGGAGAGAACTCGTCGCAGAACCTGTACCCCCCCCCCCCCCCCGTATTCCGTGACATTTTCTACCTAATTTTTAAAGGCTCTCAGCGCGGGTAGCGTGGCGCGTGTATCGCAGGCCTCCTAAAACTGTAGATTCGCTATAAATGGCGCCACATATCTACAAACTAAGCCTGGCTGCGTCTACAAACTAGTGAGTGCAAGACGTACCGCATCGTTATACCGAGCATTGCAGCTGCAGCAACATGGGAGGGAAGAAAGTGGTGACGCCGTTCCAATCCCCACACACCCTTCAGTATGGGATGGAGCTCATCACGACGGAGGCCAATGGCGCGCAGTCCTGTCGTTGCTTGTTCTGTGTTCACCAAGGCCGTGATGTGGTCGAGGTGACGGGCGACTCGGGCCGCAAGCGCAAGAACCGCACCGACATCAAGTACTTCACGAAGCCGTTCCTGCCGCATCAGTACCGCCACCATCTTGAAGGGCAGCACAAGGAATCGTGGATGCTCTACCAGACGCTGTCGCCCGATGAGAAGAAGAGCTACTTCAACGGCATGGCCAAGCGCACCAACACGCTCCACAACTACATGGACCTGTCGACCGCGTCGATCGACTACGTGATCCAGAACAGCATCATTGAGACAATTATCGGGGACTTGTTCTTTCGCGATGACGACGAGGACAGCGGCGACGACGAGGACGCGGCCGCAGCCATCGCCAAGAAGGCCGCCAAGAAGGCCAAGGAGAAGGTCAACGCGATGAAGCTGTTCGTCAAGAAAGTGAACATCGAGACGGGGACGTATACGTACACGGCAACAATCAAGAACGAGATGCGCTTCGAGCTCGCCATGGACCACGTCGGTGTCGGCATGTCGTTCCGTCAAACGGCTGCTGCCATCGATCATGCCAGGATCCGCACCAACACGCCGAAGCTGCAGGGCATGAACGACCTCATCGTCGCACAGTCAATCCGTGTTCTGGTGGCCGTCGGGCTGCAGATGATCGCCAGGATAATCGACGATCCATCGGTGTGGGCCTCCTCTCTGGCTGGCGACGGCAGTACTCACCGCGGCCAGTCGTTCTTCGACCTGCGCACCCGCCTTTGTTACCGCGGCTTCCTCGTCAATCTGCACCTGGTCGCGATCCCTATGTTCGAGCGTCACACTGCTCAGAACATCTTCCGCATGCTCGTCAAGTTCCTCGACGCGCTGTACCCCAACTGGCGCGCCAAGCTGATCGGCTTTTCATCGGATGGCGAGAATACGATGACTGGGCGTCATGGGGGGCTGGTGACGCTCATTGTGAAGGAGGCCGAGAACGACGTCATTCGAATCTGGTGTCCGCCTCATCAGATCGATATTGTGGTCAAGAAATCCGCCGAGTGCGTCTTCGATGGCAGCTGGGTGAAGATCGTGTACGACTTTTCGGTGTACCTCCGCGCCCAAAACAACCTGATCATCAAGATGAAGGTCAAGTGCCCCAGGAAGGCTAACCGATGGGCCAATCTCGGGAATGTGCTCAAGTTCTACAAGCAGTACCGCCGAGCATTGATCGAGTACACTACTGAGAACAACCCCGCGAAGCTGCCCACCGCCGATTGGTGGGTTCTTACCTACGCGCTCGCGCCCGCCATCGACGCCATCAACGTCACTATCGTCCAGCTCCAGAGCCAGTCGCTGCGCATCGCGCAGCAGGAGGAGCATATTCAGTCGCTTATCGGGTCGCTCACCGTTTTGTTCAGTGTTGAGATTGTTGATGGCGTCAACAATCACGATGAGGCGTACGTGTCGTATCATGATCAGGCGATGCGCATCGCGTCTGCCGCGATCATTGCCCACATTGAGGACCAGGGATCGTTTGCGCAGGAGAGCTACGAGGGTCTCAATGAGGTCGACAAGACGAGGATCGTCAAGGAGAACTCGATATATGCGATGACGCTGATCGCGGGTCTCAACGACGTCAAAGCAGAGCGTAACGACGCCAATCGAGCTCTCGACCAGGATGCGGCGCCCGTGATGCCCGCTCAGCTCGTGAAGATGCGTCCTGGTGTGTTCGTGAAGGACGTGCTGCCAGTGCGTCGCGTGCATGTTACGAAATTCTGGTCAGCTGTGAAGGTCAACATGGTCGAGGAGGAGCATCGCCAACTGGTCAAGCTCTACAAGGAGGACACGATCATTCACGACGCCATCAACAAGCACACCAACACGACGACATTCAACGATGCGTGGGATGTGCTGCCGAGTGGTTTCGACAACCTCCGCGCTTTCAGCGGCGGGTTGGCATCGGTGCTCGCCAACACGACGGCGGTCGAGTCGGACTTCTCGATACTCAAGTGGGAACTCGACGAGTTCCGCAGTTCTATGATGCATCTGTCCCTTGAGGGTATCTTCCAGACAAAGGAGCGTCGCCTCCTGGTGTCGTTGCTTCGTTAGCGAGCGTAAATCAATGAAACAATGGGGCTCTATAGATGATCTACATTTATTCTACAAACTAATCCTGGCGGTGTCTACAAACTAAGCTAGTCTGTATAGTTTGTAGATATGCACAGTTTTAGGAGGCCTGGTGTATCGCCTCCGTCGCGACGCGCTGTTTGTGGCGGGGGGACGATCGCGACGCTCGTACGTAGTAAAACCTAAAACGGCAGCGACCACGTGACCGGAGGTTTGTTTTGGGTTGGATCGCGCAGACGTACGAATGCCTCGTGAAACACCGCCACCACCCGCCACGGCCAATTAGTAAGGTTTGTCACGTGAACACAACGTGGCAATTTGTTTAGAGTTCAGCACGCACACCGCTCGTGTGTTGGGAGAGTAAATACCGTGTTGACATTTTCGCCGCTCCGTACAACAGCAGCGGCAGCAGCAACAGCAGCAGCAGCAGGCGGCAGCCAGAGTTGCGGAGAAATCCCTCCCCCTCCTGTTTGAGTGGAAACAAATCCCGGCTTGCTGTACAACAGACCGTGATCTCGAGGAACAGCGCTATGTGTGTGCGTGCGCCCATTCGCCTTTTTGAGCGACGCGAAGTATATTTGACGAGAAAGAGAGACAGAAAAAACTACAAATTTCGTATTTTATTATTTAGACTTTTTGTAAACTCGCAACGTGTTCACCAACCCCCCCCTTCGTCGCGTGCCGACTTCCGCAGATGCACACACGGCCAGAGCTGGAGCCGTGACGTTTAGTTGGAGGGCGCTGCAATTTAACGCGTACTTTCGGTAATATTCACACGGTAATATTCACACGGTAATGTTGGCCGTGTAACCTACGCTTCCAAGATGTAGCAAATGTTCACTTTAGATTTATTGTTCCCCCCCCCCCCCCCCCGGCTAGAGGCGACTGTAGAGGTGGGTAGGCGGGGAGGGTAACGCTCGCTCGGATTTTAACAGAAAATTAGAACGGCGTTTGTTCATGCGTCATTTAGTTAGGTTTTAACCAGAGGGGATCCTGGGTAACGTTTGGGCATTGTCCAAAGGTTAACGGAGGTATTCGTCCGTTAATTGATAGCTCAACGAAGTGGCTGATCATCATCACGTGGAAATGTGTCGCGGGCAAATAGTCTGAACGCGCCACGTCGATTCTAAATGTGGAGGCAAAAACCGGAGGTGGACCCGGATAAATATTCACGCGACCACCGGGAGAGAGAGACACGCAAACTCCAAATATGCAGCAGGCGTCAGGGTCGTGGTCGAACCTACGACCTCCTGTAGACCAGGCGAGGTAGTTAACATCTCACCACGGGGAGAGAGAGACACGCAAACTCCAAATATACAGCAGGTGTCAGGGTGGGGATCGAACCTACGACCTCCTGTAGACCAGGCGAGGTAGTCAACATCTCACCACTGCAGAGTTTAGATTTCCCTGTCGCACAACCACTCGCTGGGACGTGGACAAAGCGGCCGCGTGAGCGTGGAGGCGGCTACCCGAGTCCCGATTGTCGAAGCGCCGCAACCTCTTACTCCGCCTGCGAGTTTCGTTCCGTGCCGTCTCTGCGCGTTACACCGCGAGCAGTCCTATGCAACTTTGTTGCTTCGGTGGCGTTTTGAGCTGCGCTTGCTGCCGCTTCCAACGCACGCCGTTCCCTTCACTCTTCTGGCTTCGGCTCGGTGATCGGTTTTGACGCCCTTTGACATTTTTTGCTCCCGACCATTTGGCCAGCGGAGCTCGCCGACACACGAGACGAAATCCGAGTTGGAGTTCTGCGTCACGGGAGGACCGCGGCTCTTTGGTGAGCCACGCCCAGCTGAGACCGCCAGGGATATCGGCCGAATCGATCTTCTTCTGTTTTGAGCGACGTGACAAAAAAACATTTTCACGTGATTTTTGGCCGCGCGTTTTGAGAGTAAGGAATTGGATCGCCGTGCAGTGCTCCCTCGATACTCGCGGAGGATGATGCTCTTCCCGGAAATGCTCGTGAGTAGGACATTTCTGCGGGTAACGATGTTGGCTTTGCGAATATCCTGCGCGGCTAAGTCTGCAGATGCGTCTAAATCTTCGAAATTCTCTCTCGCCACGATCTCTCTCCATCTCGTGTCGAGTCTCGGATGCGATTCCCGGATAGCCGAAATCGTGGGGGGCCATGGCAAGTTGGTGAGTAACGAGTTGGGGGTCCTGTTAGGAGGGGAGCCATCGCAGCGTCGTCCTCAATCCCGGCGCACACCGCTCATCGCTTTTGCAGCGGCGGCAGTGGTAGCGGTGCCTGCCCTCGCCTCGACCACCTGGTCCACGGAGCTCGCTCTGAACGCGCGTGGTATTGAGGTGTGTGTGTGCAACGAAAACTTCAAAAAATACTACTCTTGTGGGGGAAAACGCAACTTTTATAAAGAGTGCTGTGCGCTTAAAAAAAAATAGCAGAGGGTCAGTTTTGTTCATGTGTACTGAAGGTGGTTGGCTTTTATTTTAGCGGGTGAAGCCCACTCGGCTACTGGCTTTTTTTTTCCCAGAGGCGACCTGGCCACGTGTGATGGAAAGTCCAAGTGACTTGCATCATCATCATCACACGTGGGGATTGATAGCAGCAGCCAAATAATATAGATGCAGGTTTCTAAATGTGGAGGGGAGGCAAAACCGGAGGAACCCGGAGATTACTCTACGGGAACATGCTGCAGACTCCACTCACTGACACTACCAACACTCTCACACCCACTCACTACCAACACACTCACTAACAACACTTTCACTCACTCTCACCCTGCCACTCACTCACCCAGCCACTCACTCTCACCCAGCCACTCGCGCAGCCACTCACTCACCCAGCCACTCACTCTCACCCAGCCACTCACGCAGCCACTCACGCAGCCACTCACTCACCCAGCCACTCACCCACCCAGCCACTCACCCACCCAGCCATTCACTCTCACCCAGCCACTCACCCAGCCACTCACTCACCCAGCCACTCACTCACCCAGCCACTCACCCAGCCACTCACCCAGCCACTCACTCTCACCCTGCCACTCACCTAGCCACTCACTCACCCTGCCACTCTCTCACACAGCCACTCACTCACCCTGCCACTCACTCACCCAGCCACTCACTCACCCAGCCACTCACTCACCCAGCCACTCACCCAGCCAGCCACTCACTCACCCAGCCACTCACCCAGCCAGCCACTCACTCACCCAGCCACTCACCCACCCAGCCGCTCACTCACCCAGCCACTCACCCACCCAGCCACTCACCCAGCCAGCCACTCACTCACCCAGCCACTCACCCACCCAGCCGCTCACCCACCCAGTCACTCACCCACCCAGCCACTCACTCACCCACCCACCCACTCACCCACCCAGTCACCCACCCACCCAGCCACTCACCCATCCAGCCATTCACTCTCACCCACCCAGCCATTCACTCTCACCCAGCCACTCACCCACCCAGCCGCTCACTCACCCAGCCACTCACCCACCCAGCCACTCACCCAGCCAGCCACTCACTCACCCAGCCACTCACTCACCCAGCCACTCACTCACCCAGCCACTCACTCACCCAGCCACTCACTCACCCAGCCACTCACCCAGCCACCCACTCACCCACCCAGCCATTCACTCTCACCCAGCCACTCACTCACCCAGCCACTCACTCACCCAGCCACTCACTCACCCAGCCACTCACCCAGCCACTCACTCACCCAGCCACTCACCCAGCCACTCACTCACCCAGCCACTCACCCAGCCACTCACTCACCCAGCCACTCACCCACCCAGCCATTCACTCTCAGCCAGCCACTCACTCACCCAGCAACTCACTCACCCAGCCACTCACCCAGCCACTCACCCACCCAGCCATTCACTCTCACCCAGCCACTCACTCACCCAGCCACTCACTCACCCAGCCACTCACCCACCCAGCCATTCACTCTCACCCAGCCACTCACTCACCCAGCCACTCACTCACCCAGCCACTCACCCAGCCACTCTCACCCTGCCACTGAAGAAGACAGCGAGGGCCGGCGTTCCGAGCGCAGCGTCGTCGCCCGCCTACACAACAAACCGTTCCACCGGCAGGAAAGGGTTTTTTTGTTGCGCCCCCTGCAGCTCTCGTTACCGAGTTCCCCTACACGTGCAGTAGCAATATCCACACTAACTAGCCCAAGTAGCCCACCCACACTCCACCTTTGCGTCCGATAGATCGCGCCGTGGGCACGGGGAGTCATTCGGAGGCAGGGGGGGGCGGGTGCTTTTAGAATCTCCGGCGATGTCTGTGGCCTGGACTTTTTAACAATTTCTTATTATTACAGACCCCTTGTCTGCGACACGGCGTGTGTGTGTGTGTACATAGTGTTCAAATGAAAAAAAAATACCGCGTAACATCATTTGCAACATTTAATCCATGGAAAAGGAAGAAAAGTCGGAGGAGAATATATGCCTTAACCGTGTGCTTTTTATATACCTGTGATTATTCATTATCATGAATAAAGTACTTTGTCATAATATGACTCGAACGTTATGCATTTGTACGCTTTATTGAAACGCACTTGTTAACATCCGGGTAAACGTGCGGAGGAGATTCGCCGGACATCCCCGGTGTGGCAGGGACCTCCTGGAAACAATGTCTTGAGACTCTGTGCAACTCCTGGGGAAACACGTGGCATTTGCCAGACGTGGTGTGGATTTATTCAATTAAATTAAACTACATCATAGGACCTCCTTTGCCAGTACCAAAATAGAATAGGTTTTCCCATTTTTTCTGGCAACAAAACAGCTGTGTTAAGTTGTTAACACACCAAACTTTAACCTTTTACAAGGAATCCTGTCTGCATGAACTGGCAAAGTAGGTCCCATGATGTAGTTGCTCACCCCCAGCCCTCATTACTCTGATAGTGCGTTGTCTTTGTGCGGTACGCCTTTGGGCATCCTCTGGTCTCGCACCGTTTGAGACGAGGCTCAAAAGAAAGCTGTCTCTGGTGTGGACAAATCAGCTTCAAAGTCAATGCATATATTATCAGTGTGGTTTTCGTTTGCATTCTGAGCACAAGTATTGTGGTTAATGCACACGTGATACCCTGTAAAAGGTTTCAGTTTGGTGTTTTAACATCTTAACACATTTAAATTTTGATTTAAAGCTTTCGTGACTGCAGGGATTCATTCTTGTTTCTTTCGGAAAGTCACGTAGAAGGGAAATAATAAAATAATAAAAATATTAAACAATAAAAATTCTCACGACGTTTCGACTGCAACACAAGCAATCATCATCAGGTGTGAAATCCACAAATTTTCTTGCTGTGAATTTCACACCTGATGATGATTGCTTGTGTTGCAGTCGAAACGTGAGAATTTTTATTATTTAATATTTTTATTATTTTATTGTTTCCCTTCTACGTGACTTTACCGAAAGAACCAAGAATATAAACTATTTGTTATTTTTACCAGATAAGGTCCACTAAGCCATTAAGCTCTTTCGGAAGCGACCTGGCCACAATTGATAGCTCAACAAAGTGGCTCATCATCACGTGGGCATTCATCGCAGCCAAACACTCTAAACGCGTGATGTTGAGAGACACGCAAACTCCAACAAGAAAATTTGTGGATTTCACACCTGATGAAGATTGCTTGTGTTGCAGTCGAAACGTGAGAATTTTTATTGTTTTATATTTTTATTATTTTATAATTTCCCTTCTACGTGACTTTACCGAAAGAACCAAGAATATATATCTTAACACAGTTGTTTTGTTGGCAGAAAAAAATGGGAAAACCTATTCTCATGAACTAAACTACGTTTATATTTGAGCAGTTAAGGCTCCACTGAGCTACGCAGCTCTTTCAGAAGCCTCCTGGCCACGGATGATACCTCGACGAAAGTGGCTGATCACGTGGAAATGTATCGCGTCCAAATTCTCTTAATCGCATGATGTCGATTCTAAATGTGGAGGGGAAAATCTGAGAGATCCACGCGACCCAGGGGAGAGAGACACGCAAACTCCAAATGTACAACAGACGTCAGGATCGGTATCGAATCCACGACCTCCTGCATACCAGACGAGGTAGTTAACATCTCCCAGCCACCGTGGTGGATTTATTCCTAGCACGGCGGCGGCTCATGCCCGGGGTTGGCGGATCACGCCGAGATGGAGCCCCGTTAAGGAGCGAGGCACCCACCAACAGTGTGGTGCCTACCACGAGGTAAGGTGGGTGGCCAACACCACACCTGGCCCTGGCGATGTTACCACACCACACCAGGTACTCCTTTGAGGCCGAGTCGACCTAGGGGGGGACGCCCAGCACCGGTTTGGATAATCGGCGTCGTTGGCCGTGAACGGGGGGAGCCCATCGACCCACGCCGCGGTGGCTGCTCCGGTCCACTGGACACGTGACCCCCTTCGGACACGTGACTCGAAACAACTCCACAGAACAGAGAGAAAAACTAAAATATTGGAAAGGTTTTTTTTTCTTTTCAGAAGACAGATGCGTAACCGCGCTGCCAGGGGGCTTTGGAATAATAAAAACCCCACAAAACTACCCCCCCCCCCCCATGGTTGTAGGAGCGGTCCTGGAGGCGACCCGGGAGAGGTGGTTTAAACACATTCCTCCTGCGGAGGGAGATGGTAGGAACGTTGGGTTGCTCGGTCAATGGCCTGCAGGGTCAACGGCCGCGTGGTGTATTCCGTAAATATGCCCGACTGTGAGGGCGGGCACAAGCCGGCGTGAGTAGGTTAAACGTTGAGTTTCATGAGGGCACCATAACAAAATATTACAACACTGAGCGCATTTCTAATTACATTTTGAGTTCCGAGATACGAACAAATCGACTTACGAACGGTCCCCGTTGGGGGAGGGAGGGTGACGTCACTCCGTTCGTAAGTCGAGGACCGTCCGCAGTCAACGCCAGGGCCGAGACAGTAACGCGCGCGGTTGGCGGCCATCTTTGTAAGGGACGACTCCATTGAATCTTGGGCCACGTGCGTGGTGGGGGGTGCGGGTGGGGGAGCGGTGGTGCAGCGGTTAGCGCGCTGCGCTCCTGAACCTGGCGAGCCGAGTTCGTTCCCGCTCACGGCCAACACCAGTGACGATTATCTGAACCGCTCCTGGGTCTCCCCTAGGTCGACTCAGCCTCAAATGAGTACCTGGTGCGGTGTGTAAAAACATCGCCACTAGGGAGACAAAGGCGGTCGGGCGTGGTGCTGCCCACCCACCCCCTCGTGTGCCGTTCTGACCTTCATAGGTGCTCGCTAACAGCACTTGCCTCTACAGCCTGTTAAGGCTACACGGGAGGAGGTCTTTGTCTGTGTCATTACCCTACGTAAGATGGCCGCCTGGTTACTCCGTCGCGTTTCGCGTGACGCCACCCCCCCTTCCACAGTGCCGCTCACGAGCCGCAAGGTGACACGCGCGGGGCCTGTGGAGTCCGTTGCGTTTCGTTCCTTTTCATCGTTCGCGAACGATTAAAATAAAAACTTAATCGCTCCTCGTTTGCGTCTCGTTCACCCCCCCTGTCCCTTGTGTGGACAGGATCGACATGATGGTGGAGGGAGCGCCACAGGCCGACCCCGAGCTGCAGCGCTTCATCGAGAGCGAGACGCAGCGGCAGCGCTTCCAGCAAGTGGTGCACAGCGTGACGGACATGTGCTGGGTGAGACTCGTTCATTCGGTCGTTCATTCCGTCGTTCATTCAGTCGTTTATTCAGTCGTTCATTCAGTCGTTCACTCGGTCATTCATTCACTTGGTCATTCACTCGGTCGTTCACTTACTCATTCACTCGGTCATTCATTCACTTAGTCATTCAGTCATTCATTCAGTCATTCACTTAGTCATTCACTTACTCATTCACTCGGTCATTCACTCGGTCATTCACTTAGTCATTCACTCGGTCATTCACCCAGTCATTCACTTAGTCATTCCAGCAAGTGGTGCACAGCGTGACGGACACGTGAGCTGCGTGAGCCTCCCACATTCAATCACTTATTCCTTCACTCATTCGCTCGCCCTATTCGTTCACTCATTCACTCGTTCGCGGCTGGACTCAGAGCCGTCGTTGCCAGCAAGTGGGGCGTGCAAGGCCGCAAGGTCACAAGGTCACGGTGCCAGGGCACGTGCACGCAAAGAAGCCCCCAACATGTCTGTCTTGTTACATCGTGAAGGGACCGTCGGCTGAGCAACTGCGCTGCTCGTTCATTCGTGGAATGAGACCGTCGTAAACATCCACGTGTGGTCACTGATGAATGAAGAACCTTTTCCGAATGTATGTTGAACTTCTCTCACACCGTATGTAGCCAGCCGTGCGAAGTGGAGGTGCAGTGTTGAGTCTATGGTGCAGTGTTGAGTCTATGGGCAGTGTTCCGTCTGTGGGCAGTGTTGAGTCTGTGGGCAGTGTTGAGTCTATGGGCAGTGTTGAGTCTGTGGGTAGTGTTGAGTCTGTGGGCAGTGTTAAGTCTGTGGGCAGTGTTGAGTCTGTGGGCAGTGTTGAGTCTGTGGGCAGTGTTGAGTCTGTGGGCAGTGTTGAGTCTGTGGGCAGTGTTGAGTCTGTGGGCAGTGTTGAGTCTGTGGGCAGTGTTGAGTCTGTGGGCAGTGTTGAGTCTGTGGGCAGTGTTGAGTCTGTGGGCAGTGTTGAGTCTGTGGGCAGTGTTGAGTCTGTGGGCAGTGTTGAGTCTGTGGGCAGTGTTGAGTCTGTGGGCAGTGTTGATGTCTGTGGGCAGTGTTGAGTCTGTAGGCAGTGTTGAGTCTGTGGGCAGTGTTGAGTCTGTGGGCAGTGTTGAGTCTGTGGGCAGTGTTAGTCTATGGGCAGTGTTCAGTCTGTGGGCAGTGTTGAGTCTGTGGGCAGTGTTGAGTCTATGGGCAGTGTTGAGTCTGTGGGTAGTGTTAAGTCTGTGGGTAGTGTTGAGTCTATGGGCAGTGTTGAGTCTATGGGCAGTGTTGAGTCTGTGGGCAGTGTTGAGTCTGTGGGCAGTGTTGAGTCTGTAGGCAGTGTTGAGTCTGTGGGCAGTGTTGAGTCTGTGGGCAGTGTTGAGTCTGTAGGCAGTGTTGAGTCTATGGGCAGTGTTGGAGTTTGTGTGTCTCTCGCTGTGATTTTTCTCCGGGTCCTCCGGTTTTTCCCTCCACATTTTAGGATCAACGTCACGCGTTTAGAGCATTTGGCTGCTGCGATAAACACCCACTCTTCGTTGAGCTATCACTTGTCATAGCCAGGTGGCTTCTGAGCCAAGTACCTCGGTGAGTCTCTGCAAATTAAATAGTGTACGGCGGCGGGAACCTTTTTGTCTGTGCGTGCCTGTGTGTGTGCGTGTGTGCGTGTGTGCGCGTGTGTGCGTGTGTGTGTGCGCGTGTGTGCGTGCGTGCGTGCGTGTGTGCGTGCGTGTGCGTGTGTGCGTGTGTGTGCGTGTGTGCGTGTGTGTGTGTGTGCGCGTGTGTGCGTGTGTGTGCGTGTGCGTGTGTGCGTGTGTGTGTGTGTGCGTGTGTGTGCGTGTGTGTGCGTGTGCAGGAGAAATGCATGGACAAGCCCGGACCCAAGCTGGACAGCCGCACAGAGGTGTGCCTCGTGAACTGCGTGGGAAGATTCATCGACACGAGCAAGTTCGTGCTCAACCGTCTGGAGCAGAACAGCAAGGGGCGGCTGGGCATGGGCGAGTGAAGAGGATCCGATGCTCCGTGCGCGTGCGTGTGTGCGTGCGTGTGTGTGCGTGCGTGCGTGCGTGTGCGTGCGTGCGTGCGTGTGCACACTCAAGTCACAGCATGCACGTGGGACACGCACGTGGATGCATGCACAGTCACACGTACACACGCATAGGCCGTCCTTGTGATGGGCACGCACGCACAGGCGCTGCATGCTAGCGATCGTACGCATGCAGCGTACGCACGTATGCACGTAGACACGCGCGCACACACGCACACAGCCGTCATGTCTCACTAAGTGGGGGTGACATCACCAGTGCAGCAGTTGTGTCAGGCTAGGTGCACTTTGAGGCCATGTGTACTGTCAAAGGCGCCCGATACACATACTCGCACGCTCATACGACACTGGTACAGATTCACTCGCTCGCCCGTGCACATGTACAATGCGCCAGAATCCATCGTTGTACTGTATACTATGCTCCCCGTCAGCTTTAAAGACCACTGGGATTATATAAGCAGAGGAGAGTGCGGCTGAGGCGGTTGTCGTCATGTACAATCTTCACGCCTTCGCTCTCATTCCCTCACCACCTTCACCGCACTGAGCAGCTCGGTGAAGTCCGGTCAAACAACCACAACGGTCCCCTCCCCTCCCCACGCCCCTTACGGCTTTGGCGGAGGCCCGGCATCCAGAGAGTGGGCCCACGAATCGAGGCCGCGGGTGAACTTGCGTAACCGCCGGCAAATGGCGCTGCCGTCTTCACGGTTTGTGGGCTCCCCTCGTTTCGGCGCAGAGAGCGACGTCGTACCGAAAACCCCGCGGCGTGCCGCCGTGGAGACGGCCATTGTCGACCACGCGGTCCGTCCATGGCCGGCGGACGAAGGCCCTGCGCTGAAACGTCGGCTGCCGCATGCGGAGCCCAATTTTGATCGCCCGATTGATTATTAAAATGGTTTTCCGCTAAATATCTCGCCGCATGACATTTTCTACAGTCTTTCGGTCTGCGAGCCCCGAGCAGACGTTCATCTCGGTTGGTTACGGTACGGTGAGACCCATGTGTCGGAGCTAGGCCTCGGCAAGGTAGGGTAATTTACCCTTTTTACCGGGTTAAAGGGTAAATTGTCGACATGCCAAGGGCTAAGGTAAAGGGTAGGGTAAATGTAGCGTGAAGTATTATCCGGTGAACACGTTGTTTACCGCTCGCTAGAAGCTCCGTGGCGCAGTCCGTGGCCTCCATTTAAAATTGGAATCATCGGGAGTATTCTATATGAGTAAAGCGCTCTACCTCGCATTTAACTGTTATACACCTTTTTCATGTGTAGTAGTACCCCAGTAATTACCCTGTAATCAGGTAATTTGTATGGGGTAATGGTAAAGGGTAGGGTAAAGGTAGGCTCGTTGCTTTTTGACCTGTTACCTTACCTTGCTAATGGTGAAAGCTAAGGGTAGAGCGATTGTATTGTGGTAAAGTAAAAGGTAGGGTAAAGGTAGGCTCGTATTTACCTTGCCTTGCCGAGGCCTCGTCGAAGTGGCTTGCAGCGAGTTTTTTTTTTAATTTTTGAATGAAAGACACGAGCCGCTTGTTTTATTCGATCGCGTCATCGCTTTTGACGTCAGGGTCACGTGACTATGACGGAAAGCCATGCCGGTGTTGTGCGCGCGTGCTCTGCAAAGTTGTCTGACGTTTCGGTCGACGTGGTCGAGAGCCGCTTCTTCAGGAGCGATCCAGCTCCCTAAAGACTCGTTCGTTCGCTTTCCCGAAGAATATCCCCAGCACCGTGGATCTGTGACAACCGCGCGGACCTACTCCGTAGCCTCTTAATATTTGCACGTACCCACGCACGTACCCACGCACGTACGCACATACCCACCCACACGTCTGTGCATTGACATAAATCGCTGTTTATTTAAAACAAATATATGGATACCCGAACTCCTACCATGTGCCAGAGTGCCGCACTTTTTTAAATCCTTTATATTAAGTTCGCTTGCTTGCTTACGACCGGGCAAATCTTTCGGTCGTTTTTTAACCCACTTCCCGTGATCCAATCGAGCTGACATTTTCCACACAGACTCGTTGTGCGTGACAATTAATGTTCGTGAAAATGTTTTTCCAAAATTTTACACTTTTTAGGACAAAAATATATTTAATTACCAATTGCTTAATGGTGCAATGCAATCATCTGACCCATAGGTGGCAGCCATCTCAAGCCAGAGGACGAGAGGACTCTAGCCGCCACGCATATAAAGGATTTATAGTGAAAAACTTTGTTTTTACGGGTTATACTTGTTTTAAATGACGAGACGCAGGACCGGTGGTGCCATTGGACAGGACACGAGGCTGTACAACTCTCGCAGTCCGTGTTCCGACGCCGGGAATATCACTCGCCCCTAGTGGTACAGCATGTACCAAAGGGTGGTACGTGTGCACACCACACCTGCGGAAAATGAGAGTTGCGTACGTACGTGCGTGTGTGTGCGTTTTAACACGTAGGCCTTCGCGAGCAATATCCATAATAGAGGTTTTTTTTTGGGTTCGATCGCGTGAAGATATGAATGTGTCATTAAACCCGCCAGCGCCCGACACGGCCAATTAGTAAGGTTCGGCACGTAAACCGAACGTGCCAATTCGTTACGAGTACAGCACCACCGGTGTGTTGAGAGCCAAGCCACAACATGTACAACACGCAACTGATGTACTGTGTGGGGGCTCACGCCCCCCCCCCTGTCCTTGAAGTTGATTGGTCCACACCCGAGACAGCTTTCCTTAGAGCCTAGTCTCACATGGGTTGGACCCAAAAATAATAGTCAAGGACAGTGCACATTATCAGAGTTAGGTTTTTTGTTTGCATTATGACTGCAGGTATTGTGGTCTATGTGTAATGCGGGCGAAAGCGACCTTCCGGATGTGACGTCACGAGGAGGCGGAGCCAGGTGACGTGGGTGAAAGGTAGGGGGTCCTTAAGCGGGTAAACCGGAAGGAGAAGGCAGTCGGGGTGTGAATGGAAAGGTGTGGGGCCACGCGGGCGTACGAGCCGAGGGGGCACCGTCAGAAGCGGGAGCCAACCCTGGGAACAGTAGGGAGCTACTGGGAGGTGTAAAGCTGCAGATAGAGATAGGCAGTAAGGCTGTGTGCGAGGAGCAGCGGGGTGGCTGCCAAGAGTCGCAGGAGCGACGAGAAGGCGAGACAGCACGAGGCTGTCAGAGCTGCAGCAGGAACAGCCAAGGGAGCTGTGTGAGAGTACAGCAGCGGAGCTGCTGTGGGGCTGCAAGAGCGACAAGAACAGCAGCGGGGCTGCTGATGTGGACTGGAGTGACATCGGAACCAGCACAGAGAGAATAAGAGAGACAGCCGTGTGGGAACGCAGTACGGACCGAATAAAGGACACTGAGCCAGAGATCGTGGTCAAGTCTTTTATTACACTGGGGTCAGAAGTGAAACGGCATGTCTAAGCAAGTAAGGAAGAAAATTCCCCCGGCGCCAGCATCGGCTTCTTCGTCCGACGACGACGAATTCCCTCCGACCACGGATTCTGCTGGGGTGGTGGAGGAGAGCCCTGCTGAGGCGAGCACGGGGACGGGCGTGGAAGATGTCGGCGCGATGGCGGGTCCGTCAACAACATCGGACGCTCACCAAAGATGGCAACAGGTGGCAGAACAACTGGAGACACTCAAGGACGTCCTGGCGCATCTATGTCACCTCGTTACGCCAAGGACGACGATGGAACGAGAAGGTGCTCCACGGGCCGCCACGTTGCCTGCCCTGCCGCCGCCATTGGCCACGCGGCAAGAAGACGCCATCTTGCGCGCTCCGCGGCGCCAAACCGCCATCTTGGCCACGCCGCGGGCCGACGCCATTTTGAATTTGCCTCCAGAACAACCATCATTGGAAGACGGCGTAAAGAGGAGTTGGAGTCGCCACCTTACTACAGTTAAGGAATTCTCTATCGGGGGCGATTGGAGCGCTTTCGCCTGCCGATTTTTGGCGGCGGTTCGTTCAGCAAGATGGACCGATGCGGAGGCCTTGGAAGTGTTGCCGACTCTACTGGACGACGAATCTGTTCGATTTTTCCGTTCCATAACGGCCGATAAGAAGAAGACTTTATGTGGAGTTTTTGAGGAAATGGCCGACGCCTATGAGCCACCTGACGACGCGCATCGGCGATTCGCTCAACGACAACGAGCACCCGAAGAATCGCCCGTGGCGTTCAGGGGTGCGGTGTTGGAGCTGGCCATGGCAGCATATCCTGACACGCCACAGGATCTGCTCGAGCCTCTCATATTGGGAAAAATGCTGGAGCTGTCTCGGGATCTGGGGATCCCCATGCCTGTGTGTGGGCATGAGAAGCTCACGTCCCGGGCGGCAGCAAAGTGTCTGGATGCGCAGTTTAATCTCCGTCGCTGGAAGCAAGTGGCGGCATGGACGGGTGGGCCCGTCAAGGAAGGAGGCGCGATGGGGTGGGACCCCACAAGGGCGATCTATGTGCCGGATGAGCGGGGTCCACAGGAGCTGACGGCTGCCTCCTCTCCATGGTCGGGACGCGGAAGGCCGGGGCCGCGCGCTACGCCATCGGGACGGGGCCGCCGGGATGCAAGACCTGCGCTTCGGCGCAACGAGGCCGATTGCTTCCGCTGCGGCCGTAGGGGCCATTACGCCAAAGATTGCTGGGCCCGCTTCCCGGGTCCGCCGCAGCAGGAGCCCACAACACCGGACAAGCCGACCAAGGAACCTCCGAAACAGGCATGTCGGCACGCACCAGACACTCGGCAAGGCTTTACACCTCACCCACCACCCTTGTTGCGCGATCCTATTGTTGTTGTTAAAGAAAGGCCATCGACGGGGCCTTGTCATTCAGTTACGCAGTGGCGCAAATTGGCACGGAGAGTTGTCGCGGCCGCTACGGGTTCGTCCACTGTGCCGGGGTCCATACAAGGTGTGGACGTGCGCATTTTGGTCGACTCGGGAGCGTCTGCGACTATTATATCGGATGTCATTTTCCATCTGTTGGGCATTCCGCCGGGGGCTGTGCGTCCGGTTTATGGGTCTTGCGTCGCTGCGAACGGGGGTAGTATGGGTATCGTGGGCCAGGTGGATGCTAAGATATCTATAGGGGATGTGTCGGCTTCGGGCGTTGTGTTAATATCGAGATCTTTGGCGGTTCCTTGCTTACTAGGCACGGATTTTTTGGCTAAGATGCCCATTTTGATTAAAATCAATGAGAATTGTATTGAATTGCCGGGGGGCCGTCGAATCTCGTTTCTGCCGTCGCCCTGGGGGCGACCTGCTTCGGCCGTACAGGTGCAGGCGCTGTCCGTCGCATCTGTGGACGTCCCACCTGGTTCACAGATGCTTATACCCTTGCGGTATCGGAAGCCCCTGCCCAATCGGCTAGGAGCACAAGGGGTCTTGTTGTCACCATCCGCCACGATAACAACGGGATTGGCGTTAGTTGGGGCACAGACCATCGTCCGGCCGGATCAATTACCGGTTTTACAGGTGCTTAATGCGGGGGTGGAAAACATCCGTGTTCCGGCCGGTACGGTTGTGGCACATGCCACTACGGCGTTTGCGACGCGCGATTGTCCGCATCGCCGAGGAGTGGTCGCTGGTGTTTCCGAGCCAAGGGGTTCGGATAATCGTTGGATCGCTACCTTATGTGATGAAAATTCTTCCCTGTCCGTGGGGCAACGTGATGCGCTGCGTAAATTGTTGCTGACGTATTCGGATGTGTTCAGCTCCGACGATTTGGATTTGGGACGCACATCGTTACTTTCCCATCACATTGAGACGGGCGACGCTGCCCCTATTCGGTTAAATTCGCATCGGATGAGTCCAGCGGAGCGAGAACACGTTCGGGGGGCGGTGGAAGACATGTTGGCTGCGGACATTATATCGCCATCTAACAGCCCATGGGGCGCTCCTGTGGTCTTGGTTAAGAAAAAGGATGGCAACTTGCGATTTTGTGTCGATTTCCGGAAATTGAATAAGATATCGGTGGCAGATGCGTACCCCCTGCCGCGTATGGACGACTCCCTTGACGCATTGTCGGGGGCTAAGTTCTTTTCCACACTGGACCTCTCTTCGGGATTTTGGCAGCTTCCCCTTGACGAGTCCTCACGGGAGAAAACCGCATTCCGTACGCCGCAGGGGTTATTTCAATTCAACTGCCTCCCGATGGGATTGAATGCGGCCTCTGCTACATTTCAAAGATTGATGGAGCTCGTTTTGACGGGGTTGCAGTGGGAGACGTGTCTTATATATTTGGACGATATTATTGTGTTCAGCCGCACATTTGAGGAACATTTAACGCGGCTGGAGACAGTGTTCACGAGGATGCGCTCTGCCAATTTGAAATTCAAACCAAAGAAATGCCACCTACTGCAACGGTCCGTCCGTTATTTGGGGCACATTGTGAGTGCAGAGGGGGTGTCCACGGATCCGGAAAAGACGGCGTGTGTCCGGGATTGGCCGACTCCGGCCTCTGTGGGGGATGTTCGGCGCTTTTTGGGATTTGCCTCGTATTACCGAAGATTTGTGCCGGGGTTTGCGACGATTGCGAGGCCCTTGCATCTCCTTACGGGTAAAGGACGGAAATTTGTTTGGGGAGAGCCGGAAGAGGCGGCCTTTCGGAGTCTGCGTGATCTATTGGCTACGGCCCCGACATTGGATTATCCCGATTTTGATCGCCCTTTCATTCTTGATACGGACGCGAGTGACACAGGTATTGGGGCGGTATTATCACAGTCTAAAGGGGGCGTAGAGCGCGTCGTGGCGTATGGTAGCCGAGTCTTGTCGCCTGCGGAAACACGCTACTGTGTCACTCGTAGAGAACTTTTGGCGGTTGTTTTTTTCCTACGGCAATTTCGACCGTACCTTTACGGTCGTTCTTTTATTGTGCGTACGGATCATGCGGCCTTGCAATATGCACTTAAAATGGACCAGCCATCGGGACAGTGGGCACGTTGGTTGGACACGCTGCAGGAATTTTCCTTCCAAATTCAACATCGGAAGGGAGTGCGCCATGCGAACGCTGACGCACTTTCCAGATTACCAGGGCGCGACCCTTGTAAATGTGCGTCGGGGACGCATAGGTGTTCGCCGATTCTGAACCCCCCTCAGCCGCTTACGTTGGCCGTCGGGAAGTCGGATACTCCGATGGAACCGGGACCGACTGATGGGGTTTTGAATCTGCCGCGGTCTGTCTGGATTCGGGAACAGATGATGGACGAGTCGTTGTTGTCCATGCGGAAGCGGTCTATGAGGGACAATGGGAGTCCGAGTTCGGCTGTGGGGCCGCGAACCGCTCTCCGAGATGGTCTGCTTATGTGGCAAGAAAGGTTCCAGGAAAGCTGGCGTGTGGTGGTACCAACGTCCTTGCGATTTGAGTTGATTAGAACTCTCCATTGTGACACACTATTGCATTTAGGGGTGCAGAAGACCTTGTTGACGTTACGTCATTATTTTTGGCACGGCATGGCGACAGATGTCGTAGGGCACGTGCGCGCGTGCCCTGAATGCGCCCGGCGTAAGCCGCCTAAACATCCTTACGTGCCGCCTCTCCAGTCGATTCAGGTGTCTCGAGTCAATGAATTGGTGGCACTGGACATATTGGGACCCTTCCCACCATCGGCGAGGGGAAATAAATATTTGCTGGTAGGGGTTGAGTATCTCTCCCGTTGGCCGATGGCCTGGCCGTTGCCCGATCAGTCGGCCGCGGCCATCACCGACGCCTTTTTGTTTGGGTACATTATGGACAAGGGGGCGCCGGAGAGACTCCTCACGGACCAGGGCCGAAATTTCTCTTCTAAATTATTGGCTGAAGTGTGCGCAGGCCTTGGGACTAAGAAGATACGGACATCTCCATACCATCCGCAGACGGATGGTATGGTTGAGCGGCTGAACAGGACATTGTCTGCCATGCTTTGCCATACTGTGAGTGAACAGCAATCGGATTGGGATCTGCACATCCCCGGAGTGCTTTCGGCGTACAGGATGACGCCCCATGCGGCTACAGGGTATTCGCCGTTTTACCTTATGTATGGTCGGGAAAACGTGCCTCCGGTGGATGTGCAATTGGGTACTGGGGTGAAGGGACCTCGTAAACCACTCCCTGAATACATTCAGGACACGGTTCGCCGGGTTACGGAGGCGCGGGAAAACGCCCGCGTGGCTACGGCCAAAGCCCAGGCCCGGAACGAGCGGTATGCTCGGCGGTCTGAGGGGGAGTGCCCCTGGAAGGTGGGAGACCTGGCCTGGCTCCATTGCCCGCAGGTGCGGCCGGGGACCTCTCCTAAATTGCACAAACCTTGGCATGGTCCTGTGCGCCTCATTGAGGTTCCCAATCCACAGTCGGCGCGCGTTCAGTTTGGTTCTCGCCGTTGGTTTGTTCATACGTCGCGGTTGAAACCATATGTTGCTCCCCTACGTGATGCGTCATCTCCCAATGTTGCCTTGCCGGGGTCTGTTGCTGCTGACTCTGACTCTTCCCCGCCTGCGTCCATTGATCTTGCTGGAGCGCCTGTCGTACCTGTTCCAGACAGGCCGACCGTGACACCGCGGGGGAGGAGTGGGCCTGTTCGGAGGGCGCCTGCCAGGGCTGCGGGACCTTCAAGCCCGGCGACCCTTTCGACCCCGCTGCAGGCGCATTCGCGGAATACGACCAAGACTGATTCGTCAGGGACACGAGATGTCGGTGGACTTCCAATCGCAGCAGGGGAATTACCCCCTGTCATTTCTCGTGTTCCATCGCGTCCCCGTTCTACAAGTGGGCCGCCGACCGTCCGGGACGGGCCGGCGACCCGCACTCGTTCCAAATCGCTTACGTTTCGTTGATTGTATGTTGTTATTGTTCTTGTTCTTGCCGTCATATTTATCGCATGCTTTCGTACGTTCGTCGATGTTACTTGTGTGTTGTTCTTGTTGTTATATTGCATGCTTAGTGTCCTTTAAGGGGGAAGGTCGGTTCACCGCATTACGCTTTGGTGTTGTTCAGCCGAGGTCGGCTGGGTTTTTTCTATGGGGGAGGGTGGTGTAATGCGGGCGAAAGCGACCTTCCGGATGTGACGTCACGAGGAGGCGGAGCCAGGTGACGTGGGTGAAAGGTAGGGGGTCCTTAAGCGGGTAAACCGGAAGGAGAAGGCAGTCGGGGTGTGAATGGAAAGGTGTGGGGCCACGCGGGCGTACGAGCCGAGGGGGCACCGTCAGAAGCGGGAGCCAACCCTGGGAACAGTAGGGAGCTACTGGGAGGTGTAAAGCTGCAGATAGAGATAGGCAGTAAGGCTGTGTGTGAGGGGCAGCGGGGTGGCTGCCAAGAGTCGCAGGAGCGACGGGAAGGCGAGACAGCACGAGGCTGTCAGAGCTGCAGCAGGAACAGCCAAGGGAGCTGTGTGAGAGTACAGCAGCAGAGCTGCTGTGGGGCTGCAAGAGCGACAAGAACAGCAGCGGGGCTGCTGATGTGGACTGGAGTGACATCGGAACCAGCACAGAGAGAATAAGAGAGACAGCCGTGTGGGAACGCAGTACAGACCGAATAAAGGACACTGAGCCAGAGATCGTGGTCAAGTCTTTTATTACATATGCAAATATGACTCCTTGTAAAAAGGTATCAGTTTTGTTGCCAGATAAAAGGGTAAAAAAACAATTATCATACGTTTTACTGGCAAATGAGGTTCCCATGATGTCTGACCAATTTCATGTAATGTGAAAAGATTTTCATAGGCAGAATAAATAACATTTAAATTAGACTGAGCATAAGCGCAATTCAATTGGTTTGGTAATAGCAAGGGAAAATAGAATGAAGTGATCTCCAAAAAATAAGTACTTTTTGACTGTAAATAAAATTGTAAGGAGTAAAACGTACTTTTTTCCCTAAAAAAATGTAATTAAGTAAAAGTATTGATTTTTATTCGTACTCAAGTAAAGTAAAAATCCCCAAAAATAATACTTAAGTACAGTAATCAAGTAAAATTACTCAAGTACGTTACACCTCTGCCTCTCACCCATTCATCCACACACCCATTCACCCACTCACGCATTCACCTACCCACCCACTCACCTACCCAGCCACCAACCCACTTACCCACTCACCCAACCACTCACCCATTCACCCACACACCCATTCATCCACTCACCCACTCACCTACCCACCCACTCACCTACCCAGCCACCAACCCACCTACCCACTCACCCAACCACTCACCCATTCACCCACACACCCATTCATCCACTCACCCACTCACCTACCCACCCACTCACCTACCCAGCCACCAACCCACTTACCCACTCACCCAACCACTCACCCACACACCCATTCATCCACTCACCCACTCACCTACCCACCCACTCACCTACCCAGCCACCAACCCACCTACCCACTCACCCAACCACTCACCCATTCGCCCACACACCCATTCATCCACTCACCCACTCACCTACCCACCCACTCACCTACCCAGCCACCAACCCACCTACCCACTCACCCAACCACTCACCCATTCGCCCACACACCCATTCATCCACTCACCCACTCACCTACCCACCCACTCACCTACCCAGCCACCAACCCACCTACCCACTCACCCAACCACTCACCCATTCGCCCACACACCCATTCATCCACTCACCCACTCACCTACCCACCCACTCACCTACCCAGCCACCAACCCACCTACCCACTCACTCCCAACCACTCACCCATTCGCCCACACACCCATTCATCCACTCACCCACTCACCTACCCACCCACTCACCTACCCAGCCACCAACCCACCTACCCACTCACTCCCAACCACTCACCCATTCGCCCACACACCCATTCACCCACTCACCTACCCACCCACTCACTTACCCAGCCACCAACCCACCTACCCACTCACTCCCAACCACTCACCCATTCACCCACCCACAGAGGCCACTTTAGAGACAGAATTGAGTAGTTTCCTAATCGTAGCCATGGAGTACAAGTTATACACGGCATTGTTAACGCTTGTGTGATGTCACGGTATTACGTCACGCGCTGGCATCCCCGGCTTTTACACAAAGCAAGGGTTGTCATCGCGCGGCACGGCCGAAAGATCACACGCGGGATGACGTCACGGTCGACGGTTTCACACGCGGGATGTGTCTGTGTGTCTGACGTCAAGGCCGACGGTTCTGCTGGCGGGATGACGTCACGGCCGACTGTTTCACGCGCGGGATGACGTCAGGGCTGACGGTTCTGCTGGTGGTATGACGTCACGCCGACGGTTTCAGTCGCGGGTTGACGTCGAGGCCGAACGGTTCTGCTGGCGGGATGACGTCACGATCAACGGTTTCACGCGCGGGATGATGTCACCGCGCGAGACGTGGTGACGTCACTAGAAACAACCGTCTCCGTGACGTCACGGCGACATCAAGCACAGTGGATGTACAGTGTGCAGGCGAACGAGACGTGGAGCGAGTGAAAGTTGCGTGTAAAAGTTGCGTGTTCGTGTTTAAAAGCTTCCAACAGAAGGAAGGAATCGGAGTGAACGGGCGCTGCAGGCCAGAGCGTCCAGCCGCGTGGTTTGTAAGTTGCGGGGTTTCTTTATACTTCGCGAGGCTGAAACTTTATTGTTGAAGTCCGTGACGTGTGTCTGTGTGTGTGTCTGTGTGTCTGTCTGTGTGTGTGTCTCTGTGTGTGTATGTCTGTGTGTCTCTGTCTGTGTGTGTGTCTGTGTCTGTGTGTCTGTGTGTCTGTCTGTGTCTGTCTGTGTGTTTCTGTGTGTGTGTGTCTGTGTCTGTCTGTGTGTGTGTCTGTGTGTGTCTCTGTCTGTGTGTGTCTGTCTGTGTGTCTGTCTGTGTGTACTCTTTGTTTTTTTCGGTAAAGTCACGTATGTAAAAAATTAAATGAAAAAACAACTAAATGAAATCACGACGTTTCGGAGGCAACACATGCGTTACTGTTGCTTGTGCTGCTGCTACTGCTTCTGGTTACTGACTGTATTCCTATTGCTGCTGCTGCTCCTGCTGCTGCTGCTCCTGCTGCTGCTGCTGCTGATCCTGCTGCTGCTGCTGATCCTGCTCCTGCTGCTGCTGCTCCTGCTGCTGCTGCTCCTGCTGCTGCTGATCCTGCTGCTCCTGCTGCTGCTGCTGCTGCTCCTGCTGCTCCTGCTGCTGCTGCTGCTCCTGCTGCTGCTGCTCCTGCTCCTGCTGCTCCTGCTGCTGATCCTGCTCCTGCTGCTGCTGCTGCTGATCCTGCTCCTGCTGCTGCTGCTGCTCCTGCTGCTGCTGCTCCTGCTGCTGCTGATCCTGCTGCTCCTGCTGCTGCTGCTCCTGCTGCTCCTGCTGCTGCTGCTGCTCCTGCTGCTGCTGCTCCTGCTGCTGCTGATCCTGCTCCTGCTGCTGCTGCTGCTGCTGCTCCTGCTGCTGCTCCTGCTGCTCCTGCTGCTCCTGCTGCTGCTGCTGCTCCTGCTGCTGCTGCTGCTGCTCCTGCTGCTGCTGATCCTGCTGCTCCTGCTGCTGCTGCTCCTGCTGCTCCTGCTGCTGCTGCTGCTCCTGCTGCTGCTGCTCCTGCTGCTGCTGATCCTGCTCCTGCTGCTGCTGCTGCTGCTCCTGCTGCTGCTGCTGCTGCTGCTCCTGCTGCTCCTGCTGCTGCTGCTGCTCCTGCTGCTGCTGCTGCTGCCGCTGCTGCTGCTGCTGCTGCTGCTCCTGCTGCTGCTGCTGCTGCTCCTGCTGCTGCTGCTGCTGCTGCTCCTGCTGCTGCTGCTGCTGCTGCTCCTGCCGCTGCTGCTGCTGCTGCTGCTCCTGCTGCTGCTGCTGCTGCTCCTGCTGCTGCTGCTGCTGCTGCTCCTGCTGCTGCTGCTCCTGCTGCTGCTGCTGCTGATCCTGCTGCTGCTGATCCTGCTGCTGCTGCTCCTGCTGCTGCTGCTCCTGCTGCTGCTGCTGCTGATCCTGCTGCTGCTGCTCCTGCTGCTGCTGCTGCTGCTGATCCTGCTGCTGCTGCTCCTGCTGCTGCTGCTCCTGCTGCTGCTGCTGCTCCTGCTGCTGCTCCTGCTACCTGCTGCTGCAGGTGACGTCCTGCCCAGCTCCGGGAGGCGAGGCACGAGTCCGCATGGCGGGGCGTGAGGCCGAGCGGCAGGCTCGCGAGCTGGTCCGGGCCGTCACGGAACTGGCGCCCGGCACCGCCAACTTCTCCCTGGCCACCAGCTTCGTGGCGTCCACCTTGAGGCGAGTGCGGCTGCGCCGTCTGATCATCTCAGAAGCCTTCGATTACTCGACCTAATTGGCACGTGTAAGCCGATGGTGGTGACTGTTGTTGTTATTGTTGTTGTTATACAGGTTTCACCGATATCTGGACGTGGACCGACACAAGGTGATCCGTGCAATAGATGGGTGAGTGACGCGTGGCATTTAGCAAAATTAAGTGCAGGGCTAAATTAACGTGAGTGGCTTTGTCTCTATTTTGTTTGTGCGGTCATTGGTTCCCAGGCTGAGATCTCCCAACTCACTTCTAAACTAAACTTAGACACTATTTTTATTATTTTACCAGGTAAGGCCCACTGAGCTATGTAGCTCTTTTTTTCAGAAGCGAGCCGGCCACAAACGATAGCCATACGAAGTGGCTTATCACGTGGAAATTTCTAGCAGGCGAATACTCTAAACGCGTGATGTTGATTCTCAATGCGGAGGGATAAAAACAGAGAAAACCCATGCGACCACGGGGAGAGACACGCATGGAAATTGCAAATATACAACAGGTGTCAGGGTCGAGTTCGGACCCACGACCTCCTGTGTACCAGGCGAGGTAGTTAACATCTTGCCACCGTGTGCGCCTCATTGCTTTGAAGAGCCACTGTAACTGTCCCACTGAAAGATCATTCTCAGCACGCCGCTTTAACGTGGGGTAGAGAGGAGAGAGAGAGATTTCTTCCGGAAGACTCTGAATTCCCCGGATTATAAGACGTATCTCCAAGCCACTTCAGTGTAAGCCCAGCGCAGGACAGAGGTCGCTATCGGGTACCCGATACCCGTACCCTACCCGATACCCGGCTACCCGTACCCAGCCGGGTATGGGTACCCGTTTGCGACCCTGGTGCGGCCGGGTACAGGTAGACCGTGAGTCACTGGTGAGTAACCGTTTGTCACTCATTTCCCAACGTCTCTTATCACAATTCAAGTTCCTAGAATCAACCCACCCGCGCCTGCAAAATGGCTTCATCCCAGAGGTCGCAATCAGGTACCCGATACCCGTACCTTACCCGATACCCGGCCGGGTACGGGTAGGGTACGGGTACGGCCGGGTACGGGTACGGGTACCCATTTGCGCCCCTGGTGCGGCTGGGTACGGGTACGGGTAAGGAATCAAAACCCGTTTGCGACCTCTGGCGCAGGAGAGGCCTCCATCACGAGCAAGCTGCCACCCCCCCCCCTCCCCCGCGTGTGCGCACGCAGGATTCATGAGAAGCTGCTGGTGCATTCGGACGGGCTGAAGGCAGGCAGCTGGCGGAGCCTCACCCACGGCTTCCTACACTCTCCCCTCCTCCTCACCACCGAGCACAATGTGAGCCCATCGGCTCGCCGGAGTGGAGTAAACTAAATTAGAAGTAAACTGAGCAATTTTTGTTTTAACAGCTAAGGCCCCACTGAGCTACTTTGTAGCTCTTTGCTCAGAAGCGACCCTGGCCACCACAAATGACAGCTGTACGAAGTCGCGTGGAAATCTACGGCAGCCAAATACTCTAAAAACGCACGTCACGTTGTTCATAAACGTGGAGGCAAAAACCGGAGAAAAATCCACGCGACCACGGGGAGAGCATGCAAACTCGAAATATACAGCGGACGTCAGGGTCGCGATCGCACCCATGACATCCTGTATATGTACGTGTGTACCGTAAGTAGCCGGCCTTGCTAATCGGAGGTGCGGTGTTGAGTCTATGGGTAGTGTTAGTCTATGGGTAGTGTTGAGTCTATGGGCAGTGTTGAGTCTATGGGCAGTGGTAGTCTATGGGTAGTGTTGAGTCTGGGTAGCAGTGTTGAGTCTATGGGTAGTGTCAGTCTATGGGCAGTGTTGAGTCTATGGGTAGTGTTAGTCAATGGGCAGTGTTGAGTTTATGGGTAGTGTTGAGGCTATGGTGCAGTGTTGAGTTAATGGGTAGTGATAATTGGTTCTTTACCCTTCTATCTGGCAACAAAACTGACACCTTTTTACAAGGAGTCATGTTTGCATAGACCGCAATACCTGCAGTCATAATACAAACAAAAGAACATAACTCTGATAATGTGCACTGTCCTTAAAGTTGATTGATCCACACCCGAGACAGCTTTCCTTAGAGCCTAGTCTCATATGGGTTGGACCAGATGACGCCAAAAGGCGCACAACTCAAAGACAATGCACCATCAGAGTATGAGAGCTCGGGGCAAGCATCTACACTATGGGAACCTCATTTGCCAGTAAAAATATGATAATTGGTTCTTTACGCTTCTATCTGGCAACAAAACTGACACCTTTTTACAAGGAGTCATGTTTGCATAGACCGCAATACCTGCAGTCATAATACAAACAAAAGAACATAACTCTGATAATGTGCACTGTCCTTAAAGTTGATTGATCCACACCCGAGACAGCTTTCCTTAGAGCCTAGTCTCATATGGGTTGGACCAGATGACGCCAAAAGGCGCACAACTCAAAGACAATGCACCATCAGAGTATGAGAGCTCGGGGCAAGCATCTACACTATGGGAACCTCATTTGCCAGTAAAAATATGATAATTGGTTCTTTACCCTTCTATCTGGCAACAAAACTGACACCTTTTTACAAGGAGTCATGTTTGCATAGACCGCAATACCTGCAGTCATAATACAAACAAAAGAACATAACTCTGATAATGTGCACTGTCCTTAAAGTTGATTGATCCACACCCGAGACAGCTTTCCTTAGAGCCTAGTCTCATATGGGTTGGACCAGATGACGCCAAAAGGCGCACAACTCAAAGACAATGCACCATCAGAGTATGAGAGCTCGGGGCAAGCATCTACACTATGGGAACCTCATTTGCCAGTAAAAATATGATAATTGGTTCTTTACCCTTCTATCTGGCAACAAAACTGACACCTTTTTACAAGGAGTCATGTTTGCATAGACCGCAATACCTGCAGTCATAATACAAACAAAAGAACATAACTCTGATAATGTGCACTGTCCTTAAAGTTGATAGATCCACACCCGAGACAGCTTTCCTTAGAGCCTAGTCTCATATGGGTTGGACCAGATGACGCCAAAAGGCGCACAACTCAAAGACAATGCACCATCAGAGTATGAGAGCTCGGGGCAAGCATCTACACTATGGGAACCTCATTTGCCAGTAAAAATATGATAATTGGTTCTTTACCCTTCTATCTGGCAACAAAACTGACACCTTTTTACAAGGAGTCATGTTTGCATAGACCGCAATACCTGCAGTCATAATACAAACAAAAGAACATAACTCTGATAATGTGCACTGTCCTTAAAGTTGATTGATCCACACCCGAGACAGCTTTCCTTAGAGCCTAGTCAGATAGAAGGGTAAAGAACCAATTATCATATTTTTACTGGCAAATGAGGTTCCCATAGTGTAGATGCTTGCCCCGAGCTCTCATACTCTGATGGTGCATTGTCTTTGAGTTGTGCGCCTTTTGGCGTCATCTGGTCCAACCCATATGAGACTAGGCTCTAAGGAAAGCTGTCTCGGGTGTGGATCAATCAACTTTAAGGACAGTGCACATTATCAGAGTTATGTTCTTTTGTTTGTATTATGACTGCAGGTATTGCGGTCTATGCAAACATGACTCCTTGTAAAAAGGTGTCAGTTTTGTTGCCAGATAGAAGGGTAAAGAACCAATTATCATATTTTTACTGGCAAATGAGGTTCCCATAGTGTAGATGCTTGCCCCGAGCTCTCATACTCTGATGGTGCATTGTCTTTGAGTTGTGCGCCTTTTGGCGTCATCTGGTCCAACCCATATGAGACTAGGCTCTAAGGAAAGCTGTCTCGGGTGTGGATCAATCAACTTTAAGGACAGTGCACATTATCAGAGTTATGTTCTTTTGTTTGTATTATGACTGCAGGTATTGCGGTCTATGCAAACATGACTCCTTGTAAAAAGGTGTCAGTTTTGTTGCCAGATAGAAGGGTAAAGAACCAATTATCATATTTTTACTGGCAAATGAGGTTCCCATAGTGTAGATGCTTGCCCCGAGCTCTCATACTCTGATGGTGCATTGTCTTTGAGTTGTGCGCCTTTTGGCGTCATCTGGTCCAACCCATATGAGACTAGGCTCTAAGGAAAGCTGTCTCGGGTGTGGATCAATCAACTTTAAGGACAGTGCACATTATCAGAGTTATGTTCTTTTGTTTGTATTATGACTGCAGGTATTGCGGTCTATGCAAACATGACTCCTTGTAAAAAGGTGTCAGTTTTGTTGCCAGATAGAAGGGTAAAGAACCAATTATCATATTTTTACTGGCAAATGAGGTTCCCATAGTGTAGATGCTTGCCCCGAGCTCTCATACTCTGATGGTGCATTGTCTTTGAGTTGTGCGCCTTTTGGCGTCATCTGGTCCAACCCATATGAGACTAGGCTCTAAGGAAAGCTGTCTCGGGTGTGGATCAATCAACTTTAAGGACAGTGCACATTATCAGAGTTATGTTCTTTTGTTTGTATTATGACTGCAGGTATTGCGGTCTATGCAAACATGACTCCTTGTAAAAAGGTGTCAGTTTTGTTGCCAGATAGAAGGGTAAAGAACCAATTATCATATTTTTACTGGCAAATGAGGTTCCCATAGTGTAGATGCTTGCCCCGAGCTCTCATACTCTGATGGTGCATTGTCTTTGAGTTGTGCGCCTTTTGGCGTCATCTGGTCCAACCCATATGAGACTAGGCTCTAAGGAAAGCTGTCTCGGGTGTGGATCAATCAACTTTAAGGACAGTGCACATTATCAGAGTTATGTTCTTTTGTTTGTATTATGACTGCAGGTATTGCGGTCTATGCAAACATGACTCCTTGTAAAAAGGTGTCAGTTTTGTTGCCAGATAGAAGGGTAAAGAACCAATTATCATATTTTTACTGGCAAATGAGGTTCCCATAGTGTAGATGCTTGCCCCGAGCTCTCATACTCTGATGGTGCATTGTCTTTGAGTTGTGCGCCTTTTGGCGTCATCTGGTCCAACCCATATGAGACTAGGCTCTAAGGAAAGCTGTCTCGGGTGTGGATCAATCAACTTTAAGGACAGTGCACATTATCAGAGTTATGTTCTTTTGTTTGTATTATGACTGCAGGTATTGCGGTCTATGCAAACATGACTCCTTGTAAAAAGGTGTCAGTTTTGTTGCCAGATAGAAGGGTAAAGAACCAATTATCATATTTTTACTGGCAAATGAGGTTCCCATAGTGTAGATGCTTGCCCCGAGCTCTCATACTCTGATGGTGCATTGTCTTTGAGTTGTGCGCCTTTTGGCGTCATCTGGTCCAACCCATATGAGACTAGGCTCTAAGGAAAGCTGTCTCGGGTGTGGATCAATCAACTTTAAGGACAGTGCACATTATCAGAGTTATGTTCTTTTGTTTGTATTATGACTGCAGGTATTGCGGTCTATGCAAACATGACTCCTTGTAAAAAGGTGTCAGTTTTGTTGCCAGATAGAAGGGTAAAGAACCAATTATCATATTTTTACTGGCAAATGAGGTTCCCATAGTGTTAATGGGTAGTGTTGAGTCTATGGGTGGTTGTGAGTCTAGGGGCAGTGTCAGTCTATGGGAGAGAGATTCCCGTTGATTCCGAATTTGTAGTTGCGATCTCCTGTAGGGACCTCCGATGAGCACGATCGGCTACGTACGTTGCGAAAGAAATTGGAGGCGCACACGCACACAGATGTTGACGGCGACGATGACGATGACGACGACGATGATGACGATGACGACGACGATGGTGACGACGTCGATGACGATGACGACGATCATGACGTCGATCGCGTGCGCGCCGTGCCAGACGGAGGCCCACTACGCCGTGCTCTTCCTGCTGCTCGCCTTGTCGGCTTCTCCGTCGAACACCGAGTACACGGAGCGCCCCGTCGCCCAGCCTCCAGGTAACCGCGGCCGCCGCCCTCACCTGTGAAACAAAAAGAGCTTCACAACTCATCGGATTCCTCCGGGATGAACAAAAATGTTGTGATCCTGATTTCGCGTGAACGCGGCAACAGCTTGCGGCAGCGGCGGTGATTGTAGCAGAGGTCGCCGTTGCAGTTCACATCCGGTGATCAACGCCGGGAGGGGGTGGGAAGCATGGGGTTGGTGGGGGGGGCGATGGGGGTGGTGGGGGGGGCGGTGCAGTGGCGGTGCTAAAAATGAAGTGACTGCCTCAGTGGGCTGCCTGCTAGGATGGGGATGGTTTAGTTTCATTGCTATGCGAGTTGGGCGATTTGTTTAACTTTCTTGTACTTTGCACTACTGTTGTAACTGTTGTTGTGACGTTCTTACCCCGTGCCCCTAATTGATATCTGCGCAAAATAATTAGTTCATTAGCTTATCGGATTACTCCTGCAGTCTAAATAAATATTCTGATTGCTAGCATTGCTGAAAGCTTCCGAGTGAACGCCACCGACTGACTGTAAGAGTGGGAAGAGCTTAATCCAGATGGCGGTGCCGATGTCGAAGCGATTATAGCAGTCGCCGGACGTTGGCGTCGTCGATTGCATGCTACGTACGTACGAATGTTGAGCTTCTTTCGCACCGTACGTAGCCAAACGTGCTAATCGGAGGTGCGGGGGAATGACAACAAACTTAACACAAAATGCAGTTCGAAAGAAAGTCGTTTTCAATGTAGATGATGATGTTGATTTGAAAGTGCATAGCTCCAGTGGCTTCCTAACATCGGAAGGAAAGAGCGTTCCAGACGGCCGCAGAAGGGCATCTGAAAACGCGCGATGATGCGGCGACCACCGTCTTTGTGCGAGGGGTAGCCTAAGCCGCTGCGAGGAATGACCGGAGTTTGCTGGGTGGTTTATGCGTTGCCTTGACTAGACCAGCGAGGTATTGTGGTTCATTTGTGTCAAGCGTTTTGTGTGTAACGAGCGCGACATTTGTAACGCGTTCGATCGGCAACCGGAAGCCTATGCAGCTCGACGAGCACTGGACGGACACGCTCGGATCTTGCGGTACCCGTCACGACGTGGGTACTGCAACATCCGACGTTACGAAGTTAGGCGGAAGGAAGCAAGGAATGACAGAAGGCTGATGACCTCTCGACCTTGATCTTTTCGCCAGCGGCGGAGGAGGTGTTTGACTGGGCGAGCTACCTGCGGGAAGACGTCTTCGCGGGACCCTACCCGGACACGCCCGTACGCACGCACACGCGCACACGCACACGCACACACGCACACACGCACACACGCACACACACGCACACACGTACACGCACACACACGCACATGCGCACACACGCACACACGCACACACGCACACGCACACACACACACGCACACACGTACACACGCACACACGCGCATGCGCACACACGCATGCGCACACACGCACACACGCACACACGCACACACGCACGCATGCGCGCACACGCGCACACGCACACACGCACATACGCACGCACACGTACACACGCACACACGCACGCACGCACACACGCGCATGCGCACACACGCACACATGCGCACACACTACTTTTTTATTTATTTACTAGGATTACTGTTTTACCAGGTAAGGCCCCCACTGAGCTACGCAGCTTTTTTTCAGAAGTCACCTGGCCACAAATGATAGCTTATCACGTGGACATTTATGGCAGCCAAATATTAAAACGCGTGATGTCGATTCTAAATACGGAGAAAGATCCACGTGGCCATGGGATTGAGCGAGACACCGCAAACTCCAAATATACAGTTTAACACGTCGGCTTTCGCGACCAAATATACAGCAGCAGGCATCGTCAGGGTCGGGATCGAACCCACGACCTCCTGTAGACCAGGCGAGGTAGTTAACATCTCACCACGGGGAGAGAGAGAGACACGCAAACTCTAAATATACAGCAGCAGGCATCGTCAGGGTCGGGATCGAACCCACGACCTCCTGCACACCAGGCGAGGTAGTTAACATCTCCCAGCCAGCGTGGCGGATTTATCCTGAGCGTGGCTGCGGCTCATGCCCGTGTGATCCAGGGTTGGCGGATCACGCCGAGATGGCGCCCCGTGAAGTAGCGAGACCAACAGAGTCTGGTGCCTACCACGAGGCCGTGTCATGGCGCGGGCCGGTGCTGCGGTGACGTCACCAAGCCCTGCCCCCCACCACCTCCCATCCCGCGGCACACGCGTGGCGCCCCAGGGTGGCACGCACGCACGCACCCTCCCGGAGATTTGTCTCGGTTAACGACGTGCGGGGCCACGCTTGCTGTCTGTGCAGGAGTGGTCGGAGGAGGATGAGGAGGAGGAGGATGAGGAAAAGAAAGGATTCCGTCGTGTGGACTCGGGGATTCAGGCCGATCGGAGTCCCGTGCTGCACCCCGGTCCTCCCAAGGGCACGGACGTCTCAAAGCCAGCAGGTTCTTGCTCATCATCGTCGTCGTCGGCAGCATCAGCATCATCGGCATCATCGGCATAATCATCATCGTCAGCATCGTCATCATCGTCATCATCGTCAGCATCGTCAGCATCATCGTCATCATCGTCATCATCATCAGCGTCATCATCGTCGGCATCGTCATCATCGTCATTGTCATCATCGTCATTGTCATCATCGTCATCATCGTCAGTATAATCATCATCGTCAGCATCATCGTCATCATCGTCAGCATCGTCAGCATCGTCATCATCGTCAGCATCGTCATCATCAGCAGCCTCGTCATCATTGTCAGCATCATCATCATCGTCATCATCGTCATGAGCGTCGCCATCTCACCGTGCCGTGATTCCGCCGTCCGTCCCTCGCTCCTGCACGCGAGACCGACCTCGTTGCTCACGTCTCGCGTGCACGGACACCTCGCCGCGGATTAATTGGATCGAAATGGATCGTCGGCTCGTTCCTGCTAGAGTCTGTTCTGTGGTGAGCCGTGGCGTAGCGGTTAGTGCCGCTTCGCGACGAACCCGGCGACCCGTGTTCGATTCCCGTTCACGGCCAACACCGGTGACGATTATCTGAAACGATCATGGGCCTCCCCTAGGTCGACTCAGCCTCAGATGAGTACCTGGTGCGGTGTGGAAACATCGCCACCGGGGAAAGAAAGGCGGCCGGGCGTGGGGCTGGCTGCCCACCCCTTCGTGTGCCTTGCCGGCATTCATAGGTGCTACTCGCTAACAGCACTTGCCCCAACAGCCTGTTCAGGCTGTACGGGGGACCTTTGCCTCCGACAACGTGGTAGTAGTTTGATTTAAAGCTTTCGTGACTGCAGGGATTCATAATCTTGGTTCTTTCGGTAAAGTCACGTATTATTTTATTATTTCCCTTCTACGTGACTTTACCGAAAGAACCAAGAATATGACGTGGTAGTAGTTGCGTTCCTGAAGAACGCCGCGTTCTTGACAAAAAAACGCGTGAAATAACAAATAAATATGCAATGTAGGGGTAAAGCGTCAGCGCGTGAGATGCGTTACACGGGGCTGAACAACGAGCGAGGCGCGTGGGGCAGCATCTGGAAGCATCTCGCAGCATCCCATTTCCTCGCCGAGGCTGCCGCACGACCGCTTGTTCCGCTCGCCCGATGGAGCTGCATCCGCGCTACAGAAAAAACAAATTTAGCGTTCCCCCGCTACTAACAACGTTCATCGCATTGTTATATCCGCGCTCATCGGAGAACGGGACTGTACGTGCATCGGCGTGGAAGAGTAGGCCAAATCCCCTCCCTCCAGAGAGGTGGCTCCCTTCGAGCTCCGTCCGGTGGGAGCCGGCAGCGGTGATTGGGGTGGTTGGTGGTGACGTTGGTGGTGACGTCGGTGATGACGTCGGTGGTGACGTCGGCGGTGACGTCGGTGGTGACGTCGGTGGTGCACGTGGCGTGTGTTGTTGTGTTTAGAGAAGGAGAGCTGTGACTATCGCTGGCTCCGTGAGCACCTTGTGCGTCGATACTGGGCTGTCCCGTTTCCCCACTGCCCGTGTAGCGCTCACCTCCACTCCAACTTGGCCAAGGCCTGGTAAGGCCATGAACACAGCACCCTGTTGTATTATGTAAAGACACGGTGTTCATAACTGGTGGGACAAACTTACCCCCTTGTGTGTATTTCGTGATATCTCTCCTAGTATATATACGAGTACAGATTAGACACACACACATATTACGCACGTACACATACACATGATTACATACGCCTTGCAGCATACCCACATAACAAACAACCACTTACAGACAGACAAACGTACATACATGCTCATGTGCACACACACACCAACAACAATAAGAACACACAAAAGAAAAAGATGCCCCACATAGCCTTAACAGACTGTAGGGGCAAGTGCTGTTAGCGAGCAGCACCTATGAAGGCCGGCACGGTACACGAGGGGGTGGGTGGCCAGCACCACGCCCGGCCGCCTTTGGTCTCCCCAGTGGCGATGTTGACGCACCACACCAGGTACTCATTTCAGGCTGAGTCGACCTAGGGGAGGCCCAGGACCGGTTCAGTTAATCGTCACCGGTGTTGGCCGTTGGCGGGAATCGAACCCGGGTCGCTACACCACCGCTCCCCACTCACACACTCACACGGACACATCTGCCCGCACACACGTGGATATGTACGCACGCCCACGTGCCTCCTCCGGCGCAGCCGCCGCCGCCGCCCTGTGTCCACGCGTGACGTCTCTGCTGTGTGTGTGGCGACAGGGAAGGGTTCCTCTGCGAGACGGACGCCCTGTCCGTGCCCCGGGCAGGTGCTGTGCTCACTGAGGCACAGCTGGTGAGGGAGACCCTGTGGTGAGTGGACACCGCACTCTGCCTCGCTCCAAAGACAAAGATCCCCCGTGTAGCCCTAACGGACTGTTGGGGCAAGTGCTGTTAGCGAGCAGCACCTGTGAAGGCCGGCACGGCACTCGAGGGGGTGGGTGGCCAGAACTAAGCCCGGACAGATTTGTCTCCCCAGTGGTGACGTTTCACACGGCACCGGCTACTTATTTGAGGCTGAGTCGACCTAGACGAGGCCCAGGACCTGTTCAGATATTCGTCACTGCTGTTGGCCGTGAGCGGGAGTCGAACTCGGATCGCCGGGTTCGTAGCTCAGCACGCTAACCGTTGTGCCACCGCTCCCCCATCGCTACACACACACGTACATGTGGGTTGGTGTTGTGAGTTAGTGTTGAGCCTGTGAGTTTGTGTTGTGGGTTTGTGTTGAGACTGTGGGTTGGTGTTGTGAGTTAGTGTTGAGCATGTGAGTTTGTGTTGTAGGTTGGTGTTGAGGCTGTGGGTTGGTGTTGTGAGTTAGTGTTGAGCCTGTGAGTTTGTGTTGTAGGTTGGTGTTGAGGCTGTGGGTTGGTGTTGTGAGTTAGTGTTGAGCATGTGAGTTTGTGTTGTAGGTTGGTGTTGAGGCTGTGGGTTGGTGTTGTGAGTTAGTGTTGAGCCTGTGAGTTTGTGTTGTAGGTTGGTGTTGAGGCTGTGGGTTGGTGTTGTGAGTTAGTGTTGAGCCTGTGAGTTTGTGTTGTAGGTTGGTGTTGAGGCTGTGGGTTGGTGTTGTGAGTTAGTGTTGAGCCTGTGAGTTTGTGTTGTGGGTTTGTGTTGAGACTGTGGGTTGGTGTTGTGAGTTAGTGTTGAGCCTGTAAGTTTGTGTTGTGGTTGGTGTTGAGGCTGTGGGTTGGTGTTGTGAGTTAGTGTTGAGCCTGTGAGTTTGTGTTGTGGGTTGGTGTTGGGGCTGTGGGTAGGTGTTGTGAGTTAGTGTTGAGCCTGTAAGTTTGTGTTGTGGTTGGTGTTGAGGTTGTGGGTTGGTGTTGTGAGTTAGTGTTGAGCCTGTGAGTTTATGTCGTAGGTTGTTGTAGGTTCCCGTTGAGGCTGTGAGTTCGTTGTATCACCCGGCGATGTTGAGTGACATTGGCGTGTCCCGTGTTTCCCCCAGGCTACTGATGGGCACCACGAACCTCTTTGCGTTTGAGGTGCATCACGGGAAGGTGACGGTCCGCGAAGGCATAGGCGTCACCCACCTTACTCCGGTAACGCCTACATTGTGTGAGATTATCAAACGAACGAATCGCGTGGCCGCGTGGCCGCGTGCTTGGCTTCCGGGGTCAGACTCACCGGCACCGTTGAGATCCGGCGATCGAACCACCGGCGTCTCGGCTGAGTCCGACGACGGCGGCTGAGTAGCCGCGCAGCGACGGACGCAAATTCGCGGTGGCTTCGCCACGGCGCTTGCGCCAGGCTAGGTGCACCTCGTGAACTGTCGAAGGCTCCCACCCAGCCGCGTGGTGCCCAGCCACGACACCCTCTCTAGCGCCATGGCGGGCCTTCCTAGGTTGCGCACACGCTCGCTAACGGCACTTGCCCCTACGATTGCCTGTCGGGGGGATCTTTGTCTTTGTTGTGTGTGCGCATGTGCGTAGCAGTTAGCTGCGCTGTGCTACGGACCATGCCATCCGAGTTCGATTCCCGCTCACGGAACCCGTCCTGGGCCTTTCCCCTAGGTCGACTCGGCCTCAAATGAGTACCTGTTGCGGTGTGTAGTTAACATCGCCACGAGGGAGACAAAGGCAGCCGGGCGTGGTGCCGGCCATCCAGGTCGTGCCGGCCTTCACAGTTGCTACTCGATTGGAACCTCATTTGCCAGTAAAAAATATGATAATTGTTTTTTTTACCCTTCTATCTGGCAACAAAACTGACACCTTTTTTACAAGGAGTCATGTTTGCATAGGCCACAATACCTGCAGTCGTAATGCAAACAAAAAACATAACTCTGATGATGTGCATACAAACAAAAACGAAAAAACATAACTCTGATGATGTGCATACATCATCAGAGTTATGTTTTTTGTTTGCATTATGACTGCAGGTATTGTGGCCTATGCAAACATGACTCCTTGTAAAAAAGGTGACGGGAAGGGTAAAAAAACAATTATCAGGTGCTACTCGCTCACAGCACTTGCCCCAACAGTCTGTTAAAGCTACGCGGTGGGGGGGGATTTTTGTCTTTGTGCGTGCCAGGCGAGTCTGCGAGCGTTGCTGGGCGACGTGTGTGCGTTCGGCGAGGTGACTCTAAGGCTCCAGGCCTTCGTCGAAGACACGACGCGGCCGGCCAGCGACGAGGTGAGGACGGCGGGGGACACGCGGTGACCCCCGTAGGGGGCGAGCGTTTGGCGTGCGTCGGTGGCGCTGGGCGAGGTGGCGTTCTCCGCCTAGCCTCGGCGTAGCTGCGTGTACACGCACGGCTCGCCTTGGTAGTCCCCGGCCTGGGGGTACGCGGGCTACTGGGGGTACGTGGCAATGTTCCAGGGGGTGCGCGAGGCGATTTGTAAAACGCGTGAAATTACATCGTACGTGGGAGGCGTTGGCGAATGACCGCGCTGTATGAATCTCCGTCACGCTCCGTCACCCTCGGTCGCGCTCTCCCTAACGCTCCGTCACGCTCCGTCACGCTCCGTCACGCTCCGTCACGCTCCGTCACGCTATCCCTAACGCTCCGTCACGCTCCGTCACGCTCCGTCACGCTCTCCCTAACGCTCCGTCACGCTCCGTCACGCCCCGTCACGTGGTCACGGCTCGCAGGCTCCGCCGTGCCGCACGCTGCAGGCGTTCGCCTTCTCCCTCGCCGAGTACCTCGGAGCCTTCCGTCGGGAGCTCACCGACGTGGAGCGGCGCGCCATGCGGCAGGGTGAGTTACGCGCACCTCACCGCGGGGCGTCGGCAGGCCTCGGCAAGGTAAGGTAATTTACCCTTTTGACCGCATCACCCAGACACACAGCAGCACGCGTGACGCCGTGTGACGCCGCGTGACGCCCCGGCGTGTCCGCGCGTGTCCCAGAGGGCCCGACGCTCACGCTGTCCGCGCTGCTGGAGGAGCTGCGCTCGCGACGCTCCGGGCTGCTGCAGCTGAGACGCGCACTGGACGAGGGCATCGCACCGCACGGGGGGTCGAGCGGGGGGTCGAGCGGGGGGTCGAGCGGGGGGTCGTCCGCTGCCGCCACCCTTTTCCCAGCGCCCCCCGCTCACGTGCGCGCGGCCCGGCTCATCAACGCGCTGCACCGTGCAGCGGTGGAGCATCACAACACGGGGCACGCCACGCACACGGTAACAACAACGACACGGGACATGCCACGCACACGGTAACAACAACAACAACAACACGGGACACGCCACGCACACGGTAACAACAACAACGACACGGGGCACGCCACGCACACGGTAACAACAACAACAACACGGGGGACGCCACGCAAACGGTAACAACAACAACACGGGACACGCCACGCATCACAGAGACGCAATGCGTCTCTGTGATGCCTGTATGTTGTGCGTGGCGTCTGTGTGATGCGCGTCGTGCGTGCTTGCGTGGTGTCTGCGCGTGCTTCTGTGGTGTCTGTGATGCGTGTCTATGTTGTGTGTGGTGTCTGTGTGGTGCGTGTCTGTGTGATGCGTGTCTATGTTGTGTGTGGTGTCTGTGTGATGCGTGTCTGTGTGTCTGCGTGCTTGCGTGGTGTCTGCGCGTGCAGGCCCAGCTGCTGCTCACTCTGTTTGTGAGCTCCCTGCGGCCGTCCCTGGAGATGGCCGGTGAGTGCGTGACCCTCGGCCACCTCCACGACCCCGCCGGGGAATTCATCCTGGAGAGGTGAGCGACCCGCCCCATAGACGACACTTTTATATATTTTAAGACCTCTATTGTGGATGATGTTGGCCTACTGTGTGTTAAACTGACGTAGCAGTAGGTTTTCGCGACCAATGTCATCCATAACGCAGGTTTATTTTTTGGGTTGGATCGCGTGAATATGAACGTGTGGTTAAGCACCGCCACCACCCGACACAGCCGATCGGTAAGGTTTGTCACGTGAACATAACGGGCAGCTCAACCGCTATTGGATACCCATTGTAATTGATATGCATTCATGAATCCCCCTTAGCAAGCGAAGGGCTCGCAAGTGACGCCGTCACGTCAGAGGTCGCAAACGGGTTTTGATTCCTTACCCGTACTCGTACCCGGCCGCACCAGGGTCGCAAACGGGTACCCGTACCCGGACGTACCCTACCCGTACCCGTACCCGGCTTGAAGAGAGGAGCGGAATGAGGTTAAGGAGGAGGACTACTTAATGTACAGGGGCAGTGTTGAGTTTGTGGACAGTGTTGAGTCTATGGGCTGTGTTGAGTCTATGGGCAGTGTTGAGTCTGTGGCAGTGTTGAGTCTGTGGGCAGTGTTGAGTCTGTGGGCAGTGTTGAGTTTGTGGGTAGTGTTGAGTCTGTGGGCAGTGTTGAGTCTGTGGGCAGTGTTGAGTTTGTGGGTAGTGTTGAGTCTGTGGGCAGTGTTGAGTCTATGGGCAGTGTTGAGTCTGTGGGCAGTGTTGAGTCTATGGGTAGAAGTTGATTCAAGTGGAGGGGTGCAAGGAGGGAGATGCACTGGGAACGGCATTGGGCACAGGCAGAAGGAGGACGAGAGGGCGGACGCGTGTTGGCGATGCGCCGTTTATGGAAACCGGCTGCGACGCGCGTTCACGTGACGGTTGACCAGTCCTGCGTCGCCATCTCGCCCTGCGTGTGTGGACGCGCCCGCCCACCCGCCGCGACTCACGCAGAAACCGCGCGGTCTGCGAGGAGCACGAGGACTTCTGGCAGAAGGCGTTCACGCTGCGCCACTTCCCGCGGGACGGGGGCCGCCGGTCGGCAGACGGGGGGGTCGGAGCAGGAGACGGAGTTCCCTTCCTCACCCCCATCCTGGACAAGCTGCTGCTCGTTGGGAAGTCCTGCGCCTTGCTGCTGAGCCTGCAGGGAGAGCAAACCGCCAACGTCCCCGCTTCGCCGGACCGTGGGGGTACGGCCTTCACGCAGTAGCCCAGCGGGGCCTTAGCTGGTAAATAAAAAAAGAAGAAAGTTTTGACAGAGACGGTGCGGTTGGGTTGATCCCGTGTCCGTTTCTCCCCCCCCCCCGCCTCTCTCTGTCCGTCACCAGAGCTGGGCAGCCGGAGTCTCTACGACCTCTTCGTGCGTTCTCTCCTCGCGCACCTCGGGGACGGCCACCGCCTCCCCGTGCCGCCGGCGACGCCGACGCCGACGACGACGACGACGCCGCAGCCATCGGCCTCCGTCGCCCTCCCCGTGAACGACGCCGGCGCCGGCGCAGAGCACAGCTCGGCGAGCCGCGGGGGGACCGCGGCCGCGCTGGTGGTGGATGGAGGGGGCGGCAGGGGCGGCGGCGGGGTGAGGCACGTTCTGCACGAGGTGCAGGAGGCCGTAGGGAGGCACCTGCTGGAGCCCGCTACCCACGATCCTCTGCTGGCGTACAACTTCTCAAGGTGCGTCGGGCGCACAACTCTTCACCACTGGCACTGCCACCTCTCCTGATTTTCCCTCTTTGTCAAGGTAGCCGGTGAATCGGCAGATTCCGGCGTGGTGGGGTGTAGCGTGGGTTCTCCCACCTCGAGCGAAGACGCGCCGGCTTTGCGTGGAAAGAGTAGGCCAAATGACCCAGTGGCAGGGCTCACCAGAGCTCGCTCGCATGGTGAGTTGAGACCTGGAGGGCGTGAGCGGACGCGCCCGCCCGCCCGCCGTGCAGGGGGAAGGACAACGAACTTTGATATTCTTTTCACTCCTATCGTGTCTTTGTATTGTTTGTTGTTGTTTGTTGTTGTAACATCCTGACCCCGTGCCCCGACTGGACATCTGCGACAAAACAGCTTCACAGCTCATCGGATTCCTCCAGTGTAAATACACATTCTGATAAAGCCTCCCTCTCTCTATCTCTCCTCCCCGACTCCCAGGCTGTACTTTGATCTGACGCCGTCGGTGGCGAGCGACGTGCGGGGGGAGGGGGGCCCGGACCCCGCCGGAGGAGGGGGGGGCCGTGCTGGGATGGGGGTGCCCGGCGGGGAGACGGGCCCCGCCACTCGGAGGGCCGGTGACGCACCCCTCGAACAGATGCTCAGCGATTCCCTGTACCCGCACGTGCAGCGGCAGTACCTGCTCGTGTGCGGGCAGCTCATGGCCATGCTCAAGGAGCGGCACGGGTGTGGAACTCGCGCACGCACCGTCACGCACGCACAGTCACACACACACAGTCACACATACACAGTCACACACAGTCACATACACAGTCACGCACACACAGTCACACACAGTCACACACACACGGTCACGCACGCACAGTCACACACAGTGACATACTCACAGTCACACACACACAGTCACACACAGTCACACACACAGTCACACACAGTCACACACACACAGTCACATACAGTCACATACACACAGTCACACACACACACAGTCATACACAGTCACGCACACACAGTCACACACACACAGTCACACATACACAGTCACACACAGTCACATACACAGTCACGCACACACAGTCACACACAGTCACACACATACGGTCACGCACACACAGTCACACACAGTGACATACTCACAGTCACACACACACAGTCACAGACACACAGTCACGCACAGTCACACACACACACACAGTCATACACAGTCACACACACACACAGTCACACACACACAGTCACACACACAGTCACACACACACAGTCACCCACACACAGTCACACACACACAGTCACACACACACAGTCACGCACACACGCATCCAAAGACTAAGGCCCCCTATGTCGGCTTCACAGGATGTTGTGGGAAGTGCTGTTTTGCGTGAAAGTCACCATCTAAATAGAGCACGCTTGTGTGTATGTACGTTCTTTCGCTCCGTACTTAGCCCACCGTCCTCATCGGAGGTGCGGGGAAGGACAGAAAACTAAACACATAAAGCAGTTCGAAAGAAATAAGTCTGTCGATCTAGATGATTTAAAAGTGCCTAGCTCCAGTAGCTTCCTAATATCGGAAGGGAAGAGCGTTCCAGACGGCCGCAAAAGCGCGTCTGAAAGCGCCGCGCGATGCGGTGAACACCGTCTCCGTTCGACAGCCGAGTTTGCGCGGTGATGATTGGCTTTACCCCTTCTGGCAATAAAACAGGTGTTGTGTCAAGATGTTCAAACACCAAACAGAAACCTTTTGCAAGGAATCATGTTATTACTGCATTGTCTTTGAAGTTGATTGGTCCACACCAGAGACAGCTTTCTTTAGAGCCCAGTCTCAAACGGTGTTAGACCAGAAGACAACGCCACAAAGCCGACCAGCACAAAGACAACGCCACCATCAGGACTTTGAGAGCTCGGGGTGAGCATCTACATCATGGGACCTCCTTTGCCAGTACCAAAATATGATAATAAGGTTTTCCCCTTTTTTTTTGCCTTTCTGGCAAGAAAACAGCTGTGGTGTTTAGATGTTCAAACACCAAACAGAAACCTTTTGCAAGGAATCCTGTCTGATACTGGCAAGGAGGGGTGGGGGTCACTTGATGCGGCGACGATGGTTTACGCCGCTTGCCGAGAGCGTCGCGGTGTCCGTGGGTTCATTTGCGGCGAGCGCTCCGATTGGCGACCTGATAATTGGTTTTTTACCCTTCTATCTGGCAACAAAACTGACACCTTTTTTACAAGGAGTCATGTTTGCATAGGCCACAATACCTGCAGTCATAATGCAAACAGAAAGCATAACTCTGATAATGTATGCACTGTCCTTGAAGTTGATTGGTCCAAAAAAAGGTGTCAGTTTTGTTGCCAGATAGAAGGGTAAAAAACCAATTATCATATTTTTACTGGCAAATGAGGTTCCAATGGTGTAGATTGGCGACCTCGCAACGTGTGCACGGGGGATGGGGACACCATCGGCGAGCAGTGGGACTGACCGCCGATGCCGCCGTTGCCGCCGCAGGATGATGGATTGCCTGCAGGCCATGCGCAGCTTCTTCCTGCTGGAGGCCGGGGACGCCATGCGGGATTTCTGCGCGCCGGTGTTTGAGCGAGCGAGGCGACGCGAGTGCTGGCGGGACGTCTCCTTCCTCAACACGGCGCTGCAGGAGGCGCTGCGCCACCACGCGCACGCGCGCAGGTACGCTCGGCCTGAAACTAAACTGCAAACTGCAAACTGTTTTACATTTTAGCATTTTTTTTTATTATTATTGTCAACTTTTATGTTTTTCGAATTTTTATCATTGTTATTTTTCTTGTTATAATTTCGTAAGTTCTTTTCTATTTTTTATTTTCTAATCTTTATTTTGTATTACTTTATTATTGCTATTTATTTTGTACAAAGACTCCACTCCTTGAATATTCGACTTGCGAACTTTCAGAGATTTGACCCTATCCGTATGTCCAGTGGCATCTACATCTGCAGAACATGAAGAACCAGTGGCATCTACATCTACAGAACGTGAAGAACCAGTGGAAACATCTGTAGAACGTGAAGAACCAGTGGCATCTACATCTACAGAACGTGAAGAACCAGTGGCATCTACATCTGCAGAACGTGAAGAACCAGTGGCATCTACATCTGCAGAACGTGAAGAACCAGTGGCATCTACATCTACAGAACGTGAAGAACCAGTGGCATATACATCTGCAGAACGTGAAGAACCAGTGGCATTTACATCTACAGAACGTGAAGAACCAGTGGCATCTACATCTGTAGAACGTGAAGAACCAGTGGCATCTACATCTACAGAACGTGAAGAACCAGTGGCATATACATCTGCAGAACGTGAAGAACCAGTGGCATTTACATCTACAGAACGTGAAGAACCAGTGGCAATTACATCTGCAGAACGTGAAGAACCAAGTGGCATCTACATATAGAGGATACTATACAACTTTTTAAGCCATTCCCCGTGTTTAGTGTACACGCCGTATAACATATTTGGAATCGACAGAAGTAGTTGTTGAACTTATGAACAAATCGACTTATGAACAGTACCTGTGGAACCTAACTAGTTCGTCAGTAGAGGAGTCTCTGTATATATTTTTTAACCAGGTTAACGCCCATTGAGCTTTGTTGTTATTTTTTCCCCGAAGCGACCTGGTCACAAATGATAGCTCAACGAAGTGGCTTACAATCGCGTGGACATTTGTTGCGGCAACATAATCTAAACGTGTGACGTCGATTCTAAATGTGGTGGGGAAACTGGAGGGACCTGGAGAAAAATACACGTGACCACGGGGAGAGAGAGCGACACAAACTCCAAATCTACAGTAGGAATCGTCGGGGTCAGGATCGAACCCACGACCTCCTGTAGACCAGGCGAGGGAGTTAACATCTCACCACGGAGGGAGAGAGACACGCAAACTCCAAATATACAGCAGCAGGCATCGTCGGGGTCGGGATCGAACCCATGACTTCCTGTATACTAGGCGAGGTAGTGAACATTTCCTAGCCACCAACGAAGTGGCTTATCACGCAGAAATATATCGCAGCCAAATACTCTTAAACGCGTAATGTTGAGTCTAAACGTGGAGGTAAAAACCGGGAGGACCCGGAGAAAAATTCCACGCAACCACGGGGAGAGAGAGAGAGAGACACGCAAACTCCAAATATACAGCAGCAGGCGGCGTCAGGATCGGTATGGAACCTGCGAGCCTCCTGCATGCCAGGCGAGGTAGTTAACATCTGCTGGTCATCGCGGCGCCCCAACGGGCCGGTGACACGGGACGCGAGCACGGAGCCAGCACGGACGAACCGACCAGCGGGTTCTGGGCCAACAAGCGTGGCGTCTTTTAAGACATGAGCCGTTTGTCTCGGGGCGGCGGTGTTTCACGACTACGACGAACGGACGATCGCTCGCCAACGGCGCTCGCCCACCGTGCCAAGGCCCACCGTGCCAGCTCTGTCTGACAACTCTGCCAAAAATCGCCCGATGATGCTGGACGTAGTTTCCAGCGAAACGTCGTACTCAAATTGTAAATGTTGTGGGTTTACTCTCCAACGCGCGATCGGTGGGTTGGCTGAACTAGTAACGAATTGGCACGTTCTGTTTACGTGACAAACCTTACTAAGTGGCTGCGCCGGGTGATGGCGGGTTTAACGACACATTTATATATTCACGCGATGTAACCCGAACAAAAACCCTCTTGTGGACCGTTTACTGCAGGCTGACTGTGGAGCTCGAGGAGGTTTCTGCCGAAGGTCAGCCTCAGCCAATCAACACGCTCGACGGTCTGACCCTGCACTACGAGGTGGGTCAAGGGCCTTCAGCCGTGTTGCTGTACGTCTCCTCCTGTGTGGTCCAGGCACCCGAGGCTGGCCTGCCCGCTGCTCGAATATCTGGACCATTTCCTAGGCCCGCCGTGGGCCTTAAATGAGTCCCTGGTGCCGCGTGGAAACGTCAGCATTGGGGAGACAAAGCCGGCCGGGCGTGGTGCTGGCCACCCTCCACCTCGTGTGTCGTGCCGGCCTTCATAAGCGCTGTTGCTCACTAACAGCACTTGCCTCAACAGTCTGTTTAGGCTATACGGGGGGGGGGGGGCGGGGTATCTTTGTCTTTATGTGCGTGTGTGCGTGCGTGTGTGCGATGCAGGCCCCGTGGCCGGTCAGCCTGGTGCTGAGCCCCCCAGCGGAGGCCGTTTACCGCCAGGTGTTCACCCTCCTGCTGCAGATCAAGTGGGTGAAGCACAGCCTCGACACGCTGCGCTTCCAAGGTACGGCGCCAGGGGGGCCGCTGCATTTGGGCCCGCAGGCTAGCGGACTAGCAGGCTAGCAGGCCAGGGAGGCTGGCAGGCCAGGGAGGCTGGCAGACCAAGGTCTGGGCAAATCAATCGGCACATTTGCCCTCGTGACAACTCGATTTAATCGGCTCTGTCGCCGGGTGGTGGAGTGTTCTGGTAACAGGACAATGACATCACACCTACACGGCGCCATCTAGCCAACAAGGGAGACTACGAATCGCGCACTCGCAGAGGTTTATCGAACTGTTCAAGAGACCGTTTACTCACGGCCAACGTCAGCAACGAGCAATACCGGAGCCAGTCTCGGTGTCCCCCCCCCCCACCCCCCCCCCCCCCCGCTCCTCGCCGCTCCCCAACAACTTCACCGGTGTAATGAATTACGGTCAAACAACCCCCGATCAGATCCGGTGGCATTTAGACCGCTCATTAAATTGAAATCCGAAACATGTATTACTTATTTATATGTAGTCACTTGCTTACCGTTTTCTGTATTTTGCACTCCTCTCGTTAGTTTTCGTCTCGTTTGACGCGTCGGCTTTCGCGGCCAATATTACTCGCGATGGAGGTTTTTGGGTTAGATCGCGCAAGTCTAAATGTGTCGGTAACCCGCCCACCACCCAACACAGCCAACCGGTAAGGTTTGTCGCGTAGACAAAACGCACCAATCAGTTACTGCTTCAGCCCCACCGGTTGTGTGCTGGAGAGTAAATCCACAACATTTACAATTTGAGTATCCGTGACGTTTCACCGGTAATTACCAGCAGCAGCAGCAGCAGCGTCGGGCGATTTTGCCAGAATTGTGACGTTGATCCACTTGCTTCCCATCTTCAATAGAAGAGCAGACGTCGTCACTCCAAAGCTTTATTTTTCGTATTTGTGCTGTTGTCACTTTCTGACCCCGTGTGCCCCTGCTGGACATCTGTGAAGAAAAGAGCTTCGTAGCTCATCGGATTCTTCCTCGAGTCCAAACACAGATTCCTATGATTGTGATTCTGAAATCAGTCGATATTCTGACACTGGCGAACGGGTCCCGTAGGTTTCGATTTAAAGCTTTCGTGACTGCAGGGATTCATCTTCTTGGTTCTTCACCTGAGGACGGCTGCTTGCGTTGTGGCCGAAACGTCGTGAGAAAGATTTTATTATGTTTTATTTTTATTATTTTATTTTTTCCCTTCTACGTGACTTTACCGAAAGAACCAAGAAGATGGGTCCCGTAGGGTCACTGCCGGTTGCTGTAGTCGTCACCGCTGCTGCTGCTGTTGTTGTTGCTCACGGACGCAGCGTTCCCGCGCGGTGAAGACGACGCGCAGGACGGTAACGACGCGGTCCCCGGCGGGCGGCAGGGGCCGGAGCGCAGCAGCAGCAGCAGCAGGAGCAGCAGCAGCAGCAGCAGCAGGAGGCGAGGCCTTGGCCGGCCGTGCCCGCTCGCCCACCGCATGTTCCTGCTGCGCGTCAAGTTCATGCACTTTGTGAACAGCCTGCACACCTACGTGCTCACCCGGGTAACGTGCGGCCCCGTAGGGTCGCGCACGCACGCCTGCTTGGCATATGCACGCAGACGGGAGATGCGGACACACGCACGCAGAGACACGTGTGTGAACACCACAATCAGAAGCTTGATTTTTTAACAGAATCTGAAGCTTGATTTAGGCCGGTGTAATCCGGTGAGCTACGAGGCTTACTAACTATCCAACTATTTTTTTTATTTTACCAGGTAAGGTCCACTGATCTGTACACATATCTTTCAGAAGCGACCTGGCTACCACAAATGATAGCTCAACAAAGCGGCTTCCTTATCGTGTCGAAATGTAAAGCAGCAGCACAAACACTCTTAAGCCCTTTATCACAGATGTCTAGTAAGGGCAGGGTCAACAAGTTACAACACACAATATAAGAAATACACACACACACACACACAAAGACAAAGCTCCCCCCCGTATAGCCTCATAACACTGTTGGGCCAAGTGCTGTTTGCGAGTCGCACCTTTGAACTCAAAAACCAAAGCGTATGGATCCTTGCAGTCACGAAAACTTCACATCTAGAATCGGCTTAACTCGGCTTTCTTGTTAACCAGCTCAACTTCCGCCATCCACCCCCTGCATCATAAAGCCTTAGTTTGAACTCCATGCCATGCCCACCTCCCAGCCCACACCCCGCCCCCACACTCACCCTGGCTCCTCCCCCTGCCCCCCTCTCCCCCGCAGCTATGTAATCGCTCGTCACAGGCATCTCTTAGGCGTACTTAAGCGGTTGTTCTCTCACTGTGTCTGTCCCCACCTGAAGATGGACGCTTGTGTTGCGCCCGAAACGTCGTGATTTAATTGACCGTAGCTGTTTTAATTTTAAATTTATTATATTTTTCGCCTAAGTGACTTTACCGAAAAAAACTAAGATGATGGATCCTTGCAGTCACGAAAACTTCAAATCTAGAACGCACCTATGAAGGCTGGCACGGCACGCACGGGGGGTCGTGGGGGGGGTTGGGTGGCTAGCACCTGAGTCTTGGAGACTCGTGAGGCTTTGCTGGGTGAACTAGCGGAACGATTATGATAATCATAATAAAAAGTTAAAGAGTGACGTGTCCTCGGATCCTGCAGAATCGATGCCGTGCAAATAGGGGTTTCTGTTTGGTGTTTGAGCATCTTCACACCCGCTTTATATTGCCAGAAAGGGTAAATTCCATTGTTTTTTTCCTCGAATTCCCTCTCAGATCCTGCACAGCACGTGGCTGGAGTTCGGCCCGCGGCTCCACGGGGCCTACGACCTGGACGAGCTGCTGGCGGCGCACGGAGACTTCCTGGCGGCCATTCACGACCGCTGCCTGCTGCGCGACAGGGTGACGCACAAAGACAGAGACCCCCCCCCCGTATAGCCTTCACAATTCTAGATTTGAAGCTTTCGTGACTGCAAGGATTCATACTCTTAGTTTACACGTGCACCTCGTGCTCTCTTTTAGCCCCGCCCCCCCCCTCCCGATACGTTCCATTCATTGGCTACCACATTCTGATAAGTCCCCCCCCCCCTCTCCTCCCCCTTAACTTGTATTTAAGAACTTGCATCTTGGAATCCCTGCCTCACTTGATGCAGCAAATCTGGCTGTGACGGTCCCACCTGATGACGGAGACTTGTGTTGCCTCCGAAACGTCGTGATTTTATTATTATTTTATTTTAATTAATTTAAATTTAATTTTTTTTTTTTGCCTTAACAAACCTGTTGGGGCAAGTGCTCTGAGCGAGGACGTACTAAGGCCGCCACGAGGTGGAAGGTGGCCAGCACCACGCCCGGCCGGCTTTGTCTCCCCAATGCTGACGTTTCCACATGGCACCAGGGACTCGTTTGAGGCCCACGGCGGGCCTAGGAAATGGTTCAGATATGTGAGCAGCGGGCAGGCCAGCCTCGGGTGCCTGGACCACACGGGAGGAGACGCACAGCAACACGGCTGAAGGCCCTTGACCCACCTCGTAGTGCAGGGTTAGGCTGTTTAGACTTCACAGACTGTTGGGTCACGTGCTGTTTGGGAGCACTTGCGAAGGCCGACACGGCACACGAGGGGCGATGTTTACACATCGCACTAGGTACTCATTGAGGCTGAGTCGACCTAGGGGAGGCCCAGGACCGGTTCAGATAATCGTCACTGGTGTTTGCACGCTAACCGCTACACTACCGCTCCCCACACACACGCGCGTATACACATAGACACACACACAGTGTGTTCACGTACATTGTTAGTGCTTGCCTGGAGTGTCCCCAGGGCTGAATGTCAGTGCTTCGTGTGTATGTGTTGCGAGCGCAGGTGAGCTACGTGAAGCAGGCCATCATGAAGGTGTGCAACCTGGCGCTGGTGTTTGCCGATCGCTGGCGAGCCGGCCCCGCCGCTCTGCGGTAACTCCCGCACCGTAGCGCTGCCCAAGCGGTGACGAGAGCGAGCGACCGTGCAGTACAACCTCACCGAGCACCACGCGTCACGTCTCTCTCGTACGACGATGACCTCCTTCGTTCGATCGATCGATGTAGATGCAGAGCTCGGCGACTACAATTTCACATTGGGGTGGTCAAGCCAGATAGCGGTGGCGGCAGGAGCAGCGAAGTAGTTGTCGTCGTCATCGTCATCATCGCTGTGACGTCTCCTTCGTGTTTGTGGGTCGGGGCGTTGCGTCGTTGTACGGTGTGTGCTGGATGACCACATTCGCATTTGATGATGACAACGATGACGATGACGACGATGATGACGCCGATGATGACGACGATGATGATGATGACGACGACGATGACGACGATGATGATGATGATGACGACAATGACGACGATGATGACGACGATGACGACGATGATGACGACGATGATGATGATGACGACGACGATGACGATGACGATTATGACGATGATGATGACGACGACGACGATGATGACGACGACGACGACGACGACGATGATGACGACGATGATGACGACGATGATGACGACGATGACCGGAACCTCGTCTCGCGCGAGTGCCCCCAGGCTGTGAAAATCATTTTCCCCGGACGCTCGCTCCGCTGGCTCCCTCCGCCCCAACCTCGCTCGCTCGCTTCTTTTTTTATGGATTTTTTATTCCTATCTCTTGAATAATTTATTTGTTTGAGTTGCGTCCGACTTGGCGTGAGCTTGGCTCAGCGGTCGGCGACCCTGCGGCTCCGTAGCGGCACGCGACAGTCATTTACCGAGGGACCCGCCCTCTCGCATTCACCACCGAGCATCGGCGGCTCTTGAAATACTGAGTTGGGGTTTTTTTTTTGTTAAGCTATATTCCGAATTCGAAAAAAAACCAACGGCACTTCTTGTTACTTTGATTGCCGACCCCTGGGTTAAAGGGGCACCGGTCTATGGAGTGCATGGGGGTGGGGGAGCCTCACACGACTACTTTGGTGCGGTGCGTCGACATCGCCACAAAGGCGACCCCGGGCGTTGTGCCGGCCACCCACCCCCCTCGTGTGCCGCCCTTCATGAGGTGCTCCTCGCTAAAGGCACCTGCCCCAACAGTCTGTTGAAGCTATCGCTGGGTGTGTGTGTGTGTGTGTGCGTGCGTGCGTGTGTGTGTGCGTGTGTGTGTGCGTGCGTGTGTGTGTTTGTGTGTGTGTGTGTGCGTGAGTGTGTGCGTGTGTGCGTGCGTGTGTATGCGTGCGTGTGTGTGCGTGCGCGTGTGTGCGTGTGCGTGTGGGCGTGCGTGTGCGTGAGCAGTGCGGACGTGCTTGCGCGTACGGAGGGAGACTTGAAGAGCTGCCACGTGTTCCTCGTCACGATCCTCAACAAAGCCGTGCGGCGCGGGAGCTTCCCACACCGTGAGAACGCACGCACCAACACGCCAACACGCACACACCAACACGCACGCACCAACACGCACACACCAACACGCACACACCAACACGCACGGCCCAACACGCACACAGCAACACCAACACACCAACACGCACACAGCAACACCAACACACCAACGCACACACCAACACGCCAACACGCACACAGCAACACCAACACACCAACACGCACACACCAACACGCACACAGCAACACCAACGCACCAACACGCACGCACCAACAGCAACACGCACCGACACGCACCTACACCAACGCACGCACCGACACGCACGTAAACACGCACACCAACCAAGACAACGATCCCCCGTGTTGGCCTGAACATACTGTGAAGGCCAGCACTGTGCCATCGGCATCACCAGGCGCTCGCTGCCCACACCACCTGCCCCCCCCCCGCCGTGCACCGTACAACGTAACGAAGGGGACCGTTGCCTCTCCGTCTTTGTGTCGGCAGTGGAATCCCTGGCCCTGGCCCTGGCCGCTGGGATGGAGCGCAAGTGACGCCAGGAGGAGGCCGCACAGCTCGCGCTCGCAAACAACGATCGCCCAACGCCAGCGGCCCGCGGTGCTCCCCAGTGCTCTCACCGACCGGCGTGGTGAAGTACGGTCAACGACCCGCGCGGCGGCGGGGGGGGGGGGCGGGGGCCTCCCTTGTTATTCCCGGCCTAGTGGGAGCGACGCACGGGCTGCGTGAGTACCGCGCGATCGGTTCCTTGGCAGCAGTCGCGGTTCGCCCCCCCCACCACCACCCATTGTCGCCCCCGCCCGGCAACCCCAGCAGCGTCTTCCTGCCCACACGGTCGCCCGGTTTTAACTGGCGGCGTAAATTCCACAATCCCCCCCCCCCCCTGTCCCGTTTACCTCCCACGCATTAGAACTTATTATTTTATGCGACGCCAAAGGTTACGATCGACGATGAGCGACGACGACGACAACGGGCGAAACCGGTTGGGGGGCAACCTGCTGTCCCGTCGTGCCCCTGGCGGTGGCCTCCTCCAAGGAGGGGCGCTCACGTGGCCCACCACCTCGTCTGGGTTGCCCACCGCTGGCCAAGCCGACCCCTGAACCGGATGTGAACCGGTGTCCCCGATCGCGAAACCCGGATGGGGACGCAAGCCGGTGTTTCTCACGGCACCGCCGAGGGCGTGGCGGTGGTGCGGTGCCTTCAGCTGCGGTGGTGCAGGGGCTGAGAAACCTCCTGTTCCCCTTAGCCCCTTGCCAAGCAGGAATTACAAACACACTTCGCTTCAACTCCGATCACGCTCGGAGGGCTTGCATATCCACTCTGCAGGCTTCACGTGCAAAGGGGTGACCGAGCGGCCGCTGGCAACCGAAACGCGGTAATGCCAGGTCAGATGCAGCGGTGTTCTCTCACTCTGTGCGCCGGTGGTAGTGGTGGTAGTAGTAGAAGTAGGAGATGCGTTCCGGGCGCAGGACACACAAAGCGAAACTGCACGGGGAGACGGCTGCCTGCTGAGTAGCGTACGCAGTACACACGCAGTACACACGCGGTACACACACACGGTACACACACACGGTACACACACACACACAGTACACACACACAGTACACACACAGTACACACACACGGTACACACACGGTACACACACACACACGGTACACACAGTACACAGAGTACACACACAGTACACACAGTACACACACAGTACACACGCGGTACACACACGGTACACACACACAGTACACACACGGTACACACACAAAGTACACACAGTACACAATGTTGTCTCTGTGTGTGTATCTCTGTGTGTATCTCTGTGTGTAAAACAGCTGCTTGCCGAGTCGCGCACACACAGTACACACAATGTTGTCCCACGTCCGACCGCATAGCCGCATAGCCGCATGCAGTGAATCCAAACCGCATGAAGCGAATTTTGGATAGCAGTAGGTCAGCAGCGTACAAGCAAAACCGCACAAACCGAACCCGCACAAAGCGGGGAAACCTGTATCTCCAGCCTCGAGTAATGGTGAGGAGTTGGATCTGTCCGCCACTTGAAATGCATGAGCAACTCAAAGTGCCTTTACGTCACTCCCCGTCTGAACAATTGCAATGCCGCTGTGCTGCAGTCGAGCCAAGGGGACTGCAGGGGGCAGCTGTTGCCTATCTATGCGGCACAAGCACTGGCCCACACGTGGGCATGGGTCAGAGGTCGCAAACGGGTTTTGATTCCTTACCCCTCGTACCCGTACCCGGCCGCACCAGGGTCGCAAACGGGTACCTGTACCCGTACGTACCCGTACCCTACCCGTACCCGGCCGGGTACGGGTATCGGGTACCTGATTGCGACCTCTGGGATGAAGCCATGTTGCAGGCGCGGGTGGGTTGATTCTAGGAACTTGAATTGTGAGAAGAGACAAGACGTTGGGAAATGAGTGACAGTTACTCACCAGTGACTCACGGCCTACCTGGCTACCCGTACCCGGCCGCACCAGGGTCGCAAACGGGTACCCATACCTGGCTGGGTACGGGTAGCCGGGTATCGGGTAGGGTACGGGTATTGGGTACCCGGTTGCGACCTCTGGTATGGGTCTCCCCAGTGGGCATGGGTCTCCCCCAGTTGAAGTAATTTGGAAGTTCGCGTGTTTTTTTTTCCATGGAATTTGGACCGTGCGGCCGAGGCGTACGTTTGTTTTCGAGGGTCGATGGGAAGTTTGGCAGGCCACACGTGTTGCCGTGCAACGCTTGACATGACGGCACGTGTCGGACGCGACCCATCGGCTGTGAGCTCACCCCACCACCTCCTCACCCCACCACCTCCTCACCCCACCACCTCCTCACCCCACCACCTCCTCACCCCACCACCTCCTCACCCCACCACCTCCTCACCCTCTCTGCCCTTCGTGCCTTTCACATTGTAAAATGTGACGACGCTCAGTGGAGGATGTATCCGAGCAATAACTTCGATGCGCGTCGCGGACTTTTGTACGCGTGTGTTTGTGTGTGTTTATTTTTTACCAGAGCAGCAACGCATTAAATGTCTAATTTAAAGTGAACAGCGCGGTGTTGTTTTTAGCCGGGTCACGGCGTTGGCGGTGGTGGCGGTAGCGGTGAGGACGACGGTGGTGGTGGTGGTGGTGGTGGCGGTGGGGACGAGGGTGGTGGTGGTGGTGGCGGTAGTGGTGGGGACGACGGTAGTTGTGGTGGCTGCTGCATGCGGTTGCGTGTAGTTATCCAGCACCGTATTTGATCATCTTGAACGCCTCCTGTTTATTCTTACTTTTTTTCTACCATTGTCTTGATACTGCCAAAATGGTCCCATAGATATAACTGCTCAGCCCAAGCCATTAATACTTTTAGATTTGCGGTGCCTCTTTGACGTTCTCCGGTCTGACACTGGTGAGACGAGGCCATGAAGTAGGCTGTCCTCTGGTGCAGGCCAATCAGTTTCAAAAACAAATGCTGACATTATTCTCAGAGCCACATGTGTGTCTGCATGTATCATGTGTGGTTGATGCAGACGTGATGCCTTGCAATAGGTACAGTGAGGGAAAAAAGTATTTGATCCCCTGCTGATTTTGTACGTTTGCCCACTGACAAAGAAATGATCAGTCTATAATTTTAATGGTAGGTTTATTTGAACAGTGAGAGACAGAATAACAACAAAAAAATCCAGAAAAACGCATGTCAACATTTTTATAAATTGATTTGCATTTTAATGAGGGAAATATGTATTTGACTCCTCTGCAAAACATGACTTAGTACTTGGTGGCAAAACCCTTTTTGGCAATCACAGAGGTCAGACGTTTCTTGTAGTTGGCCACCAGGTTTGCACACATCTCAGGAGGGATTTTGTCCCACTCCTCTTTGCAGATCTTCTCCAAGTCATTAAGGTTTCGAGGCTGACGTTTGGCAACTCGAACCTTCAGCTCCCTCCACAGATTTTCTATGGGATTAAGGTCTGGAGACTGTTAAAACATCTGTTCAAGCACCCTGTATGTGTTTAACACGTGGCAGGCTTTCGCGACCAATATTATTCATAATCAACGTTTTTGGGGGGGTTAGATCGCGTTATTTATAAATGTGTCGTAACCCTCCACCACCCGACACGGCCAATTAGTAAAAAAGTGTCACGTTGACAAAAGACAAATAGTTCACTGCTTTAGCCCACCGGTGTGTTGAAGCGTGAAACCGATGATGCTGGATGCAATTACCAGCGAAACGTCGTACTCAAATTGTAAATGTTGTGGTTTCACGCTTCAACACACCGGTGGGCTAAAGTAGTGAACTATTTGTCTTTTGTCAACGTGACACTTTTTTACTGATTGGCCGTGTCGGGTGGTGGAGGGTTACGACACATTTATAAATAACGCGATCTAAACCCAAAAACGTTGATTATGAACCCTGTATGTGTGTTGAACTTCTTTCACACCCTAAGTAGCCAACTGTGCCAATCGGAGGTATTTATCTTCAAGATGGACCGTTAGATCTCGGGACGGTGAGAGAGATGCCGGCGCCTTGGGGAATCCTTCATCCAGCAGTGGACTGATCATGGCCAATGATGATGACGGTGAATATATATAACAGCGATGAGACATTACTTGGGGTCCACGTTGAATAGCCTCTCCAGGCCCTGCCACCTTATTGTTGAGATGCGCCAGCATCAAGAGCGACTGCAAAGACAAGCAGCAGCTGTGGATTAAATAATGTACTCGGGGTAGGAGCGTTCGCACCCACTAACTGGGAACGCCTTAATACACAATTACTTTGTAGGTAAAAAAGTGTTTTTATTGTTGTGGTGAGTTTTCGCTCCAACACACCGTTGTGATGAAGTAACCTGCCATGTTATACTGGTAGGAACCTCCTGGTTACACCAGCCCACAGGGGATTATTGTGTCCGTCCGTCGTGCAGGGAGGGGCTGGGTGGGGAGGGTGGGGAGGGAGGGGCTGGGTGGGGAGGGTGGGGAGGGAGGGTGGGGAGGAGCTGGGTGGGGAGGGGCTGGGTGGGGAGGGAGGGTGGGGTGGGGCTGGGTGGGGAGGGTGGGGCTGGGTGGGGGGTGGGAGGGGTGGGGAGGGGCTGGTCACCCCGTGGTGCCCTTATAAAACTCAACGTGTAACCTACTCACGCCGGCTTGTGCCCGCCCTCACAGTCGGCCATATTTGCGGAATACACCACGCCGCCGTTGACCCTGGCCATTGACCGAGCAACCCAACGTTCCTACCAGCTCCCTCCGCAGGAATGTGTTTTATTTCGACTGCTGGAGGAATCCGATGAGCTATGAAGCTCTTTAATGTCACGGATGTCCAGTAAGGGCACTGGATAAGAACGTCACAACAACAGTAACACAAACACGATCGTAGTGCAACGTCCAAGAAAGTTAAACAAATCGCCCAAACACTGAAATACAACACTAAATCATCCCCATCCTGCCAGGCAAAGCCCACAGAGTTATTCACTTATTGGTCAGAATCGACAAAAAATGGCCCATCATTTGGACATTTACAGCAGCAAAACTAATCTTAAACAATCTCAATGCACGCTTATGAATGTGGAGGGGGGGAGGAGGAAAAAAGGAGGGAAATGCGTTAATAGCGCAAAATACAACAAAGGTAAATTAATCAAATCAATAGTAAATACATCACTCGAACCACACAAACCATCCCAACCCTACCCACTAAGGTATTAAATAAACATTTCATAACGCTGCCTGGCCACAAACGATAGCTCAACAAAGCGATCGCCAGGTCGCTTCTTGAAAAAAAAGTATTTAAAAAATCTCTCAGTCGGCTTTACCCGGTGGAATTTAAACAAAAAACAACTTTATAGCTTTAATTGATGTGAAAAGTTTTAACGCGTTTAAAATTGCGGCCATCTTAGGTAGGGGGGGTACGTGGCGTGACGTCACCGCCCCCTACCTATGATGGCCGCCGCCCCATAAGTTCATCGATTCCAGGGGGGTAAAATTTGTATTGATTATATTTGTAATATTAACTTTTAAACTCACGATTGAGGGCGAGCGAACTGCGCGTCTCGCTGGTCGAGACCCAGCCATTGTGGACTGCGCTTTAGATGACGTCAATTCCCATTTGTTGTGAGGTTCTTAGGGTTCAACCTACCCACGTGTGAGTGGGCTCGAGAATAGGATTCTTTGTTGAGTTTAACACTTTGTCGTGATACTTAAATCAAGATTTGCTTAGTAGTTACTACTACTACCGGTGTGCTGTACTAGTAACAAAAAAAATCTGTATTATGATTGAAATGGGTCGCGAAAGCCTGGCGATGTTCACACACCACACCAGTTAATCGTTTTGAGGCTGAGTCGACCTAGGGGAGGGCCAGGACCGGTGGTGGCTGTGAGCTACAATGCAATGCGTTACGCTTCCACATGCGCGGGTCACGTGACAGATGTGACGTCACAGCTCACTTGCCGTGCAAAAAATCTATGCATTATTGAGCCCCCCCCCACCCCAAAATAAAAGTGTATTTTAATAATTTGTGCATGGTGTACAGTCTGGAAAGTACCCACATGGCAAATTTGCAGTTTGTTGCATGTCGGGAAGTACGCTAAACATTTTAACATTTTGAACAGACACAATCACAACTTTGCCTTTTATATGTATGGAGATTAACTGTCCCTTCCTCCAGCTTGATTGTGCCACACTTGGTACAGCCCGCCCCCCGCGCACTTGGTACGGCCCACCCCTCGGTGCACTTGGTACAGCCCACATCGCGCACTTCGTTCAGCCCGCCCCCCCGCGCACTTGGTACAACCCGCATCGCGCACTTCGTTCGGCCCGCCCACTTGGTACAACCCGTCCCTCCAGATTTTAATGACGTCACGGGATTGGAGGCGGGACCTTATATAAGCGGGGTACCGCCCTCTCCCCGGCCATTTTGTGGTGTGCCTCAGACGCAGTTGCTGTGGCAGTTTTTTTTGTAAACCTCGGCCTATCGTCACCTCGCGATAAATTTCTTATTTTTTTTTATTTTAGTCGTTCCTTTCTCCCCCCCCTGTTGTGGTTAAAGAGTGAGCCATGGCGGAGGACGTGTGCGAGGAGTACAAGTCGTCGCTGGAAGACTTGACCTTTAACAGCAAGCCGCATATCAACATGCTGACCATCCTGGCGGAGGAGAATCTCCCTTTCGCGTCGCAAATCGTCAAGATTATTGAAGCGCAAATAGCCAAGGTTTTTACAAACTAAACAATGTCATTTTGTCACGCGTGTGAGATTTTTTTGAGGGGGCGGTTTTATTCGTTGGTTGTTTTGGGGGGAAGGAGGTGAGGTGATTTATAATTTTTGCGGGAGGAGGGAGACTTGAAACAAACATGGCCGAACGGCAGAGAGAGGGCCTCTAGTTGGAAAAAAAAACTAACACGAGGGTTTTTTTTACCATTTAAAAAAGCCACCGTCAAATGTTAACTTAACGGCGGCGGTTTCTCACGAAAGCCACGCCATCCACAACGATTTTTTTTGTTTATTTTTTTGTTTAAAAACATCGGCTTGAGGGAGACGCGAAAGTGAAAATCTGGATTCGTAACGTGATCGCGTTAATGTTAAATTGCCCTTGCGGCTTTTTTTGTGCGGGTAAAAAAGTTCGTACGCATTGTGGTTATATCGGCGGACCTTTTGTGAAATCCGCCGTGCCTACATCGTGTTACGCGACCATACTTCGTCACCGCTGATCAGTGCGGGTTTGGTGAATGGTATTCGACCGAGAATAACTAACATTCAAAGGGCGTTGTAGTTTTTTTTTACGATGTCTTTGGTGATGGCGTGTAGTTGTATTTCGTAAAGTATCTTGCTACACATCGTTATGAGTACACATCTGATGTGACTAACATAAAAGTAAATAATTGTGAAATGAACTAGACCTTATAACATTAGGTTAACCATAGAACGCGTTTAACTAATAGTAAATGTCCGATGTTACTAAACATGGCGTTTAATATACAGCCCATTTGGAAATCCACTTGCTGGTTCAGGCCTCGTCTCTTGCGTGATCTTAGTATTAACACGACATTGTTAATTTGGCCGTCTAGTTGAGAAGTGGGCCAGTGGCTATAATTAAAGTTTAATCGCTGGGACATTGTCTTTACGTGTGCAAGTGCTGTGTACAATACAGCACGAGTGATTGCGACTGCTCTTAACGATGCGCCGATTTTAGGGTGAGTCCGTGCATTACAATAATGCTGTACGTAAAACGTAAGCAAATTACACGGCCTATTTTATATCTCGCGTAATGGTAATGAAAGACTTGGTTTCACTAATTTCAAGTTAGGACGCGCCGCATTTTGATTAGTTTAAAGGCGCGCTAAGGTCTTTTATTTTTGAACGTTTTTATAGTTTAGTTGTTAACGTTGTGGCCACGGGGTGGAGCTCACCATCTGGGACGAATCGTTACATTGTACCGCGCTGAGATGGGAGAGAGGGGATCCTTCAATCGACGCCGGGTTTTCAGAGGCCCTCTAAAATTGTTGGTCGTTTTTACCAGGAATGGTTCCCAGTTTCGGCCATTATCTTCCCCACTTGAGTTGACCAATTTACAAACTCGTGACCTCCACACGTGGTTGGGGTGGGGGTGTTGTAATTGTGGCAGATGGTTTTGCGGAAATCGTGGATGGTCGGTAGGGGAGTGATGGGCTGCATTTCAAATTCAATGGCAGTAACTGACAAGGCCGTTGCTAAGACATTGGTGTTGGGACTTTAAACAAAGGTCTATGAAGTAACTTAATGTTTTAAGACATTTAAAAACATCTCTTTTTTTTCGTAGCACAGACTCGCAACACCTTAAACCGAAGAAGACTTGCCAACAATATCCAATTTGGATATGTATCTGTAAATGTGTACTTACAGATATATATTTATCAACTGTGTTTGCGTGTATGTATGTCTGTAGAGATAGCTAGGGATATGTACAGCCAGTATCGTATATATTGTATACGTTGCACAATAGGCAATCGATATTGACAGCTTTCACAGAGGCGGCGTGATGTAATGACTGCGGGCGGGGTGAGTTCGTGTGGCCCCCCCTACCGCTTGCATAACACCACGTGTGGTAGGGCGCTTCGTGTGTTTAAAATTCAACTTACTACAGCACTTGCCACGGGCGTTCAGTATTTAATCTGCGCCTGCGTGACTGGGTTTTTTTTCTGCCTCCCAAAGCAGCCGGTGTGATATTTGAAAAATATTTCCTTTTCTACCTAAAGTCTTATTATGAATTTTTTTGGTTCTAAAGTCAGCGGTTTAAACAAGAAAAGCGCACGTAACGAAGTTTAAAACGACAACAAAAAAAACCTCACGAGCGATAATCGAACAAAAGTATATAGATATTTTGCACTGTGTATGAAATAAAGAAAATAAACCACTGTGGGTGTGTTACTTTCCCTGGGACTCTGGAGCAAACAGTGTCTTTAGAGTCACGGCGGGGGTCGACGTCTGTGCGTGGCCTCACAAAGCCCCTCACCACCCACCACCACCCCCCCGTGTTAACCGGTCTTAAGTTCCATCTCGCCTCGTGTTGTAGTTGGCTGTGTGCAGCAGCAGCAAGGAGTAGCAATCATTTGAAGAATTTCCATCACCCCCCCCTTTGCCCTCCCCCTGCTACCCACTTCTGCCTGCACTGGATTCGTTGGGCCCCTTCCCTGGCTGGAATCTGCCCAGGATCAACAATTCTTAGGCACCTCCGCCAGCATTTTTTTTATTTGTGTGTGTCTCTAATATAGATCCTTACACGCGGCTTTTCCCGGCTATAGGACAGCTATAATCTCGGCCACTGTTTGGGCGACTCGTCGCCGGAGACTGAGCTCGCGTGGGCAAATGTACAGCATGTTTAAAAGTTGACGTCCCGAGGAGACTGCGTTAATGTGGTCTTAGACCCGAGGCTTTCGGCATGGAAGCCATGCTGACATGGAAGCTGACACCACCCCTCCCTACTCTGCGGAGTAGTAGCCACATTGACCGCGCGTTGGACTCTTAAAGCCCATCGAAATGTGTTGGGATGTGGCAGTTTAAAATTGCCTTGTGGCCACCATTTTCTCGGGCAATTTGAAAACAACACACCGTACGATGTGTTTTTGACACACGCAGCGCGTTGGGAACATGCTGTACTTTTGTGTGGTAGAGGGAAGGTCGTCTGCTGACCTGCGTCGTGTTCCAAGGTTAAATCCACGAATGTGGCCGCGTGAGCAAACCCAACAGCAACAACAAACAATCTCGGGCAAGCGTGCGTGCCACGGCAGCCTACGGCTGGCTGTAACCCCACAGCGTTCGAGTGCACACACAGAGGTGAAATTCCCATCGTTGGAAAAAAACATTTCCTTGTACTCACGTTAAGCAGTTGGTGTTGTAAACTAATATCTGTGCAAGTAAACTGGTTTAAAAAAATAATTGGAATTTCACCCTGTTTGTGCCAGGGTCGGATTTAACCCAAGAAAAATGGGGCTTTTGTGTATCAATGTTAGTGCAGACATCTTAAAAGCGAGCTTCTCTTCACGGCTGATGGCAGCAGCTTGGCAAGTCGCACTCTCCCCTCATTTCTCAACATCTTGTGGCCACCACCAACTGCCGCCCCTTCCCATACCAACATCCTCCTCTTCCCCTGAAACCTCATCGCGCAGACTACAAAAGGACCCCACCCCTGGCAGTGCCCGAAGACAAAATCAAGACGTTAACCGTGGACACGGCTGAGAAGAGTGGCCCAAAGAAATCCTTGTTGTTCACAGTCGTGACCACTCTGCAAGCTTGGGGCCCATCATCTTTGTAATTGAGAAATCTTTGTCAAGTTGGGTCGCTCACCATTTTTTATGTTGGTGCAGTGACACCGATTTAGACCGGGTCGGTGGGGGGGGATACGAAAGGTTTGATCCGCGTGGACCAGTTACAGTTCTGCTTTCTTGCGTCGACCAGCCCACGTGTTGCGGTGGTGATGGTGGTGGTCTGGTTTTTACGAGGGAATAAAAGCCGGCTGCTCGATGCGAGGAATCTGGGACTGTTTCTGGACCACGCTGCGGGTGGTGTTCATCTCTCTCGTGTTGGGCAATTTGCCTGCGAGCAAAATTGCTTTTGTTTTGCCTGAAACCAAATTTCACGCGTTTGCAAAAATTGCCCTGGATTTTTGCATCGGTGGCTTTACAGTTATCGCAACTGTTGGAAACAATAACTATGAACTTTAAAAAAACATTGTCATTTCAATGTTGGTCTTGAGTTGCCGAGAATTCCGTGTTCAACTTAATTCCAGCCGCGGTTTCTCCTTTCTAAAACGCAATTTTTAGAAAACCGCCGTTTGCAAATTGTTAAAAAAAGGAGGCCTTTTGGAGAGAACCGTGTTTGGGATGTTTGATACTCATGGTATGTGAAGTTGCGATCTTGCTATTTTCACAGGTGGCTGTGAACCCTGGCGTGGGGACGATCTTTTCCCCAACAGCAATGGAGTGTTTGGTTGTGTTTTTGGTTAAATTGTTTAATGGTTTGTTTGCGAAGCGGTTTATGTTTTTTAAATGCTAACAAAAAACTTTAAATTGGAAACTGCTATGCCGATGCATGTTTTTACCGGTTTAATGATTTAAGAGCAACTCCCAAGTGGTTAGTATTGTTCACCTCTCTCCAGTTGGTAACATGCAGCAACCAACAGCATTGCAGTGACCACTGCATTGATGTATTGAATATAAGAGCCTCATCGTTGGGATCCGTCGCTTTAAGTAGTGACAGTGCACCCCCTGCGGATGATTGACCGACTCAGGCGAACTATTGAAACCATTTGGGGTTTTTTTCGATTGCCTAAGTCAAAGCATTGCTAGTTGGGTGTATGTACTACGTTGAACATCTTTCGCACCGTTCGTAGCCAAACGCAGGGGGCTGGGCCCAAGGACGACAAACTTAAACGCAAAAAGCAGTTGTAATTATTGCGACGGTACGGAGTTTGTGCGCGCGCGCACGGCGAACATCTCTGCGCTCCCACCGGTGTCGCGTCCTCAACGGTGCGAGTTTCTCTGTTTGCAGGCACCAGCAGGGGAGCGTCTTCCCGTGCTCTACCTCATGGACTCCATCATCAAGAACGTGGCCCAGGATTACCTTGCGTTCTTTTCGCACAACATTGTGACGACGTTTACTTGCACTTTTGAAAAGGTATAAATGAAGGGCACCGTCAGCCCGTGAACTGTTACGCGATGAGAATTTTATAAAATTCGGTGAAAGGTTTTTTTTTTTGGGGCTGGTAGCTGGGGGGTGAGTGGGTTTATTGCGGAACAGGGAAAGAAACCCCCTCAGTAAGAGATACATTTATCCGAGATCTTATCCATTCTGGCGCAACAAAAAAACCACGTCATTCTTATCGGACTTGATTTCTCCCCCCCCTCAGTTGAATTGGTCAACCAAGATGGAATCCCGAGTCCCCTGAGTTGAATATTGTCAGAATGTGATGTATAACTTTTTTTAAACGACGCCCCAAGTTAATCCTTCAAAAAATAAAACCGCCTCGGTCATTAAACGAGCCGCTCGTTAAAACGTTCCTGGACGTCATTTGGGCTTCGGTTTTCGTGCCGGCTCTTGTATTGTGTAGCGCTCGCGTTTATTGCTCTGTAAAAACTTGTCGAGTCTTGCACGCGTTAAAAGTTGCTGTCATTTCGTAAAAAAAAACTGCTCTTTTTTTTTACTTGCGTGAAACGGTTGTGAATCTCTCAACACCGTGATCGCCAACGCGTTCAGTAACGTACAAATCGTCGCTTCTTTATCTCAAATGTGCCGTCGCCAAATTTCTCAACCGACATTTTTCCGCGGTTGTGCCGCGCACGGCTCTCCGGCGCGGTTTTTCGGCTTGTGCCGCGGCTTTGTTCGGCGCGACATCCTGACGTTTTGCACCAAGTGCCTCGGTCGGGGGAGGAGGGGCCCAGGAGCCGAGGCGAAAGATGCTCCCGCCAAGAGTGGCGCTTGGCGCGGAACAACGCCGCTGCACGACCCGGACAAAACCACGCCCGGAGAGCCGTCACCACCGCCGCCGCCTTGTATCTTTTCCGTGGCGAGCTGCGTGTAACGGTGCTGTGGCCGGGCGACGTCGGCGGCGGCGCCCCCCTCGCCTCCTGCGGTTCGAGTTTTGTGGTTTGAGCATTTCATCCCCTCTGTCGCGCAGGTGGATGAGAACACGCGCAAGAACATGTTCAAACTTCGCTCCACGTGGGACCAAATCTTACCGCCGAAGAAGCTCCACAGCTTAGACGTGCACGTCAACAAGATAGACCCGGCGTGGCCCATACGGCCTCCGCCCGCCTCCGCTAACACCGGCAGCATTCACGTCAACCCCAAGTTCGTAACCAAGCTGGTGAGTGGGTAGCGCCACCGCTGGCCGGCTGACCTGCGCGCGTGTGTTTGGGTCGTACCGCGTGTTTTGGCGCGTCTTGAGATCTCACGCCGCTTGCTTGGAGCCTAAGTTTTAGCACTAGGCACATGTGGAGCGGCACGTCGGGCAATGCCGAAACGCCCCCACGGTACGAGCCAAAAAACTCATCGGAGAAGCCCCGGCATAAGTTGGGCGTTGGAAGCGTTGGCAAACCACTTCTGCATTCACACTTCTGACGTTTGCTATTAAAAGGTTCGATGTGTCTTGGGTTGCCCAACACCCGGAATTCGGTTTGACGAATTCCGGGTGTTTGGTCATCTCGTTTACACGATCCCCCCTCCCCAATAGAACGGTCGCCGGTGACAGTGGGGGGTTGTTTGACCGCGATTGTCCCCCCCCTCCCCCACAGCCCGAGGAGCCGAACCCTCCGGAGGCGGCCGAGGTGATGAGGCAGCAGCTGCTGGCGAAGCAGAAGCAGCTGCTGGAGCTGCAGCAGAAAAAGTTGGAGCTGGAACTCGAGCAGACGAAGGCCAAGCTGGTGAGTGAGCGGCGCCCACCCACGGGGCGGCTCGTTTATTATTTTGGTTTGGAACCCGCGTTCTCTCTCCGGTCGTCAAATCCGCCGCTGGTCTGGTCGCACGGGGACACGGGAGCGCCCACCTCCGCCAACTCGCGTCGCCAGTGAGAGAAGGGCGGGGCCTCGCAGTGCCGGGCGTCGTCGGGTCCGGAATATTCCCCTCCCGAGTGATCCTCGCGTCGACGGACAAAACATCGCGTGCTGATGCTTCCCCTCTGCAGATGTCGCGTGTCATGCCGCATGGTTGTAAACGATCGCTCCGCTCTCCTTCACCTATCCCCCCACCCCGCAGGAGGCTTCTTTGTCTGGGAACATCCCCGGAGCACCCAGGCCCCTGGTTGGCCATCGTCCCCCCTCCGTGCCCGTCCAGGAGATCAAGCCGCAGCCGGCGGCGCCGCTCTCTCACTCGCAGCTTCCCACGAGCGCCGGGGGAGTTCCGGCGGCGCGGCACGGCACGGCCACCGTGATGGTTCACCCGGGGCGCGACCCGCGCACCAACCGCGACCCCCGCATGAACCGAGACCCCCGGCTGCAGATGACGCAGCAGCATCACGAGCAGCAGCAGCTGGCGTTGATGGAGGATCAAGTCAGGTTTGTAGTCTTTTCGAGGGGTTGATAGTCTCATTGGGTTTAGTGCTCTGGGTTCATGGCTGCCTGTGCCGTGGTGATGGATGATTCACGTTCGCGTGCCGTGTGTTTTGTCGTCGATCCTCTCCCCCAGTGATGCGAAGGAGACGTCGCCGGTGCCCGCGGCGCCGTCGCGCTCTTCGCCCTGCCGGGCGACGCCGAGCCCCGCCCCCCGGGCTGAGGGCAGCAGCCCCCCCGAGGCGGCGGCGCCGGCGCGACCGCCCGCCGGAGCGCGGTCGTCCCCCGCGTCCAAGCCAGTCGACAAACGGCACGAGGCGCCGGCGAAGGCCGCGGGCAAGCGGAGCGACGGAAAGGATCCGCCGTTCGGCGGCGAGCGGAAGAAGGAACCCTCGTCGGGCGGAGACCGGAAGAAAGGGGGCGACGCTCCCGACCCCAAGAAGATGGGCGACACGTCCGGCAAGGACGGGCGCAAGGCCCCGCGCGATTCGGCGCGAGCGTCCGCCAAGCCGCGCGACCGCTCCCCGCCGCCCCGGCGGTCGTCCCCGTCGTCGCGCAGGAGGGGTCGGCGCTCGCCGCCCGCCTGGGCGCCGGGGAGCGGCCGCAGGAAGACGAGCTCCCCCCTTCCCGCGTCGCACGGCGGCGGCGCGCGCCACAAAAGCCCCACGCCTCCCCAGGCCGGGCCGGCGGGTGCGGCGGCGGCGACGTCGGCCGCGGCGGCGGCTCTGCCGCGGGCGACGGACAAGCGGCGCGCCAGCCAGTCCCCCGCCAAGGCGGCCGACTGGCCGACCAAGCGGAGGAATTTGGACTCTCCGCTCAGGGCCACGGGGAGCGACGCCGGCGCCGGGGGGAGCGGGCGGCGCAAGGGAGGCAGTCCCGGAGCGCCGTCGCGTAGCCGTGCGAGGGAGCGGGGGGAGCGCGGCGAGAGGGAGCGCGGCGAGGGCGTCCGTGGGAGCCGCTCGCCGATGACGGAGGGGCGGTTGCCGACGAAGAGGCGGAGGAGCCAGTCCCCCAGGTCTCCGCGTGGCCCGGCGCCGGCAGCCGCCGCCGCCCCCGGCGGCGCCGGCTCTAAGAAGACGACGCCCGAGAGAGTGCCGCTGCAGGCCAACCTGCCGGCGCGGGGACCGCACGGCAAGGCCGGGTGGGCGCCCGCTGCGAGGTACGGCACGGTCGCGCTTGGTGCACGTCGCTGTGACGGTTCCGCGACACCACCCATCCCCCAGCGCGTGTTCACGCTCGCTTTGGGCACCTCGCGAGCAATAATCTTGCTTTATATTTATCTCGAGCCGCCTTGGTTCAAGGCGTAGTTTTAAAAGCGGTTGAGTGATTTAGATGGCAGGGGGGTGGTGCTGGGGAATGAGTGAATGGCAAGAGAGGGACACTTTAGCCGGGGGTAGGGGCGGTCACGGAAGGGCTACAGGGGAGGGATGGGAAGGAGTGGAGGGGGGAAGGTAAGCGGGGGGGTAGGATTATCCATTAATCAACATCTGGTTGTGGACTCGAGTTTTTCAATGTGAAATTCTGCTGTGCCTGTCCGTCTGAATGCTGCTGTGTGTGTGTTTGTGTGTGTTTGTGTGTGTTTGTGTGTGTTTGTGTGTGTTTGTGTGCACCCAGGGGGGCCGGCTGCGCCCCCCACCCACGGCACGGCCCCGAATGGCGACGCAACAACAAACGCGGTAGTGGTGGTGGTGGTGGTGGCGGCGGTGGCGTTGTCGCCGGCGGTGGGGGGGCCCGGGACAAGCCTCCCGAGGTGGAGAAGGAGCCGGAGTACCTGGGCTCGCCCCAGTTCTCGCCCGAGCCCCCCCCCTCCGAACCCGACACCCCCAACGTTGGCGAGGCCCCCCACCTGCACAAGCGCTTCCGCCGCTCTGCCTGGGAGCAGTTCAAGGGGTGCGCTTTTGACTCCTTTTTACGGTCTTGATCATGCTTGTCGTCAGCTATAGCAGTATAAGTAGCCGACATGGAAGAGGAGGTGTGTGTGCTTGTGCGTTTGTCTTTCTGTATGTGGGTTTGTGAATGTGCGTGTGGTGTAGGATTGTGGGGGGGCGGTAGTGCAGAGGTTAGTGCCACGCTGCGCTACGAAACCCGGCAGAACCCAAGTTCGATTCCCGCTCACGGCCAACAACGGTGATGATTATCTGAACCGGTCATGGGCCTCCGCTAGGTCGACTCGACCTCAAATAATTACGTAGAGCGGCATGCAGTTAGCACCGCCGCTCGAGACGAAGGCGGCCGAGGCGTGGTGCTGGCCACCCACCCCCTCGAGTGCCGCACCGGCCTTCATAGGTGCCCGCTCGCTTGCCCCGACAGTCTGTTAAGTTTACACGGGCGGGGGGGACCCTTTGTCTTTGTAGGATCCGCACCGGCCAGGAGAACCAACCGCAGCAGCAGCAGCAGCGGAGGGACTCTTGGGGCGCGGGGGTCAGTGTCCACCGCCGCTTCCCGTTCCCCCGCACGCCCACGCAGCACCACCCTCGGCCCAGCACCGACCCCGAGCTGCACATCCCCAAGGAGATCACGCAGGCCAACAAGCACGAGCTGTTGCGCAAGGTGAGGGGAGGGGGGGGGTGCCGGGGGGCCTAGGGGACGAGCGAGTTGGGGGTGGGAGGGGGGTGTGCCCACTGTGGCCCACTGTGGCCTTTTGTTGACGCTTCCCAACAGGGAAGGTTGACCCAGCGTCACTGCGCTTGCTCCGTCTGTTACGACGGTTTGACGTAAACCACATTTATTTTTGCCCCGCCCGCTCCGTCTGTCCGTCTACGGCGGTAGCTCTCGTCAAGTACGTACGTTTAACTTCTTCCGCACCGTACGTCGCCAGCCGTGCAAATCGGAGGTGCGGGGGAAGGACAGACTGTTGGCCGTGATCCGTCCGCCGTTGGGTGAAGACCTTGTTGGTTTTTCCCAGGCCGATATGCAGCGCGAGTCCGGCCTCATCACCAACGAGCAGCACATGCAGATGGTGCACCAGCTGAACCAGCTGTTCAAGCTGCGGCCTCGCGGCGACTCGGGCCCGCGGCCCCTCCTGTCCGAGGCCGACATGGCCTACTACCAGCACAAGGCGAGCCTCAAGCAGCAGGGCAAGCGGCCGGCCGGCGTGCACCCGATGGCGCCGGTGAGTGGGGGTTTGGCGCCAGTCTCCGATGGCGGTGGTGGTGGTCTATGTTGTGTCTGTCTCTGTCTCTGTGTTTGTGTGTGTCTCTATCTGCTTTTGTGTATGTCTGTGTGTCTCCGTGTCTGTGCTTTGTCTCTCAAATTTAGCAATATTTCGAAGAACGTAATCAACCAGGTAGGGTGTTGACTGTTGTGTTAGCCGACTGTTGTATTGCATTATATTTCTAAGTTTACTAGGTTTTGTTTTTTCTTTCATTCCTACCTGATGATGGTTGCTTGTGTTGCAATCGAAACGTTGTATTCAATTATAAAATTTATTTTCTTTCTATGTGACTTTAACGAAAGAACCAAAGAGTAGGTGGTGGTGGTGTTTGTGTGTAGCTGGTTGTATGTGTGTATGGTGGTGGTGTTGGTGTGTGTGCGCGAGACGTCGCTGTGTGTACGTTCTGCTGTAGTAACTTGTTTTCTGACGAAACGTTTACGGGCTTGGGGGTCGACCGCCGCGTCGCATTTTTAATTCGCTCCGGCACTTTCCCGCAGCACGGGGAGCAGCAGCCCTGCGACGGCCCGCGGTCGTTGCAGACCCCTCCACCGCCGCTCCGCTCCCACGCCGACGGGCCTTGGCACGGCCCGCACGCGGCCGAGTCCAGCGCCTTCGACAAGCGGCCCGGCAAGCAGCCAGTGCCGCTGCCCGCCAGCCCCGGTGGCGTCTCCCGCAAGCCCCTGCTGATGACCCCGACGCTGGGGCGGAGGCCTCCGCTGCTGGGACCGTCGCCGAACCTGCGGAGGGGGGGACCCCAGCCGCCTCCGCCGCCCCCCGTCCCCGTTGCCGCGACCGCCGCCGCCGCTCCTGCGGCCGCCGCCGCCGGCGGCGCGTCGACGGCCGTGGCCGCGGCTGCCGCTGGCGCGGACGAAGCCGCGGTGAAGAGGGAGGGCGAGGAGCGAGGGCCGGCCGACGAAGGCAGCAGGGCGCGCCGGGAGGTGCGTAACGGCGTCTTGCGGTTGTCAGGGTGGCAGAGGTTGGGGGGGGGATGTGTCGGCTGGGGGGATCTTTTTGTCGGTCAGAATTGTGGTTAATTACCGTTACGGTTGCGGCAGCGTCGTCGGCTGAAATGACAATCGTGTTGTGTGTGTGTGCGCGCGTGTGTGTGTGTGTGTGTGCGCGTGTGTGTGGCGCCAGCAGCGAGTGGAGCTGCCCAGGGAGGGCAGCACCGGCCCCCAGGGTCCTGATCCTCCGCGTGTGAGGGGGGGGCAGCGTGGCGAGTGGGGTGGGGGGCCCAGGAGAGTGGGAACCCCCCCCGAGCACTGGGTTCCTCCGCGGGAGGTGGGGGAGCGCAGAGGCAAGTTTGAGAAGCTTCCCGGTGAGTGGACACCCAGACGCGCACACAGACACACACACCCAGACACGCACACACCCAGACACGCACACACCCAGACACGCACACACCCAGACACGCACACACCCAGACACGCACACACCCAGACACGCGCACACCCAGACACGCGCACACCCAGACACGCGCACACAGACACGCACACACCCAGACACGCACACACCCAGACACGCACACACCCAGACACGCACACACCCAGACACGCACACACCCAGACACGCACACACCCAGACACGCACACACCCAGACACGCACACACCCAGACACGCACACACCCAGACACGCACACACCCAGACACGCACACACCCAGACACGCACACATCCAGACACACACCCAGACACGCACTGCCGCACACACCCAGATTGTAAATGTTGTGGCTTTGCTCTCCAACACACCGGTGTAGTGCTGTACTAGTGTAGAGGTGTAACGGAGGGCTTAACAAACACACTGGGCATGGTTATGACCGTACGCCGAGAGGCGCTTACATCGACGTCCGCACCGTTGAGCCTGGGGTGCTGACACGGAGCTGGGATCCCCCACGCCCCACCCCTCGGTGGGGCAGTTGCTATATAAGGCGGTGAGCCGGAGGGCTCGGGGTTCAGTGTTCAGCCTTAACCAGTGAAGCAAGAAGACCGGCTAGATAGGCCCTGGGACTCCCCTGGCTCGCTGTCCTTCTCAGGACCGACCAGCGAAACCCAGTGGCGTGGCCCCGAGAGCCCAGAGCCGATGCTCTTGTAAGAGCCGGTCTGGGGACTCAGGGTGCCGTAATCCCAGCTTAACCAGGGCTGGGTTAGCTAGCCTCCCCTAGCCCGGTAGTGGAGGACCTAGGAGTAGGCTAGCTGTGACATAGAGTGTGGATCTCCCAGTTAGACGGGTGAAGGGGCCGATACCCCTTCAAGTGTTGTACATCTTGGCCTGTTATGTACTTTGTGCTTAATAAATAAGTGTGCCTCCAACTACGTCGTCCAAGTCTCCTGGAACCTACTACACTAGTAACGGATTGGTACGTTCTGTTTCCATGACAAACCTTATCAATTGGCATATTTATATTTTCTCTGAGTTTTAGTCGTTGATTCACGCACGCTCGCTTTTACACGCACTACTTCTCTCGGAGGATTGTTCCGCTGGATAAAATATTCCCGCGGTTCGCAAGTGCGGATGTGCAAAATAGTCGGGCGCCCGTAAGTCGCGGTGGACTGGCTGCGATAACGATAGTGAGCCCCGGTCTCCTCGGAGTTAATGCCACGCAGACAGCGGACGCGGTGTTCTATCACCGAGGTAACGTGGCGAGGCTCACGGAGCCGCAGGGAATCGCCGGCTCGCTTCAACGTCCTTTGTTTTGCGTCAGGCCCCGGCGTGGAGGAACTGCGGGCACGGCGCTCGCGCGACCCCTCGCCAGCGGTGGACGCCCCCTACGCCTCTCCGCACGGCCGCCCCTTCGACGGCGCCGACGGGTTCGGCCAACGTGGCGGGGCCGGCGGCGGCGGCTTCAACAACAACAGCAGCAGCAACAACAAAGACGACGACCCCCCCGGGTGGTGGCGCGACGAACCGCGCAGCCCTCAGCGCGACGACGAACTCCCTCCACGCCGCTTTGACGGGCCCCCTCACCCGCCCGGCCGGCCCGACGGTCCCGTCGACAGATTTTCCGACGGGCCCCCGGAGAGGTTCGCCGACGGCCCCCCCCTCGGCAGGTTCCCCGATAGGCCCGGCTCGAGGTTCGACGGACCCCAGGGGCCCGTGTTCGACGGGGGCCAGAGGTTCGACGGGCCCGCCTTGGATGGGCCGAACTTTGACGGGCCGCAAGGGTCCCGGTTTGACGGGCCGCAGGGAGGATTCGATGGGCCACAGGGCGGACACAGATTTGACGGGCCGCAGGGCGGACACAGATTCGACGGGCCGCAGGGCGGACACAGATTCGATGGGCCGCAGGGAGGACCCAGATTCGATGGGCCGCAAGGACCCAGATTTGACGGCCCACAGGGTCCCAGATTTGACGGCCCACAGGGTCCCAGGTTCGACGGCCCACAGGGTCCCAGATTTGACGGTCCACAGGGTCCCAGGTTCGACGGCCCACAGGGTCCCAGGTTCGACGGCCCACAGGGTCCCAGGTTCGACGGCCCACAGGGTCCCAGGTTCGACGGCCCACAGGGTCCCAGGTTCGACGGCCCACAGGGTCCCAGATTTGACGGCCCACAGGGCATGCGATTCGACGGACCCCAGGGCCCCAGGTTCGATGGGCCTCAGGGTGTGCGTTTCGACGGCCCACAGGGTCCCAGGTTCGACGGCCCACAGGGCATGCGATTCGACGGACCCCAGGGCCCCAGGTTCGATGGGCCTCAGGGTGTGCGTTTCGACGGCCCACAGGGCATGCGATTCGACGGACCCCAGGGTCCCAGGTTCGACGGCCCACAGGGCATGCGTTTCGAGGGACCCCAGGGCATACGATTCGACGGCCCGCAGGGCATGCGTTTCGAGGGACCCCAGGGCCCCAGGTTCGACGGGCCCCAGGGTGTGCGGTTCGACGGGTCGCAAGTGCCCCGATTTGAAGGGCCGCAGGGCGTCCGATTCGAAGGGCACCGCTTCGAGGGGCCTCGCATGCTGCACTTTGAGGGGCCGCAGTCTCATCCGGGGCCACGATTCGATGGGCCTTCGGTTCCTCGGTTCGACGGCCCAGGCGGCGTCGGGGCTCAGTTTGGCGGGCAGCAGCAGCAGCAGCGTCAACAACAGGCCGCGTTTGAGGGGCCGCACGGGGGGCAGCGCTTTGACGGCGGGCCGCAGTTCGTGACGCAGCAGCCAGGCCACCAGACGGGCCCCTTTGGATTCCCGCCGGGTTCCCACCTCCAGGGAATGGCGATGGGGCCCAACGACCACCACATGGGCAACCTCGGCATGGGCATTCCTCAGCACGGCCAGCAGGTGAGCGCGTGTGGCGTTGCGTGTGTGTGGCGTTGTGCGTGTGGCCTTAGTGCGTGTGGCCTTAGTGCGTGTGGCCTTAGTGCGTGGCCTTAGTGCGTGTGGCCTTAGTGCGTGTGGCGTTAGTGCGTGTGGCGTTAGTGCGTGTGGCGTGCGTGTTTGTGGCGTTGCGTGTGTGGCGTTAGTGCGTGTGGCGTTAGTGCGTGTGGCGTTAGTGCGTGTGGCGTTAGTGCGTGTGGCGTTGCGTGTGTGTGGCGTTAGTGCGTGTGCGGCGTTAGTGCGTGTGGCGTTGCGTGCGTGGCTTGCCAGCAGCGCTCTGCAGAAGCATCTTAAGGCAGTGGTTTCTCTTAACCTTTAATGCAGGCTTGCATGCCCCTTTGGTACTCAATCGTTAAAAAAAGTAATAGTGTTAATAAATACATAGGGTTTAAGGAAACAAAGTAGTCGTTACTTACGTGCCCGTGCTTAATTTGCGTTTCGGTGATTTACCTCGGAACAAAATTCCGGCCACGTATCGCCGCACCCCCAGGGGATGATGCCTTGATGCACCCAGGTTGATAAGAACCACTGAGCTAAGGCGTTCTGCCTCCTCTCTCCGCAGCTCATGGGCATGGCGCACGTCACGGGACCCCGGCCGCACTTTGGCCCTGGGGGGGGCCAGCCGTTCATGCCGGCCTCGCAGGTGCAGGTCGCCATGATGTCCCAGGCCCTGCAGCACGGCGCCATGATCCGCGGGCCCATGCAGCAGCAGCACCAGCAGCAGCTCATGCAGCACCAGCATCGCATGTGTGAGTGGCTGCTTTCCCCACCACCGCTACCGCTCACCAATGCCACTCGCTACCATGACCACTCACCACCACTCACCAGTACCACTCGCCACCACTACTACGACCACTTACTGCTACTCGCGACCACTCACCACCACTCACCGCCACTACTCGCCACCGATCATTAATACTACGACCACTCACCGCCATTAGCATCTAGTGCTGCGGTGACGTCGCCACCACCTGGTGGCTAACGGCGGCTGACGACGTTGCTTGTGCGCGCGTGTGTGTGTGTTTGCGTGTGTTTGCGTGTTTGCATGTGTTTGTCTGTCTGTGTGCGTGTGGCAGCGATGGGGCTGATGGGATCGGACAACCACATCGGCCAGGTGGACGTGAACTCGCTGTTCTCGAAGCTCGTGGCCTCGGGAATCCTGCAAGTCCAGACGACGACAACCGCCGGCACCGCCGGTGAGTGGAGAAGGCGAACCCCCACACCCCTCGTCGTTTGTACACCCCCCCCCCCTCCACGATCTCTTCCCCTCCCGCTCTTGCCACAGACAGTAAATCTTCCGTCGTATGGCGGTCAAACCGATAGTTTAAATTTTCTTGGTTCTTTCGGTAAAGTCAGGTAGAAGGGAAATAATAAAATAGTAAAATAAAACATGATAAAATAATTCTCACGACGTTTCGGCCACAACGCAAGCAGCCGTCCTCAGGTGAAGACCAGGTCTGTCGGGGAGACAGCAACAGACCTGCTCTTCACCTGAGGACGGCTGCTTGCGTTGTGGCCGAAACGTCGTGATAATTATTTTATTGTTTTATTTTTATTATTGTATTACTTCCCTTTCTACGTGACTTTACCGAAAGAACCAAGAAGATGAATCCCTGCAGTCACGAAAGAAGCTTTAAATCGAAGTTAAAATTTTCACGACTGGCATGCAGCGGCACAGTTGATTTGCAAATCCCGGGCGAACGTGCCGGTGGTGTTCTTGCGCGCTCATCGATGACCATTCTGAGATGATCGATCGACGCAGTTTATCGACGAGCGACCGAGACCCAGATTCGAACCCAGGTTCTTGGCAGTGTCCGGCGGCTCGCCGCGAGGTCACCTCCGAGCAGCCCGGTCACCTCTCGCCCTCCCCCCTCTGACCCCGTTCCGCTCGTTTCTCCCTCTCGCCGCGAGGTCACCTCCGAGCAGCCCGGCCACCTCTCGCCCTCCCCCCTCTGACCCCGTTCCGCTCGTTTCTCCCTCTCGCCGCGAGGTCACCTCCGAGCAGCCCGGTCACCTCTCGCCCTCCCCCCTCTGACCCCGTTCCGCTCGTTTCTCCCTCTCGCCGCAAGGTCACCTCCGAGCAGCCCGGTCACCTCTCGCCCTCTGACCCCACTGCGCTTGTTTCTCTGACCCCGTTCCACTCGTTTCTCCCTCTCGCCGCAGACGACGCTCGCAACGAGAGCAACGCTCGGGTGACGGAGGGGGCGGCCAAGAAAGCAGAGGAGGCCTCCAAAGAGGATGAGGAGGTGGACGAGGAGGAGGAGGAGGACGACGATGTCGACATGCCGGACCTGTCCGGCTTCGCCATCGAAGACCTCAAACAGTGAGCAGCGTCGCGTCGTTAAAACCATCGACCGAGTTTATTTTGCCCCAGATGCGACCTAGCGACACATGATAGCGCAACGGAGGGGTTTATCATTATCACGTGGACATTTATATCAGCAGCCAACCGCTCTAAACGCGTGACGTTGATTCTAAATGTGGAAGGGAAAAAAACCGGATGGCCCGGAGAAAAAATCCACACGCGATCATGGGGATAGAGACACGCAAACTCCAAATATATAGCAGGCGTCATCAGGGTCGGGATCGAACCCACGACCTCGTGTAGACCAGGCGAGGTAGTTAACATCTCACCACGGGGAGAGAGAGACACGCAAACTACAAATATACAGCAGCAGGCGTCAGGGTCGGGATCGAACCCACGACTTCCTGTAGACCAGGCGAGGTAGTGAACATCTCCTAGGTGTTGTGGTCGCTCACACGGCAATGTGGGATGGTGACCCACTGTGTGGCGGGTATAGCAAATATGTTTGCCAATCTTATTTCTACTGATATTTTAATTATTCTGAAAAGTGTGTGTGTGCGCGTGCATATGTATGTATATTTAAGTTCTTTCGCACCGTACGTTGCCAACCATGCTAATTGGAGGTGCGGAAGGATAACAAAGTAAAACACAAAAAGGCATTTCTAAAGAAATGAGTTTGTTAATCTCAACGATTATTTAAATGTGGATAGCTCCAGTGGCTCCCTAATATCGGAATGAAGCGCATCTGAAAGTATGAAGTACGCGCTGCGAGGATGTCTTGCGTGTGTGTGTGTTTAAGTATACTCGAGTGTGTGTGTGTTTAAGTATACGCGAGTGTGTGCGTATTAATCGGGTTGCGTGCGTGTGTGTGTTTTAAGTATACGCGGGTGTGTGCGTATTAATCGGGGTGCGTGTGTGTGTTTAAGTATACGCGAGTGTGTGTGTGTGTGTGTATTCATCCGGTTGCGTGCGTGTGTGTGTTTAAGTATACGCGAGTGTGTGCGTATTAATCGGGTTGCGTGCGTGTGTGTGTTTAAGTATACGCGAGTGTGTGTGTGTGTGTGTATTCATCCGGTTGCGTGCGTGTGTGTGTTTAAGTATATGCGAGTGTGTGCGTATTAATCCGGTTGCGTGCGTGTGTGCGCGAAGGCGCTACGACGGGGTGGTGCAGCGCCTTTACTCAGGCATCCAGTGCTACTCGTGCGGCATGCGCTTCACCGCGCGCCAGACGGACGTCTACGCCGACCACCTCGACTGGCACTACCGCATGAACCGCATGGACAAGGACCTGAGCAAGAAGGTCACCCACCGCCGCTGGTACTACTCGCTCGTGGTAAGCGGCGCTCGCTGAATCGCTCGGTGGCTCGGAGACGATAACTACCTCGCCTGGTATGCAGGAGGTTGTGGGTTCTATCCCGACCCTGCTGAGGCCCGCTGTATATTTGGAGTTTGCGTGTCTCTCTCTCTCTTCCCCATGGTGAGATGTTAACTACCTCGCCTGGTATACAGGAGGTCTCCCTCGCATCTCCCTTGTATACCGACCGAGGCCACGCCCTACTTGATCATTCTCGCTGACTCTGGACGCTCGCTCCACCGGCAGACTCCACCGTCCTCTTCCATCACCTGACCACGCTCCCTTCTTGATCATTCCCGTAGCCACCAGTCCCTTCACACTCACAACTGACTCCCCTGTCATTATCTCCCGCGGCCACTAGTCCCTTCGCATTCACAGCTGACTCCCCTGTCATTACCTCCCATGGCCACCAGTCCCTTCGTACTCACAACTGACTCCCCTGTCATTACCTCCCGTGGCCACCAGTCCCTTCGCACTCACAGCTGACTCCCCTGTCATTACCTCCCGTGGCCACAAGTCCCTTCGTACTCACTACTGACTCCCCTGTCATTACCTCCCGTGGCCACCAGTCCCTTCGTACTCACTACTGACTCCCCTGTCATTACCTCCCGTGGCCACCAGTCCCTTCACACTCACAGCTGACTCCCCTGTCATTACCTCCCGTGGCCACCAGTCCCTTCACACTCACAGCTGACTCCCCTGTCATTACCTCCCGTGGCCACCAGTTTCTTCGTACTCACTACTGACTCCCCTGTCATTACCTCCCATGGCCACCAGTCCCTTCACACTCACAGCTGACTCCCCTGTCATTACCTCCCGTGGCCACCAGTCCCTTCACACTCACAGCTGACTCCCCTGTCATTACCTCCCGTGGCCACCAGTTTCTTCGTACTCACTACTGACTCCCCTGTCATTACCTCCCATGGCCACCAGTCCCTTCACACTCACAACTGACTCCCCTGTCATTACCTCCCGTGGCCACCAGTCCCTTCGTACTCACTACTGACTCCCCTGTCATTACCTCCCGTGGCCACCAGTCCCTTCGCACTCACAACTGACTCCCCTGTCATTACCTCCCGTGGCCACCAGTCCTTTCACACTCACAACTGACTCACGTGTCATTACCTCCCGTGGCCACCAGTCCCTTCACACTCACAGCTGACACCCCCGTCACACCCCCGTCATTACTTCCCGTGGCCACTAGTGCATTCGTACTGTAGGCTGACCTCCGTCATTTCCTCCCATAGCCACGAGTCCCCTCACACCGCATGCCGGCTCTTGTCATTACATGTTGAACTTCTTTCGCACCGTACGTAGCCAGCCGTGCTATGTATGTGTGTACGTTGAACTTCTTTCGCACCGTAACCTCCCCAACCGCGCTAAACGGAGGTGCAGGGGAAAGGACGACAAACTAAACACGCGCAAAAAAGCGCACCTGGCCTGGCACAACCGCACTAATCGGATGTCAAACTCGTTTGCTCGGAGCTCTGTCCAACCCTTGACCTCCCGTCGTTGCCGTCGCCGCAGGACTGGATCGAGTTTGAGGAGATCGCCGATCTGGAGGAGCGGGCCAAGAGCCAGTTCTTCGAGCAGGTGCAGGAGGAGGTGGTCCTCAAGACGCAGGAGGCCACGCGAGAGAAGGAGTTCCTGAGCGTGCCCGCCGGGCCCGCCGGCGTCGAAGAGGTGCGCAGGCGCTCGCGAGGGCGGGGGGCGGGGAGGGGGGGTCATCGTGGGTCGTTGTCGTCGCATTCCGTTCGTTTCATCGCCGTCGTTCATCATGCGGCGGCGTAGTCGCTGTTGCGTACTCCGAGACTAAAGGGGCGTGTGTGCGTGCGCGACTTTCCAGCTTTGCGAGATCTGCCGTGAGCAGTTTGAGCAGTACTGGGACGAGGACGAGGAGGAGTGGCACCTGAAGAACGCCGTCAGGGTGGACAGCCGGGTGAGTTGGCGGTGCCCGATGGGTCGACGCACGCACAAAAACAAAGCTCCCGCGGTGTAACCTTCACAGACTGTTGGTGCTGGTAGCGAGCGCCTGTGAATTGAAAGGGCACACGAGTGATCGGTCAAGGCGCACGCGCCGTGAAACTGATCGTAAACGACCGCGAGGCGCGCGAGTGATGCCCGAATCACCCTGACCCCCCCCCCGTCTCTCGTGTTGCAGACGTTCCACCCGACGTGCTACGAAGACCACAAGGATGTGAGTACACCCACCCCGCCCCGCCCCGCCCCGCCTATCGGGGCGTCTCTACACACACACACCACCACACACCACCACACACACCCACCACACACACACACACCCACCACACACACACACTTCCCACCGCACACACACACACACCACCACACACACACCCCCGCCACACACACCCCCGCCACACACACAACACCCCCCCCCCCACACACACACACCCCCCCCCCCCACACACACACCCCCACCACACACACACACACACACCCCCACCACACACACACACACGCTTCCCACCACACACACACACCCCTACCACACACACACACCCCACACACACACTCCCCGCTCAAACTCTGCACGGACCACACCGTGTGGACACACCCACCCACACGTGGAGCGCTATGAGAGCTTAGTCTTGCGTTTCGGTCAATGGGAGATGTATTTGGTTGTGCGTTGGGGAGTGATGTGCATCGGTGACCCTCCCCCTCCCTGTCCACCTTCCGTGCCCACCCTCCCTTCCTCCCCCCCCAGTCGTCATTTGACCTCACTCCGACTCCCACGACCTCCACGCAGGAGAACCCGCTCGAGTGCGCACTGAGCGACGCTCGCAAACCCGGCGGCGACGACAACGACGACGGCGGCGGCGGTGGCGCCGTTGCCGCCGACGCTGCCGCCCATTCGGCGTCGTTTGTGGCGTGCGGCTCCCAGGACTCGGCGCTGGGCAGCTCGCTTGAAATCTCCCCGTCGGACTCGGCTCCGCAGGACGCTGCGCCGTCGCGGGAGAGCCGTCCGACCGGGGTCGCGGTGGAAGCCGGTGGAGACGCCGTCCCCGCGCCGGACGGCGCCGACGGGGGCTCCGACCGGGCGGGCGAGCGGCACGCCGACGCCGCGGACGCTGCCGGTAACGCCGCTGGTACCACTGCTGGTACCGCTGCCAGTACCACCGCCGGTGCCGCCGGTGCCGCCGCCACCGCTTCTTCTCCGCCGCCGCCGGGCGGCACCGAGGTGTCGGTGCGACCCGCCGACGTGCAGGTCAAAATGGAGACGGAGTGAACATTGCGGCGTCGCGTGTGACGTGCCAGGCCCGCGTGCCGCTGCTGCTGCTGCTGCCGCCGTGTGCCGTGAGGGCCATCGAATTAAAAATGCGAGGCGGGTGAAAAGCGGTGGTCGGCCGCTATCCTCATCATGCCCGCTTGTGATCTGTTTATCGGCGCGGTTTTTATTTTTTTTCCTCAAAAGAAATGTCTCAAAAGAGTGAGTCGGACCCACCAAACGCCACGCAAGTCTTGCCGCGAGCCGCTGCTGCTTCGGGGTTTCTTTCGGGCCCGTAGGAGGTGGGCACGTGATTTGTTTGAAACGACGTACGCACGCGGACGTCCGTTTGCGTGGCAGTGCGTGACGCGGCTGCCTCGTGCGCGTACGGCGCACTTTACTTGAACCGCCTTCTCGGTCTTAAGAAAACATTTTCTTTCGTTAACTCGCCGAGAAGGGATGAAACCATCCCATCTCTCGGGAACGTAGCCCCCTCCCCCCCCCCCCCCCTTGCTGAACAACTTCCCGCGACTTGGGCAACTTTGCACTGCAGGTCGCGACCTCCTTGCCAAGCGGTCGGGGAGATGTCGAGCCGCGTTGGGGCGTTCATTTCTGTGGGCGGGCAGACTCCTTCCCACCCCAACCCCCACCCCCCGCGACGACTTGTATACATGTGTATATGCGGCAGAAATCTGTAAATTATTATTACCGTTCTGAGAATAAAGATATTTTTGATAACCGCCTGGTGTGAGCGCCCAATTGTCGGCCCGGGTGGGCACGGAGCGAGTGGGTGGCAAATTCGCCTGCTGGTAGCTTCTTTGTTGTGGCTGACACCCCCCTTCCCCCCAGTGTGGCTTGCAGGGGGATCGGTTCATTCGTCCTCTCGAGTGAACACGCAGCGCTAACCCCCCCACCCCCCCCCCCCCTTTCGTCCGTGATGGCTCGTGAAGTAATTTAGCCAAAATTGAAGCTGCGAAAATTTTTGTTGTCGTGTTTCTCAAGATGCTTTAATGGAATTTTTAAAAATGATTTGCTCAAATGCCGACTTTGTCCCCCTCCGTGTGTGCGCGTTTTAAGCGTTTGGTTATCGCGTTCTGTGTGCACGCGGCTACGTGGTTTGTGGCGAGTGCGCGAATAGACACCGCTCGGACCCCCCCCCCCTCCCCCAGAGGCGTTTCGAGGCGAACCTTTGGGAGCGATCTGACAGAACGGCGTCCTTGGCGATCGCCGGTGAACGTGGGATGGGAGGGAGACAAACCCAGCGAGGATGTGGTCGTTGCGGAACGCGTGCGCTGTGTGTACTGGTGACTTACGGGAGAGTCTTGTCGAGGTGTTAATACAGCACCCTTGCTTCGGTTAGCTGTGAGATTTAAGTTTTACGAATTTAAGGTCAACACCAGTGGCGTCGTCGCGCTCCGGACGCGCCATTCGTTTTGAACTCACATTGAAACACCACCACACACCCCCCCCCCCCACCACAGGTTTTCGAACATTGCCGGCGATTCGTGTAAAACACATTCTTCGTTCAATAAAAGTACGCCGAAAGTGAACAACGTCCTTCTCGTGCTTTGTGTGAATGGAGCTGTGAGTGTGCAAGCAATGGGGGAGCCCCCCCCTCCGTGTGCCTCGTAGTGGGCCTGGTGGCCAGAGGTCGCAACCGGGTACCCGATACCCGTACCCTACCCGATACCCGGCTACCTGTACCCGGCTGGGTACGGGTAGCCGTTTGCGACCCTGGTGCGGCCGGGTACGGGTAGCCGCACGTGACTCACCTCAACCAATGAGTGAGAAGGCCGTGAGTCACTGGCGAGTAACCGTTTGTCACTCATTTCCCAACGTCTTGTCTCTTCGCACAATTCAAGTTCCTAGAATCAACCCACCCGCGCCTGCAACGTGGCTTCATCCCAGAGGTCGCAATCAGATATCCGATACCCTACCCGTACCCGGCCGGGTACGGGTAGGGTATGGCCGGGTACGGGTACTCGTTTGCGACCCTGGTGCGGCCGGGGTACGGGTAAGGAAACAAAACCCGTTTGCGACCTCTGCTGGTGGCTCACGGCCCGTAGGGGGCCTCAGCGCTTTGTAGGAGACACCGTGTGAGACGAGTTCGCGACCAACCCGTGATTGGAACCTGACGAGAGAGGGGTTTACGACTCGGGTCTGCGCGCTGTAACTAATCGCGAATTGGCCGTGTGCGCGTGGTGGTGAACGAAATCCCTAATTTCGATCTGATCATTGGGGTTTATTAGTCATAAATCGGCATTTTGCGACCCCCACTGCCACGGTGTAGCATATTATGACGTGCCAGGGACTATGAGATGATAGGACAATAGTACGAGTCCATAATTGGCAAAAAGTAACGGCAAAGCAGTTATAAGTGACTCAGAATTGTGCGAAGTTGAGTATACAGTACACTACTTCCCTGCCTAAATGTTTCCAACCGGCGCAGATGCTCCTTTTAAAGGGGGTCCCCCACGTTTTGCAAGCGTAGAAAAAGGGAAGTCATAACCGTGGCCGAGAAGAGCCGCAGCTTCGTGTGGAGAGACAGGCCGCCGACCGGGCAGCTTCCACACAGCGTTACGCAGCCGAAGAAAAGATAATTCCACCCCCGACTCGCGAGACCTCCCTCCTCCCCCAACTCTCTCCAAACAAACGCCGCACCACGCACGGGGGGGGGGGGTCAGAATTCCACCTGGGTGTTTTATTTTCAAAACGCGGCCGCACAAAAAAAGCCACCGTTTTCCCCGGCCTCTCTTGGAAATCACCGCAGCACCGAGGCCCCGGAGTTTAAGTGGAGTGCCGTGTGTGCCGTGGAAGGCGGGGAGAGACGGCACGCCTCTCACCCCCCCCCCTCTCGACTCCGCAGTGCCGCTAAACTTTGAACGCAAATGTAAACATCTCTCTCTCTCCCTCCGCGTTGTTCCGCCCCACACGAGTACAGCCGGCGCGGTGGCGATATCCCCCCCAACGCCGTCCCCCTTGCCGACAGCCTGTTGAAGGCTACACGGGGGATCTTTACCTTTGTGGGGTCTCCGTTCCCCCATGGGCGGCACATTCCTGGGACGGGCCCGGCTAGCGTCCTTATCAGAATCCGAGGACGAGTTTTACGCTGGAGAAATCCGATGAGCTATGAAGCTCTTTTCCACAAATGCCCAGTCTTAGACCCCCCCCCCCCGCCCCCCATCATCATCCCACTCTCCGCTCCAAATTGCTGCTCCATCTCTCCGTTACGGACGCGTCTTGTCGCCAAGAATGTTTGTTTCTTTTTCCCCGACCCGCTGGAGGAATCCCCCCCCCCCCAACGCCGCCATCCTACGCGACAACGAAACTTTCAGCGGCTGTGCAAAAAAAAAAGTTAAAATAATATAGTTACAAAAAAGCGTGTTTTTAACGCCGCGCACGAAGTTGACCTAAGTGAGAATGCACACCACCGGTCCGTGACCGTGGGCCCGCACCTTGGCTAGGAAATGTTGACTACCTCGCCTGGTCTACAGGAGGTCGTGGGTTCTATCCCGAACTGGACACCTGCTCTATATTTGGAGTTTGCGTGTCTCTCTCCCTGTGGTCGCGTGGATTTTTCTCCGGTTTTTCCCTCCACATTGAGAATCAAAGTAACGCATCTCAGAGGATTTGGCTGCTGTTTATACATTTCCACACGATACGTCACTTCGTTTCGCCGTCGTTTGTGACGGCCCTTCTGAAAACGAGCCGTTTAGCTCAGTTGTGTGAAATAAAAAGTGGTTTTCGTTTTTTTTTTCAAAACAGGCCCCAGTAAAATCGGGGCAGCTCTGCAATACTGGGGCCGTGTGGCCCCGTTTAGAGTTTTTTTTTTACTTTTTTTTATAAAGTATTTCTGAGGTTCACTTGGCGAATTTTTAAATGTTCAGGAGTTGGATAAGACGCAGGTTGAGCGATTGAGATCCAGGGCGGAGGGAGTGAGTCCAGGGATCCAGGGATCTGCATCGTGGTCTTCACGCCTCCTGGTGGAACGGCAGGTAGGGGGTGTGGGAGCAGGGGAGGGGAGGGGGTTAGCAGGAGGGGGGTGAGGTGCGAGTGAATGAGCGAGCGTGCGAGCGAGGGAGTGAGTGGGTGAGCGAGCGAGGGAGTGAGCGGGTGAGGAGTGAGTGAGTGAGGAGTGAGTGAGTGAACAAACGAGCGAGCTAGTGAGAGAGCATGTTAGTGAGCAAGCGAGTGAGAAGTGAGTGAGTGAACGTGCGAGCGGGGGAGCGAGCGGGGGAGTGAGGAGTGAGTGAATGAACATATGAGCAATCGAGCCAGTGAGTGAGCGAGCAGGTGAACGAGTGAGCAAGTGAGCAAGTATGTTAGCGAGCAAGTGAGCGAGCGAGGAGTGAATTGGCGAGCGAGTGAGCAAGTGAGCGAGCATGTGAGCGAGCGAGGAGTGAGTGAGTGAGTGAACGTGCGAGCGAGCGGGCGAGTGAGCGAGCATGTTAGCGAGCGAGGAGTGAGTGAGTGAGTGAACGTGCGAGCGAGCGGGCGAGTGAGCGAGCATGTTAGCGAGCGAGGAGTGAGTGAGTGAGTGAACGTGCGAGCGAGCGGGCGAGTGAGCGAGCATGTGAGCGAGCAAGTGAGCGAGCGAGGAGTGAATTGGCGAGCGAGTGAGCAAGTGAGCGAGCATGTTAGCGAGCGAGGAGTGAGTGAACGTGCGAGCGAGCGGGCGAGTGAGCGAGCATGTGAGCGAGCGAGCGAGCGAGCGGTGCTCCTCACCGGGCTGGCGATGGCGGCGCTGGCGGCGGCGCTGAGTGCCGCGAGGCTGCGCCGGATCTCGCTCTGCTCCCCGCGGAGCGACACGAGCGAGCGCTTGCCCACGCGGCGCACGGCGGCCCCCCGCCCCGCCGCTCCCCCCGCTGCCCGCGCCGCCCCCCACAGGTCCCCGTCGTGCTAGAGTGGGGGGCAGAGTGGGGGGGGGGGAGAGTGGGGGGTAGAGTGGGGGGTAGAGTGGGGGGGAGAGTGGGGGGCAGAGTGGGGGGGGAGAGTGGGGGGCAGAGTGGGGGGTAGAGTGGGGGGGAGAGTGGGGGGCAGAGTGGGGGGCAGAGTGGGGGGGCAGAGTGGGGGGGCAGAGTGGGGGGGAGAGTGGGAGGGGGAGAATGGGGGGCAGAGTGGGGGGTAGAGTGGGGGGCAGAGTGGGGGGGGGGGGTAGAGTGGGGGGGGGGTGGCACGGCGGCGGAAGGTAAGGACGCTGTCGGCAGAGCCAGACTCGCATTGGCGGAAAAAAAAAAAATGTATCGGGGGGGAAGAGGGGGGGATGGGACCAGGGCTGGACGTCTGTGGTAATTACGATTCGGTGGCGGTGAAAACGTCGGATGCGGTCCCGGTTTGCCGTGAGGCTATGCAACGTGCGGACACACACGGCACGCGGTGACCCCCGTGGTGACCCCCGTGGTGACCCCCGTGGTGACCCCCATGGTGACCCCCATGGTGACCCCCGCGGTGACCTCCACGGTGACCCCCACGGTGACCCCCGTGGTGACCCCACGGTGACCCCCGTGGTGACCCCCACGGTGACCCCCGCAGTGACCCCCACGGTGACCCCGTGGTGAACCCCGTGGTGACCTCCGCGGAAGTCGCCTGGGTAGCAAGGTGGGGGCGGCTCACCTGCGTGTGCAAGATGCTCGCGTGCCAGTGAAGGAAGTCCGCCTCATTGTCAAAGCACAGATACCTGGGCAGGACAACAACAACAACAGCAACGACCACCGCCATCGTCAACAACAACAACAGCCATCATTCGCCACTGAGTCTGCGGTGATGTCAGCACGGCACTCGTGCCAGGCTGGGTGCAAGCACTCACTCTCACACCCACTCACTCACTCAGCCACTAACTCATTCACTCACCCACTCACTCTCACACTGACACATTCAAGCACTCACTCTCACACCCACTCACTCAGTCAGCCACTCACTCACTCACCCACTCACTCTCACACTGACACATTCAAGCACTCACTCTCACACCCACTCACTCAGTCAGCCACTCACTCGCACACCCACTCACTCACTCTCACACTGACACACTCACTCACTCAGCCACCCACTAACTCACTCACCCACTAACTCACTCACCCACTCACTCTCACACTGACACATTCAAGGACTCACTCTCACACCCACTCACTCAGTCACCCACTAACTCACTCAGTCACTCACTCACTCTCACACCCACTCACTTAGCCACCCACTAACTCACACCAGCTCAGCGAGTGTGGCGAGTGTGGTGAGTGTGGCGAGTGTGGCGAGTGTGGCGAGTGTGGCGAGTGTGGCGAGTGTGGCGAGTGTGGCGAGTGTGGCGAGTGTGGTGAGTGTGGCGAGTGTGGTGAGTGTGGTGAGAAGTGCGGGGTCACTCACCACTGCTGGCGCCCATGGAACACGGTCACACCAAACCTGCCAGACACATGCAGAGGTCACTCACCCGCTCACCGAGGAACTAATTCGCCCACCAATTCGTGGGCGGGGCTACCCGAGTAGTGGGCGGGGCTAACCGAGTAGTGGGCGGGGCTACCCGAGTAGTGGGCGGGGCTACCTGGGTAGTGTGCGGGGCTACCTGGGTAGTGGGCGGGGCTACCCCAGTAGTGGGCGGGGCTACCTGGGTAGTGGGCGGGGCTACCCGAGTAGTGGACGGGGGCTGCTTGAGATGTAAGGGGGGTGAGGGGGAGGGGTAAGGGGGGTGAGGGGGAGGGGTAAGGGGGGTGAGGGGGGAGGGGCTCACTCAGTGGGGGGTCTCAGCTTCTTGCGAACTCCGCGGTAGACGGTGAGAGAAGACACAGCCCACTCCCTGTCAGACCGGCTTGCCTGCAACAACCACAACCACTATACCAACAACCACAACAACCACAACAACAACAACCACAACAACAACCACAACAACCACAACCACAACAACCACTACCACTACCACTATACCAACAACCACTATACCAACAACCACAACAACCACAACAACAACAACCACAACAACAACCACAACAACCACAACAACCACAACAACCACTACCACTATACCAACAACCACTATACCAACAACCACAATCAACAACCACAACTCATAGTGAGTGTACCCACCTGTGGTGGTGAGCGTGGTGGTGAGCGTCGTGGTGAGCGTGGTGGTGAGCGTGGTGGTGAGCGTGGCGGTGAGCGTGACGGTGAGCATCGTGGTGAGCGTGGTGGTGAGCGTGGTGGTGAGCGTGGCGGTGAGCGTGACGGTGAGCATCGTGGTGAGCGTGGCGGTGAGCGTGGCGGTGAGCGTGTTGGTGAGCGTGTTGGTGAGCGTGGTGGTGAGCGTGTTGGTGAGCGTGTTGGTGAGCGTGTTGGTGAGCGTGTTGGTGAGCGTGTTGGTGAGCGTGGTGGTGAGCGTCGTGGTGAGCGTGTTGGTGAGCGTGTTGGTGAGCGTGGTGGTGAGCGTGGTGGTGAGCGTCGTGGTGAGCGTGGTGGTGAGCGTGTTGGTGAGCGTGTTGGTGAGCGTGTTGGTGAGCGTGGTGGTGAGCGTGGTGGTGAGCGTGGTGGTGAGCGTGGTGGTGAGCGTGTTGGTGAGCGTGTTGGTGAGCGTGGTGGTGAGCGTGGTGGTGAGCGTGGTGGTGAGCGTGGTGGTGAGCGTGGTGGTGAGCGTGGTGGTGAGCGTGACGGTGAGCATCGTGGTGAGCGTGGCGGTGAGCGTGGCGGTGAGCGTGTTGGTGAGCGTGGTGGTGAGCGTGTTGGTGAGCGTGTTGGTGAGCGTGGTGGTGAGCGTGGTGGTGAGCGTGACGGTGAGCATCGTGGTGAGCGTGGCGGTGAGCGTGGCGGTGAGCGTATTGGTGAGCGTGTTGGTGAGCGTGTTGGTGAGCGTGTTGGTGAGCGTGGTGGTGAGCGTGGTGGTGAGCGTGTTGGTGAGCGTGTTGGTGAGCGTATTGGTGAGCGTGGTGTTGGTGAGCGTGGTGTTGGTGAGCGTGTTGGTGAGCGTATTGGTGAGCGTGGTGTTGGTGAGCGTGGTGTTGGTGAGCGTGTTGGTGAGCGTATTGGTGAGCGTGGTGTTGGTGAGCGTGGTGTTGGTGAGCGTGTTGGTGAGCGTGTTGGTGAGCGTGTTGGTGAACGTATTGGTGGTGAGCGTGGTGTTGGTGAGCGTATTGGTGAGCGTGTTGGTGAGCGTGTTGGTGGTGAGCGTGGTGTTGGTGAGCGTATTGGTGAGCGTGGTGTTGGTGAGCGTGTTGGTGAGCGTGTTGGTGAGCGTGGTGGTGGTGAGCGTGGTGTTGGTGAGCGTATTGGTGAGCGTGTTGGTGAGCGTGGTGGTGGTGAGCGTGTTGGTGAGCGTATTGGTGAGCGTGTTGGTGAGCGTGGTGGTGGTGAGCGTGGTGTTGGTGAGCGTGTTGGTGAGCGTGTTGGTGAGCGTGGTGGTGGTGAGCGTGTTGGTGAGCGTATTGGTGAGCGTGGTGGTGGTGAGCGTGGTGTTGGTGAGCGTATTGGTGAGCGTGGTGTTGGTGAGCGTGTTGGTGAGCGTGTTGGTGAGCGTGGTGGTGGTGAGCGTGTTGGTGAGCGTGTTGGTGAGCGTGGTGGTGGTGAGCGTGTTGGTGAGCGTGTTGGTGAGCGTGGTGGTGGTGAGCGTGTTGGTGAGCGTGTTGGTGAGTGTGTTGGTGAGCGTGTTGGTGAGCGTGTTGGTGAGCGTGGTGGTGGTGAGCGTGTTGGTGAGCGTGTTGGTGAGCGTGGTGGTGGTGAGCGTGTTGGTGAGCGTGTTGGTGAGCGTGTTGGTGAGTGTGTTGGTGAGCGTGTTGGTGAGCGTGTTGGTGAGCGTGGTGGTGGTGAGCGTGGTGGTGGTGAGCGTGGTGGTGGTGAGCGTGGTGGTGGTGAGCGTGGTGGTGAGCGTGTTGGTGAGCGTGGTGGTGGTGAGCGTGTTGGTGAGCGTGTTGGTGAGCGTGGTGGTGGTGAGCGTGGTGGTGGTGAGCGTGGTGGTGGTGAGCGTGGTGGTGGTGAGCGTGGTGGTGAGCGTGTTGGTGAGCGTGGTGGTGGTGAGCGTGGTGGTGAGCGTACCCGCGCATCACGGTACACGGTGGCGACGCCGGCGCTGACCACCAGCAGCTTCTCGTGGAAGCGCGACACAGGCAGCAGCTCCCCGAGGCGCGTGGCCTCCTCACGCAGACGCACCAGCCCCTCCCAGCGCAGCGCCGCACCGCACCGCTCTGCACCACCACCACCACCACCACCACCACACGCACCACAACCACGTTCACGCAGGCGCACCGAGGGAGTGCGTGGACGGGTGAGCGGATGGGCGAGCGGGTGGGCGGGCGGGTGGGTGAGCGTGCGGGTGGGCGAGTGGGTGAGTGAGGGAGGGAGTGAGTGGGAGAGTGGGCGAGTGAGTGGGCGAGTGAGTGGGCGAGTGAGTGGGCGAGTGAGTGGACGGGTGGGTGAGTGAGTGGGTGGCTAAAAGGATGAGTGAGAGGGCCGGTGAGTGGATGGGCGAGCGGGTGGGTGAGCGGGTGAGTGAGGGGGTGGATGAATGGGTGAGTAAGTGGGCGGGTGAGCGGGCGGGTGAGCGGGTGAGTGAGTGAGCGGGTGAGCGGGTGAGTGGGTGAGTGGGTGAGCGAGTGAGTGGGTGAGTGAGCGGGTGAGTGAGTGAGTGGGTGAGTGAGTGGGCGGGTGAGTGAGTGAGTGGGCGGGTGAGTGAGTGGGTGAGTGAGTGAGTGGGTGAGCGAGTGAGTGAGTGAGTGAGTGAGCGGGTGAGTGGGTGAGTGGGTGAGCGGGTGAGTGGGTGAGTGAATGGGTGAGTGAGTGGGTGAGTGAGTGGGTGAGTGAGTGGGTGAGTGAGTGGGTGAGTGAGCGGGTGAGTGAGTGGGTGAGTGGGTGAGCGGGCGAGTCGGTGAGTGAGTGGGTGAGTGAGTGAGTGGGTGAGTGAGTGAGTGAGTGAATGAGTGGTGAGTGGGTGAGTGAGTGAGTGGGTGAGTGAGTGAGTGAATGAGTGGGTGAGTGGGTGAGTGAGTGAGTGGGTGAATGAGTGGGTGAGTGGGTGAGTGAGTGAGTGGGTGAATGAGTGGGTGAGTGAGTGAGTGGGTGAGTGAGTGAGTGAGTGGGTGAGTGGGTGAGTGAGTGAGTGAGTGGGTGGGTGAGTGAGTGGGTGAGTGAGTGGGTGAGTGAGTGAGTAGGTGAGTGGGTGAGTGAGTGAGTGGGTGAGTGGGTGAGTGAGTGAGTGGGTGAGTGGGTGAGTGAGTGGGTGAGTGAGTGAGTGGGTGAGCAGGTGAGTGGGTGAGTGAGTGGGTGAGTGAGTGAGTGAGTGGGTGAGTGAGTGGGTGATTGAGTGAGTGAGTGAGTGGGTGAGTGAGTGGGTGAGTGGGTAATTGAGTGAGTGAGTGAGTGAGTGGGTGAGTGAGTGAGTGGGTGAGTGAGTGGGTGAGTGAGTGAGTGGGTGAGCGGGTGAGTGAGTGGGTGAGCGGGTGAGTGGGTGAGTGAGTGGGTGATTGAGTGAGTGAGTGAGTGGGTGAGTGGGTGAGTGAGTGGGTGATTGAGTGAGTGAGTGAGTGGGTGAGTGGGTGAGTGGGTGAGTGAGTGAGTGGGTGAGCGGGTGAGTGGGTGAGTGAGTGGGTGAGTGGGTGAGCGGGTGAGCGGGTGAGTGGGTGAGTGGGTGAGCGGGTGAGTGGGTGAGTGAGTGGGTGAGCGGGTGAGTGGGTGAGTGAGTGGGTGATTGAGTGAGTGAGTGAGTGGGTGAGTGGGTGAGTGAGTGGGTGAGTGAGTGAGTGAGTGGGTGAGTGGTACCCAGGTAGTGCTGCATGGCGTTGGCGGCGGGGTGAGGCCGCACGATGAGGTAGTGCGTCTGGAAGTCGGCGTGGAGGCGCCACTGCAGCACCGTGTCCAGCACGCGCTGGCGGTAGTGCAGGGCCCGCTCTGCAGGCACAGGCAAAGGGCACCCAGGTAGCTCGCAAGGGATGCTGTGGAAAGTGGCCCGCTCGCACGCGCACACACGGCATGCTGGAGGATGACAACAACAGCAGCCTTGTCTGTGTGTGTGTATCTGCTGAAACTGGAGTGTGCCACTAAGAGGTGGGGCCTTACCATCAGCCCCACCAAAACTAAGCACCTGCCTGGGTATTTTGTACCATCGGACACTCCACCCCCACAACTCCCAATCAGTGATGGGGCAGTAGTGAAGAGAGTGGACAGTTTCCCATACCTGGGCAGTGTGCTTATGACCGGCTCCAGTTTATCAGCAGAGGTCTCACTCCGAATCAGTCGAGCGGCAATATCTTTTCATCGGTTGCGTAACGCTGTGTGGAAGCTACCTGGTCTGTCGCTCCACACGATGCTTCGAGTCTTCTCGGCCACGGTCGTTCCCTCCCTTCTCTACGCTTGCGAAACGTGGACCCCCCTAATGGAGCATCTTCGCCAGTTGGAAACATTTAGGCTGGCCTGCCTACGATCCATCCTGGGTTTAACCAGGCTCCAACAACAACGGAGGGCGGAGGAGCGATGCTCACAACAACGAGCGGAGCGCCGGGTGGCTAAAGCACAGCAAGTTGGTACAGTAGGGGGGCACAGGTGGTGCATCAGCCAGTCATCTCAGTCATCTCAGTCAGTCGACCCGTGGCACCTGCTGGGTCTGCCCCGTGACCTCCTGCCAGCGGGCATTCGACACTTCACGTGGCCTCAAGGTGCACATGGCCTGGCACAAACGTCGTGGTGACGTCACCGCCACTTATTGGCAAATGGCGGTTGTTGTTGTGTCTGTGTGTGTCTCTATGTGCGGTAGTGTAGCGGTTAGCGCACTGCGCTACGAACCTGACGACCCAGGTTCGATTATCTGAACCGGTCCTGGGCCTCCCCTAGGTCGACTCAGCCTCAAATGGGTACCCGATGCGATGTGCAGTAAACATCGCCACTGGGGAGACAAAGGCGGCCGGGCGTGGTATCGGCCACCCCCCCCCCCCCCCCACCGTCTCGTGCGCACGTGCCGGCCTTCACAGGTCTCGCTCGCCAGCAGCACTTGCCCCTACATCCTGCCGGAGGCTACACGGGGGAGCTTTGTCTTTTGCGAGGCAGCGCGGGGGTCGAGCGTGGGGTCGAGCGTGGGGTCGAGCGTGGGGTCGAGCGTGGGGTCGAGCGTGGGGTCGAGCGCTGGGGTCGAGCGCGGGGTCGAGCGCTGGGGTCGAGCGTGGGGTCGAGCGTGGGGTCGAGTGCGAGAGCGAGCGTGGGGTCGAGTGCGAGCGGCCCCCCCCCCCCCCGACTCACCGAGCTCGCCCCCCGCGATCACCTCGAAGGTGGCCCAGGGCGCCCCCCCCCCCCGTCTCCGCCCCAGGCCTCATCTCCAGCACCTCCTCGGTCAGCTCCTGCGCCGTCATCGCCGCCGACACCTTCGGA